>NC_071401.1:89579320-90221820 GCF_017976375.1 Cuculus canorus
TGAACTGTCAAAAGTTCTGTACTGTTACAAGTGCTGGTACAAGACTTCTCTGCTTTTCTTATAATGCTTGTATTTTAATTTCAGTCAAACTCAGCGAAGTCCCCATGTGTTTTACCGACATGACTTAATCAATCAGCTTCAGCACAATCATGCCCTAGTCACATTGGTTGCAGAAAATCTCTCTGCCTATATGGAAAGCATGAGACAGTATGCTAAAGGTAAGTTTGAAAATAAAAATGACCTCATAAATAGTGCAGGTGGAAACTCCAGTTGGAAATGGAGTTAAAAGGAAATTCTCATAATAAAATAACTATTGAGCTTGTTTGTATAATTTTTGAGCATCTATGGAGTTGATAGTCTTTCTGGTATCTGAATGGGAAAAAAAAACTTAAAATGCAAACATTTTGTTTCGCTGTTGAAAATGTGGCATTTCACAGCAGAACGTGGGGAGGTGGAAGTATCTGTTTATCTGATAAACATCATCTACTACTACTTAGACTGGGGCAGTTATTTTTGCAGAAAGTCCTAATAATAATAATAATAATAATAATAGTCTTGGATTTTGTCCCACTCCTAGTTTTGATTTTTTTGTGGGCTCCTTTGAGAACTTTTTTAATCACCTCTATTTGAAGGCACTTTTTGGAGTTGGTCGGAGAGAAGGACTTTTGACCACAGGGATACTGTTTCTTTTTACCATGCCAACTCCATTCCTGTTTAGTTGCTTTCTGACTGCACTTGCTACCAGCAGCACTTTGGCAGCACATCATGTTAGTGTTTACATATTTCAGGCTATACTCAGCCCCCAGCTGATGAGTTTAGGCTTCTATTCTGGAGTAGCTCTGAGTTAGAAGTAGGGAACTAAAGAATGATGGTCTAGAAAACTCCTTGTTACGCTGGACAACAGTATTTCATGTAGTGAATTAAGCCAACGGAAGCGAGAGGAGATTTGCTCCCTCCCACATCTACTGGCTGGAAATAGGGATTGCTCTACCCTGGCATCCTGACATCCTACCAGCCTTTCAGTTACATCTCAAAAATGACACAATGTGTTATTTACGAATTCATTGTAGAATGTTCAGAGAGAACAGGGTATTTGAACATTGCAAAGCGTGTCTCTGGGTCTTCCAGTGCTTAGGTGAGTTGCCTAGACACCTTTAATTTTGGAATTTGTTTGCTTTTGGAGTACTTGATAAAAGATATCCAAAATAAGTCCTTGAAGACGTTTTTGAAGAGTGGTTCTATATGAAGAGGATAGCTTGAGCTTGCTGTAGGTCAATGACATTTAAGCTAAATGTGTGTGATGCAGCTATATTTCTCTGTCTGGGAATACATGAGGGTGTTTGCCATAATTTAAATTCCTTAATTAAAGATAGCATTGCACTAATTAATGTTAAAATGCTTTGTTCTGTTTTCAAGCTGTAGTGTCTTAGCCTTAGTCTTTTTGGGGAAGGTGGAATAGAACAACTATTATTTCCTGTAACTTCTGTAAGCTGTTGGAGTT
Source organism: Cuculus canorus (assembly GCF_017976375.1). Classification (NCBI taxonomy): domain Eukaryota; kingdom Metazoa; phylum Chordata; class Aves; order Cuculiformes; family Cuculidae; genus Cuculus; species Cuculus canorus. Next base: position 89,580,822 of record NC_071401.1, read on the forward strand.
CTCTTAAATTTTGCTAAAGTGATGCAAAAATGCAGTTACATTTCTACTGAACCTCACATCTTGAATATATGGATAGTTTAGAATCTGATTTTATGATTCTGTCCGTCTGGGGTCTGGCTGCAGAGTTATGAAGGAAACAAACAACTGTTTTCTAATGCAGAGTTGTCTGTGTCCAAAAATAATCTGTGTGTCTTATTAACATATGGAATATTATTCATTAATTTCTGTTATTTTTAAAATCCAAAGGTCATTTTTGACAATATTGTTGACCTACCAAATTGTTGATGACTTTGGCAGAAAAATTAGGCTGTTGTCTTGCATAATTCTTTTCTTGTGCCAAAAACCACATCCCATTTCCCCTGCCCCTCCCTATCTAGAATGACTTGGTAAAGCACTGGTCGATAAGCATCTTCTGCATGATACGAATTGCAACTGTGCAAAGAGTTTAAACTGAATCTAATTACAAAAGAAGTTGTACTTTCCCGAGATGAAGCTACTGCAGAACTTTTAGTTGTTCACATCAGAGATCAAAACCAGATGAGCAGCAGTGTGGATTTTTTTATTAGATTCTTTATTACGTTATTAAGGACAGCGAGAAAATTTCTTGTGGTGTTCCATATACTGTACTAAGACTCTAAACACAGTTCCTGTGCAGCTTCTCCTTCAGTTTCAGTTTTATATACTATAAATATATAGAGCAGAATATATATATATATAATATATAATAATATATATAATATATATTATATATATATTATAAATATATATATATTTATATATATATTATATATATATATATATATATATATATATATAAATATTATAAATAGAGCAGAACATAGAGTGCTGTGAAGCTTGCCTTCCCTGCCTCCTGAGGGAGGGGGAAAGAGAGGGGGGAGGGCAGGGAAGGGAATAAATGAAAGAAGATTGTGATTATGAGGGCAGAAAGAAAGAACTGGACAGCTGTAGAATTAAGCTGAACTGGAGAAGGTGAATGAGGCAAAGGGAGAAAATATAAGACAAACATCCAAATAGGAGAGATCAAGAAAGTGCTGTAGGAAAAAAAAATCCAGTTGCCCCCAGATCTTTCTGGCACTTAATGCCACAATACAGTGTAATTCATCATTTTATACTATTATTCATTTTGAATTTGACATGTTTTTGTTTTCCTTGAAGGCCTCCATAGTTATGTTCTGTGATGGAGAACAGTATTTCTATTCTCCTTCTGCTCACTAATGCATATTCTTTTCTGTTATACTCCCTTTTTTAAGATTGCCTTATTAAGGTTAAAGGAAAGCCAGATCTCTGTTTCACAATTTTTCCCGTGATCTGTGACTTTCTTTTCTACTGAACTCAGCCTTTCCTCCAACTCTGCAAAGTCCTCTGTGAGATGAGATAACTGCTGTTTCATTGTATAGTCCTGGAGGAGGAGGTTTCATCTTTTTTAACCTGTCAAAGACCCTTTAGAAATTTTGAGACCATAACTAGCCAGTTCTTCTTTATCTTCTGCTTATCTAAAATAATAAAAAAATCCAAAGTATTACCAAATGTAATTATTTGTAGAAATCGTGCTGTATGATCTTCTGTGTGTTTATTACTAATTGTACTTAAATTTTCAACCAGTCATTTTTGACTTATAATTTCTCTGTTCTTTTTTTCTGCCTCTGTATGTAGAAAGAATTTTTAAGGACGTCAAACTCAGATTTGCTGTGGGATGCACAGTGTAGAAAATAAATCAGGCAAATGTAGATAGAAGCTGAGATGGAGAATATTTAGGGAGACTGAATTTTTTTCTAGTTCAGAGTTTTTCAGAATACTGAAGTACATACATATTGCCTTTGGGCAGCTGACTGGACTTTATTACTGGGATTCTTCTGTCGTTGCTGCTGTTGACACTTGTATCTGAATTAAGCTCTATTCAGGAAAAAAAAAAAGAAAAGGAACAGATAGTCCCTATAGTTAAAACAAACACAACCATGACCTCCTCACAACAAAACCAAATCAAACAAAAAAACCCCACCCAAACCACCTAACACTTGAAATAATTTAACTTCTCTGCAATATGCTTATCTACTGTAAATGTTTCTTCTGCTACACTCACAGCATATTTTTCAGGTTTTCTACTTCTGAAACTTAAATAATTTTTGTTCTGCTACTTTCATGTTAATTTTTTTCATATTTTTTCGCATTTCTTCTTTTGATACGTGCCCATTTGTGCTTATTAGAATTATAATTTAAATTTTCTGGTGAGCTGATGTCTACAAAACTGGAGACATAATGTTAACTACTAATCTTCTCTTTTCCCTTTTACATAATTTTAAGCCAATGTACCTTTTGCATTTGTGTATAGAGAGCAGTATTTAAGACAGTTGCTTTTCTCCTAATTTTGAAACATTGATGATGCACTTTAGCTGTTAGACTTGTTTGAGTTACCCCCTTTCCCCCCTGATCTTCAGTTCTGAATATGTTTTACCATGAGTCTGGATGGTGTCACGATACAGTGTCTCACAGCTGGGTCATCTTAGTTAAATGCAGTCCATATAACTTTGCAAATAATATATGTACCATTAATTAGTTTATAATGGAGCTGTGATAGAGAACATGTCATGAAGAAATATTACTACTACAGATCAAGGTGGTGCAAGTACAGCTGTAGATTGTATCTCTTTAAAAAAAAAAAAACAAAACCCAAACAAAACCGTACCAAAACCAAGTTCCTTTGAAGCAAACGGCTGGTTATTAAACTAAACATTTTGCTGGGATTTGGTAAAATACAGATATAACTTTGACTTCTTGCCTTACTTGCAGATTATTCAATTACTTCTGTTTCAAGCTTGTCAGTGTTGTCAAGTGTCAGTGTGCATCTGTTTTGTCCATTTGGAAACTTGCAGTACATAAAGTTGTATATTTTACTTCTCTAAGTGATGTCACGTACCTAGCTACTTAGAAAGGTGTTAAAGAACTGGAGTCATGATTCCATCTGCAGGGGAGAAACCCCTGAAAACTGAAATCTGAAATTTTTGAAAATATGCTCTGTATTGAAATTAAAGCACCCTCAGGAAAAAAAACAGAGGGAAATCTGAGCTATTTACTTGATGTACTTTTGACTGACTTCTGTCTTGAAACTGACTACTTGAAATAAGAATTCATCTGAATAAGTAGAACGCAGATTCTTAATTCTGCTGTAACGCTTACAATCTACTGAATGATGAGTACATGTATTTGTGCATAAATGTGTGTTGATTTGGCTGTAGCCCTGTATAATCTTTGCCTATACCTGTTTTAAGTTAGGATAAAATAAGAATTGTTAGCAGGCTGCTGAAAATGAATTTCATACACCGTACCAAAACTCTATTGTTGAGTGGTTTTAATTGTGTTCAGACTAACAAATCTTCAAATGTGACCTGTCTTTTAGCGTCAACATGTCCTTTCTGATAGGACTAATAAAACTTTTTATGTTTGCAGAGCATGGGGAATATGATCCTCAAACTGTAAGACCAGGAAGCAGATATAGTCATGTGCAGGAAGTACAAGAGCGACTTAATTTCTTACGGTTAGTTTTAACTTGATAATTTGTTTAACTTCTGTAAGAATAACTTGCATCATTTTGAAGGAAAGAACCTATCTTTTTCCCTTAACTAGTTTTAAGTTATGATGTTAACTTCTTTCAGAACACAAATGCAGAAACACACTTGAGTGGATTTGGTTTGGTTTCTTTTTGTTTGTTTCGTCTTTTCCCTAGAGGGCTTCTATGTATTGGTACATTCAAATAAAGCTTACTGGATTTTTTTCAGTCTTAAGCTCTCATTCTGCACTGTTATTTGTATGGGCTTTTTCTGTCTCTGTACAGAACCTAAATGGCTTTAATACAGTGTGCATGTGGATACAGTTACATATACACTGGGGTAGCTTAGCTGAAAATTTAATGAAATATTCCATGTAGGGACATGCCCACATGTCCTCACGTGTTGTACCACACCAGAGTTAAATCCATGATCACAAACTGATGCATGCTTGTCAGGCTCTGATGTTACGTTGTCAGTGCCAGAGCATTTTAAAGAGGTTGGAATAAAAAAAATTACTTGACTTTTGACCAGCTGCTTGAGTGAAATAAGAAAACGAAGGATCTTTTCTCATCACTGAGCTGCAGAATGTTGATGCTTTTTAAGCTCTGTCTCTCTTGGCTGTTTCATATTTGGTTTTAACCTTTCTTAGATAAGTAAAAATACAGGTGCTGTCAAGTTCTGAATTATTTTTACTTGGTTTTCTGAGATGGTTTTTGCTTTTACAAATTTTACCAAGAATTTTTATGAATTAAACTGAAGTGTTTAAACAGCTGTTCAATGAAATTTTATTATAGCATATGCATAGCAGTCTTAATTTATCACCCTTGCACATGAAAAATTGTAACTTCCTTTAATTTCAGTAGTTGGCAAGGTAAAGGAATGAGTGCAGTCCCATGGCTGTCAAATGTAGAATATGTAGGTAGTAATGTCTGAAAAGCGATGCCATAACTTTTAGCCCCAGATTTCTTTTAGAATGAAAAGCTTCTGAATCAGAAAAATTATTCTGAAGAACTTCAGTTATCGTTTGTTCTTAGTGAAACGGTTCTTAGTGCTAAATCTCAGTATTAAAGTTCTTAATAGTTCTTTAATAGTAATTTAACATAAATGAAAAAGTTATTTCAATAAAAGGAAAAATTTACAGTTCATTGACTTCTGCTTCAATACAGAATTGATGCTTTATTTTGTGATTTTGCTGAAGTGAGTGCTTAATCACTGAATGATTGCAGAAGTTATTTAATCTCTTGTGTTGTGACTTGACTTTTAACCTGAATAGTTTACAATGAGAGATGTGCATTTGTTTGTATATAATAGGTAAACCAGTGCTTGGTATTTTTGAGTAAAACATTTTTTGGTTAATTTTAGGTTTTTTTGTTTGGATTGATGGTTTTGATCCATTCAAATTTACTAAGAAATCGTGGGGCTAGTTATGAGTGGACTCAGAATGTAAATAATGTTTTCAGGTTGTACTTTTGATATATACATGTATAACTTATATAGTCATCTTTCTACTTGTACTTTTTTCTGAATTGTAACTGTAGATGTCTATTAGACAGTGCTGTTAATTGTCTCTTTGTTTTGCTCAAGATTTTTATTGAAGGATGGTCAGCTGTGGCTCTGTGCCCCTCAGGCGAAGCAAATATGGAAGTGTTTAGCTGAAAATGCGGTTTATCTTTGTGATCGCGAAGCCTGTTTTAAATGGTATTCCAAACTAATGGGGGATGAACCAGACTTAGACCCTGACATTAATAAGGACTTCTTTGAAAATAATGTGCTTCAGCTGGATCCTTCCCTATTAACAGAAAATGGAATGAAATGTTTTGAACGTTTCTTCAAAGCTGTGAACTGTCGAGAAGGAAAGCTAGTAGCAAAGAGACGAGCCTATATGATGGATGATCTGGAATTAATAGGATTAGACTACCTTTGGAGGGTGAGTTAATTGGAGGAAACATCTGAAATGCTAACTGCTAAGGGTTTCTCAGTTGCTTTTTGTATTTTTAGAAATGTCTGATTTACTGGTAGCAGATTGACATTACAGAAAGATGCTTTTTCAAACTAAATGCATGGATATTGACTCCACTATTCTCTAGCAAGTATGCAAGTTGGTAACTTTTCAGGCTGGTATTTAAAAGTTATTTAAAACATGAAGTGTATTTGTGTATGCACAAGATGAAAAATTTGTCTGTGCTCTTGAAGAACAAAAGTGAATTAACTGTAGTTTTCTTTCTCTTACACACACCTTAGAACTAAACTTTTGGTTTATGCACTTCATAAGCCAATTCATGTTATTTAAACAGGAGTGATTTTAGATGAAAAGACGTGATCACTGGTCTGATTCTTACTCTTTTATATCCACAGCTTTTTCCATAAGTGTGTTTATAGCTTTTCAGTGGGAAGACTGTAGCTTTCTGAAGCTTGCCAAATATGTTGGTGAAAATCTTCAATGTCTAATTTGATACTTAATTTTTCCAGAATATTACTAGCTTTCATGATTGGTATTAGAATCCACAGTAGCTCAGTGCGGTATGGTTGTTGTGGCTGTGTTTTGTAAAACATGCTGTACCTAAAGCATCAGTCTTCAGTGATTTTGGTAGTGGCTTGTTGAAGGGCTAGGTAGCTTAATCATAGTGATAACAGTTAAAACCAATGTAGATCACAGTTTTTATACAACTGAGTTTTCACACAGTGTTTGTATATGGAGTGCCCACATAATGCTAGCATGTTCTAGTTTTGGGAATCGACTTACTTGGATCTGCAGTGCTGTTCGACAGCATGATTGAACTCATGAAGCTTCAGCTCTGTGTCCTGCAGGGGTTGTCTGTGAGGGCTACTTTCAGACCTAATGGCTAGTAATTAAAATGTAGGTTATCAGGTTAGAAACGGAACTCATTTGCCAGTCCTCCTCGCACCCACTCACAGCTATTTAAATACTTCAAAATTCTGGTTTTAAATCTTTGGTAGTGTAGATTGTTCAGGCATCTGAAAAAAACAGTTGTCTTGTTCTCTGAAATGAGTGAAAATGGAACTGTAATGTGAAGATTAATACATAAGTACTACTCACGTTCTGTTTATAAAGCATTGGCTTTTTTTGCTAACCGAACTCCTTTAAACTAGCTCATTCTTAATTTTGACTCTTTAATGTAAATTGTATTGATTTTTGTAACTAAGCGTTTTAATCATTTTCACCTGAGAATAATTAGGCATCCTGTTATATCAATGTGTTTATGTAGTCATTTTGTTTTAAAATTTCGTACCAGAAAGTTCTAAAATGTTCTAATGCTTTTTTTTTTTTCATTCTGCTAGGTTGTGATTCAGGGAAATGATGACATCGCGAATAGAGCAATAGATCTTCTTAAAGAGATCTATACTAATCTTGGCCCAAGATTACAAGTTAATCAGGTAAAAAAACCAAGCAAAACAAACAAGCAACAAGAAAAACAGGAATATAATATGACAGGAAAACAGTGATAAAATTCAATTTGCTTATGTTTTTATACTTGAAAGCTTTGAAAACAGAATGGCTTTCATGGTTTGGAGAGTACGTCCTAAATCCAGCGATCAGGTTCTGGGCAGGTACAGAATTAAGAGTTTTTTTCTGATATTTGTAGACTGAACTTTGATGATTTTTTTTTTTTCACATTAAATTGATCTGATATATTTGCTCTTTCTACTCGGAAAACAGTTCATGTCTCATTTTTGAGACAACCTTCCAGTTGTTACTTATTGGTACTAGTATGTTCACTGGATGGGTGTGTTGAGTGTTTCACAAGCTAATTTTATCCCTTTTATGTCACATCCCTTAAAAGGTCACAGAGTTTCCATATAATGGTCAAGCTGAGCTCCAGCAAACTAGGTATTTTCTTGCAACCTTAATATTTGCTGGGAGCTGTGTTTCAGTGGACAGAGAGAAGAGATAATCAGTTTCTGAAAGGTCAGAGGAAGCGAACTGTTGGAATTTCACAAGTCTAGGGGGAATATTGTCTTGCAGACAATCTCCAGTTGGTAGCTTGCCAGTTGTATTTCTTAAAATTCTGGTTTTCATACTTGTCCTCAAAAACACTTTCATACCCTTCAGAGCTGCCAGTCTGCTAGATAACAGCACAGCTGCTCTAGGTGGTGCATTTACAGCCATTCAAGCTATATCTTACTGCAGTGGCAGATGAACTATGTGATTCTTTCTTGCTGTAGATCTGGCCTTACTTAAAGATACATAGATCTGACACTTCCAGTAACTGTTGGATTTACTTACTATGCACACCAGTGTTTTGTTTGGTGTGCTGGTAACTCCTCTGGTGCTAAGCAGCCTTTGAGAAAAGCAGCTATTGGACTGCTGTACTGCTGTGGCTATGATTGTTAAAGTTTCCATTGCAATGCCTGGAGACTTTGCAGAGTGTTTACAGGGATGCTATAGCTTATATGTCAGTCTGGGTCAGCAGCGAGGAGATGTTGGATATCAGGCAGAAAGAGGAGATTTGCTGCACCTGCCACTGTACTTAATCTAGCTCAAAATCCATTTCTGAATGTAGGAAAAGAGGGTATCTGGAACTGGATTATGAGATGTGGGGAGCAGGAATAGTTATTTTAGTGGTCTGTAAATGTTCTTTGTTCATTCTTAGTGCAAAGTAAGTTAATCTGTACCAGATTATCAGCTAGAGATTCTTTAGCATAGTCTGAGAAAATGAATAAGTGTCAGTTTAGTGTTCTCTGTGCAAACTTTCCCTTATCCTGTTTAATTGCAGGTTTGAACTGTAGTTATGGCTACAGATGACGTGCAGGGTTTTTGAAGTGCACATCAAATTAGAGCTATTTATCAATGGGTGTTTATTCTGAAGTGGAATAAAACAGCTTTATAGAGCAACTTACCTGGTTTTGTTTTGGGTTTCTTTTTACTTCTACCATTGGAGTATCCTTCTGAAAAGACAAGGCTTAATATTTCTTGTAATTGCACCGATTTTTTTAATGTTATTAGGTAGTGATTCATGAAGACTTCATTCAGTCCTGTTTTGATCGTCTGAAAGCCTCCTATGATACATTGTGTGTGTTGGATGGGGATAAAGACAGTATCAATTGTGCAAGGCAAGAAGCAATACGAATGGTGAGAGTGCTGACTGTTTTAAGAGAGTACATAAATGAATGTGACAGTGATTACCATGAAGAGAGAACTATTCTACCTATGTCAAGGTATGTGTGAAAATGCTCTACTGTGATTATAATTTCTGTTAACTAAAATATTACTGTCTTGTGACTTTTACATTCAAAAGGGCTTCTATTCAGGGAATGTGTCTACAGAGTTGAAAAATTCCATTTTCTCTGCTAGTTCATCTAATGTCTCATTTGTAATAAAAAGGAAAAAAAAAATTGAAATATTGGGAAAATGCATGGTTTTGTGAGAGGGACAGCAGACCTGAGAACAGACTTGTTTCTAGTGATTTGTTCTATAGCTAACACAACCTTGTGTTACTGTGTTTTCAATGTATTTCTTGTTCTCAGGTAATTTTTTTTCAAGGCAATCCCAGTCTTAAAGTTAACATGGGCAAACTTTTGTTTTTATTAGTCGTGTTATACAAAAAACATATTGTTAATGTGTATCTTAGTGTTCCATGTGTTTACAGAGAGGCTAATCTTATTTTGTGAGCTTAAAATTTATATTATCTCTAAGTGATGTATTCTGTGTAAGTTGCTCATAAAAAGCGGAAGAAGAGAACAGCACTTTGGAGTATATTTATTTTCTGTATACCTTCACTGCTCTTATACTTGTCCTTGAGTAAAAACTTAAGCCTTAACTCTTGGCTGCTCCTCCTTTAACTACCTTTCGTACAAAAAACCAGTAACACTTAAATCTAATGCTGTGTAGATAGTTTCACAAACAAAATACTTTATTTCCTGAGAGAGGAAAGCAGAACAGAAAACTGTTTAAATGTTCCTGTGTTAGTAGCTGCTGTCTGTGGAAGGAAGTCTCAAAAATACATAAGGAATACACTGAGGATGCTGTGGATTTATGATACAGCTAACATATTTTTAGACATGGTGGGGGTTTGTTGTCCTCTTATTTTAAATGCCTTTTTTTGTCAACGAAATTTAAGAGATTGCTGTTCCTTGATGATGTGTCAGTAATTTGCAGTGCCCCTACAGCATTTTTATTCTATATATTGACTGATTAGGACTAAGTAGTTTCTCTTGTTGATTGCAGGTGCATCTTTCTTACATGGGTTGCCTATTTGATTAGATTATCTTTTTCACAGTTCTTGTTAGCAAGGAGCTTTTATGAGGAATACTTGCTGTTTTATGTTGTATGGGAAGTGTTTATTTGGCTTATCTGGCCACATCTTTCCTAACGAGTTCCTTGCCATTGTGCGAAGTGTGATCACTGCTGGTGTGAAAATGTTTCCTCGATTTTTGACCTCTTTTGAATGTTAAAAAGTGTTTTATTTTTAAAATGAGATTACTAATATGAAACTTGAAAGCCTTTGACAGAAGGTGTTAAAGACTTGTTGACCTGATGGCTTTTTCTGATCTTGGTGTATCTAAAACTGAGTTATCCTGCTAAAAGAGTAAAACATAGTTGCCAGTCTGAGGTTACAAGCAAGAGAGAGGTTCTAAAAGTTCCGAAGAGACTTATTAAAATTCTGCCAGTGTTCCTAATCTGACTGTAAAATTGACCATGTGTTTAATGCACTTGTGCAGAATGTGGTTTCTTGAAAGTTTCTCTATGTTACATTTGCATAACTGCTTTTGCCTTCATGAAATAATCTCATGCTGGAATATACCACCATACGTAAAGATTTGATGTTGAAAGGTCTGCCACACAAAATATGGCAGGAAAAATAAATTATTTAATGAGGTGAAAAATAAATAACTTCGGTTTGGTTTTTTTCAGAGCTTTCCGTGGTAAACATATCACACTGGTAGTTCGTTTTCCAAACCAAGGCCGACAAGTGGAAGATTTGGATATTTGGTCTCATACAAATGACACAATTGGCCAAGTACGACGTTGTATTCTCAATCGTATTAAAGCCAATAGTGCGCACACAAAAGTAGAACTCTTCATTGGTGGTGAGCTGGTGGACCCTGCAGACGATAGAAAATTAATAGGGCAGTTGAATCTCAAAGATAAAACGGTAAGTGTTTCAGCTTGATTATTTCTGTAGATACGAGTGTTGGTTCCCTTTTGGAAATGCTTGGAAAAGGCCCTGCATGGGATCTCTTATTCTTGCAAAATAGTTCCTTTCTTTGTCCTTGTGTTATGCTGTTAATGTATCAGATTCTTATTTAGTAAAGAATCTTCAGTTTTGCATAGTATTGAAACTGCGATTGTGTTTTTCAGCTAATTACGGCTAAGCTTACACAGATAAATTCTAATATGCCCTCAAGCCCAGATAGTTCTTCTGACTCTTCAACTGGTTCTCCGGGCAACCATGGCAATCACTACAGTGATGGTCCAAATCCAGAAGTTGAAAGCTGTTTGCCTGGAGTGGTAAGCATATACTTAGATTCTGAAATGAACAGTTTAAAGCATTCTTTCCCTGTTCTTTGTCTTTAACTAATGATTTTTTTTTTTATGGTTTTCTTTTTAATTTGTTTATTTTAAGATCATGTCACTGCATCCTCGATACATCTCTTTTCTTTGGCAAGTTGCAGACTTGGGCAGTAGCCTAAATATGCCACCTCTTAGAGATGGAGCACGTGTTCTTATGAAGCTCATGCCACCAGGTAAAAGTTCATTTTATCGTCGTCTGTATTATAATATCCTGTATAATAATTTCTCACCTGTTACATAAAAATGAAGTTAGGGGAGTATTTTCCACTTTCTGGTAATTTATTGATATTCTGGATATTGATATTCAAAAATTATATTCTAAGTAGGATTGTATGCGTAATATTTCCCAAATATTGTCTGTCATATAAAGTTGCATGGATTGCAGTTGATACTGGAGTTCAGTGCCACACTGCAGTGAAAATGGGGAGAAGAGTTGTCTTTTGAAGTGATTTTGTAGCAGTGCTTCAATAGGATCACTTTTGTACTGACAGAAAAAAGCATTGCAGAACACTTTATCATCTGATCTTGTCTGTCAGTTACATTTTTTTGAAACTTTTGGTACACGTAGAATTCTTCAGTTTTATAATCTTCATTCTGCTGGCTTGTTCTGGAGTAGTTGTGTTCTAAGATGTTTATAAGTTGTGTTTTTATTGCAGATAACACTACGGTTGAGAAACTAAGAGCTATATGTTTAGATCATGCAAAGCTTGGGGAAAGCAGCCTTAGTCCATCCCTAGATTCTCTATTCTTTGGTCCTTCTGCCTCACAAGTGCTGTATCTAACAGAGGTTTGTGATGCTTGCCTGTTCTTTAAAAATCTTCGTCTCCCTTTGTCAGTCCTTTGTGTAACATTGTGGAAGCCTAAGATCAAATTCTGTTTTGAAATAAACTGGTGTAAATACTTTCAATTGTTAATTCCAGTGAATTGTTACGACCAGTGCCGTCAAAGCATTGCTTAAATAGTATTCCACTATAGTTTCATGCTTAGTCATCTATATTCAAGTGTTTCTGTTACTGAACTCTGTTTTTTTCTGCAGGTAGTTTATGCCTTGCTAATGCCTGCCAGTGTACCTCTGGGAGAAGATGCCAGCGACTTCCAATATAACTTCTTAAAAAGTGGTGGTTTGCCTCTTGTATTGAGCATGCTGACTAGAAATAACTTCCTGCCAAATGCAGATATGGAAACTCGAAGGGGTGCCTACCTTAATGCTCTAAAAATAGCCAAATTATTGCTAACAGCAATTGGATATGGCCATGTTCGAGCTGTGGCAGAAGCTTGTCAGCCAGTTGTGGAAGGCACAAGTACAATTTCACCGGTAATAAAAATCTTCCTTGATGCAAATAGCAATGTACTCTGGTTTTTATATTATCTGCAGCACCATGTGTCTACTTTCCACTAACAGTCTCTTTGAGTGAGTTGCATGTCAAAAACTCATGGTACTTTCTAATAACGTCTGACAATTCTAACAGAGGCATCAACTTACTAAACAAGTCAGGTTTCTTTCTGACTGTAGAAAAGTTAGGTGTGAGATCCACCTGCTCTGTGCATGATATTCAATGGTATGTGTGATTGACAGCTCAGGTACCTTTCAATTTTCAATTATATGTGTTCCATTATTGTGTATCCTGATCTTTTGAGCTGTTGAGTCAATTGAATGATGTGTCTCTGAATTACTTCTATCTCCTTTTTATGATTTCTCAGAAAAGAAGTGTAAGACAGGCGTTCTAAACTGTGATTTCCCATGTCTGTAGTAGAAGATTTTGAGTGTTTTTAATGCTTGGTAGTTAGTTATTCTACATCTGGACAAATGTTATAGATCAAGATTTTATTTCTGCCCTGTTACAGCAGACGTACAACAGAGAGCCCAGAAATTAAAATGTGCTACTGTTTTTCTTGGGCATTTCTTTCCAACTAATCCAGCTACACCTTTTTTTTTTTTTTTTTTTTTGTGGAGTTTCATCCCAGGTAGTTGTTTAAGCTGTCAGCCTATACTCAAAAGTACATAGAGGGCCCTGCTGCAGAGCACATTGTTCCAGGATATTTACGAAGATCCATCCCTGGAGCAAAGAAGTACATTCCCCTCAAATCTGAAAAATAAATATCTGTTCTGGTTAGCTCCAGAGCCCTTCCTTTTCAAGGAAATCAAAATTATTGATAAAAAAGACGGAAGATCTATTTTCATGTCTCATGTTAGAATATAATAGAAAGGTCTCAAAGCAAACATGTTCACCACCCTATTCTTTATCTATTTAAAATGAGTAAATTTTACTCCGTGTTTTCTAATGACAGTTATTCAAAAGACAGTTTGAACACAGATAACATCAGTTGAGGTTAAAGTATTGTTTGAAATAATGAAGTAATGTTTGAAACAGATTAGACCACTTAGGACATAGTAAAATTTGTCAGTGACTACTGATATTCACTTTTTAGTGTTGCAAACATCTTAACTTTTCCAACAAATAAGTTAAGAATAAAAATAGAGTTATTCTTCTTGTTGTTATCCTGTTCAAAGGACTTTGGTCTTGATACTTTTTATTGCTGCAGCATCAATAAGCTTACACCTTGAGATGGAGGTGGGTTTTGTGAGTACTATCATCTGTCATATCTAAAGCACAAGTAGTGTAGCACAACTATCTGTCTTGCCTTTCCATCACTACTTAAGAGAATGAGGTAACTCCTAACTTAAGACTCTGTGTTTACGGTCTTCCTGTTTGTGGTCTGCTGCTCTTCCTAGGACCTATTGCATTTTTTTTCTTCTTGTTTTCACAGAAAGTTGAATCAGTAATGTTGTTAAACACAGTATTCTGGCACACGGATCATCATTTGCCCCCATATGTATTGTTCGATTATTATTTTCTTCTTACAGCCCGCTTCTGATAGCTAATTGACTGTGTAAGCTCTGTTGCAGTCTGCAGGGAGAGTTCTGTAATTTTGCTCCCTGAATGTGGTGTCTTAGTGAAGCTGACAAAGCAAAGGGATAGGACAAGCAGCACGGGTTACAGACTAACTTCACAAGGTGTCTTTGAGCAGCATTTGAAACAGGGTCTGTAGATGAAATGGTACCAGAAAACGAAGAAAGTCTTGTACAACAACAAGAAGCTTCAACTTCTAATCACAGCACACAGAGTTTTTTCAAGCAAGTTCGTCTGTGAGAAGGAAATGACCATTTCACATTTGGACTGTCAGCCCAAAGAGAATGTACTCTGTGCTCAACCAATACAGAGAAGACAAAAACTTCTCTTCCTGCTTTTTCTATTGTGAAAGTATGGTAAAAAACAGGAGAGAGAATCTGGGACAGAATTCTTCAGTAGCGCTCTAATTCAAATGTTTTAAAAGTACCTGACTCTAATGAACCCTGCAGGCACGTTCTATCCTGGACGCTATTGGCACTGCCTGGACAGAGGGAGTCCCATTTCTTTTAAAAACCCTTTCTTACACCAACATCAAGAAAGGGAAGGAGACAATGTAATTCTAAACATTCTGTTAACTTGAAATAGCGTGATCAGTAGACAAAGCCCCGAACATAAGCAGTTTGAGCATGTGGCTCTCCTCTTAACTACTTGTATTCTGTGATTGTGCACTGTAGCATACAGTGTCTTCAGATGCAATAGTACTTCTTAAAAAGGAGTTTCTTTTTCTTGGTGTTTGCAGTTTCTAGAAGTACTTTTCCTTCCAAGATCTTATATATTTCTACTAAATCTCTCCAAGTAACTCTGTGTTTTTCTATTTTCTTGATTTCTTTTTTCCATATGAAAGTAAGTATAAGAAATACTTTCTTCCAGATAAACCAGGCTACGCATGACCAGGCAGTGGTGCTACAAAATGCCCTACAAAACATTCCTAATCCGACTTCAGAATGCATGCTCAGAAATGTAGCAATTCGTCTTGCACAGCAAATATCTGATGAGGTTAGTGAATTCCTTTCCCCTTTGTTTCTTCGAGTATATTTTAAAGAAAAAATATTCCTTAAAGTTATTGTTTTATAAGACGTGGATTTTCTTTCTAAACTATCCTGAAACATTTTAGGTAATGTTCATGTGGTTAATAAGCTGTTAATTTAATTAAAAGCATTTAATTAATTGTTCCATACGCAATTATGAAATTCAGACATTCATTCTAATAGTCTAAAGAGGCCAAAGTGAACTGGACAGGTTCTGTACAGGCTTTTTAGTGGATTGTGAATATTGTTACACTCGGATCAGAACTTCAGGAGCTTCGTGTAATAGACTTAAATAAGTTAATGGATATTTTGAAAACACTTTTGTGATACTTCCTTTTTTTGTGTTTTGGTTTCTGAGTAACTTTCTCATGCTGAAGAGAAATAGAAAAGGGTAGAGATTTTTTAAATACTGAACATGAGTTTTTTAAAGGCTGGAAGAGAAAAGTCAAAACATTGTCAGTGTGTCTTTATATATGGAAAATACATTAATGATACAAGTGAAAAAGTGGATTGTGGAGCTTGGTAGGGTTAAACAATGTGTTTTGCGAATACAGTAGCTTATCTGTGTGGTATGGTCGTAACTCCATTTGGATTTGGAATTAAAAATCATTTTAGTGACTGCATTAGTGAATTCTGCTGAATTCAGCAGGAGCTGAAATCAGAACTACTGCAACTTCCTCTTCCACAGTGAATTGAGATCTCTCAGTTTCCAATGGGGAAGCAGCGAATATTGTTCCTCTATACTGCATAGAATCTCTGCAAACCTATCTCTAAAACAATTTTAAGCTTTCTAAATAATGGTGTTCTTGTATTACTATCTTAATGTTGCGAAATACACTGTTTCTTCTGAACGAAGAGCAGTGTTTAAAGAAAGCACATTGTACTAGGCCACAAGACTGAACTGTCTGCCTCCCATTAGTGGTGGTATTGCATCCTTAAGTGATTGTATGTGTAAAATTACCCAATTGAACTCTGATTCAATTAAATTCATTTCACAGAAGAAAGGTCTTTTGAGGTGAGGTATGAAGAAAAGTTTTAAATTGTGCCTCTGTCCTTTTTGTAGGACTTTTCATGAATAAATAAATAATTTTTCTTTGATGAGGCACTTCAAAACAGACAAAACCTGAAGCTCTTTTACGAGAGCCTGCACAGTATTGCTCTTAAAATATTTTCTGTCATTTTCGGAAATTATGAAAGCTGCTGTACATCTATATTTTATATGTATTGTGGTTTGCCTTTGAAGTACTTTTCTTTCATTTAATGTTCTGATGGTAAAAGACTATTTTTCAACTGACCTCACTTAGAAAAAAGTCTGACATGGTTTCCGAGGGCCAGACAGACAACAGCACAGAAAGAAATCTTTTACGTTGTTAAATTTTGATACTTCAAGATTTTAAAATTACAATGAGGTATAGAAAGTACCTCATCTTTTTCTGTGTGCCAAATTTTTCTTGTGATGCTGTTGCTCTAAGGTTGCTTTGCTTGTGGCAAAGGTGAAATACCTATTATTTTTCTTGTAACTACTGTAAACATCCATATCAGTAGCAAGAATGCACCTTGTTCAGGTTTCTCGTGCAGCTAGCTTGTCAGTTAAGCGTCTTAGTCTCTCCCTTTTCTGTTAAGTCTGAGCATTAGAAAAGGGAAATTTGAAATTTTTGAGAACTTGCCTACTATCTGCTTGTGAGGATTCCCCATGGTTTTTTGGGGAGTTTTACTTCAAACATAGATTCCAGATAGGTTGGAGGGGGTTTTGAAAGTTGATACAGACTATAATTAATGGCAGTTGGAGTATGTTTTGTAGTGCTTTGATATCAGTGGAAACTATTGGATAGTTAACTCTGACTATCACTGGAATACTGTAGAGTAAGTCTGCATGCGTGTGTTCTTAATTTTAAACCCTGTATGACTTGACTATAGAACAGTCACTTTATATATTCATCATGTATTTTATAAGCATTAGTTTGCCTAGCTGGCAGCACAGTAGATATCACGGGGGAGACAAACCCTAAAATAACTTCAACTTCTTACGTTACTTAAGAGGCCAGCTGCCTTCTAAATGCACAATTTGTAGTTTGTTGCAGGTTTTTTTTTTCCCCAAAACAAGAGTGTTTTAGTATTGAAGTTGGTAGTTTCTGGTAAATATTACTTGGAATCAAAGAACTATTGGTTATTTATCGAAAATGTTTAGTTTCTTGTAATTCCTGGTACTTGTAGCATTGTGGTTTAAGAATCTGTAGTGTGTCTAAGATACATGCTACTTTTTATTAAAAAATTAACTTTTACAAAAGTGGTGTACAAATGCTTTTCAATGTGTTTTTTTTCTCTATGTAAGGACAAATTATTTTTTAGTTGTCAAATACATTTGTGATAATTTAGAATCCACTAATATTATTTGCAGCTGTCTTTTAATGTTGCTTTTGTCGATTTCTCTTTTTTCAGGCTTCAAAATACATCCCTGATATCTGCGTTATTAGGGCAGTACAAAAAATTGTTTGGGCATCAGGTTGTGGGTCAGTTCAGCTGGTTTTCAGCTCAAATGAGGAAATTAGTAAAATCTATGAAAAGGTAAGAATTCCTAAGCAACTTCTTTTTCTGTATAACTGTTCAACCAGTATCAACCATATCAGGCTTATAATGTGATGTACTTGAATGAGTATAAAATCCACTTTGCCTTTCTACTGCATCTCTGCACCTATGCGGAAATAACTACATTTTCTAAACAGGGCCTTAGTGCAAAGCAAGCACAGTCCTGAACTTGTTGAAGTCATTCTGCTTTTACTTTCATATCTTGAGATATGTCAGAATTACCACATCCTCCCGCTGCCGTGGTAGTGACTGTCTCTGATTTTTAGCTGTTGTGCAAAGACAAAGTAGTGTCTGTTACCAGACTGAGACATACTTTGTTCTCTGCTGCTGTTTACAATCAGTTCTCTCTTCTGCATTGTAATCCCTTCTTTCTGCCCACTTAATTTTGATAATCTTTCCATGTATAAAGCAAACACATGATGTTTCTGGTTAATGTTGCTAATCTGCATCTGTGGTTACTGATGATTTAAGATAAAAACCTGCTCAGATTCAGTTTCTTCAGAACTCTTCAATCATTTTGGCTTATATGGAAGAGAGGACTTGCTTTTTTCCCCTCAAATTATTTATTTTGGAAATATACACCAAGATCAACTAATTTGATTTGAGCGTTTAATTGAAATAATAGCACATGTAGCAGTCAGGAGTGTTATCCTTTGATATTTCAAAAGTCACCACAGCAACTGTTTGAAATTTGGTTTGGCTGTTTTGTGTTTCTGAAAAATAGTGAAATGCTGAATAAAATTCGAGCAGTATTAAGAAGCTTTTGATCAAATAAGTTCTGAATATCAAAGCTTCGTAAAACTGGACTTCCTGACGAGTGATACAGCACTGCAGCCTTTATACAGCGTTTCTCTGTTTAAATAGTAACTGTTCCCAAAGCTTTAAACTCCAGGTTCTGAGTAGTGAAGAAAAGCGTGTTAAAACTTAAAAAAAACCGAAGCAAATAGACCCCAAATACAAACAGAGAAACCCAACAGTACTTGCTAACTGATGTTACTTTGGCCTCCAAGCGTTCTATTTAACTTCTGATTCCTTAAGTGCTTGGAATCCTCCACTGAGAAGCGCAGTACTGGAACTTCAGGCGTAATGCTTTGAATCATATGTGAGTGGAGTGCATAAAATACGTTGTATATATATACTTTGGAACCAGTTTGGTTTCTCAGGATTTTTTCTATACCCACTTTGTTGCTTTCTTGTTTATTTTCACAGACAAATGCAGGAAATGAACCAGACATGGAAGATGAACAAGTTTGCTGTGAAGCATTGGAGGTGATGACCCTGTGTTTTGCATTGATTCCAACAGCACTGGATGCACTCAGTAAAGAAAAGGCGTGGCAGACATTTATCATTGATTTGCTATTGCACTGTCACAGCAAGTAAGTTTTGATGGTGCTTTTTTTTTTAATCAGATGTATTATTTTACAATTAAAAATCAATATGAAGCCTGAACACACAGAGTGTTCAGTTTTTATTTAGGTGATTTTCTGCGGTTCTCTTAATTTATTGTTTAGAAACGTATTTCTGTTATTTGGATACCTACCCTAAAGTGGTAGCTGTATCAGTCCCATCTTCTTTGTACTCGTGAGGAGGGTATTGTCAGGTCAGATGAATGCCTGGTAGTGTGCTACTGGTTGCTTTGGAACAAGGTCTTTAGAATAAAACAATACATACTTCACACTTTTGAGAAATAGTGTGAATACTTGCTACATTACAATATTTGAGTTGCAATTACTTAGATGTAGAACTTTCCTGTGCTTTCTCTGGTAAGTAAAGACAAGATACAGTGCTAGCAGTTCGACGGGAGAGCAGATTTAAGACTGAATCTTCTGGTTTTCTTGCATTGGAGTGGTACAATTGTACTCCTTGTGTGACTCACATGTTTCACGTAGAGCTCTTATCGCACTGGAGCCATCACCTGGTGCAGTAACAGCATTGTGGTAGAACCCTTCACCCTGTTGGGGGACAGATGGACAGGGAAAACCAGCAGGAGCTGCCAAGGGCACTGTGATTCAGTTGCCCTGTAGCCCTGCCTTAGAGTTCATGGCTCTCTTGTTGTCTCCAGGCGTTCCTACAGTTCTCCTGCATGACACAGCATCTGTATGATGTGTGGCTTGAGACTTGTAGCCCCTCTGAAATTGAGATGTGTAGTACTGTGGGGGGTTATTTTTAGAAGCCGTCCAAGTGGAAATTTTTTGTGTGTCATGGACACACAAACTTATTAAACTTAGTTTCCAGTTCTTTGAACTGTTACTGAAGGTCTCTGCTGTCCTCCCGTGGATATTTTAACTTTTTTTTGAGAAATTACAGAGATCAGAAATGATTGAAGTTGCCTAAGCCTTTCAGTACTTTTTAAATGGAGTCAGGTTGTGGTGGTCTGAGATGACTGGGGTCAGCGTTTCAGCACCATGTTTTGGGGTTTTGTACTTCTCTGGGTAAAACAAATTGAAAAGTCTTATGTTCAGGAATATTCACCATAGAACAAAGATCGATTGTATCATCAGAGTATCTCTTTAGAATGAACTACTTTCCACGCATTGGTGAAACTTTGGAGTGTTGATAGAATCACACAAGCTTTGTTAGTTTGCAACCTGGGATACAGGATGTTGAATTTTGGGCTTCACTGAAGCTTGTTATTATTGCTGCAGTTCAATAAGATTAACAAAATGTGCTGATAAATGTATTGTAATTTTACATATTAAACGAGACAAGCTGTCTTTCACTATTTTTGGTAACTTTCAAGGCTGATGAGTAAGAAATCACTAAATTTTCTTTTTAAAACTGTCAACAGTTGATATCAAGCTACTGTTTTGACAGTAAGTGCATGTTGGCCACATGTCAGATTTGGAGTACCAGTACACCCAAATAGCATGGACAAGTGTTAGAGCTGCCTTTGATTTTCTTGTTTCATGTGGATTCAAAGATTTATCCGCTTGTGGCTTTTACATCATCTTAATTGTACCAATATAAGTAATGGGTGATAATTTTTGTAGTAAATTGCATTGTCTTATCAGACTTTCTGGCATTGTACTTGGAAGTTAAGTGATGTTTCTCAGGTGTTCTCCAACATTTATTTATATTTCGGTTAGTGTTTGGTATCTACACTTTGCAGACAGAAGTATTTCTTTGCATATTAAGTTCAGTGAGTATTTCTTGGCTTAAGTTTGCAAATAAGTGTATTTGCACAAATAATAACTTTGGGGAACTTAAAGATTATTATCTAATAGTAACTGAATCTACCTGATCTCTGTGCTTATTTATTGGCAGTATTACAACATTAAAACACCTGGAGCTGCTTCTGGTGTGATGTCTCTTATGAAATGGTCTTAAAACCTTTCTTTAAGCTTTGAATTTGAAACTGAGATTCTTGTTGCCTTATGCAGGCTGGAAAGCTATCATCACAGCAGGGTATACTGGGGCGGTACACCTGTGTGTGTATATATATATATATATATATATATATATATATATATATGTGCCACCATTTACCAGGTGTCAGAGTTTAAAGTTTCTTAGTTGCTATCACTTTCACTGGTTTGGGTTAATAGGCCTAGGAGTTCGTTGTCGAGAATAACTGAAAGAAGAAAATACTGGAGTATTCTTTCGTTGCCATGAATCTATTTTGTGATCCTTCCTGCTCTAAAAGTGTTGTATCCATAATGCCTTTTTTGCTGTGTTAATGTTTACTCTCAGAAAGAAACAAAGAATGAGTACATTTAACTGTTAATTGGTTAAAAAAAATAATCTGTTTTGTTTTACATTTGCAGCATAATGTAAGATATTATAATAGTAACTGGGAAGACAGCAATTTTCTTTTACAAACAGAATAGTGCCCATGACAAACTTTCATCAAAGATAATTTGTTGCCACTCTTTCAGTCTTCAAAAGCTGCAGATACTCTTCATGAGTATTTTTCTGTTCTGGTCATATTTCCCTAAGAAAGTGAAGTACTGGTTCAAATTGGGAACTTCTAAATCTATAAGTCTGAAGCATTTTAGTCTCTAAATTTCACTGTGCAGGTTCCATCTCATACAGTTTGTGATGGAGTTAGACTTCTTAGCAAAGCCTGCAGTCTTGATTTACTGATGGGAATATTTGTCGTGGTTCTGCCAGTCCCTTCCAGTGGTTACTCTTCTTGCTGATTTGAGTTTTGATTGAATTTGAATCTCAGCTATTTCGTATTGTTATTCGTAGTGAATAGTTGCTTGAT
Organism: Cuculus canorus; assembly: GCF_017976375.1. Taxonomy (NCBI): domain Eukaryota; kingdom Metazoa; phylum Chordata; class Aves; order Cuculiformes; family Cuculidae; genus Cuculus; species Cuculus canorus. The sequence continues at coordinate 89,602,655 of NC_071401.1, forward strand.
GTACTTTTCTTCCTAAAATATTGGAAGAAACTAGATGTGTCCCCACACTGGGGCTTCTCTTTCCACTTACTTTGTTGGCATGTCAGCCCAAGTACAAACAGCAATGGCTTAATTCCCCATGTATGTTAGCTTTTTGCCCATTAAAAATATGATTAGCATTAATGAGTGGGAGTTTAGTTGTTTTGTCAGAGGGGATACAATTTTTAAGGGCTTCTCTTAGCCAAGTGGACTTCTGCTCAGCTCGTTATGCCTGTACTTTCTCCACTGGCATGGGAAATGAGCTGAATTATTTGTATGGAAAAATGGTTCATGCTGTCAGCACAAGAAGCTAACTGTTGAGCTCTTCTCTCGTATGCTTATAAAATTTCTGCTATATAATGACTATCACTTAGAATGCAACTGTTCATTGTCACATGATGGTTAGACTAGAGTAAACATGAGTAGAAATAGAAGACTGCTTTGAAAATTAAGGCAGTGAAGATGAACTAAGTGGAAACAAATTTTTCAGCCCAGAGAAGGTTTAGCAAATACCAGACAGAATTCTGAATATCCTTCCATTTTCAACAATTGTTCCCTAGTCTCCTGTGCTCAATCAAGAGAACAATATGAGCAAAAATAAGCATGTGAGGAAGGGAAGATGATAGAGTTCAGATCTCACAAATACAATAATTTTGGGAAAAAAAATCAGATTGGTGGGATTTGTTTGTTTTTTCAGAGGCTGAGTTTGTTTGAGATGTCTACTGTTTCATTGTAGCATACCTGTAAATTGAGAAACAGGATGCAGTATGTTTAATACTAAATACTAGAGCAGTTCTTACTCTCCAAGGTAATTGATTTTGTAGTGGTGACCCCTGAATACACGACTGGCTTTGTCAACATTAGATAGCTAAACAGTTAGCCCTAAATGATACTAAAACCCAGAAGTATTCTGCTGGTGGCTGCAAAGTGTTTGGTGGTCATAAAAATGTCATAAAGATTCTTACTGTCAGTGGCACTAAGTCCCATTGAAGAGGATAGTTTTTGTTAGCTAAACACGAATCTATATTGTGGAGTATCAATAAGATGGGATTCGGGTGGCTTGGCCTAATGGAGGTATTTGCCCTCCAGCTGTTGAAGCAGGTGAGTAGGAGCTCATTCTGCAACTCATGCTGCGAGCTCTGTGCTGTTGTCATGGTGTCCAACATGGCACTAGCTGCATTGAGGCAGCTGCATCCCTCCCCTAGTTCCTTATGAGCTCTTAGATTGTTACAGCCTCGTGAAGGTATAATACTAGTGTTCAAATACTGCCTACTCCTTAGAGGCATAACATAAGAGTATGCGTTACCTTGGTCACATTTCTCACTAGGAAAATACCACACTTATCTATTTCATTCTGCCTTTAAGTCTGTGAACCTGAGGATTGTCTGTGAGATGTGTCCTAGGCAGCTGAAGGACATCTTAAAAAGAAATTTCTGTGAGAACTTTTATGAAAATGTCATCTCAGCAATCAGATCCAATAACAGACTCCCTCCACCCCATGGTCTTCTGTGACTCAGAGCAGTGTAGTAGAACTTCCAAAGATCAGAGAAGGATGACAAGGGAGATAAGTGTTTTGAAATCACTTCCATCTGAGAAACAGCTGAATAGCTTGGGGCATTTCATATTTGAGAAGAGATAAATGGTGGGAGGAGAATACCACAGAGACCTTTATATTCAGAAGTAGCAAAGGGAGGATAAATAGAGAACAATGTTTCTTGTATAAGAACTTCTTGACCATAACATTTAAGCAGAGTAAACCTTCAGTTTGGAAATAGTTTGAGGAGTTCTTTCATTAATTTAACCAATGACTGCTATGAAGTACTGCTTTTGGTAGGCTTCCTGAACCACAAATTGTTGGAAGCTGAATGAACATTCTGGAGAAGTGTCACTGCATGCTTTCCTCTTGTTGTGCATTTCTTTACGTGTGTACCAGGGACAGGGTGATCTGCTAAGTGCATCTTTTCTCTGACCTCATGGTCGTTGGAGCACAGCTAACCGTACATGAAAGAACTCTGAAGGAAGTGGAATTTTTCTGTGTGCTTTCCACAGTGACCTCATAAGCCAAGATATTAGGCTCAGTCAGTCTTACCACTTGAAAGAATAGGGTTTGTATTTTGGTTTTTGTTTTTTTTTTCCTTAAGCTTATCCATTCCCATATTATTCCAGTGGTTAGATTAAGTTCTTGGATGGAAGTTTCTTTTATTCCAACCACTTGATTTTTCAGGCAGTTGTCTTTTCTCATATTTACTAAGGGTAATTTTGGATCACTTCATAGATGCTCAGCAAGCTGCTGCAGTGATACACGAGAGAGGCTTTACTCAAGTAGTTCTGGTTTGTCTTTCAGGCGCAACTGATGCTTGATTGAAAAAAAGCCAAAATTTATTTAGGGTTGCAAATTCCTAGTCATGTTATCCAGTATTGCTGGCAGTTGTAAAGGTTTAGTGGTTAAGTGCTGATAAGTTTCTTTTACCTTTAAATATTTGATTTGTGGAACAGGTTCTGTAATAAGAATTCATGTGTCTAAAATTTCACTACAAGGAGAAACAGTGTGATGGGTAGTGAATAATTAAAGTATTCTCATTTGTTACATTATGTGCTCTTTTAGAAAATGGCATTAAGCAGATAAGCACAAATTTAAGTGTTTTTTTTAATGTCCTGTTTGGATAGGGAGATTGTATTTAATGTTTCTATTGAATGATTTCCAGAACTGTTCGTCAGATGGCACAGGAGCAATTCTTTTTAATGGCTACCAGGTGTTGCATGGGACAGAGGCCTCTCCTGTTCTTCATTACCCTGCTGTTCACAGTTCTAGGGGTAAGTTTTTAGAGGTAAAGGCTTCAGTACAATGTGAATTCCTGTAGAAGGTAATAAGATAGAATATCTACAAGAAAAATTGCTGTTATCAGCAGTCTCTAAAATATAGATTCTTTTTGACCTATAGGCAAGCAGCACAGTCAATTTCAATCTGAGTTAGATGAGGGGGGAAGGGACTGTTTTGCATTTTCTGATAAGAACATGAACAATAAGCTTTAATATATGCATTTGATCTTCAGTGAATGCTAACCTTCAGGTAAAAATCATTAACAGATCAGATAGGTACCTACAGGGCTTGCTTCCTTTTACAGGCCTGTCAGGGCTTTTCAGTTGTGCATGCTCATGGCTCTTGAACACATCACTTCACTGTTTGTTTCCCTTTCGGGTATAGAGATTGCTACTAAAATAGTCCAGAAGTCATACATTAACAACTAAATAAAAGCACACACTTCTAAAAGGTTAAAAATGATCTTGTGCTTTTTTACTGTAATATTTACTGCCAGTTTTAGGGAAAAAATGGTAGTGTTTCACTGTAAGTAGAAGCACTTGTGGATTATATGTAATGTTTTTTGGCTTATGTAGAGTACTGCAAGAGAGAGAGCTAAGCATTCTGGAGACTACTTCACTCTCTTACGACATCTTCTTAACTATGCTTACAACAGTAACATCAATGTACCCAATGCTGAAGTTCTTCTCAATAATGAAATTGACTGGCTTAAAAGGATTAGGGTAAGTTTTAGGACCAGTTTGTTTCTGATAATCAGCTATTTACTGCTTTGTTCTGAAGAATAGTTTTAGGCTTGGAAATGTTTATAATTTAGAGTATCCTAAATTTCTTTTAAATGGCAGGATGAAGTAAAAAGGACAGGGGAAACAGGTGTGGAAGAAACTATCTTAGAAGGTCACCTTGGAGTAACAAAAGAGTTGTTAGCATTCCAGACACCTGAGAAGAAATACCATATTGGTTGTGAAAAAGGAGGTGCTAATCTCATTAAAGTAAGTTCGGGGGGAGGTTGACCTGTGGAGTTCTTTGGATTTTTTTATTTTATTTTTTTTTTTTTAGTATGAATAGGTAAAAATAAGCTTTTCATCTTGTGGTCTGTAACCATAAAAGGCGCCAATTGAACTGTTGAATAAGGGCTTCTAATTGGAATTTAATGTTTTCTTTAAAACTACACATTTTGTTCATGAGAGTACTTAACATTTTCATTCTTCAGAACCACTGTGTATGGAGCAGCTGTGATCTGGAGAGCTTTTATTCCAAGACTTGGCAAACAACACACAAGGATAGTGAGCTAGATACAGGATATTCCTGTACAGGACTGCTTTCTTTCATTACACCTGTATTGTCTTTTCTCCACATGTTCTTAATTAGTGCTCTTAATGTTTGTGGCAGGTTTGAATAAATGTATGACCTGTGAGTGTCTCTTTAATCAGCTGTGTTTGCTTTGTAGTTCAGATATTCTTTGCTTTTTTCAGCACTAACTGGTAAAGAACTTTGTAGATAATGCTGGTTGGGCAAAAGAAAATTTCCACCAATCAATCAAAATGCAGATTTATTTTTAACTTGCAGTGGGAAGGTGAGTTTGCAGGGAGCCACCTCAGGATGGAGTTATTTAAATGCTTGTTATGGTGTTGGTCTCAATTTTACCTCTTTTTTTACATACTACTCTAAGTTTCAGACACTCATTTATATAACAACTCCTATTCTGTTATAAAACAGTGTGCATTTCTATGGTAACAGGTTATTTATTTTCTTTCCTTTTTTTTTTTTCAGGAGTTGATAGATGATTTCATCTTTCCAGCATCCAATGTTTATCTACAATACATGAGAAACGGAGAATTGCCTGCTGAGCAGGCCATACCAGTCTGTAGTTCACCTGCTACTATTAATGCTGGCTTTGAGCTACTAGTTGCACTAGCAGTTGGATGTGTCCGAAATCTCAAACAGATAGTAGACACCTTGACTGAAATGTATTACATAGGTACAGCAATCACTAGTATGTAATACTTTTAATTATCTTATTTTCTACTTTTTAATGTATATATTATGTATAGGGTTTGTTTATATTATCAACTGAACTAATTGCTGGATTTTTTCATTGTTGGTGGCTGCTTTTAATGTTGCAAAATCAGACTCTCAAAATTTAGAAAAGTTAGTAGTGTAGCCTTGATTTGTTCTTGTTTATGTAGTGAATATACTGACTTACATTACATGGTTGCATCCGAATTCCAGCCCTGGTCACTTACACAGTCTGATCCTTCCTACCCCAATCTCCAGCAACTGCCCTTTGTGCATACCAGCTCCCAGGAACCTCATTTGGTCTTCATATTCTACTTTTGTCTCATTGTTTCAGGCTCTGCTCACCTAATTTGTCATCGTTACCCACACAGACACTTGCCCCGTTTCCCTTTTTAGCTCGGGACTTACTCTTTGCTTGTTATAGTCCTTTCTCAAGCGTTTGTTCCCTCAGTTTTGGCCTTGTCTCAGCACAGCCCTGCACTTAAAAGAACTTTTTCCTTACTGGGAAAAGATTATAGCCATTATTTTATTTCTAAAATAAAAAAATTTTAGAAATTAATCAAAGCTGATAGTCAAATGAAATGGACTAGTTTTCACAAGGATGGCAAAGGGCGCACACGTAATGCAGATTTTGTTACCGATAAAAAGCATACAAGACTTTCTTAAAAAGGAACAAACGGGAGCATATTTTCTGCAGCCCTGAATGGGATAGCTGAACAGTTTTGAACGTAATATTAACAAGGAAGGAAAAGGGGTTGTAATTAACACACACCTAACTCAAGCTAATAATGGGAATAAAGACTGAGAGAGTTGTGGTTGTTCAGCCTGGAGAAGAGAAATTTTCAGAGCAGACATTACTGTGGCCTTTCAATATGTAAAGCGGGCTTATGAATAAGAAAGATAAGGCGGGACTTTTTGCCAGTGCCTATAGTGACAAGACAAGGACCAATGAATTTAAACTGAAAGAAGGTAGATTTAAGTTGAGCATTACAGAATCTTTACAATAAGGCCAGTGAGAAACTGCAGCAGACTGCCCTGAGAAATTGCAGATGCCTCATCATTGGAAGTGTCCAAAGTCAAGGTGTATGTGGCTTTGGGGAACCTGATCTAGTGTAAGATCTGTCCACCTATGGCAGGAGGGCTGAACTTAGATGGTCTTTAAAGGTCTCTTCCAATCCAACTATTCTGTGATCTAACAGAATGTTTAAACTTGTATAGTTAAGCAAAACTATAAGCAACTAGTAATGGTATCCCATAGTGGAAATTGTCCACTGTCTCTCAGAAAGACAATGCTACTTGCCCCGTTGGTGGTATCAATGAGTTATTTGGGTTAGTTTTCCAATCTTTTCTTGTTTGATTCCATCTCAGATGAACAAATGAAAAGGGCAGCTTTATGGTTTCCCCCTGCCTCATCCTTTTTTCTTCACCCTTTTCTATTGGGAAGTATCATATTTCTTACCACCTCACAATTAGGATTTTATTGTATTTCCTTCTTTCCAAGTCTTTGATAAGCACAGTAGAATGTGACATCTCCATGGTACCTCAGGTGGAAAAGAGAACACATGTACGCACTGCATATGCTGTGTGAATCGTATATCAAGCAAAGCTTGCTTCTAAGCATGCGTACTCTTTCTACTTTCTTATACATTTTGTGTTAAAAATCACAGAACAGCAGATTAGTGTAGTGAATCTGTGATCGTAAATGTAATCTGAAGAGATGTGAGAGGTCTGAGGGAACAGACTGAGGTGAAAAAGTCTGTCATGAGTCGTAGATTGCATTATCTAAAACTGTTTCCCATTCTGACAAGGAAAAGTGAAACATAAGTGAATTGTTATAATTTTTTAAAGGATTATAAATTTGCTAAATGATTGTGAATTGGTTATATGTTCTAGACTCATTCATCTGACTCATTTAGGAATCTGAACAGGCTGGACTGCTGGGCTGAGGCCAGTGACATGAGGTTTAACAAGGCCAAATGCCGGGTCCTGCGCTTGGGGCACAACAACCCTATGCAGTGCTGTAGACTAGGAGAAGTCTGGCTAGAAAGCTGCCTAGAGGAGAAGGACCTGGGGGTGTTGGTTGACAGCCGACTGAACATGAGCCAGCAGTGTGCCCAGGGGGCCAAGAAGGCCAAGGGCATCTTGGCTTGTATCAGATACAGCGTGACCAGCAGGTCCAGGGAGGTTATTCTCCTCCTGTACTCAGCAGTGGTGAGACCGCACCTTGGATACTGTGTTCAGTTCTGGGCCTCTCGCTACTAGAAGGATGTTGAGGCTCTGGAGTGTGTCCAGAGAAGAGCAATGAAGCTGGTGAGGGGGCTGGAGAACAAGTCTTATGAGGAGCAGCTGAGGGAACTGGAGTTGTTTAGCCTGAAGAAGAGGCTGAGTTGAAACCACACTGCTCTCTACAACTACCTGAAAGGAGGTTGTGGAGAGGACGGTGCTGGCCTCTTCTCCCAGATGACAGGGGACAGGACAAGGGGGAATGGCCTCAAGCTCCGCCAGGGGAGGTTCAGGCTGGACACTGGAAAAAAAATTTTCACAGAAGGCGTCATTGGACACTGGAACAGGCTGCCCAGGGAGGTGGTTGAGTCACCATCCCTGGAGGTGTTTAAAAGGCAGGTAAATGAGATACTCAGGGGTGTGGTTTAGTAGTTGATAGGAATGGTTAGACTCAATGATCCAGAAGGTCTTTTCCAACCTAGTGATTCTGTGATCTGAATTCTTCAGCTAAGACACTGGTTGATACTGAGGGAAGGTTTCTTTTTGATACTTAAATAGACCGAATAAGTAGACTTAATTTTTGTCTGGCCACCTTTTTGGTACAAGAAAATGGTGTAATATTAATTTTACAGACTACCATGTGAAGCTGTGTTCACTTTAGCAATTAAGTTTCTGGGTGGAATGTTTGTTTTATTACACTTCAGTGTGATACAGGCTAATACTAATTTTATGTGACAGACATACTTCAGTGAGTGCATACTTCAGGCTTTGTACTTTGATGGTCTCATTCTTTTATAACTAAATAGTTTCCTATTTGTATTCTGCTATTTTCTTTTAGCTTGTGAAGCGCTTACAGAATGGGAATATCTACCACCTGTTGGACCTCGACCACCAAAGGGATTTGTAGGACTGAAAAATGCTGGTGCCACTTGTTATATGAATTCTGTCATTCAGCAGCTGTACATGATTCCAGCCATCAGGAATGGGATTCTTGCAATTGAAGGCACAGGCAGTGATGTAGATGATGACATGTCTGGGGATGAAAAGCAGGACAATGAGGTAAATTTAACTATCTGGAACTTGCTTATCTTTAAAATGTAGTTCTGCTTTATGAAAACGTTGTAATAAATTTAAGTTACTAATTGTTTTGCTTTCTGCTGCTAGTAGTGAGGCCAATAGCATGAGGATTAATACTCTTAGTTGAATAGGCTTGCTGACAGATAGTTCAAAACATCAAAGTAGTAAGGTTTGCAGTCTCCCTCCTGGGGGTCTTGTACTTGAAAGCACTGTACATCACTTCTGCCACTTAATGCATACAAAGACATTATTTGTTTCTTTAGATGAGATATGAAAGGCTTTAGGTTGTTAAATTAAAGAAGGGGTACGACTAGCTATGAAACAGCTACATGTTGAAAGTAACTGAACAAATTTTCTTCTGCTTTTCAGAGTAATGTTGACCCACGAGATGATGTGTTTGGTTATCCACATCAGTATGAAGACAAACCAGCACTGAGTAAAACAGAAGATAGAAAAGAGTACAATATTGGAGTCCTGAGGCATCTCCAAGTAATTTTTGGTCATTTAGCAGCTTCCAGGCTACAGTATTACGTACCAAGAGGGTTTTGGAAACAATTTAGGTAAATAGGATATTTAGTATTGATACCTGTTCACTGAACCACTGAAATGCAACAAAACTAATCGTAGTAGAAGAAATGATAGTGATATTAAGTGTAAATTAGCAGAAATTGTTCAGCCTTCTATCTGTTACCCTACCTTTCACCATGTTTTAGAAGTCTTAATAATTCAAAATACACAGCAAGGTGTGATTATTTTGAATTCTAGTGGTTCTTGACTTTGATATTGGCTTTGAATTAAGTGTGATGTTATGTGCAAAAGCTTGGGTTTACTTACTGGTCAGTGTCAAGGACTGAGTAACAGTTGCTATACTACATGACAAACCAATAAATAATTTTACCCACTAAGAAGGAGGGATTAAGACCTTGAATACTGTTGGTTTGTTTGGTTTTGGTTTTTTTAGATAATAAATTGTTGGAGAACAAAACAAAAAATACTTGACAAGAATGTGCTTTTGTTTTCAGACTTTGGGGTGAACCTGTAAATCTACGTGAACAACATGATGCTTTAGAATTTTTTAATTCCCTGGTGGACAGTTTAGATGAAGCTTTAAAAGCTCTGGGCCATCCAGCTATGTTAAGTAAAGTTTTAGGAGGGTCCTTTGCTGATCAGAAGATTTGTCAAGGATGCCCACATCGGTAAGTGTTTAAGATTCTCCTTTCTTACAGAAAACCAACCTGTTGTTTGTATCCTTATAAAGAGGACTAAAGAGTCAAGAATAATGTTCTTGTGGTGGTGGAGTTTTGTTTTTTAAATAAATAGAATTTATTTATTTAAAATGAAAATATTTTAAATAAATAGAGTTTTTTAAATAAATAGAATTATTTTAAAATAAATGCTGCCTTGTATTTCTGCAGCCTTAACATTACTTTGTCTTCAGATGCCTTCAAATACTTAATTATTTCTTCTACTTGGCAGATCGTATACAAAGCATTTAGTATTGATCAGGGGAGGAAAAGATACAGCTTTTTCATGTTAATAGTGAAGACAACTCAGGGACCAAATGCAATACGTAAAAGTTTAAGACATGACCAACAGCTGTTGCTGTCTTTTGTCTTCCATAGTGTGGAAGACTGACTCAAGTATGAGTTTTTAATTCTAATAATTAAAACTGCATTCACATCCACTGTGTAATCTGTGATTAAGGAGAATGATATAGAAAGTTTCTCGTTCTCTTCAGATTTCTGCTGTATTTTTAATTAAATTTAAATGTGTATATTTGAAATTCAACTTCATATAAGGTATATATAAAACCACCCACACCAAATCAGACTGCCCACTATCTTGGTGATGGTGTTCAATGACAAGTGCTTAGTGAAAGAGGAGAACTAGCCATTGTACAGTTGTACTTCCCTAAACTTTTTATTCTATATCTCTTTGAGGTGGATGATTAGAATTGTGTGCAAGATGCAGGGTGGCCTAATGATGGACTTGTTCTTTTTCTATTTTGTGTTAAATTTTGTATCACTAACTTCTTACTGTTCACAACATGTTTCAGATTATGTGTTACTCTTAAACCATACACATCTCTCTGCACATTACCTTTGTGAATTCTCTTTATTGTGAAAATTGACCATTTAGTATTATGCTTTCATTAGCAATTCAAATACAGAAAAAAAACGTGGTACTCTGTCAAAGCCAATTGAGCTGAGTTGAGTTTAGGGAGATGAAAACCAAGGAAAAGCTAAACTATTGGACTGAAGTGTGACAGATTAAAAGGCTTTCTGAATTTGTGAGTTATTTAATAGATTAATGAATATTACTTTTTGGTTGAAGCATTTCTACATATTAATTTATTCACATTTATGAAACTCTTTGTATGCTTGATTGCATGTCAGAAGCAAGCCCTGCAGGGGTATGTTGGAACAGATGCAAGTTTTTAAATTTATTCATCGTTTCTTTGAAGATTTGTTTCCAAGATGTCTTAACTGGTTGTGTCTCGAACATTGCTTGTTCATTGCTAGGAATTTGTTTGAAGGTTATAGCAGAAAGCAGTAAGTCAAAGCCAGTCATAAATATGTAAAGTAACTTAATGAAGACACCTATTCAGGTTTTTGTTTTTCAGATAGAAAACGAAAAAAGCTACTTTTTCAGAAGAAAAATCTATTTTGAACTAGTCTCTTTAGATCTGATGGAATACTTGTGTTTATCAGTGTGATTCCTGTCAGTCAAGTTCAGCAATGGAAAAGTACCCTGCTTTGCCATCTTTACCAGCTTAAGTTAGCCAGCAGTCTGTCACGCTACTTTAGCTGCTTTAAAAACAAGATGTGCTAAAAGATTCCACTTCCACAGTCTTTTCAGTGAACTTGAGATATACAAGTTACTTCTGTCATCTTCATAAAATAACTATAGCTGGTGCAGAACAAAAAATACACTATGCAGAGACTATAATATAATCTAAGGAAGACTGCAATAAGAAGATTCAGTTGTTTTTTTCTTCACCGCTTGATTCCTTTTGTCAGAAGTTAACGTCCAATGCTGAATAACAGTTTTGCACTAAGGTGCTGTGTAGCACCTGTAAAACATGACAGTTGAACACATTTCTGCCTTTTTCTTACCATTTGTCTGTACATCGGTAGGTATGAATGTGAGGAATCCTTCACAACTCTGAATGTAGATATAAGAAATCACCAAAACCTTCTTGATTCTTTGGAACAGTACGTCAAAGGGGATTTATTGGAAGGTGCAAATGCATATCATTGTGAAAAATGCAACAAAAAGGTAATTATTCCTTATATATTAAATTCGTGTAGCACTGTAGTGTTATAACTGTACTAATATCAGTCTTAGTTCATGTTCAGGGATTAATACTAAATTCAGTTGTTGGTGAGACATGTATGTATAACTGTTCATGACCTTTTTTAGGTTGACACCGTTAAACGCTTGTTGATTAAGAAGTTGCCTCCAGTTCTTGCAATCCAGTTGAAACGATTTGATTATGACTGGGAAAGGGAATGTGCAATCAAGTTCAATGATTATTTTGAATTTCCACGAGAGCTGGACATGGAGCCTTACACAGTGGCAGGCGTAGCTAAGTTGGAAGGAGATGATGTCAATCCCGAAAATCAGATAATACAAAATGAACAGTCAGAAAATGAACACTCTGGGAGCACGAAATACCGGCTTGTCGGTGTACTTGTACACAGTGGCCAGGCCAGTGGTGGACATTATTACTCTTACATTATCCAGAGAAATGGTGGAGATGGAGAGAAAAATCGATGGTATAAATTTGATGATGGAGATGTGACAGAGTGTAAAATGGATGATGATGAAGAAATGAAAAACCAGTGTTTTGGTGGAGAGTACATGGGAGAAGTTTTCGATCACATGATGAAGCGTATGTCCTACAGACGCCAGAAGAGGTGGTGGAACGCTTATATTCTTTTTTATGAACGTATGGACACGATAGACAAAGACAATGAACTAATAAAATATATTTCAGAACTTGCTATCACCACTAAACCCCATCAGATTAAAATGCCATCAGCAATTGAACGAAGTGTACGGAAGCAGAATGTGCAGTTCATGCATAATCGTATGCAGTACAGCCTAGAATACTTCCAGTTCATAAAGAAGTTGCTTACTTGTAATAGTGTCTACTTAAATCCTCCTCCAGGTTAGTATATTACTGCAGTAATTATGGATTAATTTCTTGCAAGAAGAATTTTGATTTGTATTGTCAACTGTTTATCTAGCCAGTGAAAATACTGTATGTTCGGCTTTGAATACTCTATGTTTCTGGAGTTCTGCTGTTAAACATCTGTTGCTGAGTTCATCAGTGATAACATGCGTGAATATTTAGCAAAAAATACATTGATAAAATATCAACTATTAGTCAGTTTATGTGCTAAGTCATGTTTAAATACTGAAGTTTCTGGACTGCTCTGCTGAAGACAGTTCTGAAAGTGGAAATGCTGAATTTCTAAAGATCATATCTAGGTTAGCCTCCAGGTAGTTGTTACTGTCTTAAAGCTTGCATTTTCAAGTGATGCACTACAGAAGATAGAGGCTGTTGTGATCATTTCTTTTTAAAATTGGAACACAATGTCAGACAAAATAGTAATCTGGAATGAGTTACATTATTAAGTAAATTGCTTTTACTTTGTCTACATGTGAGTATTTTGATTTTTCTTTAGGACAAGATCATCTGTTGCCTGAAGCAGAAGAAATAACTATGATTAGTATTCAGCTTGCTGCTAGATTTCTCTTCACCACAGGATTTCATACAAAGAAAATAGTCCGTGGTCCTGCTAGCGATTGGTATCTTGTCTTTTAAAAACAATTACTGTTTTGCAAGTTCGATATCTGTTAAAAGATCCCAGTTATATACATATGAAAATAAAAGGTTTTAGCGGTTTGTCACATTTTTGTCCCTCCCCCAAATACACGGTGGAGGTGCATATGGAAATGGGGGCATACTTGGAACAGAAAATAGTGTGAAGAAACTGAGCCATAAATTAGGCTGCTAGGCTGAGCAGCTTCAAAATTAATTTTCACACAGCGCTTAAATCTACCTTTTGTCTGCCTTTTAAAAAGGATAAAGGAGTAAAATCTACTGCTAACGAAGCTAAGAGATCGTATATTTGGATTTTAATTCAGAAGGATTTGTTTCCCGTTAGAGTAGTTTTAAACATTGCTCTTTTAAACCCACTTTTGCAGCTTACATTTTTGTTCTGTTTCTGAAGGATGACTGTTAGTCTGCTTTATGTACATTGCTATGGAGTCTGTGATTCAAATCTGTAGTATAACAAACACTGCAGTCTTATTCATAGCACCACAGCATTTTCATCTTTAAGCTATTTTTTTTCTGGGTTGGGAAGCATGGGTTTACTACTAGTAGAACTAGACAGAAAAATCTAGTATTCGTGATGACCAGTAGTTTGCCAGCTATTAGTATGTAGTTCTGTAACACGTGAGAAATACGTACCTCAAGTTTTTCTCCAATAGCAACTTTCAGAGTAGCTAAGTTACTCCTGTTATTTTAAGAGCTCAAGAGGAGTTCAAATATTGCTGCAGGAAGGGAGGCAGTCATAGAAGACCCTCACTGGAAGAGATGTTTTACTCTTTGGGGTTCTGGATCTTTCTAGATCTGTAAATGAGAATATAAATTCCTAATAGCTTGCATAATTAGTTACCTGTCTTGTACAAAGCTCATGAAATCCACCTCACATGTTCTTTGCTACTTGCCTCTTTCCCAGTTCCAATACAGTGGGAATGATGACTGCCAATTTAGGACTGACGTTGAGTAGTAGTTTGGGAATTAGAGGATGTAATCCTGTCTTAAAAGTATCTTTTTAATTTGTTACTGCTAGTAAGAGTATCACTAGAGGAACTACAATTTTTCTAATTGTAAGAATTTTCTGAGCAAAAATTTTTGGGGAATCTCTTTTAAACATCTGTTTTCTTCAAATTCTGCAATAGATTACATCTGCCCAAATTCATTAATGTCTACATTTGGTCAGTTGTGTCATCTTCTATTTCAGGTATGATGCATTATGCATCCTCCTTCGTCACAGCAAGAATGTACGCTTTTGGTTTGCACACAATGTCCTTTTTAATGTTTCAAACCGCTTCTCTGAGTATCTTTTGGAATGCCCTAGTGCTGAAGTGAGGGGTGCATTTGCAAAACTTATAGTATTTATTGCACATTTTTCATTGCAAGACGGACCATGTCCTTCACCTTTTGCCTCTCCTGGACCTTCCAGTCAGGTATTTAATTTTCTACCTAAAAGCTTTTGAAACTTATTGTTACTTCTTCATGATAAGCATTTAATGTAAAGTGAATTCTGAAGTAGATCATATTAACTTGACTAGTTTGTGTGAGAGTTGCTCTCGGAGGGGTTCAGTTTCCCCTCCTTTGTAAATCTCTGTGAAGACTTAGTAGTGAGAATCTTGAGTTGTGTGAAATCTGCAATACAAAAGTAGAGGCTTGTAGTAAACTAAAGTGTAGGGCAGCGAACCCTTGGTTTTCATTTAGAATTTGCAAACAAAACGCAAATCCCAAACCAATGAAACAAAAAAAAAAAAAAAAACACCAAACCACCCAATAAAACGACAAAGAAACCCAAACAAAACCCACAAGAACATACAGGAGTTCCCTAAGTGTTCTTCCCCTATGTCATGCAACGTTGAAATTGTAAAAATTGTAACTTTGCAAAGGTGTAGACAGCAAATTGCCTAATTTTATACATGAACTAGCAATCAAAAAAAAGCCAAAATCTTCATCTAATACCTGCCATAACAATGTTTTTGTTTCAACCATATTAAAATTTAAAAGATAACTTTTTTGAGCCTTTGCTTTGTCGTATTTTTAATGTCTACAGTAAGACAGTTTAAATTATATTTATCTTCTCGGGATGTTTTCATTACTGTATGCAGCAAGATAATTTGTGTTAATTTAAAGCTACTTATGCTTTGACAGTGTTTTCTTTCATGAGGTGTTTGAGATATACCTATACAGACGATTCCATTGTCTTTCTTAGTTTATGAAAGTTCACAATGGAACTGCATGTGCTTTTCTGAGTATTTAAGCCTAACTGCTATTGGAGAAAAAGCTCCTTTAAAAGCTTCTATGCTTGCATAATTTCTTGGACTTATACAGTATGTAGTGGTGAGAGTAATTCCTTGTTTTTCTGTCTGTCTTTGTGTGAGATAGAGAAAACTAACCAGCTGCTAGTGTTTTGGGGCTTGTATGAATGCCATACCTTTTAATCAATTCTGTTTTCTGCCATAGTAGAAAGTATGACCTAAATAAAGATTTGATAGGTTCAACCACTAATATTAAAACTTTCTTTAATAGGCTTATGATAACTTAAGTTTAAGTGATCATTTACTGAGAGCGGTACTAAATCTTCTGAGAAGAGAAGTGTCTGAACATGGGCGCCATTTGCAGCAGTATTTCAATCTGTTTGTGATGTATGCCAATCTCGGTAAGCAAATTTCACACGTTTTAGTGGCAGCACGATAATGAACTGTTTTTTAATAATGAACCAGTTGTACAGGTAACAGCAGGAGAATCCAGTTTTTCAGGCTCAGGCTGATTGTTATCATTAAATGCCATATGAATGCTCTCTAGAGCATCTGTTCCTCCAGTTTGGAGCCTGAGGCTTTAGTCCTCCTGCCACGCCTGGAAGATGAACAGGACAATCTTGGAGCAATAAGATCGTGTCATCCTGAGAGGGTGTGGGGGTCAGAAAACGGTAAGAGAGATGATGCTTTGTTCAGGGCTCCTTTGCAGGGAGGTCATAAGACCCGAGAAGCATGTGGGGCTGTCAGCTGTTTTGAGCCTGCAGAAGGTGAGGAAGATAAAATTTCAAAAAAGAGCGACATTCCTTTATGGAAACATCAATTCAGATGGTCATGCTTTGTCCATGTATTCCAGCTGTGCCCTTTCAGTATTAATTTATTTAGTTCACATTTGAAGTTCACAACTCTGAATGCAAAACACTGACTCTGTATCTGTCTTCCCTTTGAAGACTTTGGAAGGCTGAGGAAATAGCTCGGTCTGTATATACTCTTAGACCTCATCGCTTGCCAGAATGCTTTCACCATAGACATCATAGGAGGTAAAAGAATGCAAGAAAGTATTACTTATCAGTCATTCTAATTCTTCCATGATAAAACAGGCAAGAAAGTCCAGTGTTTTTGCCGTGTAGGATGGCTTACGTAAAATTCTCCCATGCTTGAGACAATGTTCGTAAAGACTATGGAGTCCTAAATTTTCTGATGAAAGATAAATTAGAGATTGGGTATGATCAGAAATGAATATTTTTAAGCAGCTTTGAATGCAAGATTAGTAGGACTACCTGTATCTGCAGGTTGCTACACTTAAGACTCATTATACACGTGTTATGATACAACTGAGATGAGGTGGTTATACATTTTTGTGGTGATCCACGTGAAATACTGGCTGTGGCATTTCCAATGTCACTCATTTTTCTTCAGAATCTTAATGATATTCACTCTTACGAAGATTGAAATAAATACAGACATATAAGTATTTAGAAACTTGTATTAGATTCTGGATTACATAGGTTCTCCGCATAGAAAGTAACTGGCCTGTATACTAAGAATAGAAAAAAATTATACCAGTAGCATCTGAAGTAACTATTCCAAACAAAAATACTTTTTGCAGTTAAACTAAGATCAGTCCTATTTACATTCATGTTGACAGCTATAGTCATGCTTATTAACATGGTCAGCATGCTGAAAATCAGTTGATGATTGATCAGATAAACTGTTTCTCAGGTGGGTTAATGCATTGCTGCTTTCTACTTTTGCCTTGAGGAAGAGCAATTATGAGTTACGAAATGTAAGTCAAATGCATAAGGAGTTGCTTTTTCCCGTTCAGGTTGATGAGAGTAGTCACAGGTGGTGAATTCTGACAGAGCTCTATGTTTTTACTTCTGCCAGTTACCTGAGTCTTTTGGCAGGGACCTGTTTCTCTTTCACGTTAAGTGACAAAGCATCTTTCTCTATGGCAGGTTCTAAACAAGGTACAGTATTCTTCCATAGAATTAGAATGGTCTCTCTCTCTTACTCAAATACAAGATATTTTCATCCATTCATGTAAAGTAGTATGAAGTTAGGAGATGCTGTTCCTTTGGAAGTCTAACAGAATGCCCATAGCAATGCAGCTCGGCCATTGCTGGTTATGGGCTTGTGCAGGCAAGTTATACATTCGAGTTTCTGTTAAATTACTTTATGGCTGAAGTGTTTAGCAAATGCATGAGTCTTAATGGAGCTTTTTCATTATTTGCACACAGAATAGATACATACATAATAGTGGAAGCTCTTTAAAATTGTCTACCCACATATTCCTATCTGTAAAATCAGTCAAGGCAGTTGTGTTTATTTAATTTCCCTTATGATGTATGTTGCTTTCATAATCTTTGTATGCCGAAGCATTCTGTTAGGCAGGGTTCCATCATGAGCCCTAGAATGAACTTAATGGCTTTACAGAGAAGAGAGATGCAGTTCTTCTGCCCTGAGTTATCTTTTCATTTTTACTAAATTTTCGTAGTCAGGGTAGTTGGAGTCTCTAAGAAAGCATAACCAGATCTTATTTCTAAATTTTATTTATTTAGCATAACTAAATTTATTAATTATTTATTTTGTTATCACAACCCACCCCACGAAGATAAACGTGGAAATATTAAGCAATTGTGGGTTTCTTACTACTGTTAACTGAAGGCTTCTGTATGAATTTAGAGTGCTCATTCAGCAAAAGCCACAATTCATCATTCCTTCAGTGCCCCAGGTTCTGGGAAAAAGGTTAAGTTGTCCGGCATTTTGAGAAATCAACTAATACATTGCTCACATCAAAGCAAGAGAGAGATCAGTTCTACAGTGGATGCAACTACAAAATAATGTGATAAAAAAGATACTGTAGAAGAGCTGTAATAAGATGCTATCTGGATTCCTCATTCTTACCAGAAAGATGGTAGGTAAGGTCCAGATGTATTCCAGAATAAGAAAAAACTTGGAAATGTATGAAAAATCATGACTTTTAACCAAAATGAGAAACAGAATATGAGGTCAGAAGGGACATACCGGATTTACTGGTAAGTAAGTACCTGTGCAGTGTGCAGAACATATTCTTGCAGTCAAACTAGCTGTATGTTTGAATTTTTTGATTGGTTGGGGTTTTCATCGGTTTTGGAGGTTTTCTGATTTTGTTTTCTTGGTTTTTTCTTAAGTTGATCTTGTCGGTCTTATTTACGCTTGGCTGTGTATCATGGCATGGTTGGAAATGTCAAAAATTTCTAAGTGATGTGTCTAGGATGTGATAGAAAAAGAACGAAATATGCTGTGGGGGTGTTCATGCTATCCTGGGCCACACAATGTAAGATTAGTTCTTGGTCCCAAAGTCTTCCCTGAGGCTTTGCTGTGTTAACACGGATGCTTGTTACTTAAGTACTAATGAGCACTGTTAAGAACTTGCAGTTATTTACAACTCCCCTCTTTAATAACTTGCAGTTATTTACAACTCCCTCCTGCATCTTTACTGATTTAATTATTTTTCCCCAGAAAGCATAAATGATGGTTATAATACAACCCAGCAAGAGAAAAGTTACAAATCATGTAAACGGTAGTTACTTTTTTTTTCTAAGAAGAAAAGTATTGTCAGTCCCAGAAACTAAAATTATCTTTTTTTTTTTTTTTTCCTCCCCTGTAAAGGTGTAGCAGAGAAGACACAACTTCTGAAACTAAATGTTCCTGCAACCTTCATGCTTGTGGCTCTGGATGAAGGTCCGGGTCCTCCAATTAAATACCAGTATGCTGAACTGGGGAAGCTGTACACCGTTGTGTCACAACTGATCCGCTGTTGCAATGTGTCATCACGGATGCAGTCTTCTATCAATGGTATAATGAATTTTAGGTTTCACTTAGATGAATTCAACCTATCAGTAAATGTCTTTTCTGCATATTTAGGCTATTATGTATAAATTGGATTAGCTGGAAAAAATGTTTGACTTGTAAGTTTAACAGCTCCTTTTGTTTAAAGACAGAAATCTGTTATAAGGAAAACTTATACCAACATACTAAAATGTACAAGGCAGATATCTGTTCTGTATTTTGCGCTTAAAGGTACGGGAAGACAGAAAGGTAGTAAAGTAGTAGTTTGTTGATTACAAAATAGTAATGATTTTAGAATAGATTAAACTCATTTAAAGAGCTGCATAAGGATTTTTAAATTCTGAGTATGCAGTAATATTACTTCGATGTAATCAGTGTAAAAGTAATCAGTACAGGAAAAACACTACGGCACGCTCTGCTAGAGCCAGTCAGTAGAGATATTTTGCATTGTCGTGGATAGCTCTTGAAAATTATTTGGTGCTTGTTCCTAGTCAGGAAGACAAACAGAAGCCATCACTTCAATTTATGGAAGATAAAGAATCGGCTAGAAATTGGTCAACCACAGTGTAAATCATTAATATGTCCAGTAGCTGAACAGAGTGCAGTCATTTTTGAGAGATGGTGATGGGATATTGGGCTATGTGGACTTCGTAGCCTGTACATACTCCATTAAGTGTATTTTAGAAAACCTGATTAGGAATCTGTAGAGAAGCTATTTAATGGTAAACTCATTACAGCTTGATGTGTCAGGCTATAAAGTCAATAGGCTAGAATGTGCTATAGTAATATTAATGAACTGGAAATTTTATTGTGCTATAATAAGCTTCAGAACCATTTGGCAATTTTTATTTGTTTTTTTTCCAGTGTATTAAGGTTTACACTGAAAAGATGAAATTATTTTTCACAGGTAGAATGTATTCACTGTATTCATAATGTACTAAAAAAAATTACTTTGAACATTACTCTGACTACAGTTTATGATTACTGTTTGTAGAGTAAAGCTATTTTTTTGCTTCAGCATAACTGAAAAACACTGCTATATTTGGAAACATCAGGAGCAAAACAACAGTCTTTTCTTACACAAAATGAAGATTACTAAACAAGATACGTTAATTTATGTTCTTTCAGAAGTGTATTATTTGTCTATACACTTGAGATTCTGGTGGGACTGTTGTGACAGATATTCCTGTGAAACCTTTCCCATTGCCCAGTGGGGTGAAGAGACCTTGTGTCCTAAAATAGGATAGATTTGGCCTGTGTTACACAAGCAGTGAAGCAGAGAAATTCAGGAGAATGTAGAGGATTTCACTGAGCAAACTCACAGAATCACCAGGTTGGAAAGGACCCACTGGATCATCGAGTCCAACCATTCCTAACACTCCCTAAACCATGTCCCTCAGCACTTCATCCACCTGTTGCTTAAACACCTCCAGGAAAGGCGACTCGACCACCTCCCTGGGCAGCCTGTTCCAGTGCCCAGTGACTCTTTCTGTGAAGAATTTTTTTCTGATATCCAACCTGAACCTCCCCTGGCGGAGCTTGAGGCCATTCCCCCTTGTCCTGTCCCCTGTCACTTGGAACTCTTGAGTAATTTCTCTTCCTGCATAGGGTCGTCTCCAGCTGCTCTGTTTTCATTGTCACTGCGTAATGTTACCTGAGAGGGAGAGGTAGCATCAGGTGTCGCAATCAGAGAACTTAGTTATTTCACACCATAATTGTTAGACAGGGGTTGGATTTTTCCTACATCTATGGAGTTTAAAGTTTTATATCAATTATACAAATTTGTACCAATTTATATTTTATGTCTACACTGAAAGTAGTTCACTACCTTTTCATCTGTAATAACTGTTTGTTCTAGGTAATCCCCCACTTGCCAACCCTTACGGTGATCCTAATATATCACAGCCTATAATGGCACTTCAGCAGAACGTAGCAGACATTTTGTTTGTGAGGACTAGTTACGTGAAGAAAATTATTGAAGATTGCAGCAACTCTGAAGAGACCATCAAGCTGCTTCGTTTCTGCTGTTGGGAGAATCCTCAGTTCTCTTCCACTGTCCTCAGTGAACTACTTTGGCAGGTAAAAATTAAAAGCTAGGAGAAAGACAGGAATATAAATATGTATAAAGGAAGATTCTGTATTTACATATAGGAATGTTGTATTAAATACTGAAGAGGCGGTTGATAATGTTTCCTTAAGGTGCCATTCTCTGTCAATATTTACAGTCTTAAAGTCTGCATATTGTGTTAGAGTACTACGAGAAGTCCTTTTATGAGTTCAGGAAAGCAGCTGACCTTTTATGAGTTAGGAACGCTGTGGTAGGGATGGAAAATAAGTAGGCTGAGGTGGTCTTTATGGATTACAAGAGCATTTTCTTCAGATTTTCTGTCATTGTCCATAAAAGAGCTTCTTAACGTTGCATGGAAAGTTAGAACAATTTCCTAAGATATCCCTTGTGTTTATTTTGTGTATGTTCATAAGCTGCATTTTACAAGTCTGCAGAATGTACTTGGCTTCAGACACAGGAAGGAATGTTTGAGACTGTGTTGTTTTTTCAGTTGTAATCTCTGTAAGGTTGGTTACTTTTACACTCCAAGTACAATTTTTTACTTATGTTGGTTCACCTTTATATTCGCACATTTTTTTCCATGCAAACTTTACATTTTCATCTGTCCTTTTGTTAGGCATTTGAAGGAATCATAATAAAAATAACTTTACTAATCGTTTGCTAGCTGTATATTTCAAAGTTTAGGATCACCTTTGAATACACTGTGTAAAAATAGCAATATCAGTGAAAAATAGTTTGTTCTTTTCTGAAGGTATTTTTTCAAGGTAACTTCTTAGCATTTCATGCCTGGGGCTTCAGACAATTGTGTTAGAAACTCCTGAGGAAACACGTTGTCATTTACAAAAGGTACGATGTTTAAAGCGAACAAACCAACTAGCTAGGAGGCAGGGAGACAAACAAACAAAAAAAACCCAAAACCACAACCCCTAGAAAAGCCTGACAGAATTGGCATTCTTTAAAAAACAAAGTATGTGTTGTATCCTTTAAATTACAGTAAACCTAACTTCAGATGAATTGTGTTCTTGTATTGCAGTGTGTAATCTGCATGCTTCGGGGAATGCTTTCTTATGTTCTGTGCATTTTTACTTTTTAAGGTTGCATATTCATATACTTACGAGCTTCGACCATATTTGGATCTGCTTCTGCAAATCCTATTAATTGAAGACTCCTGGCAAACTCACAGGTTAGTATTTACCTGGTTTTTTTATAATTGAAAATTATTGTGTTTTGAGCAGCTTGTTTTCCCAGTGGTTCTCTTGCTAATCCTTTCAAGAAGTTTGTTTTAAGTGGATATTAAATCAAAGTATAGGAATAAAGCAAAACAATTTTGAGACATACAGTTTTTCGTTTTGACTATTTTTACTCTTGAGAAATTTGCTCTTTAGGCATATAAACCCAAGAATTTTCACAGAGAACAGCGTGTGCCATTTAGGCTAAACTTGTTGGTCTTTACAGTGAAGTGCTTATATTGATTCTTAGAAACATCTCATTCAGGAGAGTCTGATGACAGCCTGGTCTTGCTAAGAAACTCATAAGTCGTAGTGATGCTAAGACACGGATAAAGTGTGAACTGGGGAGAAAAGTGTGTTTTATACATAAATACTCTTCATGTGATCACATATCAATCGAATTTTAACTTCGGTGTATTAAAAATTTATCCAATTTCATACCTGATTTTCATATGTCTACAGAGTAAGGCTTTTGAAAGTTTAGGTTAAACTATAATGATTGCAAATACTGACTATTTCAGAGAAGTGTCAATACTTCAGAAGTTTTATGTAGTAATAGGTGGTGTAACACAAAGTAAATATAATCAATGTGCTACCTGTCAATATTTCAAAATGGCGCCATTTTATAATAAGTGAATATAGGTAGTATCGAATTAAATAAATCATTTGCAACCATGTCTCATACGACATTTAAAGTACTCCAAGTAAAAATGTCCTTCAGTAAGGCTATTGAAGCAAACTTGTGTACTTAACCTGTAGGAGTAGACTGTGCTCTTAGGATTTTCAGTCCAAAACATGAAGACTGAGTTGTAGGATTCCTTTAATTTTCTTTATAGGAATTGCAGCTTAGGTGAGGGAAGAGCATACCCTTTATAATAATGAAAATCATGGAAGTGGTTGTTTGGCGTAGTGCTGTTTGAAATAATGGCTGTGGAGGAGGTTGAATGTTGCGTTATGGCTTTCACTATACTTGGGAGATGTACTTCACTCCATATTCAAGATTGCAGTCTCAGGCATAGCAGTGTTCTGTTGGAATTTTGGTAGGCTTGAACAGAGGGGTATTAGCTGTCCAGCTGCAGTCAGCATCTGATTTCTTGGTGCCACTTCTGGCTTGGTCTCTGTCCTGTTCTTGGTTTTGCTCTGATAATCATAGTTTTAGTGATATTTGGCTTCAGTTTCCAAAAAGAACCCAAACAGCGTAACTGTCCAGAGTAAATGGTGATATCTTCTGACCAAGAAGCAAGAAAAGCAAGCATCGTCTGATCTTAGCGTGCATCCTTTAGTACTCCTTGTCTTCTTGTACTTTGTGATGGGTGCTGCTGTTCTTTGGCATCAGACCTGCCTTGATTTGACAAGTTCAAGTGCCAGTTCAGGATAGTAGTGTTAACAAGTACCATTAAGTTAAATCAGCTGAAGTAAAGCTCATCCTCACTTTGCAGATGAGCCTAGATTGTCAGGTGCCTAGAGTCTTATTTGCTGTTGCCAGGGCTGTGAGGAAAGAGGGAAGTTGCTTTTCCTGCAGTGAGGTTAGCTCCTTGTAGGCTCCATCCCTTCCTCTGGCCTTTTTTTTTTTTTTTCCCCCCAAAGCCAAAAGTATGTTGGTTCTCAGTTCTTTCACAGTTTCAGGGTGGCAATTAATTCTTCTACCCCTTGTTCAAGAGCAGAAGGCACAGATAGTGGGCTTAGTTCCAGGAAGTGCCCCAGTCCCTTATCCCGATGCACAAATATGTACAATTCATTCCTCTTTAGAAGAACTGCATCTGAAATAGTGTAGCTTTGAGAAGCGTAACTATAATGTAAGTTAACCATTCTGTTGAGAATGTAACTGTTCCAGTTTTGTAACGATCTTTTGGTTTAACAGGTCTGTTTTGTAAACACAGTTGATTTTTAAAATAAGTAATAAAAACTAACCAAAGTCGATTGCTGTGGCTAGAATTAATCATACTCACATTTTATGTTTCACATTCAGAGTTTAAACATTACCAAAAGTGCTAAAATTGTAAGTTACATACATGATGCGTCAAGTTAGTTTTGTGATTTTTAAAAAAAAAAAAAAAAAAATCTCAATAAAACCAGAAGTCAGAACACGAGATATCCCTCTTATAATTACATTGAAAGTGAAGCCTTTATTCAGATCCTAAAACTCTAACACTTGAAGTTGGTGGTTTGGTTTTTTTATTTGTAGGATTCACAATGCACTTAAAGGAATCCCGGATGACAGGGATGGATTGTTTGACACCATTCAGCGCTCTAAGAATCACTATCAGAAAAGAGCTTACCAATGTATAAAGTGCATGGTGGCTCTCTTCAGCAACTGTCCTGTAGCCTACCAGATCCTTCAGGTGATACTTTTCATTTTGTTTCTTGCTGATTTTTTTTCTCAGTTCTGTGTATTTAAAAAAAAAAAAAAAAACCTACCAAAACCACTGTTATCAAGTTCTCATTGCTTTAGTGAAAGTACTACTTCCAAGTACAGCTCATTTGAACCTTCCTAGATCAGAAGATCAGTAGATGGGATTGAGAGCAGTTTGGTTAAACTTGTACTTGTGATTTTATGATGCGGCTGCAAACCGCAGACTTCATTTCTGATTTGTCATTTTCTTTGGGGGGAAAAAAAGGATATTTCATTGAGTCTTCTAAACAGCAACATGTGATGGTGGTCGGTTCTCTGATAGGTGATGTATAGGAAGGGGAAAATTTCTGTTTTAGAGAACAGAGAAAATAATTCTGAATTATTGATTTTTCTGTCTGCAGAGCAATGGAGATTTGAAGAGAAAATGGACCTGGGCAGTAGAATGGCTTGGAGATGAGCTTGAGCGTAGACCATACACTGGCAATCCCCAATACACCTATAACAATTGGTCTCCACCAATACAAAGCAATGAGACATCAAATGGCTACTTCCTAGAGAGATCACACAGTGCTAGAATGACTCTTGCAAAAGCTTGTGAACTCTGCCCAGAGGAGGTAAAGAATTCGACTTCTGTTAAAAAAAAAATTGAGTGAAGTGCTTCTATAAATAATTAACCTTAGCAATGGTCTCCGGTCACTATAACGCATTTTAGAAGTGTTTTATAAATATGTGTTCCTATTTCTGTTGGCACATTACGTACTGCTGTGCGGTTTTAATACTTCTGTTACTATTTCTACAGATACCTGTCTCTTAAAGAATTAGTTGTATAGAATTGAAATAGACCATTTAAAGTAGATTATGAAGAGATCTGTTTTTGTAGTAATACATAGCGGGAATTTTTATATAGTGCAATACAAGCTATGGATGACACAGTGGGGTGGAGTTTTTCTCCAAGGGTGTCTGAAAGTCACTTGCATGTAGGTTTGGTTCTGGATAGAATAATCGTAGGATGTTTCACGTAAGTACAATAAGTGTTTTTTCAAACTGCAGGAACCAGATGATCCCGATGCCCCAGATGAACATGAGTCTTCTCCACCTGAAGATGCCCCTCTGTATCCCCATTCACCTGGTTCCCAGTATCAACAGGTAAAAGCTTTATTCAGACTTTTTGTACCATTTATGGTAGATTAAACTCTAAGCAGCTAGCCGGAAGAGTATTATGGTCAAATATGTTCGGAGGACCAAGGATAAAAGATACAACTCCATTTTGCCAGGAACAGTTACACCATTAGAGTTTCGGGTGAGAATTTTAGTGTTGTCAGATCAGGGATTAATGATCCATAGACAGAGCAGGGGCACAGATATGGCAGTTTAGTGCGTAATGAATTTGGTTCTGTCATATTTGTTGACATTGATAATGTTTTGTGCGTTGCTTTTTTGGTTTTTTTAGAAAAAAACATTTCAGAAAAATGCCGATGACTTTTACGTATAACTTGTGCTATGAACACTGAT
Source organism: Cuculus canorus (assembly GCF_017976375.1). NCBI lineage: Eukaryota > Metazoa > Chordata > Aves > Cuculiformes > Cuculidae > Cuculus > Cuculus canorus. The sequence goes on from NC_071401.1 coordinate 89,628,889, forward strand.
ATCTAAATCTTAAGTACTTACAAAAAGTGGTTTTATGTTAAAAGATTGCTTTGTTAATATGTTTCAATGGAAAGCCAGATCTGAAAGGAATCATAACCAGGCTTTTTAATCAAATTCATGAAATTAGTAGATGCCCCACTTAGATGCCATTTTTTGTTCCAATTCATTTGATATATTCCAAATCTGCTAATTTAATTTCCTTTCCTGCCCAAACCCATTTCCCTCCATCTTGCTTTCCTTACTTGATGTTCTCAGCAGAGCAGTTGGTAAGTTACGCAGATTTTCCCACTCTTTTCTGAGCTCCTAAGTTCAGACACATACGGTAACCTCACCATTACCTGTGTGATGTGTTCACTTTCTTGCAAGAGATGGCATTTCTCACTAACACACACAATCTTCGTATTCCTGGTTTATCCACAGTTGGTTAAACTCTGCAAAACAGTAGCTAGATGAGATGTTCTCATTTACTAGATGCCTGTATGGCTTCTTAAAATTGGGACAGAGCATCTGGAGAAAACTATTGGTCTAGATTTCATTCAGTTCTGTAACATTAAAGTTTTCCCTCTTAAAAAGTTTGCTGCATAAATACAGGTAGGCTTTTTATATTTCCTTAGGAAAACAATTCAAGCTGGTCGAATGTGTTCATAAAATGTGTGCACAGTTTAATGTCCACAGCACATAGGGAGCCTCTTTTCATCTCCCTTTTTTTCCTTTCTTACTGCTTTTGCTTTGCATGTAAATGTTTGTTATTCAAAAGCTGAGATAACTCTATTAACTAATCCTTTTATCCTCACAAGTTGAAAGTTTGTTTACCTTCTGTGTAAATTATAAGGGTAAGTGAAGGATGTGATTCATAGAAATGAAGAAACTGTGATGTGTGTTCATGCAGAAGTTCCGTGTGCTTGAGAGTACTTTTCAGTGGTCTGAATGTAAAGGTGTGAAGCAAATAATGGGTTAGGAAACGGTCCACAAACTTAATGTTCCTTTAAAATGCTTGTGCTTTATTACAGAATAACCACGTGCATGGACAGCCATATACAGGCCCGGCAGCACATCATATGAACAACCCTCAGCGAACTGGCCAACGAGCACAAGAAAATTATGAAGGCAGTGAAGAAGTTTCCCCACCTCAAACAAAAGATTAGTGAAATGCACATAATCAATTAACTTGCTCCATCAAGACTGTGCACCCAGGCCTTACAGTCCAACCTTTCTCTGTGTCTGGCTAATATTTAAAACTAGAAAAACTATTCCTAATCAACATGGAGTGGAGAGTCTATTCACTGTCTTATCTGCAGAAAATTGCTGTCAATATATAACCCGCCTGCAGTGGAAAGTGTATAGTGTTTTGTAATAAATGGCCTGATGCTAATGTGTAAATGGCAAAGGTGTATATAGTATATTAATGTTTGACTGTTAATTCTTGAGCAAGAAACATTTTTTTGTCTTGATGAGACTCACAGATCTACAAAAACAAAAAAATAATTTCTTGATATATCTGCTGCGCTCTGCAACCAGTGTTGCCTGCCTCATGGCAGTCGGATCAACTCCTTTACAACAAAGCCTATCCATGTCAACCACAAAAATAGTTTCATGTTAATTCTTTGCCACTGGAGTCGATTTTACTATGAGCAACGTAATGGCTGGTAACCTTTTAATTATTTGGTTGATGTGGAAAATTGGTGATGTAACATTGTTTCTAGATCTTTTTTCATTGCCTTTTTCATTCTGGTATTAGGTTAATCACTTTGAAGCTATAGTTATGCTGTAACATTTAGCATGGCTTCACACCAAGTTAGTGTAGCCAACGAGGGGGGGAAATACTGTGACAGCAGTTGTCCCAATGTGACAACTGTATTGCTCAGAATTTTTTCTTCTTACACAAGACTATAAAATGGGGAGGGAAAATGTGACAAACAAATGGGTTTCAGTTTCACATATGTTCCTCACATCTGATGTTTGACAGTTCTATCTCTGGGTGGGATAAAAAACACTTAGTTTTCAGTAATAGGAATTTAAAAGATTTAAAACAAATATGCAAAAATTTGCTATGCCAGGATGCCTGGAGCATAATAGACTGTATTTGGTGTGCTTGTTTTGTTTCTTTGGTAGAGCTTATTAGATAAACTTCTAACACTTTCCTTCTACTGCATCCCAGTGAAGTGGAAGTCATTAAAATCACACAGTACTTGTGAGTGCCACTGCACCAAGTTAACTTGCTGGTTTTCTGCTCGTTCACAGTTCTACTTGAAAGCGAGAATTGTCTTAGCTCTTTATCCATTATACAGGAAATCTTAACATTAGAGGCAGGGTTTAATTATAAAAGAAACTACTGGTTAGTCAAATACAATTCTGAGGTATCTCTATTCCAGAATAAACATTTGTTTGAAGACTTCAAGAAACGCATCAGTAAATACTGTATTTAAATGAAAATTGGTAACTTGAATGTGTGTAATTTTTTTTTTTGGAACCTGTCTAAAAACCAAATACCCCTGCAAAACAGATACAGCCCACCCTATACTATTTAAATATTTTGCTGTTTTATTTTATAGAAATTATTTTGCTGAATTCACAAATAGAATTTGATTTAAGAAGAATGTTTTGTCCTGTGGTGTGTGTTGTTTTTTGGGTTTTTTTTTAAATGGACCGCACAGAAAGGTGAATTCTGTGCAGCGGCATTATGCTGAATTCTGGAACAACAGTCCTTGAGATTCTGTGCACAAAAAAATTTGGCCCTTAAGAATAAAATAATCGGGACAATTACACTGTAAAAGTTTCTTAATGTGATTTATCTTGTACTTTTTGTATGTTTTTATATATACATATATATATTTAATGAGCACAAGCTTGATGGTGTTTTTTACAAATGAGTTGATAGAAACAAAGCTGCTGCTTGTCAAATTAAAGGTCTGTAGTTTTGAAATGAACAAGGGAAAACTCAGTCACAAGTGCATTCCGATGCACTTAGCATAGTAAGGAAGAGACAAGATTTTTGAATATGTGATGATCATTTTTATGCTTCCATGTTTTCCCTAGTGCTCAAGTTAATTCAGATTTTTTCATAGTTTTTTAGTAATACCATTTTACCTGGACTTTAGTAAATTTGAGTAAAGCGTTCCCATTTATGTTTGGGAATGCTTGTAAGTTTTAACTCAAAAATTCTTCCCTGAGTACTCAAGTTGAAATAGTTGCTATTTATTTGGACCAGTAATTCCTAAACAAGCTATCTCGGAGGCGATTGTTATATATTTTTTACTATGTTGGTAAAATATATAATGTGCTAGTTCAGCCTTGCCAAATGTGTTTGCTTTCGATAGTGCAGTGATTGTAGAGACATGTCAAACCTGTGACACTTTAAGGCTGTGACTCTCTTCAGTCATACACTCCTCTACCCCCAAACTGAGAGCGACTGCAGTGGCAGTTGTTTTTCAGGTGGCAAATTGAAAATACTGTGTGTCTTTGTGACTTTGAAGGAGGACAGCCTGCTTTGCTTGTTGCAGCTGCTGCTTTTAAACAGACAGCCGCAGTGAAAGGTGCAATGTTTTCTTCGCTCTGGGCAGGCAAAACAATTTTGAGCTGTATTTAACAAATAATTGTACAAGCAAAAAGTTCCATAGGCATGCTACTGTCACAGCATTTTGGCAGCAGTGTCATGTTCAGGCGATACGTGGTACCTCATTGTTGATGGCACACTTTAAAATAGCAGTCCTCAAAGTGCCTAAAGATTTCATTCCCTCATCACTAATTTCAGTCCTGTTTTCTGTTTAGAACAGTTACTAGGGAATCTCTGGTCTTCCCTAAAATGAGACAATAAATAGTAAAGTAATTGCTTATATTCCTGACAATGTAACATCAAATACATAGAAGCTGAAAATTCATAGGTGATGTTATATGGTGGGTAATGTGTAGTGTGACCTGGGAGGGAATCCATAACCTTACTACACAGCATTTATTCCTCATACGTTTAGATTGTGGTGAGTTTAGTGACTAAAATAAGCTTTTAACACTTGCTCCTGTTAGTGTTAAAAGATCAGTACAGCAGTATACAAAAGGAAATAGCTTACGATTTGTGTATCAGTAAATGTACTGGTTTTCAGTTGCAAACTTGGTCTCCTAGAGCTGTGTTATCCCATTGACAACAATGAGATTGCACAGGGTTCCATCCAAGCTTGTTTGCCCTGCAGAACCCAATACGGTAGTGATTCACAAGCAGAAAATACATTTTCGGATTGTTTTCCCTGCTAGCTTAACCAGCTCTGAAAACATAACTTCTCTGTTTCTAAAGCTGGTGTGTCTTGCTGAAATTGAGACAGAAAGAAATGAAATTCTACAATAACATCTCAATTTTTTTTTCCAGAGTGAGTGAAACTTCACTGTAGACAACAGGAGAAAATTTGGTTTAGCTAATTGCTGTTATGCCTTCTCAGCCACTTTTTTTGTGCCTAGCTTGTGCATTTTAGCACATGTATGATCAAAAAGCACTTAGGGTTCCAAAATTTTCTATACATTTCCTGAGTTCTAGGGGAGAACAAGATTAGCCATTCTGCCAAAGTTAAAATGCGCAAAAATTGGCTGCTGTAGCAATTTACTTCATTTTTGGTTTCAATAAATTTTGTCTACCTCTGATTCTTTTGCCAGAAGTGAATAGGCTGATAAGTCAAAGCAAAGTAGCTCAACGTTTTTGTTGGCATGTGTTTCAGTTTCAGGCACTGCAGTAAGACTTTTGAGTGCAATGACTTTAACTTCAGATGAAAGTTACAGACTGGCTGTATCAGTAAGAGGAAGAAGTGGCATGTTAGGAAGATCTGCAGTGTGCCCAGTTAAGTGTTTTAATATCTTTGTTCAACATTCGTAGTCCACACTTGCAAATCCACATTGAAAGCACGTTTGCCCCTGTGGTGAAAGACAGCTTAATTTTTGGGAGAGTGAGATGCTGATGCCAACCTCGTATTTCTTAAGACGGGTGTGGGAGTTTCCCACTTGTGGCCCTGCTCCAGCACAATGTAATCAGGACAACAGTAATTTTGGCTCCCTGTCTTACTTCCTGTGCTCTCCATTATGTTCACAATATTCTTCTCACAGCCACGAGGTCTTGGGGAATAAAGTCTTAAACCTGCCCCCTACCTAGAGTAAAAATACAGAGGCTTTCTGGGGGAGAAGTAGAAACCAGTGGTACTGCAATAAACAAAGCAAGGTGAGAGACCCAGCCCCACCCTTCTGCATGATTTCTGTTCTTCTTGCAAGTGGTCTCATGAGGAAGATGACAGCAAATAACTCTTCAAAGCTTTGTGCATTTTCTCTCTGGCTTGCAGCTAGAATCAGTCTACACCAGTGCAGGGAAGTTCTCTGTGCAGCAGCAGCACAAACAACACTCCTTGTGCCCTCCATGCTGTTCCAGAATGTTCATTACACCTTCCTTCTATTGTTCTTTGGGGATTGTCATGTTAATACGTTCAGTTAGACTTGCCCTCCGATACAGATTAGAGAGCTCTACTGCACTAGAAGGTCTTTAACCCAGTCTGAGCACTGTCACTTTTTACACTGCGCAACTAAGGTTAGTACTATAAATGTCCTTTTATTTCTAAGGTATAAAAAATATCTTTCAGACTAAATGTTTTAGAAATGTCAAATAGCTATTCTTTTGTGCTTTTTTTACACTAGCAAGCGTTCAGTCCTGCCTCTGTAGTGTCAGTTACGTTAGGCTGTTACAGAAGTGTGTTGACAAAGCTTCCAGCACCTGAATTGAGATATTTTAATGCTGTCATCTGATTTTTTCCAATGCACATTGTGGTGGATCCATGGATTTTAGTGGCGTTTGTACGAGCCTTGTTGATTTCAGCACTGTAAGAGTTGAAGTTGGTGATGCTTTGCAGGAATCAACACAGAGATTAAGTCAGTGGGTGGCACAAAAAACTTACATCTTACTTGCTTTATTCACACTTATTTGCAGACAATGAAATCAAAACAAGCACAGGAGAACCAGTTTCTGAAGGAGAAAAACACTCTCCTGAGTAAGGGCTAACTTTTCATCAGATTTTAAATACCCAACTCTGTATTTTTTAGCTTTATAATTCCTTAAAGCCACTTTTTGATAATATAACTGACCTACAGGCTGTTTCCTTGGAATAATTTAATATAGCCTTAATTATATCAGCACAATTCTGAAATGACTGTCATTCTTTAAGGATCAAAATAACATGCAAATGTCTTCTAGTTTTTAACAATGAGCTAACAGTGAATAATGAAGGCAGCAGGAAAAAAGGCAGTTGGGTTCTATGAATTCACAAAAAATCTAACCATAGAAAAATGTCCAGTGCAGGAAAACAAGATCATTCCCTTCTTCTCTGTCTCTATACTATTTAAAATGTCTGATAATGTTATTTTTTATTCTTCATTTACAACTGCTGTTCTAGTAGCTTAGTTTATGTTGCCCTAAGCAGCTTCCTGATGCATTTGTAGTTCTGTCCCCTTGAATCCTTACCAGAACAAAATAAGTGTTTGGTTTTCCCCATACGAGCTGGTTCTCTCTTCTCTTTCCATTGTGGTGGTTGTGATGTGCTATTTCTGTTTTCATGCAATGACCAGGGCTGGATGGATGCTTTCCAAGTGTGGTTTCACCTGAGCCTTTAAGTAAAGAAGTTCTGTTCCTTTTCTGTAATGATACCTCTGTGGGTGCAGCTTTTAAAGGTACTAGCCTTTTCTGTAGCTTTGTTTACTGGTTCTTGTCTGCTTGGTTCTTGTCTATCACTTCTAAATTTCTGTTCATTTCTTGCCTTTTTTTCTTACAAAGTTTCTCTCTCTGGATTGGCAGGATCACTTTCTAGTTAATATTTTTGTATTTGTTTGGAATCAAATCCCTTCACTTGCTAGGCTAAGCTTTTTACCTACTTTTCTACCTACACCTGCTGTTTTGTGGTTAGCTGCTACAAAAGAACTATGTTTGCCAGGCTGCCCAGTGCTCCCAACTGGAGCCTTTTAATGTGCGGCGGCAGCAGCCACAGCCTTGACCAGGTGGGCTTTTGTCATCTCTTGAATATTCTCAGAATTTATGTGGGATATGAAAGCTTCATGCTACTGATGGCAGTCTTGAATTTGAGGAGCTGGTCACTTATTGGGGATTTTTTTGTTTGTTTGTTTTGCTTCATTTTCTATCTTGAACACTTTCTACAGGTGAATAAAAGTGGTAGCTCTTGCAGAAAACTGCTTTGGAAAAAAGGCTGATTGAAAACTTGTGCACTTCTTAATATACTTGATTGTATTTAAATACCTGGTAGGTGCTTTGAGTCCTTGGAAAATCTTCTGCAAACAAATCCAGAAGCTTAGAAATGTGAAGGCTAGGTCTTCAAGATTGAATGATACTCACAAATTCTATCTACCTGTCCTACTGCGTGATTAAGAACAGGTGAAACTGCAGAAATGGAAGTACCTCGCTGAAGGGAGAGAGGTGTGAAATCCCTTGGGGATCGGAAATGCTGAGCATGCCTTGCCTGGGCTCACTCCACTCACTGGTAGCAGTGGAGTCTGAGCCCTCCCAGTGAGAACCTGCCTGAACCACAGGCTTCCCCAAGGACTGAAGAATTGATTTTTAGCCAGAAGTAGCATACAGAGCATTTTGTTTAAGTTTTCTCCTCTGAGATCTGTCTACGAAGTTGAATCCTATGAGCAAATAAAGACAGGGAGTGGGCTGAGCGAGAGCCTTCGCGTGCTTGTTCTGTTAATACTTTCTACCTCTTGATGTTCATTGCTGAGCTGCTGCAGGCTGATGCGCCAGTAAGCGGCTTTAGCAGCACGATGGCTTCTTGTGGGTCAGGCCAATACGGGTGCAGAAATACATGGGCAGACCCAGAGTGGTCCCTGTGTCCTCCTGGGGATGGATTAAATCCTTTGAAATGAGACTCCAAGAGTAAGTACGTACATTTTCAGCTAAGTGAAGGAACTGGCATTTTTCAGGTGGCACCACATGGACTCACAAAATGCTTCTACTCAGTCTCTCGTGCTACCTCCTTACTCACATGAAGTAGCATAAAATCCTTTCACAACTAACGTTCTTCAAATACTGCAACCGCAGGGAGGTATCTTGGTTTCTAGCTGTGTTAACATGGTAAGGGGTTAGAAAGGGGGAGATGCCAGAATGTGAAAAGCCAGAATTCTGTAGATAACCCAAGCATTTATCTAGAAAGAAATGTTACCGATTGCTACTGTGGTTGTATGTAAGACTGAAATGCTGAAAGAGGACTGTAACCCTCCCACTCCGAGTCTGAGAGACACCTGGCATTGGCTTTCTGACTACTTCTGCAACCTGAACCAAAAAACTGCTGTGGGAATGTAGACTTACCATATAGCTGTGGAAGAAAACTTCAATCGTGTCACTTCTCTCGGTCTTCAGAGCAGTCAACATGATTTTGATGTAGGTTTTAGATTATGTATATATAAATCTGATTGAAGTACCAAGAGCAAACCATAAATAAAATGTGGACTTAACTGAAGAATGGGCTAGTGGAGGACTCTTGTGTTGAATTTATTAAAATATGATATAACGAAGTTGTCAATGGAAGAGACTGGCTGTGATGAAGACAGGGAAACAGAGCTGGGGTTGTCCTCAACTCGGCAGAGTAGCCAGGTTCGCTGTTACCTTTGAACCTATAATAGCACTTAAGGACCGAACTGACTGCACTGTATTCACTGGAAAAGAGTTGGCTGCATGGGAATGCTCCTGGGGGTCACTCCACCTTCTTGCTTGCTGAGGGCAAAGGCTTCTCTAACTACACTTTCCTCTCCTAGGTACCAAGTGGTTATTCCAGGGACGGATGTCCTTCCACATTGCTGATGGTTAAAAGCAGACACAGGCCGGTGCATGGCTGGTGTTACTCCTGTGTTTCCCTAGAGTGTCCATCACCCGCTTTGCTCCACCAGAGCAAGGGGCATCGTGTAAAATAAATGTGAAGTGGGTGTAATGGAGAACGAATGGAAACCCCCGGTTTGCATCTTGGCACTAGTTTTCAAGAGGTGTAAATGATAATGCAAACCAATGGCGAGTTACTGGGGATTTGTAGCACTAAAATTAAATAAAAAAAAATATAAACAAGGCATCCGCGGAAGCAGGTAACATCCAAGTTTATCGTGGCTCTGTTTAGTTGATGTAACCTGTCTGAGTGGACACGTGTGTGAATTCTTTGGATGTCGACGTGTTAGCAAAAATAAGACTTCAAGACAAGTTTTGGAGGTATCCAAATAGATCATTACCAGTTGGGGGATTGCTATAAACTGGGAGAAGAAAAGCTTTTGAACAAGATGGCACAATTGTAAAAAAAACTCCTGTGAATGTGTTCTGTTCTCACATTTCTCTGAGAATTAGTTAATGCCACAGGACCAAAAAAAAAAGGCAATTTTTAATTTAGCTTCTGTGGAGAGTGTGAAATGTGTAATGTTTTATTGATCACCTGACTCCTTGAAGCCCTTTAGAATTCAGGTTCCTGTGATTTATACATTAGGTGAAAATGTGGCCCAAAGCATTTCTCGTGGGTTTGGATCCTCACCCGGTTGCTTCCACTTAACAAAGATAGCACTATGACTTTTGCTGCTGACGTTAATTTCCCTCTTTTCTTTACGCAAAACCTCTCTGGATGGATTTGCTCCGACCTTTTTCTACCTTACACATTCTCCTTGTGTCTCCTTTTGTGCTTCCTCCCTCCCTGCACTGCTGCATAGCAGGTTGTGGATCCTCCAGAAATGCACCCCTGTGGTGATTTATCAAAGGCCTTCAGTTTCCAGGCATCCCAGTAGAGCTGGGAGATGCTGGAATGGAAATCACTGGAGAGGTGAGCCTTATCGAACTCTGGATGAAGTCTTGTTTCTGCTGTGTGTGTCAACACAAGTTAGAATCATGTGCTGTTTGATCAGGCTGCTGAGACGTCGGTGGAACAGTAGATTGCAAAGCGATAATAATGTTAACAAGGGTGTTATGTTATGGTGAAAGAATTTGTGATACGTGTTGATGCTTAGGACCTGGTGTTTCACAACACACCTTTGAGAAAGTACTAAGAAAATGCTCTCTGGTCTTTCAGCAGGTAAAAATTTGACGCCCTTCTAAAGGAAGACTTTTTAGTGCTCCGCTGGTAGGTTGGTTTTTTGGTTTCTTTTTTTTTTTTTTTTCCTTTTAGTAAACCAAGACTTGCACTGAAATTCCTGCACAAACATTTAATATTTTTCTTTAAAACAGAGCTTGTTTCATTTCAAGATTCCTGAAGTCCTTGTAGCCGTGATAATCTTTACAGGAGATTTCTTTTATTATTTTTTTTTTAATAATAAGCCTGGCTGTAGTTTTTGAAGCTTGACTAGTAGCTCATGTCCTCTGAGCACCATTAACGCTAGGAATTGGGACCATCATCCATGATGTAAGTATCCTGGATATAAACTATAGAGGCAAATCAATTCTGTAGTCTATCATGCTGACAAGAACAGCTGGTTTGAGTAAGAGGTTGCTGTGTATGATATACATATAAAATATAATTACTAGGAGCAAATATACATGCGTGCAATGAGTTACGGGGCTAGGAGAAGTACAAGACTGTGTGAGGGACCTGGACAAGCTGGAGAAATGGGGCTGTGCGAAACCCCATGAGGTTCAACAAGGCCGAGTGCAAGGTCCTACACCTGGGTCAGGGCTATTTGCAGTTTTGATACAGGCTGGGGGATGATGTGACTGAGAGCAGCCCTGCAGAGAGGAACACTGGGGTGCTGATTGATGAGAAGCTCGACATGAGCCTGCAATGTGAGCTTGCAGCCCAGAAGACCAACTGTGTCCTACGGGCTGCATCAAAAGCAGCGTGGCCAGCAGGTTGAGGGAAGTGATTCTGCCCCTCTGTTCCTCTCTTGTGAGACCTCATCTGGAGTACTGTGTCCAGTTCTGGAATCCTCAACATAAGAAGGATATGGAGCTGTTGGAATGGGTCCACAGGAGGGCTACAAAGATGATCAGAGGGCTGGAGCACCTCCCATACGAGGACTGGCTGAGAGAGTGAGAGTTGTTCAGCCTGGAGAAAAGAAGGCTTAGCGACCTTCCAATACCTGAAGGGGCTACAGGAAAGCTGGGGAAGGACGTTCACAAAGGCTCGTAGTGATAGGACGAGGGCCAATTGGTATATACTGTAGAGGGGCAGATTTAGACTAGACATAAGGAGGAATTTCTTCACAATGAGAGTGGTGAGGCACTGGCACAGGTTGCCCAGGGAAGCTGTGGATGTCCCATCTCTGGAGGTGTTCAAGGCCAGGTTGGATGGGGCCTTGGGCAGCCTGGTCTGGTGGGAGGTGTCCCTGCCCATGGCAGAGGGGTTGGAACTGGATGATCTTAAAGGTCCCTTCCAACTCAAACCATTCTATGAGGATACCGTGTGTTTTCTATTGAACTTGGTTTGCATTTATTTTGCTGACATACATTTGAAAGTGGTCTTGTGTTAAAGCTTCTTCAGTAAAGCTTGGAGCTCAGAAATACATCTACTTCACCAGGAGGATAGCAGTTCTCTTTCCCAGCATCTGTGGTCAGCCACTTCTCAACACAAAGTGGAGTTTAGAGACCAGGGTGGAGGGACCTGACTGCTGCGGGGGGGACTGCACAAGGGAAAGGTGCAGGAGGGGGATGCACAAGTTTTAATTTCTTCTATTGTCACTTTATGACTTTAGCGGCACCCTAGCTGTGTCACACCAGAGCACAGCAGCCGCCTGCAAACTGCATGATGGAGGTGATACCAACCAAGGCAGGAAATAATCAGTGTACTTCACTGTATGACACCTCTCTCACACGTCAATCCCAGTACCAGCCATAGCTTGTGGTTCAATGCACCATATCATGGTGATGAAATGCTCTTGCTTTGATTGCCTGAATACTGTCCCACTTGACACTGCCATGCCTGCAACGCGTTTCTGCTGTTTGAAAGTAATAAGCCTACACCGAGGATCTTGCCAGCTGAGGTGGTAAATGAGCAAGGCATCCTGCTGCTTTGCAGTGTCCCTGTCTTGTTTAATTTGATTTCTACAGTGTAAATTCAGAAGGAGCTGCTACCCTGCTCAGCTGAACCTCCAGCCAGAGGAGGCTGATGCTCCATTCAGCCCACACTGGCTGACCTTAACTTTGGTCCCCTTTTCTATTCAGTGCTTTTACAGCTCCTCCACAGCTGAAGCAGGCTTGTTAGTACCTCAGCAGTGTATATTTACGTTTTGAGCTTTTTAATTCTTTCCTTGTCATGTTGTTACTTCTCTTAATTTCCCGTTATGGGATCTGCTGGAGTTAAAACAAGCTGTGGAACAGAGGGTGAAGTTCAGCCTTCAGTTTGAAAAACTTACTACAGCTTATTGAAATCTTTCATTTTAGATTGGTCTCTGTTTAGAGCCTCTGATTCTTCAGTCACTCACTTTATTTAATTCACTCTTCCCTCCCATTTCTTTACATAAATATTTAGCCCCCACCGTGCTGCTGCTGCTGGGCAAAGCATTTTGCCTCTTGAGAATGTTTGTCTTGTGCTGTGGTGCCTTGCTAGTATCAGTGTGGCTTTTTAAGTTTAAGTTACACATTACTGGATTTAAAGTGTCTAAGAGTACTTTTCCCTCTGAAAGAATTAAGTTCCCATATTACTCCTCTATATTTAGTCCTGGGGGACAGCTGTTTCACTAAGAAGCTGCTTCTTTTGTGCCTCTCCATCGTGCATCACGGGGCTTGGCTTGATGCCACCAAGACTGGGAACAGACTCTCTGGCTATCAGTGGCTCTTGTGCCACCCTCAGCTTGTGGTGTGGTTCCACCAGGGCCACTGGTTCCTGCAGCCTGATGCCTGCAATCCATAAACTCTGCTCTGCATATACACACACGTGGTCTCCCCACAATTTTTTCAAGTGCTGCCTTTGCATGAATCTCCACCTCTCGCTTCATCAGCTCCTCTCGTTTAGCTTGTCTGTGGAGTCCTGTCCTGCTGCTCTGAAACGTCCATTGCCTATTCCTGTGCTTAAATGCTCTCATGTGTGGACAGAGGGACATTGGTAGTGGACTGGCATGGAATCCCTGCTCAGCACAGTTACAGGGTGATGTTTGGAACGTGCTCTGGGATTTTTCACAACCCTGGCTTTCATTTCCAGGCAGTCTCTCCAAAGAGCAGTCAGGATGTGTTGTGTTCATTCAGGCCTATGGGATGCAAACATTAAAGAAAAGCCTCCGATTCGTAGCAAACTTTGTAAGAAAAGACTGGACCTTAAAGGTTATTTGCAGCAGCAGCAGTTGTTCCTCAGTCTGGTGAAAGGAATTGTATCTTCAAAATCCTCATAGTGCTGTGTGAATTTAGAGAGTCTTTTACCATTACATCCTGTGTCTTTAAATTAAATGTATTTGTAGCTGCCTTCGGCACCACCCAATGGCACTTACTTATTTGAGCAGTTACTCCAAACCTATAGCTCGAGCGCACTGACACTGCAGCTGCTGGCTGTGAACACCTGACAGTCTGTGGGCCATGGTCAGAGCCTCAGGTCCGCAATGAAGGTGAAAAGCAGTGTAAGAATCTCCCTGGTTCCCTAGAAAATATACAGTGTCAACGAACCCAGGTGTGGTTGGAAACGATTGTTTCTCTGAGTCCTTTAGGTGCACTGAATTTTCTGGAAGTTCTCTGTAACAACAGCCTGAAAGCACAGCGCTCAGATGAGGAAATTTCTCCTGCATTTGACGTATTGTGAAATCTTTTTTAACTTGGCTCTTGTCAGGGTTGTCATTTGAACATTAAACACTGTTCTAGGAGTCTTAAATTTAGCTCCGTGTTAGGAGAACACAGGCACATAATCAAGAGCGTGTGGCAAAAACAAGATGTGAACTGTCACCAGTTCTGATGATATTAAGGGCATATAAAAAGCAAGGAAACTTGTCAAATTGCTTTTTTATATTTTCCCCCAAATGTGATCTATCTGGTTCCTTTCTTCAAAGTGTGTGGGTGGGTTTTCTTGATCCCCTTTTCCTCTCTAGCAGTGTGGCCAACTACAGTATTATGTTTGCTTGTAGTCATAGAAAATAACTTTTCTTGCTCTGCATTCCACTGGATTCCTATTAATAATTTAGTCATCCTCATACATCCAGGTATGGTGCAGGCATTTCAGGATCAGTGGATTATTTTGGTTCCTGTAGGTGAGCTACCCTGCACCTTAAGGCAAAGCACCTCTTGCTCTGAAGAGCAAAAATGGTTTTGCATCCCATCTATCTTCTTGTAACGTCTTCCTAAGGATCATCGCTCCTATGTTTGGGAACATCTAGCCCTCAGAGGAATCCACATCTATTCTGGTAGCGCTTCCAGCTATGCCTGAGTTAATCATAACAGATTGAATGATAAGGCCAAAGCCTCGGTGTTTAGAACCTGGACCTGACAGCTTCCCTCTGCCGCTGGCCTACCAGAGTGGGGATACTGGCAGAAGTCAAGGCAGCAGACTGGGACAGAGCACACTGCTGGCACTGGAACACCCTTGCCTTCAGCTACCAGTTTTGCTGCCGAGGGTACACATGCACCATGGAGCCCCCAAGACCTGGGTACACTCCCCACCCAGTGAGAGACACGCAAGAAGAGCGCACTGCAACTCGGCTTCAGCACCATAAGGCTCAGCTGAAATAGAACGCCGGCTTCCACAGCACCAGTTCGTGCTGTGGAACACAAACAAGAATCCTTGCTGCAGGAGCGCTCAGAAGTGAAGCTGAGCTGCTTTGATAAATTTCTGATTTTTTTTTCCTCCGCCCTCCCCCAAGGCCCTTTCAGGAAAGCTGTGAATAAGCCGTTTTGCAATAAACCCCACAACTTTTATCTCATTCCCTCCTCCCCCCAAAAAATGTTGGCTTTTCACAGGACAGCTGTTCCTATGAGAAAACAACCTCCCTAGAAGAAGCATTAGTGCCATTACCGATGTTATTCCAGTCCCTAGGAATATCCAGTCATGAAAAGTTGGATCCCACTCTGCTGAACCGTCTGCCTTTCCCAAACACTGATAAATAAAGGTGTCGGGTTGGGTCATAATTCAAACTTTTGAGTTTGTGCTCAGTGGGAACTGTCCTGGATTTGGTTAAGGCTTGGTGGTTCAAAAAAAGCAGGCTCAAACCTGACAGTAAGAGTAGTTTAAACACCTCTGTAAGGAGTTCTACAACTCTCACAAGCTTTTCCTCCAAAGATTTGTATCAGAAGAAAAAAGACTACCTCAGAGTCTATGAGCTTGGCTGAAATGGTTAAAGGGTGTATGGTTTTCTTAGTTAAAACATGTAACCAAGGGATTACTCGATCAGTCCGTAACACTTCGTTAGGCCTAAGCAAGCCTGTAACTAGGCCAGTGTTAACATCACACCTGGGCACAAAAGCACCTACACCAAGCGTTATTCCAGCCTGTAGTACCAGCTTGCAGATGGAAAGCATTCCTTCTCTTGAAGGCAGGGGAACAAAACCTTCATCTCCACTCACAATCTCCCCTGTTCAAGCTGAATATTGTCCCTATTTTAGTCAGATGTGAGCAACAGGTAACTTGAACTTCACACAAGCTATGTTTTAAAAGTTTATTCTGTAACCTCCACACTGGATCTTTAGTTCTCCTTTTCCTGCACAGTCTTTGTTCCACGCAGTCTGCCCGTACGACGGGCAGCAATGAGACCAACTTTGCGCCCAGCAGGAGCATCTCTCCTGATGGTTGAAGGCTTGCCAATGTGCTGATGGTTACCACCACCAAAGGGATGTTCTACAGGCTGTGGAAAAGGAAATCAGGTTGTCAGTATAATTAACAACATAAATTAGTAATGATGTTCAAAATCAATAGATTTTTCATTCCCTTAAATCAGTTTAACCGCCTGATTTTTCAGACAGTGCGGTAACTATCGAGTGCTGCTAACTACTCTAATCAGACATGCAATTAAAGAGTAGTTTGTGAAGCTGTTTTTCCAGATATAGGTCAGACTCCTACCCTTATCAAACAAATCCTTTCTAAACCATAAAAAAAAGGAAAAAAAAACCTCTATCTGAAAATGGACTCACGTTCATGGCAACACCACGGACACGCGGCCAGCAGTTTCTCTTTGCCTTGTATTTGTGATAGGCACGACCAGCCTTCAGGATGGGCTTGTCAATACGACCTCCACCAGCAACAATTCCTGAAAGAAATTACAGGAGCGGTAACACGCATGGAACAGACGAGCGTGCAAAAGGAAGAGTTTAAGTGCAAAGCAACTGACCCCTAATAAATCCAAGTTCTAAGATTAAGCTTAAGCTACCAGCCACACACAAAGTGATTTGCAGGGAGGCACATACCATAATTACTATTTTTCAATCCATACACACAGGATTGATCTTGGCCATTTTCTAAAGCGTTACCAGTTTTATACTAGGATTTCTTCGGCAAAGTTTTTAGTGTTACAGCTAAAGAAACTATGACTTGAGTGAGCTCAGTGGACTTTAGAGCCCTTTGAGGTCTAATACGCAAGTTATTCCCTTATTCATTAAGTCAATTTTACTGGAGTAACAGGACACAAGTGATTAGCTTTGAAGTCTTGTATTTGGATGCAGGGATGTTTAGTAATTTGTGTCTCATTGAGACCAGTAAAGCTGCTTAGGTCTAACAATTCTCTTTCTCCTTCCACCTTTAATGCTTGCCTGGGAAGACAAGCATCAGCCAAGTACAAAAAAAGCAAAAGACAAGTACAGCTGTCAGTCAAGAGTTTAACAAACCCGTTCAGACATCTCCTCCTCAACAATGGCATTTTTATTCATTGTCGGACCCTCCAGAATACTTCACACCCAGCTGAGGAGACCTATCACAGACCTTCAGCACTGCCCCTGTAGCCTCCACTGCTGTATCAAAAGCAGGGAACCATCAACACCATTTTCCACAGTTCTTCCCAGAGGACTGCCGATTTTACAGGCTGACTGACTCAGTTACAGCCTGAAGGCAATCAGCATCTATTTTTCTGCCCTCCCACTGGGTCAAACTCTCTCAAAGTTTAAGTTCCCATTACCAGAGATAATGCAGATGTAACACACAAGTTAGGCACCGGCGCACAGGCTGTTCCTGCGCATAATCCTGGGTCCAGCCTGTAAATGATGCAGTTTTCTACACTGTATTAGGAACCAGGGCTCTGTCTGAAAGCTCATTTAAGCAGCAGGTAAACTCAGTGACAAAGTAGGTTCCTAGTTGCTGATCCTTACCCACAATAGCTCTGTTTGCAGAAGAAATCACTTTCTTGGAGCCAGAAGGCAGCTTGACTCTGGTTTTCTTTGTTTCAGGGTTATGAGAGATAACGGTGGCATAATTTCCAGATGCACGGGCCAGCTTTCCACGGTCACCAGGTTTCTCCTCAAGGCAGCACACGATGGTGCCTTCTGGCATGGTACCAACAGGCAGAACATTGCCAATGTTCAGCTGAGCTGCAAAGAGCAATCAGAGCATCAACAGCTTCGTTCAAGCTCCTGTATTTGAGCTACAACTCTATTTAACATGGGCCTGTGTGCACAGAAAGAGGGCACTGCATAAACACTTCAGTCAATAGAGGCAGGGCCAGTTCGTACTGTTTGACTTGAAACACAAGTTTCACATTCAGTGTAACAGAAAGGCAGGCAAAATGTGACTCCGGACAGAACAATTCCAACACTTGACACGAATTGCAGTTAAGCTTGTTAATCAAATCAGGCTGCATGAGGTGACCGCCATCTCCAAGGAAAATTAGGTTTGCCTGAAGGAAGTGGGAGGTGCTGTTTTGTGATGGCTCACAACTGCACTTGAACACCCTGAACTTCACTTGTTCACATGACACCTGCTTTAGCCTTCTGAAACTGCCCAGGCAACACACTTCTCATTATCACTCACCTTTCTTGCCGCAGTAAACGAACTGACCAGTATGAATGCCCTCAGCAGCAATGAAAAGCTCGGTTCTTTTCTTAAACCTGTATGGGTCACGGAAAGCAATCTTGGCTAGGGGAGCGCCTCGGCCAGGATCATGAATGATATCCTGTTGGAACATAGATAGGCTTTAGAACAGAATACAGCATTTGTCAAGGGTTCTGTAGAAATCAAAGAACTAGAAAAACCGGAGATGATTACTACTGAGACAATTCACACCAGGATCCCACCCCTCCTCTCAGAGGGATCTTGATTTCTGCTCATAGGAACGAGCTGAAGATTCACATTTGTAAGAACACAACCCCAAGTATCTGTATCACAAAACACTGACTCCGGATAAGTGTGCTGCTGGAAACTAATTGTGCCTGTTTTATTCCCGACATTCTGCAAGATACCAGATCCCTCCATACTAAGAAATTCACTTTTTCTAGCTGTCCAATCACCTCTGGGCAGAGACACAGCAGCAACTTCTGAAAAGTGTTTTCTTAGAATGGGAGTGTTTCTATTCATCTGACACAAAGTACAATGAAATTATATATGCCCCTAAATGAGGAAGCACACTTATTGTTCTATTTTCTCTTGGAAAAACACATCAATTCTGATCCTGAAGCAGACTGAGATTCCAATACACAACCATATATTTAGACTGCAGCTATGTGACTAAAGATGTGTCTGCTTTCTAGGAAAGCTCGGATGTTGGCAGTGCCCAGTATCTGCTATTTTCAACCTGTCAGGCACCTCCCAAATTTAAGTCAAATCTACCTACTTTTCATCAAACTCAAT
Organism: Cuculus canorus; assembly: GCF_017976375.1. Classification (NCBI taxonomy): domain Eukaryota; kingdom Metazoa; phylum Chordata; class Aves; order Cuculiformes; family Cuculidae; genus Cuculus; species Cuculus canorus. The sequence continues at coordinate 89,647,557 of NC_071401.1, forward strand.
TATGGGGAGTATGAAAAAAGTTCTATCGCCTGCAGGTGACCTCGCTCTAAAGGGCTGAGGGGACAACCAGATATCCAGAGCATCAAGCTGGTGGCACTGTTTGCTGTCAAAGTCACCAACATGCAAAAAATATCTACAGCACACCTAAGACACCGTACTACTGCACCCCAAATAAGAGCGCTGCCCTGCTCCCACTCCTAAGACAGTGGATAGTGCTTCAGTGTTTATGAAGACTGTTTTTCTTTTTAAAAGATGCGATCAACTACAGGGAAGATTCTCCCCGCCCATGTTCTGTGAGGCATCGGGAGTCCCTAGCCACTACCAAAACATGCTGATATTCCTACATTAGCGAAGCTCTACCACAAGACTATGCCGCTGTCTCCGTGCTGCCAGCCCGCTTCTCCATTTAAATGCTGTCATACATCCAAAGCAGTTTTCAAGGATGATGAGCTACTTGGCAAAGCATGACAGCCCTGAACAAAGAACACCAACTTGCTCAAGCACAGCTGATGGGGCTTCATTGTCCTCGCACATCCGAGGGACGAGGCTGCCCCTACCTTGACGATGCCCTTGATGTACCCGTGCCTCTCAGCAAAGTCGACGGCGCGGAGCTTGGCTGGGCCCTTTCGGTGCTTCACATGGGCACGGAAGACAGATCCTGCACCTTTCCTCTGGCCTCGGATGACACGGCCCATGGTGCCCTGCAGGCAGAGCAGTGTTAGCACCACACTGGCTGATCAAGGGGATGGATGCACGGACAGACAAAGCGGATGGACCAAGGGGACTGACCATAACTCCCCACTCCTTCCTACCCCCTCTCCCCCTACTTCCCCCCTTCCTGCCTCTTTCCCCCTTCTCTCCTTTCCTCCCTCCCTTTCACTCCCCTTCCTCCCCCCTCTTTCCTCTGACCTCCTTCTCCCTCCCTACTCCCTCCTCCTTCCTTCCTCTTTTCCCTTCTCTCCTTCTGCCTCCCTTTCCCCCACCTACCTCTCTCCTTCTCCCCTCTCTCCCTCCTTCTCTACCCCTTCCCTTTTTCCTTCCTCTCCTTCCTCCATCTCTTCCTCTCTTCCCCTTCTTTTTCCTTCTTCCTCCCCCTCTTCTTCCCTCTCTCCCTCCTTCTCCTCCCCTTCCCTCTTTCCGTCCTCTCCTCTCCCTCTTCCCCCGCCCTGTTTCCCCGTTCCCGGCGCGGATGGCGACGGATTGCAGGTCGAGGGGGACGCGGCGGCCTCTACACTACCTCCTGCTCAGGGCCAGTTGGGAAAAGAAGGAAGCGGCGACGTCAGCGCCGCGCCGAGGCCCTTCCGGGGCGGGGTTGCTGTCGCGCGCGGTGACGTCAGTGGCAGTGACGACAGGGGGTGTCTCGGAACTCCTCCCCGCCGCTCAGCCCATCCCGGGGTTTGAGTTCCGGGAGAGGGAGCTACCCCCGCGATGTCAGCAAGAGCTTTGCTGCTCCGAAGGACCTAGGCCTGGAACCGGCTTGGATACCGAAAGTGCCGGCAAATCAACCCTTGGGGCTCGGTTTGGAGTGTTAGGAAGCGAGCATCCTCTGTCAGGGCTGGGCAACACGAGGGAGCTACCTCCATCGATGCTGTACGGGGGACAAGAGCTGGGACAGGATTCCCACTGATATGGATAAATCCTCCCAGAAATCTTATGCATATTCTATTACTCTCCAGGGACTGATTTTAGTCTTATTGTGAATATTACAACAGTAAAATCTCTTGCTAATTTGGAGCTGGCGCCATCTCTGCCTGACCTTGCATTTGAGATGGTGAAAGGCCGCCAACAGAGGCGCTGCGGCACCTCCTGTACGAGGACAGGCTGAGAGAGTTGGGGTTGTTCAGCCTGGAGAAGAGAAGGCTCTGAGGAGACCTTATAGCGACCTTCCAGTACCTGAAGGGGCTACAGGAAAGCTGGGGAGGGACTGTTTGCAAGAGCTTGTAGTGACAGGACGAGGGGCAATGGCGATAAACTGGAGAGGGGCAGATTTAGACTAGACATAAGGAGGAATTTCTTCACAATGAGAGTGGTGAGGCACTGGCACAGGTTGCCCAGGGAAGCTGTAGATGCCCCATCCCTGGAGGTGTTCAAGGCCAGGTTGGATGGGGCCTTGGGCAGCCTGGTCTGGTGGGAGGTGTCCCTACTATGGCAGGGGGGATGGAACTGGATGATCTCTAAGGTCCCTTCCAACCCTAACTATTCTATGATTTTATGACTGCAGAAGAAGAGACATCTGTTCAGCACAGATCACCCTGCACACAAGACGTTATCTCCAAATAATGAACAGTGTCTGGAAAATGTTTTTAAAAAACCCACACTATCAGAGGGACATTGTCTAACTTTCAAAGAACACAATTACTTAGATGAAACTTAATTCTATCTTAAATAAAAAATATTCCACGTTTTTTAATAGTAACTACTTGTATTAAGAGAGTTGGGGTCAGCCTGGAGAAGAAAAGGCTCCAGGGAGACTTTATAGCAGCCTCCCATTACTTAAAGGGGGCTACAGGGAGGGGCTCTTTATCACGGAGTGCAGCAATAGGATGATGGGTTTTAAACTGAAAGAGAGGAGAGTGAGGTTAGATATTAGGAAGAAATATTTTACAGTGAGGCACTGGCACAGGTTACCCAGAGACTTCATGGATGCCTCATCCCTGGAGGTGTTCAAGGCCAGGCTGGATGGGGCCTTGGGCAGCCTGATCTAGTGGGAGGTGTCCTTGCCTATGGCAGGGGGTTTGGAACTGGATAATCTTTAAGGTCCCTTCCAGCCCAAACTTCTATGACTCCTCGGCAGTTTTTGAGGCAATTAGTGTTTAAAACTGAGAGGGCTGATAGCCTGTGGCCTGGAGACCTGGCATAAACAGTAAAGCTTCCCAGCCAAGAGTCATTCCTGAAATACGCTGTCATGCCAAAACTTCCTGATAGCTGGACCAAAGATGCTGTTTGCAGGAAGAGGCTCCTTGACTTATTATACTTCCTTTTTTTTTTTTTTTTTTTTTTTTAAGATTTTGTATTGTGGACTTTAACCACTGCAGATTTCAGGCCAGGAAGTAGCTGAAGATAAAACCCACACTTCAAGCTGCTTTTGCCAGATTTTTGTCAATATTAATTAAAACATAATTGAGAGAGAATGCAAAGCAAACGTAATTGTCTTCAAGTTCCTAATTAACTCGTGCTACACCCTGGAAGGGGAAATGAAAAGTGCCTTCACTTCTTTAACAGCCCACCAGGTTTTCATCATCAGAGGTCCTTCTTCCCTAAGAGTTCACTACAAACAAGCTATTTGACTTTACATAGACTCATTGGAAATTAGGTAAAGTTCATTAGTATAGTCCCATAGATGCAGTTGCTTTCCTTGCCTTGAACTGAGAAAAACCTAAATATCCACCATTTCTTGTTAAATAAGCTTTCCCACGTCAGTTTCCTCAGGACAAATGGAATTCACACCCCTCATTACAGGCAAAAAATCCCAATACTAGGGGCTCAGTCACGGTCCTTGTCAAGATTTAGCCACCATAGGTAAAGAGATCAACACAGCCAGTTGCCCCTTCTGCCCATCTGCTGGAAGTTACAGTCCCTCCGGCAAACAGCCAGTGTGCCAGCTTTGCGGCCTGAGCCTCATTTGACATATTGCAGCTCGACATATTACAACAAACTGCCACTTACTTTGGTTTACTTTGAGTGTGAATAGCTTGAGACTTTGATATCTGGTTCCTGTTGGCTTCATCTGGGTGGGCAGGAGCATCATTAGATTTTCCTACTAAATCTGACAAGAATCAGAGCCCTAAGGAACTAGCTGACTTCCCAAATTATGTCCATATATCCAGCAAATTACCTTGGTCACTCCTCTTTCATGTTCATTGTAGCAAATTAATTAAAGGGCTTAATAATCAGTCATATAAGAAGATAAGTAGTTGTGTAATGATTTAGTGCATTCATTTGTTTTATTATCCTGTATCAACTATACTTTGTATTCATGTTATTATTACTTAATTCATGCTGCAGTCTTCCATACTACTGTCACCATCTGTAAAGCTGAAACCTCTGTTATGTTGTGAGCTTGGTCAGCCACCTCACTGCTAAGGTATTGCTGCAACACGGAGAGTAAGGTTAAAAAACAAAATAACCCCTTGCTCCTCCCTACCTGCTTTTTGGATGTTTTGAATATTGTTAGAAATGTCCATCTTATGTCAGGGTTCACCATTGCAAGAGATGCTCTTTCAACCTTTCATGCCAGTAATGCTGAATGGTTATTGTCTAGTTGTACCACCTCAGGCTGTGTTTATGCATCCCTCTGCTGCATCAGAGCATGCTTGTGCCCAGGATTCCAGTGCTGCTGTTATTCAAACTGGCTCTTAAAAGTGTTTTTCCATTAGAGAAAACTAGGTGGAGGCTGGGAATGCTATGCATCTAGGTCTCATCTCTGTCAGCGCTCGTGATTTCCTTAGGGTACACTCCTGGATGCAAAACTCTGAAAGCCTCACAGGTTTTCTAGTCTTGATGGAGTTTGGGAATCAGAGAAGATATGCAAACAGATGACAACTGTAAGAGACAATGTGGGCTAAACACATTCACCATCAAGGAGTAACGGCAGTTGTGTTACCTGACCCTGCCAAGCACGGATTGAACTCACAATGAGGTTAAATATTTTGATTTGCTGTGCCATCAAAATGTCATGGATCCAAAGAAATGTGAGAAAGTAGTTTACACCCGAATGCAATGAAGAACACTACCATCAGGGGGTTGTCAGAACGGTGTTGCTATGTACGGTACCTTTGGAATCTTGGTGCTGAAGAAAAAGGAATGTTGGGCACTAGTTACCATCATTATTCTGTTAAACTTTTAGAAGGCAGAGGTGGCGCTGTCGTTTGAAATGAGGCTGTTCCCGCTCCTTATAAACTCCCGTTCCCTGGACTGATGTTGTTTCTGCATCCATAGGGGATTTTGCTGTCTGATGAGGAAGGGCAGTGTCAGAGGTACAGCAGAACAGCCCATGCTGGATGGCCCAGCGTGAGACATGGGACTACAGATAGCACAACAAAAGCATTTTCCACCCATATGGGTATCACCTGTTAGAGCCTACCGACAGCACTGCTGGGCAGCAAGTGTTCGCTGGTGCAGCTTCGAGTCCTGAGAATTTGGCCTTCAGGACATCAACTCACCATGGTGACTGCAGCTGCTTTGGCTTAAGATGTTACTGCCTTTATCGACTCTCCTGCCTCTGTGCCAGGAGTTACAGCTGTGTGGGAAGATAAGCAGTGGCAGGGCCAGCGTGCTGGATTTCCCCAGCCGAGGCTTGTTTTCCCACCAGAACTCAGGCTGTGCTGGAGCTGGGGGAACCGGCTTCTCTGCCTGAGGGTTCTCTGAGGCCTGGCAGCAAGCACAGCGACATCTGGATAATCTGAGCATGTCCTGCACATCTGCACCGGTCAGTTTTGCTGTACAAGGGTTGAGGTCTAAGGGTCTTGGGAAGCCAGATATGTGCACAGAAATCTGGATGGAAGTCTGACAGTGCAAGGCAAAATAGGGTATGTTTGCAAACCCACAGCTGCTGCATATCGCAGCCTGGTATTTTGGCAGCAAATTCCTTCTTTGGCTGCTTAAACTATAACACTGAGCTGAGGTGGCTGAGGCACAGCCCCATTTCCTTGCTACCAGGGCAGTAACATTCATCAGTGGGGAAAGTACCTGTGCTGCTGAGAAGGGTCAGGTCTTACATCACCATAACTATCTCCATGGGTCTGTTGGAGCCCCTCCTCATGCATCTCCCCATGGCTAACAAATTTGCTGAGATAATGGAGAAAGAATAGAAAGTACCACCATGATTCCAGACAGTTTTTGGTGGAGTCATGGATATGCTGCTGCAAACACAGCACACTACATGCACGGTGGGAACAAGTCAAAGGTGTGTTGCCTTAATTAATCCTTTCTTGGCACTCCCAGGCTAATTTACTAAAGGTTAATTGCCCTGTAAATAGCAAACGGGGTGGTGTTCTGCTTGCGACAGATGGCAGCTACTGAGAAACTGATGAGATTGCTGTTCGGAGAGAGGGAAGAAGCAGCAAGGTTTCTCTAAGAACCAGCCTTGAGAAGGGAACTGAGAAGAAGGGAAGCCCCTAACTCAATGCTACAATACAAATAATCCTGACCTCCTTCAGGTGTGCACATGCCTTTTGCATGGTCTTGCTGACCTCTCTGGGGCTTTGCATGGGATCAGGAACTGACACATGGATTCCAGCCAGGCTGCAGTGTCACAGTTCCAGTTTGCAAAAATAACATACCTGCTAATCTCTAGCAAACACTCAGGGAGATCCTATTACCGTGGGCTGCTGCTCCCAGGGCAGGGCACGAGGGGTGCAAGCCACCTGCTGCCATGGAAGCAAAGAAAGGGCCATGGAAAGGAGCTAGCAGACAGACTGTTGAAGGGGCCAAGGCTCATCTCCTGCTGTGCAGCCAGAGAAGCTCCCTGAACTTAGAGGAAACATCCTGAGCCTGCAGAATCCTGTATCTAAAAGCAAAGGAGCCCTTTGTGAAGATTCCCTCACAGCAGCCTCCTCCCCCCCACCTTCAGCATCCTGGTGAGACAGAGGCCACTTGTCTGTATTCCACTCTTTTGGCTTCTCAGAGGAGATGATAATCTCTGCTGAGATACCACAGGTCTCCATTCCAGTGCCTGCTCCCAAAATAAATACCTTTGCTCTCTTCAGCGGAGCTTCTTCTGGAAGGACCAGCTTCTGTTTGTGGTTCTGAAATAAATGTTCTCCCTCAGCTGTCTGTGCCCAACTCCCTTCTCCCCAGCCTGTCTCATTCTTAAACCCTGGAGGGAGCTCCAGGAAAATTACTTGAGCTTTCCCTTCTCTTCTTGCATGAAGCAGATGAGGTCTCTAGGCTCATGACAACCACTTAATCATAATTAAATTGTAGCTTCTCCTTAAACCTACCCTAAAGATATAGGACTGGGTGACCTGGAGAGAAACTTTACAGTATTTTCCTGTGTCTGCAGATCATGATTTGCAGGGCGAAAATGTACATAGAAAAATCCTTGCCAATTACCTAATCTGCGCACTCAGCCTATGGTCCCTTTGAGTTACTGCTTTCATGTGTCAGCACAAGAGAAAGAACTGGCATCCCTCTCCCTTTGCTAACACTCACAGGATTCACAGGGCTTACAAAGGTGTGGCAAAGACATTGCCCATGGGGCACAAGAGGCTCCAGCTGTGCCATGGCAGGTTTTATCACAGAAGCACGCAGGTAAGATTGGAACTGTGTGCAAAGGAAAAGATGCCAATAGGATGACACTGCTTTTGCACCCAAAAGGGAGCTGATTTCTGTATAGCCAAGCCTTTCCAGGAGGGTACGGATTTGCAGGCATTTCATGGTATTCGCTGTCTAATGACAGTCTGGATTTCTTGTGAACGGGAAGACCCAGAGCTGCAGAGGTGGAAAGTCCCAATCAAAACAAAGCAATCTACACTTCACAGATGGGTTTAGCAATGCTTATTAATTAGGTTCTGGTGACCTCTAGAGGCCTTTAGCCCAAAGCACCTAATTTCTGAGGATCTTTCACAATAACGAGCCCGACAAGAGTTCTGCTTTATTTTAGTTTCAAACCAAGATTAATTTTAGCCTTAACAGGGAAGGTGTTGGGGAATAGTAACTGATGGTTATTCTCTTCCTCCTATTAAAGACGGCAATAATCATTCCCTGTGTGTTGCAACCTCAAAGTCTGCACAGTAACTGTTATAGGTATGCTGGAGATTCCCGTTTTGCAAGAAATTGGCTTTGTGCATTGTCAAGCAAGAGAGGAACTGCTTTGTTTCCATCATTATCTCTAACAATATATTCAACTAATCACTTATCCTGGAAAAACTGCCCACTCATCTGGTGAGATAATCCACTTGCTTACATGCATGTAAATTATGTGTGCCTAAGATACAGGTGTTAGACATGCATGAAGACGTCTTTGCAAAGCACAGCCTTTGTGGACTAGTCCTTGCAAGGGAATACTCAAATCCTGTGTTAGTCCTCTGAGAACAGAGTATGACCATGTTTTCTGAAAAATTATTTTCGGCTGCAGGGAAAAATTGACAACCCACGAGGTTCAGGGCCAAGGAACACTGTATGCAGGAAAATTGCCTTCTACCAGTATTGTAAAATAACAATAAAATTACCTGAAGAGAAGAGTGATGCAAGAAAAAGTCTTAAGAAAAATGTGTCGTTTTAGTTATACATCTGGATCAGCTTTTTTTCCTTAATGAGATATATAATAGGGGCAGCTGATGGAGAAGGGGAGAAATCCACTGAGCTAATTTTCTTTCCTCTTGAGCAGCTGAGATATGGGATTGAAACCAAGCCGAGGAACTAAGAAAATTGGAAGGAGAGACAGAATAGCAATGAGACGCTGCCCGGAGAGACATTGGGGAGTTAACCCAAAGAGGCTTACAGCTATAGAGAAGCTTAGCAAGAAACAGATAGGAAAGGTGGAGGAGGTGAAGCGTATCTGCAGCAATGCACAGCTCAAAACACTCTTCATCCAACTTGCAATCTTACAGGGGTGTGTGGGAGACCTCCTAAAGATTTCTAATTTAAGAGCACCCAGCTGTACTTTCAGATTTAGTTATTAGTTTCTTTTCCTACCCAACCCCCACCAAAATTGTTTTTCTCTTTGCATTTCCTAAAGGACCTCCTACCAATGCTGTAATGGCAGCATTTGTTTGGAGACAACATCCCTGGAGGCTACAGCCAGGGCAGCTTGTGCATCCAGTTTGGAAAATAAATAGAATAGCACAGGATTGTCTCTTGCTTGATAGATGTGACCTGTAAGAGAGGAAAAATAAAGTGTATGTTTTGGTATTTTTTTGTCTTCTTATGGCATACTGATGGATAAGCTTTTTTAAAAATAAAATTTCATTATTTTCTTGGGGATTTTTCATAATCTCTTGCTTTGTTCTTGCTCCTTTTGCCATTTAGGCATCAAAGCCAAAGGGATTTCATGCAACAAACAGAAAGGAATCCTGAAAATGGAGTTATAAAATGAAAATGGAGTGAGGGAGAAAGATTTAAAAAATATTTTAAAAGAATATTTATACAGACCATGTAAAAATTCTTCTGAGATTCTCCGAGTCAAAACTCCTGAGAAACACATGGGAGAAAATTTCAGTTGGTTAAAGATCTACATTATCCTGTATTTTCTCAGTGCAACCTACAAAACTAATTTGATTTCTTTGGTCCTCTGAGAAATCCTCTAGCAAAAGAAGGGGGGGAACCTCTTTTTTTTAGGTGAGATAAAAAGAAAACCGAGCTTTAAAGCCACTTGTGTAAACTTTGTAAAGCAATATGACGTTAATAAAAAAGGCATTTCTTCTCTAGTCATCAATAAATGCTGACTCCATATAGTGCACAAGAATTTTTAATTTACACAGATTTGTTGGCTGAATAGTTTGGATTAACGGTACAACAGTGCTAACCAGAAACTGACAGGTACTTTTAGTGGTGGACTTTTTCTAGGTAAAACGTTTTGAACTTTTCTAATGTCTTAACCAAAAATGAGAAAAAATATTGTTCCTGCCTTTCCTCCACACGCTGTTTTTCCTTCCTTTTTCAGTGATAAAAGAGGAGAAAGAGTAAAAGCAAAGATGGAAGAAAGAGCAAAAGGAAAATGGGAGAAAGAAAAAATAACATAAAAACATGGGAAACCAGAGAAGTGAAACTTCTCTTCCCTCCAAGTAACTATTGTTTTTTTCATTAAATATGCCATTGCATTTAGATTTCCATTTCCAAATGGAAAAAATGTGACTGGCTCCAAATACAAGAACAATGCTTGAGGGCAGGCCTAAAGAGAGCAATAAATCAGAGCAGAAAGTATTTTTCTCAGGGAACACATCATGATTAGAACATAATAATCCTCTTTTCTTCTATATGCAACATAAAATAAACACAGCTGTGTGCACAGGCACATGCACATCCACATGCTTGTACACATAGAGACGTCTCGGCCCCATTTCCCCAGGGCAGTTCTCTGACGGCATGAGAGGTGAAGGGTTATGACAGAGGGGTTGGTGTCATGGTGTCTGCTGGAAATCTCAATAAAACAAAGTAGGAGAGCCAAGCTTGCGGGGAGCACTCAGAGATGTTACCAAGAGGAAGCAACTCCTTGGTTGCTGGCCAACAGGAAACTCTGTGTAACAGTCGCCACAATAAAACACTACTTATTTCTTAGCAATGGTGACAGTCACAAAATATTTGCTTCTCTGTGGCAGGATAACAGAGTGGAGGATGGCCTTAAATTGCTGAAAGAGTCTTGCCAGGGTTATCTGTCTACTCTGAGCTTTACTTTGGAGCTCAGGACCACTGCAGAAACCATGCATATGTTGCCTGTGTAGATTTAGATGCTTCTGTGGGGCTGATTTAAAGCACAGTATCTGGGTCTCCAGAGCCTTCCACATGACCTGGGCTCTCAGGAGCCTGTTGCTAGCACACAGCAAGTTTGAGGGTCACGCTGCTGAGTGTGGCCTCACTGCACAGACTACACACAAGTCCCATCTCAGGGCCCATGGGAGAGAGGTTGCTCCCCAAGCTGGGCAAATCCAAAGTCCTGCGGGTGCTGCAGATAGGCTTCTGCACACCCACAGCACCCTGTGCCCTCCTGATTCTCAGCTCAGTTTCAAGCACAAGAATTTCTCCATTCTGGACCCTCTCAGTGGCCTTCCAGATTTTGCCCTCCCAACAAATGTGGTATTAATCTTCCTTGTCCACTGAACAGCTTCTTGGTTGTTTTCAGAACCAGAAATGAATAGAGAGGGTTTTCCATTAAAGACCCCTGAGGAAAGGTAGGTCACTCCAGTGTCCTCGGGGACACCTCCAAAATCCAGCACACATAGACTTGGAGTGGGCCACACAAGTGGAAGTGATGCTGGGGCAACTGCTTTCTCTACCAGTCCTGAGGAAATTCCAAGATGAAAACAATTCAATGCAAAATGATTTTGAGGCATTTAGAGGGATCCTGGATGGGCCAAAGCTCTTTTGCAGGGAGAAAAGCAAACTCATGTACTTGCTGGGATTTGTGTGGCAAATTCCTCCCTCTTAGATCTTCCAGTGAATTTTTCCATGACAGGGATAATCCAACTTAATCACTTGCATTTGACCCAGTTTAATCACCACCTTCCTGAAATGGAGTTAATAGGTGCTAAATGCTAACCAGCAAGTGAGGAGGATGGTTCATAAAAGATCTTGGAAAATCACTCTACAGTTTCTATCGCACTTCGTTGTGGGTTTTGCTTTTTTTAATTCATTAACCAGAGCTGGTAATTTCTGAGGCCTAAAACACAATGCATCTTAAGCTCACTAAGATAAAAATACTGACTTGCCAATGACAGAATACTAATGAATTCTCCACAGGAAAACTAATCTGTCATTTCCTTCCCTGCAGGAACACACAAAAATGGTTAAATACCTAAAGATTTTGTACAGCCTCTCTGCCTGTAATATTGTGCACAAAGATCTTATTCAGGTACCGTAGGCATATATTTTCCTTCTTTTAAGGCTTGTTTTTGGCTTATTATTTGATGTCTGTCATCCTGCAATAGCACTAGTTTTAATTTTGCTTTGCAAGTATGACAGCATTCATAAATAGCCTGATCTAGTGGGACGTGTCCCTGCCCATGGCAGGGGGGTTGGAACTAGATGATCTTTAAGGTCCCTTCCAGCCCAAACTGTTCTATGATTCTATGAAATAGAGCCATGCTTTTAAGATGGTTTTGGTTTTACTGTTAGATATATGTCGGAGAGCAGCAGGAGCTGCTCCATGCCAGGGGACGAGCCAGGCAGAGTCCTCATCACCATCATACAGACCCAAGCATGGTGCTCCCAAGCTAACACGTGCTGCGATGAAGGTCCTGAATCGGGCTCCTTGGGAAGGCTCAGGGCAATTAGTCCACCCAGGGCCCCAGTGATTCCACAACAGGATAGCAGTACTATCCTAGTTAAAGCTGAAGTCTGCTTCTTGGTTTATAGCCTATTCCATATTCTCTAAAATTCACATCTGTCACATTGTCTTGAAACCTCATGGAAGCAAGGGAATAGAGCAATATTGATTGGTCTTTTGAGCTGGGGTTGTCAAGTTGCAGCCAACTCCTCTTCCTTCATCTGAAAAGGTAATTTTATGCATACTTCCATGTTCTCCTTTGGGTGACAACATTTGTAACGGCTACACTGTGGTGACACTGTGTGTATATAGTACGCCATGCCCTGTACTAAGAGCATGAGAGAGATCGCTCACTGAGTTCATCGTGGTTCACCTCCACTACCTGACCTGAGATGGGAGTTTCTTCCTGCAGCAAGACCACCGCATCTTAGCAACTTTATGCATTTGTCATCTAATCAGACCAAAAGTTGTTTTTCTCCCTTCTCTGCTGCCTATTGACAACTCTTTTCTGGACTGTGGGTTTTTTTTTTCAGTTTTATTACCGCTTATTTTTTATTTATTTTTGTTTGTTTGTTTAGGCTTTAAACATGGATCTTTGAAGTAGTAGAGACACTTAATGGTTTAACTCCCTGGAAAAATCTCACATTCCAGGCTTGGGGCCCTAGTGGACTTACATTGCAACAATCTCAATTGCTTATTGTCTTCTCATCAGTCACTGATGATACTATCACCATTTCTGACTTCAACACCAAGGTCACCTGCTCTTGTTCGGCTGAGAAAAGGAGCTTGGCATCATCTGTGGATAGAGTGCATTTGCTCTGTTCAACCTCATCAGCAGCATCGGGGTGAGTGGGATTCAGTGTTCACACAGATATCCTACCAGGGGGATTTCTCTCATGCCCCAGTCAGAGGTGGGTATTACAGAAGAGCTGGCAGTTTTCCTTTCAAGTACAGTTCCTGGCTCCTTGCTACTGGAAACTTATCCATTCATGGCAATGTGGTAGTTTAAGGCAGAGGCTCAAATAGCAAGTGTTGCCAACCTAAGACCTGCCACGCTATACTCCTGTCTTCCCCAAAACCAGCGAGACTGAAGATGAGAAAGGATTCAGGGACAGCTCAAGGACTTGTGCTGGCTGTGGATTCTCACTGGCAGCACCATTGCCAAGGCATGGGAGGCAGTGGAGGTGCACAGCTGGGCTCTGGTAGATGTTAATCCTAAAGAATAACTATCTAATAAATAACCCAACAAGACATTATATCCCCACAAGCATTGTTAGCAGTGAATCATAGAGTCATTAGGTTGGAAAAGACCTTAGAGACCATCAACTCCGATCGTGCCTGTCTACTGCTTAATCATGTCCCCAAGCACCTCATCTACCCAACTTTTAAGCACCTCCAGGGATTGTGACTCAACCACCTTCCTGGGCAGGCTGTTACAGTGCTTGATAACCCTTTCTGTGAAGAAATTTTTCCTAATATCCAATCTAAACTTCCCCTGATGCAGCTTGAGGCCATTCCCTCTTGTCTTATCACCTGTCACTTGAGAGAAGAGACCAACACCCACCTCTCTGCAGCCTCCTTTTAGGTAGTTGTAGAGAGCAATAAAGTCTTCCCTTCAGCCCCCTCTTCTCCAAGTGGGTTGGTTCCTTGTGGAGCCTCTCAACTGTCTAACAAGTTAAGGTGATCTATGTTTAATCCTTCTAAAATTCCCAAATAAGAATTCTTTTGTCATGAACCGGAAGCTCTGGGCACCATAAAATACACAGTAAAGTTACATGTACCTGCTTCCTCCTTGTTGCCGCAATATGGCCTTCATACTTCTGTGTTTGAATCAGCAGATTTCCAATGCTAACACCCAGTCTCCAGCAGTGTTACTACACAGTAGGGAAACAGAACACACGTCAGACAAAACCTGACAAAGCAACACTTGGATTTAGGTCAGGCACAGCAAACAGGAGTTACTTGTATGCTATAACTGGCTCCCATTCAAACACGGAACCTGATGAATTCACACTAGCCCAGACATGCAGAACGGTATCTCCCTTTTCCCTTTCCACAGAGATTTCTTTTCAGGCAGTACCTTCAGCTTCTTGTTTCTGTGCTCCCACAACTACTATGCGTGGAGACGGCCTCACTGCTGACCACCCCCATGGCAAGAAGACACACTTGTGTTGCTCCTACCATTAACACTAACTGTAGATTTCACTGCTGATACGGGGCATGTTTGAACCGTCAAGACACACATACCTCTCTTCTTATTGCAACCGCAGCACTGCCAGCATGCTGCTCTTCTCTCACCCATTTACTGTTCAATACTGCTACACCTAGTGTCATAAAGGAAGCAGTAGACAATGCTGAAACTCTAAATGCACATCTTAAACCATCCAGATTGTCTAGCTTGGCCTCCTGCATAACTGACCAAGAAATCCTCTGCAGGACCTAAGACTCATGGGGCATCCAGCCGTCATTTGATGACACCTATGATGCCAAATTCACCTTTCATCTTCATGGTGTTTTAGCTTTTTTCTGTCACCCCACTGTTTCTTGATCCCTTCTGATATTCCCCTGGCTGCTATCGCTTTCCAGTAGCGGGAAGAAGACTTTAGTTTCTGTTCCAGAATTGGCAGAGGTTTTTAACTCTGCATTTTTAGTCTTGTTTTGCAAAGGCTTCAGTTTGTAATACCTCAACTCTTAATTCGCTAGTTGTTGGAGTTGAATTTTGTCCCTTCCTGTCTTCTGGATCAGTTCAAGGCTCCGTAGCGCATCTCACTCTGCATTAAGTTCTGGGTCAATGTTATAATTTTTTTATTAATATAAGTATTAATTATTCAATAATAAATGCATTTATAGGTATTATCTTTACTTATGTTTTATGTTCAAAATAGAGAAATATAAATATCACAAACATAAATATGCTGAATTTAGCCATAAAGTATTTCTCAGTGTTGCCAGTTCCTGACGGAAGGGAGATTAAGTCAGACTGGGAATGTAGTAAACCCACCTACCAATTTAAGACTGAATTGGTGGTACGAGATCACATAGATCCTGGTGATTTTTATAGGATGACTTGGAATTAGGTGGCACCTTGAGTCAGGATGTGTAAGAAACCGATTTAGCATAGCTCTGTTGGTGTATGAGAAGCTGGACATGAGCCGGCAACGTGCGCTTGCAGCCCAGAAGGCCAACTGTATCCTGGGCTTCAAAAGAAGCATTACCAGCAGGCTGGAGGAGGTGATTCTGCCCCTCTGTTCTGCTCTGGTGAGACCACATCTGGAATACTGCATCCAGCTCTAGAGCCCTCAGCACAGGAAAGGCATGGACCTGTTGTAGTGGATCCAGAGGAGGGCCACTAAAATGATCAAAGGCCTGGACCTCTCCTATGAAAAGAGGCTGAAAGAGTTGGGGTTGTTCAGCTTAGAGAAGACTCCTTGGAGACATTATTGTGGCTCTTCAGTACTTAAAGGGGGCTTATAAGAGAGATGGGGGGGAACTTTGTAGCAGGATCTGTACCAATAGGACAAGGGGTAATGTTTTTAAGCTAAAAGAGGAGGTGTTTAGACTAGATATTAGGAAGAATTTTTTTTGCTGAGGGTGGTGAAACACTGGAACAGGTTGCCCAGAGAGGTTGTAGATGCCTCATCCCTGGAAGCATTCAAGGTCAGGTTGGATGGGGCTCTGAGCAACCTGATCGACTTGAGGATGTCCCTGCTCACTGCAGGGGGGTTGGACCTTCATGATCCCTTCCAATCCAAACCATTCTATGATTGTATGATTCTATTTGTTCTTCAGCTTATACTCAAGGTTTAACATCTATATACCTCAACTTCGAAAGAATTTTCAATGTTTCTATTTAAAACACATGTAAACTAGGCACAGTCAAGCATGGCATGATTTCTCTGAGAGGTATCTTAAGTGCTGGGATTCCTCAAAAGCTTTCAGGCTGTTCTGAGGGAAACACACAGCTTCTGTCTACGGCATTTGTCACATCCAGCTTCTGCATCTGTGTGCAGGTCTGCAAGGCCAAGTTCTTAGAATGCAATAACTCCTGTGCTCCCAATTTCTCCATGCTCGGTGCTTTAAAACAGTTAACATGTGTGGGTTTTCTTCACATAGCTAATTCTCTGTTGGCTCTCATACGCATTAGCATCCCTTCCAGAGCAAGCAGAGTAACTTCCTAGACTTCATATTTTCAGCACCCATCTAAATGTCTGGAATGGGAATTTGAACCCTAATGGTTCCTGTGTGCTGTATATGTTGATTTGGACATACTCACTTCTTTCCTTTTCTACCTTTATTGTGCATTTATTAAAAATTAAGAATCCTGGCACATATTTTTAGTGCAGGTTCCAGCAGCTTCAGCATTTTCTTAAAGATTTAGATAGGGGACTCCAAGTCCTTTGTTAGCCAGTGTGTTGTCTGTACTGGCGCCATACGTTAAAGGAGCTGAAATAAAATTGGCGGAATATCCAGTTTCACCCAAATGAGGCTGTTGAGCAGGATCCAGAAGATCAGTATCCACAGAGGGCAAACACTGTTTTTTAAAACAGAAACAAAGCCTGTGATTTATTTCATTATTTACTAAGTGTTGTCATAGTGTCGAGAACTATATAAACATTCTCTGCCCCAGGTTATTAATACTACCAGGCACAAGCAGGTTCAAGACTCAAAACACTTCACATTAAATACTCCCAGAACAAAAACTTGAAGAACAAGTTAAAAGGACAAGTCATGCATAGAGGAACCTTGTTAATGAAAATTCAGACTTAAAAAATAGCTATGTGTTCCAAACAGAAAAAAAATTGCATTTGAGAACCTAACTCTCTACCTATCCCCTATAAGTACCTCTTACTGACTATTGCTCTAATACATTGTCTGCACTGTTGGGTGTGTAAGTGCTGCCAGAATGTTTTTTTTTGTTGCATGATAAGGAATATTCACCTCTCCAACAAATATAGGGAACTAGTAGGAGATCAGATTTTATGGGTTACACTATATAATGATCCCGTTTGTAAGACAGACAGGAAGGTTTTGGTCTTTAGACTGATCAGCTCTGAAAATGCTAGGGTGTCACTGCAGGGTCCCCAGCCTGTGTTGCAAGTGAGTGGACAGTAAAATAGCAAATGTGCTGGAGGAAAGACAGTAAAAAAAGACTGTCAAATGGCATGTCTTTATCTCTCATAGAAGCAAGCTATTTGGACCCATACTGGCAGAAGAAAAAGAAGAATTGTTTTACTTAAAGATAACTTAAATGCATTATAAAACCTTGAGAAAGGCTGGGGAAGTTCTGTTTTTACCTAAACATATCAGGCTGAAGTAACCCCAACAGTATAGGATTCCTTGATGAAAACATCAGTAAGTATAAAAAAAAATGTGTCTGCATGCTTAGATCACTGAAGATTATGTCTTCTGTAAGGCCACTTAAAAGGCAGAGCTCTCACCAGAATTACAAATTATTCTAGGCCCATGAAAATAATCCTGGTTTTAATTACAGCATTAAAGACAAACCCACAAAGTTATAAGTTCTGCTGGCGTTGCAAGCAATGATTATAAATCTGGACAAGGCATCACAGAGAAATTGTAAATAACAACTGTGAGAGATTTCAGTACTAGCTATTTTTGTCTTTAGAAATGTTTTTCATTTTAAAAAAGTCATTAGCACTTGTGCTCAGCCAAATCCTGCTCATAAGACTAACCAGGATTTCTTAACATAAACTGTTCTTAAAAGGGTACTGTCAACTCCCAGCTAGTCAGTTTTTCAGAAGAATTTTAAAGATGTTTCAGTACATTAATCCCTGAGGTGATGCCTTGTCCTTTCCTCACAGTATTTTACCTTTTTTTTTTTTTTTTCCGAGCTCTACCTTGCCCCGTTGCAACATCAAAGGCTCCACACAAGCTCAGGGAACCAGAAAATAGGGAGGAAGCAGTGAAACTGAGATCCTGAAAAGCACTGTCAGAGCTGAAAATAAGCCAGGGGAGCTAAACAAAGGAACAAAAAGGTATATCTTCTTTTATTAATTTTCAGTTCCAGGAATTGTTTAGAAAAGAGAGAAAAGACATGTAATTTTGTCTCTGTTTAATGTTTAATTACAACCAATATTGCAATAAAAAGAGGAAAGACAGACAGAAAGAAAATTCTCACCTGATATTAAGATGACTTCTAAAAAAATAAAAATATTTTTAAATAGATAACAATTCAGCCAAAGCAAGAGTGCAGAATGTTGTGGAACAGTTGTATGATAGAATTCCTCTGTCTTGGCACTTAAAACCAGAAGTTTGTCATGAATGTCGTGACCCAATGCCAGGTCGCATTGCTGGAGATTGTTACGCTCACTTCAGTGAAGTGCCACTTCACTTCACTGAAGGCCAAACTGAGAGAGGAGTCCCTCAGATCATCAGACAAAGGTTATACAAACGTGTAATGCATTTTATTACATTACAGTTGTTTCAGCAGCCCTATCCTGCCAGTGGGATTTGTGTAGCTGAGCACTTCTTCTTGCAGAGACCCTAAATGACAGTGAAAAAAATTTTTCGGTAAGGATGACAGTATGAGATTGTGGCCTGAGATGATGGAACAAGGTAGCAGTTGAGTAGGATGGAAAGTCTTCCAAAGCTAGAGCTGCTAGTATTTAAACTACACTGCTTCTTCCAGGTTTATCTCAGTACTAGTCACATAATTAGCACCACATGAGAAAAAAACCTTTGACTTTCTGATTCTAGCTATATTGTCATTTTGCCTGGAGTGTGACAAGGATAACTGCATGTTTATCCAACTTTTGGTGACAACGTTTTGGAAAGTTATTTGTAAAGATGGAAAAATCCTAACTCTTCCTGTTTGTTGGAATAGCCTAGATGCCTGGAACTTCGTGACTGATTAGACAGAAGCTTGTACAGATAGACCTATATAAATAAGAAGCATTAACTGTTACGATGGCCTGATAAGTGGGAATTCACAACATTAAAGTACCACCCAAGAATCAGTTCCTACGTGAGTGGAAGACAGAGGTGGGTGAAGGGGTAGAACTGCTGACAGTGGGCTGGATACATCTGCTGTGTAATCCTTTCCCTTCTCTCAGCCCCTTTTTAGCAACTTCCTTACCAGAATCCCAACACTGTTGCCCCGCTTCTGGTGCTAGATTTGCATTAATCTGAATGCTACTAGTACCTTCATTTAGCCTTTTCTCACCTTTTGCATTTGCTTGAGAAGGGCTGCAAGGAGAGCTCTAAAACCAGCCACTGCTATCCCTGCCCAGTCTAACACCAAATTTACTCCAGATTAAGAGGTTTGGATCTGGTAATCCAGATCATCCATGCAAAATGAATTTCATGCATAAGCAAGCATGCATATGTGCCTGTCATTATAGGCTCATACCACATAACTTTAGCTGTCTAACGTTAGATGACAAGTAGGCAGAAGCACAGTTTGGAGGTGCTTGTGCCTCCTGTTTACTCAGCAGGATGACTAACCTCCTCACCGGTGCCCACAGCCAGGCTGGGCGTGTTCCCCCTCCCACTGTGCCAGACCCTCACTATGCAGTTTTCCATATACAGTAGGCAGCTTGCACACTGCATGTACATAACTCACAGTGTCTGTTGGTATCTTAAGACACAATTGTAAAATAGTTATTTGGAAATGGTAGAGCTTCTTAGAAAGACAGACTAAGCTAAAGCTTGGGACATAACTCTTCTCTGGTTTCTTCTTTCCATTTGTCAGCTGCTCTCAGTTTTGTTTAGTATTTGGCGCTGCTGTAAAAGTGGTTCTGCCAGAGAGTTAAAAAAAAATAAGATTACCTTCTGCTGTGTTTTATATTGGGTCCATTCACGAAGACCAGAACTTTCTGTCCTGCAATGGCAAAGAGTCAATATCTCTGTCATATTCTGCTATTTTACAGCTGTAAAAAAAAGGAACCCAAATCAAACCCAAAAGAATTTAGTATGGAAAACATACTCCAGCTTTAAAGATACACTGGGATTTTGTTTAGGTTTCTTTATTACAACGAGTCATAGTATATAAACTTCACAAAGAGTTACTGAAGTCACTTGGTTGCCCTATGTTAGTTTTGGAATGGCAGCAATGCCAACATCCTTTGCTGCCTTTGAGGGAGGACTTGAGAAGTCCCAAAAGACAACAATGTTATGGAACTGTATTAACCAACATGTTGCGTTTTCATCCTTTGGCTAGAAAATAAAGTGGTAGATTCTCTAGGCAAGCCTTCTCCACATTAAGTCTTCCTAGAAAGACCTTGACATTGCTAATCCTGGCTCAGCTTTGCTGGTGTCAGCAATGGTGGGATTCCCATTTGGGATGCTCTGACAAAAGGATTTCTCCTGTATCTATATGGCCTGCCTTAAGCAGAAGTAAGCCAAGCACAGAGGAAATCGGCAGAGCTCTGTTAGCACTGGTAGTTCCACTGCTACTTTTATCACTGGAGCTGTATCAATCAGAAATCCCTTCAGAAGGGTTAGATTGAATGGAGTCCAAAACCAGCTCACCACCTCTATTCTTACCTTTCAGCTAGGCCCTACAAGATTTAAACTAAGTGAGAGATTTCCACTGTTCTCATTCATCAGGTGAGTTTCCTGCAGTTGCACCTCTGCAGCCCTGCAGACTCACGGACTCATGGAGAGAGAGGAATGGAAAGGTAGACAGAAGACTTTCCTGGTTCAGTAAACGCAGTGCCCATTCTTGCAGGTATAAAAGGGCAGCATGCAGTCATCTATATAAAGAATGTTCTTCAGATGGGTTATGTATGACTCCCCAATGGCAAGGGTATCAAATGAAGGTCGAACATCAGAGACCTTTAGGCTATTACGAAATATGAGTCATGGATTAGTTAACTGCCTGTCAGATTTTCCATTATGAAACTTTAACCATAGCCTATAACCGCATGGCACCAACACCTGCAGATCTACAAACAAACAAGTAGTTATGTATGCATTTGCACTGAAGTGGGTCAGGAGGTGTGCTATAGTATCAAGAGAACCTTTTCCCTTAATTACAGACTATTAGCTAAGGAATAAAAATGGGAAGGGAAGAAAATTCTATGGCAGTAAAAAAGATTATTTTGAAGTACATATTTTCTAAAGATTCTGCAAGATAAATCTTTACAGTTAAACTGTGTCAGATGAATCAGCCTAAAAATCCCCCCCTGCAGAAAGTAATTATTTTAGCCATGATGAACATCAGTGATTACTAACCCAAGCATTTTCTTTCCCAGCTCCACATGCTGGCATGAGCAGAAGTGAAAAAGCAACTGTTTGTGTTCAGAAAAAATGACTACGTAAATACTAAACTAAAAGAGAAGGAGCCATGGCATCTGGCTGTTTTGAGGTGGCTGTGAATTCAAAAAGGCAGAAGGTGTGCTCTCAAAATTCCCCACAGGATGTAGGGCTTTTGACCTGTGCGTCGTCAGTTTAATGGGACTCCACAGGTGAGGCTGAGCTCACCTAATTTTAGGTGTCTGCAGCATTTATCTCTACATCTAAGCCTGTTGCCCCACAGGCACTTTAAAGATATGTCTTATCAGATCTGTTTTAGATATCTACCTTAGGATAAGATGATTTCAGAGTGTCTTTTCCTCCATTGTGGCTGTAATAGGGGCCTGAGGAGAGTGGCTTGGCTGAAGAGCCTTCTATGTAGCCATCTACAACTGATTAGATGAACCCTGCCTGAATGCTCTGCCCCCACAAGGCTGGTACTTTATTTGAAATGAGTTGGTTAACACTCTTCATTGCTAATGCAATGTTTTGTCTGTACCACAAAAATACTACCACATCTGGCACAAATGAATCCTAGCAGGCTGAAACAGCCTAGAGGCTACTGATTAAAGAGGAAATTTGAACCACGTAGATAAATTTCATCACTACATCATCTTCTTGCCTCAAGAGATGCTCCAGATCACAAGTTTGGTATGGAGTTCTCACTACACCTACCTCTGTGGCGTCTAATCTGTGAAGACAGAAGTCTCCACTTCCGTGCCTGTTAGTCCAGCTCATTTCATAAACACTACATTCATTTAAATCTTAAACTGCTGCTCTAATGGAAGTTCAGAAGATATGGACGGTAAGGCACAATGAAAACCAATTTAGTCTCAAGAAGCGAAGTCTGAGGAGAGGCAAAATAACACTACACAAATATATAAACAGTAACTGCAACAAGGAAGGAAATAAACTACTTTTCCTGTTTATCAGGAATAGGCTAAAAAACAATAAGCTTATAGTACCAGGAGATTTAAGTTACTCCAAAGCCAGTCTTGCAACAATAAGACATGCAGACACTTCTTGGAGCTGAAGAGCAACATTGTACCATCTTTTAGACACAGGGGAAGTCAACTGTTGACTTCCTCTGTGAGACATCAGCAGCTCCTGCTTCCCTGTGGGCACTGAGCTGTTTTCCTTCAAAAAAGATGGGAGGGTTACAGCTCCACAGCGCTGTGGGTGCCTGAAAGGAGCCGTGAGCCTTTGGCTGGCTAAACAGCTTTTCACATTCTTAGCATGAAGCAGGAGTTCCTGGCTCACAGCTGAGGAGCAGTGGCTGTGCTGATGATGGCAGCATGCTGCCTGGCCTCTTGGGTGAGGCCAGTTGCTACCAGGGTTGGAAGCCCTCCCCTCATTTGAGGATGCAGTTGGTGTATCAGAGATGCAGTCAGATGCAGCATCCAACCAGACTAGAGGGATATATTTCAGTCTTAGGGGAGTGTGATGGACTAGATGTCTCAACCTTTAAGTGGAAAGATTGCAACTGCCATCTGAAGCCTGAGCTAACCCTCTTACAATGGAGTGGGCCAGAGCTCCAGCTGTGTGAGCTGCACTGCTGACAAAACCCAGTAAAAGGGATAGGGTGGTCTTTGAAGAAACCATCTAGAAAGAAAAGCCTCTTTTCTCCTGACATAATTTTTTTATGGTTCTTTCTCTGCTGTCATCAAAAGAGACGACTGAAAGATGATGAGCTGGACTGATGACCTGCTAATCTTGGTGTCATTAATGCAGGCCATTCAGAGAGCCCTTCCCCTGCCGAGTGAGTGCTCCTTCTGGTGTCTCCACATCCAGGTCTTCCCACTCCTCCTCTGTTTAGACCTCCTCTGTTTAAACCTTTGTATGACATTACAAGTCTGTACACTGCTTCCATCCAATTGGGGTTGCTGGAGATCCTTCACTGGCTGAAGGACAGAGCTAATCAATACTCAATAGCAATAGTGAGGCAATTAGGAATGTGGGCCTTTTTCCCTCTTTCTCCTGAAGACCACTATTGGGTTTGGTTCACTTGTCTCTCAGGCTTCATTATTTAGGTCTTTCAGTTCCTGGCAGATCACAGCAAGAACAGGAGCTCCATTAGAGCTGGGGACCAGGACTGCAGCGGCTCCCTGGGGCATGAGGGCAGAGCCTGGTAGCCCGGGGTTGTCCCATTCCCTAGCCAGGAGCAGCTGGGGGTACCGGGGCAACCTCAACCCTAGGCACCAGGCACCTGCCCAGCTCAGGAACAGCCACGGCTGGATCAGGTCATGGGCCCATGGCCGGGCAGTGCAGGGCTGTGGGAAGTGAAGACCCTAGCCCTGCTGTGGGGGCTGACATTTCCAGGAAGTGACGTGGGGTCCTAGGTTTGGGAGTGGCAGGAGCCTGACATGGGGTAGTCAGGCCTGGTGCTGCCCTCAGGGCCCCAGTAATCCCACAGGCATTTTTGAGCTGCCATCTCCTTAGTATTTGGTCTGTGACTCTCTCAGAGGTTTTTCAAAGAAAACTTTAACAGTCACTTTAAAGTTACATTTAGTATTTAGGAATGGTAATTGGAAGAGAAAAGGTTTACAAAAATCAAACTGAGAAGCACTAGTGCCTTCTTCAAAGTACAATATTGATGCTGCTTAATACAGGAGACATCTTGACTAGGTGCCTATTTGGATTTAGGTAAGTACTATTTTACCAGTTCAAACCAGTTCCTAATGAGAATGCACAGCATCCAAGATATATGGATGTGCCTTCTTCTTGCTGCTATAAATCTCTCTCCTTTTGTCTTCACCTTGTGTTACTTTGAGCTTGTCTACAAGAGAAAGGCATATTCAGAAAATTCCATTCTGCTTGTAAACCAATATAGTTCACTCCAGGGATTCATGCAGAGTTCAAAGAGAGGCAGTAGATGGATAGACATAACTTCTTCCTCTTGAGCAAGACCATACTATAACTTTTATTTGGCAAAGGACTACATTTGTAATACCTGTAGGAACACAGTGGAATCCAATACTATGCACAGAGGCAGCAGTGCCTACTCCTGCTGTATGAGTGCTGTGGACCAAGCTGCCTTGGGCAGGAAAAAGGCAGTTGCTGCAGCATGAAACAGCCTGCTTCACAGCAAATGCCAGAAGTTATAGGCAGCAGTGGCTGCTGCTTTGGTGGGACTAGCTGACTGGTGGTATGTTACCTCTGTCCAGCAGCTTGTGGCTCCTGCTGAGGGTAAGACCATGCCCCCTACTTTTTTTCCCATTTGGAGGACATAATCTGCAGAAGAAGCTACTGGACTCTTTGTTCTGGTGTAGGAAAATTTATTGCTTTGCAAGTTCTTCCTGTTCCTAACTGACCTGATCTAACGTGAAATAAGCCATTTGTATTCCTACAAAGGAATACCAGGTATCCACATGGCCTTTTGCCCAGGTTTAATATAATTTCTTTAAAGCAAACTGCAAATTAATAGTAGGGCAACTTTCCTGTGCAGGCAAGCCCTTAATCTAATCCAAACATGGGAAGCAGTACTTGGGAAGACAAAGCAGTGTATAAACTTGGGGAGGGAGAGGAGGGAGGCAATGTAATTTGCAGTTCACTGGGTATGATGGAGAGATCTGCATGCAGAGAGACAAAAGTGATTAAGGTTTTTAAAATCCAAACCAGCAAGGCATCTAGGGATATGAAAAATAGAGTCCAACTCAGAACTTCCAAATGTTCATAGAACTGCCATCTTCTTTCCATTTGTTCCTCCAACTGGGACAACAACCCTTGCCATTTTAGTCAAAACGCACTCTCCTTTCCATCCTGTACAACTCTGAGACAAATAAAAAGCCCGACATGGCTCTGGCAGTGCACCAGCTGGAACATTTAGTTAGTGCTGCCTCTCAGTAACACTTAGTACTTCAAAATCTCTCTCTCTTAGTACAGAATACTAGCAACCCTGGGCATTCCTCAGATAGCTGGCGCCACTGCTAGTTAACCCAAACACTCCTGGCAGCCCACCATGTTGCACAAACACTAGCTGCAAAAAAAAAAAAATTGTAGGCTTATGGCAAACAGCATGGGTGTATCTTTGGTAGTCTGCTGACTCTGGCCTCAAAAGGAGACTTACTCCAAGACCCAAGCAATAGACACACGAGAAGGGAATGCCACTAAGAACTATTCACCTATAGCAGAGAGCTAAAACTAACTAGTTCTTTTTTTATCTCCCATCCATACTCCTGTTTTTCTCTTCTGCCATTTCAGTGGCACCCTTGGGCAGCACTCAGGTCACGATGTTCCTGGGTCCTGACCACAGCTCAAGAAGTACCCCCTGTTGGCCCAAGCTGCAAGGAGCTCTTCTCAGAGCAACACCCTGGGGAAGAGTTCAACATGGTGATGGAGGAAAAACCTGAGTGAAATTTATGTACTTACTCTTTCCTGTGTCTGATCCTAGTGTGAGGGAAGAAACGTGGACAAAACAATGCCTGTACTTTCTCAGTTCCTACAAAAGCCTATGACTACTGGATCTTGTCACTAAACCATTACAGAAAAGAAAAAGAGCCCTGAATGCTGCCTCAGATAAGGACTAGCATCTCTGAAATGGCCAAATCCTCTTTGTGTATCCCTATTCTAGAATCATAGCTTGTAAGACTTCTCTGATTCTCTCTCTCCTCTCTGTAAAGCCTCTGCTTCTTATAAACAGTCTTTTGTGGCTTTTCAGGACAAGATGTGAATGTCTTTGAAGTCTTCAAACATGCTCCGGGCATCTTTTCAGAGAATCATCTGGAATCTGCTCTTCATCAAGCCCTCCTCAATCAATTATGCACATTCTACCAGCCTCTACCAGTCTGGTAGCATGGAGAGACAAGGGAAGAGGAGCCAGCAAGGCCTGGGTGGCAATACAACAGCCAAAGAACAGAGAAGCTCTTAATCAGATTGCCTTTTAATTCTTCATGTGAGTTAAACACATAATGTCCTCTCTAAGACTGAGGGGGGAGGTGTACTCACCATAGGCAATGATAAAGCGTTGCAGCACAGCGGAAAATTTTGTAAATACTCTATTAAATGCTGTGCAGGCATAGTTTAATAACAATGTTTTTATTAATAGCAACTTCCTTTATTCCTTAGAGTACAATTTTGTATCAAAACAGAGACAAAGTGACCCAAACCAGAAAAACAACTGTGCACATTTTGGCTAAAATACCTAATGTAATTCTACAGGCAAAGGAAAACTCTGCCCAGATGTTCCTGAGCCTCCTTGGTGACCCCTACAGTTTGTGTAATAACCACCTCGGTGCATTCCTTCCCTAAGAAAATGTGGGTGAACATCCTGTGCTATCCTGTTCTGCTCCTGCCTACCCAGAGAGGAGACCGTGGTTCTGCACAGGCTTCTTCAGCAGCAGTGCTGGTTTCAGCAGCTCCCCGCTGCTCTCTTCCCTGCCTGGGGCTAGCTACCCTACTCTTGTTGGATTGGCATAGACATTTGTGTAGCCATCCCAACCAGATTGAAGGACTGATACAGGTGAAAAATAACATCCTCTGCCCACTGGTTTGTTTGAGAGGCTGAAATGAACTGGCGCTGCAGAGGAAGGTAAGGACTATGTAAGCTGGCAATGCTGGTGAAAGAAATGCTTGGCTGGTGTGTACCAGCTTTCCTTTGCACACTAAGTTAAGACGTGTGGCGGGAAATATTCACTAAACTGAAGGAGCTCATTGACTATGAAACAATATCCTGCAGGCAGAATTGACTGAGGCAGTTTTTTTTCTTATGCTTCTGAACAGACAGAGTTATTTTAAACTCAGATCAGTTCCTTCATTCACTGCACTGACTGGCATCACTACCAGCTATACTTATAGGGACAACCGAGGGGACAGACACCTTCAGGACAGGAATAAATGGCAAATGCTGGGAACTGCCTCCACCAGTACTGCTGATGAGAGAAATGTGTGACAAATGACAGCCTCCCAAAAGTGAAGAACCTGGGAAGGCCATCCAACACAACAGGCCTGGTTTTGTTTTGAAGTTAGAGGAAGGGTGCCAGCTTTAAAAATGCTTTTTTCTTTTTTCATTTTATTCTGCCACATAGATTGCTTTTACATACATTATTTTAAAACTTAGCCATTGGTCCAAAGAGTTTTTTTGGTACTGCTTTAGAGAAACGCAGACTTTGTAGTCAGGTGTATCAATGGTTACATGAGACTCTTCATATTATTCCTCCAAATTGGTAAGACTCTGCCTTAGGATGCCTAAAAATGTCCCTAAAAACTTGCGAACTGATCAGATGCAGTATTTTAAAATTATGCTTTTAAAGACAGACCTCTAGTATTACTGAGAAATACACACTGTTTACTAAAGACTTGTTTCTCAGTCCTTTTGCTAGCTGGTGGCTGGACAACATTAAGTTTATGTCTTTTATTGCTCTGCCAGCTTGCAATATGAAAGCCTCACAAAAATATGGCGTGTGGTCTTAGTCTCATGGCTAGCTCTGTAGAAGAAGAAACAAGCTTTCAGTACTGTAATCTGACAATCATATCCATGGTAGGATTTCAGGGCTTGATTTCAAATCTGAGTTGCTTTACCCTCAGTAAAATTTGTCCTTCCCTCAGAAGTAAGCCTATAGTTCTGTAAGATGGGAAATCTGCTGGTTATTATGTCTAGTACCGTATGACCTGCTAGTACTCTCAATACAGATAAGAAAACTCATGTACACAAGGCCAGCCTCTATCAGCGTCAGCTAAAAATATTCTAAAAGGCAGCTACAACTTCATAAACACCGTTGTCTTTATAGCTTACACTGCTTGGTGGCAATGCATGCCTAATTTTTTCCTAATGCATGGCAACAATCTCCTCAACACCGAGAAAGCTATCTCTCTAGCTATTTTGAGGCTAACAGCGTAGCCTTTGAGAACCCCTACCAGACGAGGCTCTGCAGGTGAAGGAATAGTGAAATTGGGAATCCTGCAAAGATTTAAAAACATAGTGTCCAACCATTCAGCAGTGTAAGGTTTTAAGCAGTTTTGTTTGAGTCCATCAGCAAAAACTTTCTGAGTACATTAGCCAGTGACTAGGATTTGTGAGGACTCCAGCTTTAGCTCAATGCTTGACTCAAGTACTCATTAGCTGCTCGAGTTCCTCCAGTAAATTGTTTGAGTCAGCTGCAGGAAAATAAAAAGTGAAACTGAGAACACGTAGTCCTGTCTAATGCAGATGGTAACTTAATAACAAAGGAAAAACTGACTTCCCTAAGCAACAGGAACATTTGTGTGCCTGCAGCAGAAGACTCCGACATTCTAATTTTCTCTGCCTTGGGTGGACTACCTTGAAGCACACTGGAGCATGATGCAGTATGACACACACAGCCCCCTCTACTAATCTATCACAGAAGCAAGTGTGCCCACCTGCTTCCCTGCCTGCAGGACCAGGAATTAAATTACTGTGATACTTCTAAAACCTGTACAGTGAAGGATTAATTAATGTCATTTTCTAGTGTTTATGCATGATAGCAAACAATGTTCTTGTTTACAAAAGCACTGAGGACATTGTAGGGATGTAAACATTGCAGAATTGTTTAGAATTGTCTGTCAAGTTTTAAAAAGAAAAGGAATGAAAAGATTTGAAAATTGCTTTCAAATAAACCCAAAATTTGGTCTAAGCCAAATAACAGCTTTTAAAAAAATATAGACCCTTTTTTTTTTTTCAACAGACAGCCTCTGTGAACTCATCTGCAAGCATTTAAATGATATAATTATGTTCACCTGAGGGAGAAATACAAGTATAAACCTTCAGCTCTGAAGCTGTAGGTGGCTAAAGAAGCATTATGGGAGACTGGAACAGAAAAATGGTAAATGTTTTGTTTAAGGACAAATTTTACCCTGCACAGAACTGGCTGGTTTGTTGATGAGAAGGAGTGTGTGTTGCTCATTTAAGGATTTGTTTGTGGGTGATTAAATATTATATGGCTTAGCTTCTGAAGTTGAAGGACTTTTGCTCTAGAGCTCCAACTTTAAGGGCAGCTATGTGAAAGAATGCTCTGTTCCTGGGGAAAAAAAAAAAAAAAAAAGTAAAGATAGGTGGGTTTACGTGGGAGTACTGTGGAAAAGTTTTGTCCTGCTTTTAAATCCCATAGTGAATCTAGTAATCTTTCTGGAGTATGTATCTTCCTTGTACCTTTTTGTTGGAAGATGCAGGAGCCTGAGGAGGAGGGAAATGGAGGAGTAATTGCCATGTGTGGATCAAGGATGACCAAAACCTACATCCTTTTCCTTCTGACTTAATAGCCTCAGAGGTATCCTGATCCTGTAAGCATGTTTGTCAGTACTTTTACTGACCCAAATTCAAGGAAACAGCTCTGGTATTTTCTATGTCAGCAGGCTGTGATGTGATGGAAGGGTATGGGGGTGTTTCTCCTTTTTTCAAAAGTGGCAGGTAGCTTAATGGTTATTATTTGAACTGTGTTTTTACAGACTAACAGTAAACCTGAGTCCTAATGAGTCCAAGGTGGGGCTTTTTGTGGATATAATACAGATAGCTTAGTGAAACTGTTGCTACAGGGAAATAGGAGTGACCTTTGGCATTTTAATAGATTTGACAGCTATCTGAAGGTTTTGGGGAAAAGACGAATGTCTGCAATAGTGTCGACCACTGTGTTAAGGCGAGTGGCTCGCAGCGATGTGCCCCTAGACAGGAGGCACAGTGGATCATTTTGTAACCTTGTAGGCACAGCTAGAGCCACAAGTCAATGCGTCTGCATCTGTTTTGAGGGCAGCTGAGCCGCTGTGGCCAGAGTGGGTGAGGGAGCCACCTGGAAAAGGGCGAGGTGACAGAACCTCTTGAGGAAACACAGGAAATGAATGCCAGGATACGCAGTAGTGGGGGCTATAAAGGCAAGGACCCAGAGTTCCTGCCCGGCAAAGGCAAGAAGTAGTTACTATTACAAAAAGTGGAATATTTTGATTTAAGCTAAAGTTTCACCTAACTGTTTTATTTGAAAGGTGGACACAATGTCCCCCTGATAGCGTGCTTTCTTTAAAAGGGTGCTTTTCCGGACACTGTTCATTCTTTGGAGATGATAACGTGTTTGTGATTGTGCCGAGCAGATGTGTCTGCTCTGATCGCCTCTGCTTGGAGTTTTCTGCCTTAAAGGCAAGGTCACGCACAGATTAGCCCGCTCCAGATTAGCAACTGAGTGTTGCTAAGTTTCATAATAATATTAAAATTAGTCCTTGGGAAGTAATAGAATATGCATAAGTTTTCTGGGAGGATTTATCTATCTAAGTGGGAAATCCATCCTGCCCCAGCTCTTGTCCTGTTGCACAGCATTGATGGAGGTCGCTCCCTCGTGTTGCCCAGCCTTGAGAGAGGACGTTTCCTTTCTGAAACTCCAAAAGGAGTCTCAAGAGAGTTTGTTAGTCGGCATTTTCGGTATCAAAGGCAGCAAACGAGGACTGCTGAGGGGGCGGAAGGTGAAGCGGCCCCCCGCCGGCCATAGCCCCAGCCGTCGCTCTAGGCAGCACTGCATCCGAGCTGGCCCCACACGGCGCCACTACTGGCGCCCTCCCGCTTCCCTCGGCGCGCTCGGGCCGGGCGCCGCGGGCGAGCCGGGCCTCCGTGAGGAGCTACGCCACTGCGGAGGGGGGGGTAGGGCACAAGATGGCGCCGGGCGGAGGGGGGCCGGGACGCCCACGTGACCGGCTCCTTCCAGAGGCATCGCGGCCCTGCGCGCGCGCCGAGCGCTCTCGCGAGAGCCGCGAACGAAGCGGGGAGGGGGGGGAACGGCGTAATATCGCGAGACTTCATGGCCTCTCACTCCCTCTACACACAGTACGGGAAGAGAGGGAAGGAAAAAGAGACAGGGAGGCCAGTGTGTGTGTGTGTAACCTCGCAGCTATCGCCAGCCCGGGAGAGCCAGCCGAGAGGCGCGTGCGGGCCTGCTGCCCAAGGTCTCGCGAGACCCGCGCTGGGCGCCCCTTCCCGCTGGGCTGGATCTCGCGATAGCGCTTGCACTCTCTTCATCCGCCGGTGCTGCGCGGCCCCTCGTGTCGCGAGATTACGCAGGGCCCGGGGTGGGGAGGGGGGAAGGCGAGAGCGTGCGCGGTGAGGTCAGCGCGCGCGGCCGGGCACGCGCGTGGGGGCGGAGCCTATATAAAGGCCGGGCCCGAGGCCGGGGGGGCTCAGTCAGGAAAGCGATTTCGTGGTGAGCTGAGCGAGCGGCAGCGAGTTCGCGGCGCGGCGAATCCGAATTTCTTGAGGCGGAGCGGGACAACCCGAGACCGATTTCTCGTTATGAGTCATGTGGCGGTGGAAAATGCCCTCAGTCTAGACCAGCAGGTGAGGGAGGACGCGACCCCGGATAGCGCGGGGGGGGGTGGTGGTAAACACGGAGGGGGAGAGGGGACGGGGGGGGAACAGGGGGTGGTTGGGGGGAGGGGATGGTGGGAGGCGGGGGAGGGGCGGGCGATGGATGGGGGAGGTCGATAGTGCTGGGGGAGCGGTAGCGGGGGTTGGGTAGTAGGAATGGATAGCGGGGTTGGGGCGGTAGTTCGGGGGGGGGAGGGGGTGTTGTTGTAGGTCGTGGCGCGCGCCTCCATTGACTGCAGGGCGGCGCGGCTGGGGCCGGAGGAGAGGCGCAAGGAAGGTTGCGGGTATCTCTGGGCAGCGATGGCGCCATTCCCGGCGTGGGGCCGGCATCGGTGCTCGATTGCGTCGCGATTTCTCCTCTCGCTTCCCTCCTTCTCTTTCCTCGCGTTATTTGGGCTGGCGATCCCGTTCCCTTGCGCCGTTCCCCCCCCGCCCCGCGGTCGGTTTGTGGCGTATGCCGTTGTTGCGCAGTCGGCGTCTTGCGGCGGCCCCGGTGCCCCGCTCCCGCAGAGCCGCTCCATCGCCGTGGCGGGGGCTGGGGAAGGACAGAACGGGAGCGCCTCGCCGGAACCGGGAGCCGCGCCTGCCCCCGCGGCCACCTCACCACGCTCTAGGCCCGGCTTTTGTGTGTGGCGAGGATGGTAAAACGAAAAAAAAACCAACACTGTGGGTGCCGCGACCTCTGGCGGCGGGGAGAGCACCGTGGGGGGGGGGAGGGGAGGAAAAGGAAAAGGAGGAAGGGAAGGGGAAAGGGTGCAAAGGGAGGAAGGGAAGGGGAAAGGGTGCAAAGGGAGGAAGGGAAGGGGAAAGGGTGCAAAGGGAGGAAGGGAAGAGGAGAGGAGGAGGAAGAGGAGCAGGCTGGGGAGAGGGAGAAGGGGGTTGGGAGGAAGGGGAAAGGGAGGAAGGGAAGAGGAGGATGGTGGAGAGGGGGAGAGGGAGGGAGTGGGGAGGATGAAGGGGATGAGGGTAGGATGAGGCGGGGGAGCCCAAGGGGAGGGCGATGGATGCGATAAATGGCGGCCATTGTGTTGCTGACGAGGCGAGGCGGGAGGGGGAGGACGGCGCTTTGTGTTGGCGGCGCCTTCCGTGGGGAGGGGGCGGGTGGGGAGGGAGGGGCCGCTGGCGGCCGCCTTTGTTCGAGCTGCGTCAGCAGAGCCCGGGCGCAGCCTTTCCCGCTCTTGCCGCGGGTGCCTGTGGGCCCCGGTGGTGACGCAGTTGGGCCTGGACGAGGAGCGGCTTCTTGGCCCGCGGTGGCGGCCTTCTTCCCTCCTTTTTCTCCTTTCCCCTCTTCCTCTTTCCTGTTTTCTCTCGCTCTCTCCGTCTCTGCCCCCTCCCCCTCCGGCTGGGCGGAGTCAGGCATGGATAGATGGTTATCTAATCT
Source organism: Cuculus canorus (assembly GCF_017976375.1). Lineage (NCBI taxonomy): Eukaryota > Metazoa > Chordata > Aves > Cuculiformes > Cuculidae > Cuculus > Cuculus canorus. The sequence continues at coordinate 89,680,410 of NC_071401.1, forward strand.
CTGGATGGGGGGGCGGGCGGAGGCCCCTGTGCGCTAAGAGCTGGGGCAGCGCTCTGTCTTGGGCGAAGTAGGTCAGGGAGACGATGTGGGTCCCCCTTTCTCCCTCCCTTCCCCCCCCCCCCCCCCGCCACAGCACGTGACGAGTGCCGCTTGCCGGATTAGCTGGGCGGCTGCAGCTGCTCCCTGCTGCGCCGAAAATCCCAACCCGCAGTGCCGGCTGCACCGCCGCACTGAGATGGCGGCCGCGCGGGCTTCGACGCTGCGCCATCTCCGAGAGGGAATTCTCGGCAGGCGCGGGGGGGGCCAGGGCTAGGAGAGCGATGTATCGCTTATCTTAACTGCACCTGGAGAGCCGCCTGTGCTTAGTAGAGAGCCTTTGTTCTTATTTACTCTTTAAATTAGAATAATTGTTTAGTCTCATCTCGATCAACTAAAGAGATTTTAAGTAGTGGCTTCAAAGAGGGTGATACGAGGCCTGCCATCGTCTTAAGTGTCCCAAATATAGTAGCCCGTGCAACTGAACGTCTAAAAAGACAGTGTGGTTGGATCTTTGTTTTGTATTGGTTCAGGTTATGTTGGAATACACTTGTGCGGTTAGTCCTGTATGAAATTGAATTTTATATAAACACTTTTTTTCCAAATGAGTTTCTAATCTTGCCGTGTGGGCAAACAGCTGCAGTAAGCTGGTGCTTGAGCTTTGCGACTGGCTTGCTGCTTTCTGCTGAAATGAGTCCGTATTGTGTTTGACCGAAGTCATTTACATACTGGTAATGCCTGAAATTAAGTAACTATTGTTAGGCTTTACCTGTAAGAATGAAGGTTGCAAATGAAGCAACCTTTAGGAAAGCAAAAGAAAAGCTTTACTTCCTGAAGTAATTGTAGGAAGAAGTCACATGGTGGTTTGTGCACAGCAGCTGCCTGAAACATAGACTGTAATTTCTTGGCAGCATTAAGGCAGTGTAAAGAAGTAAGTGAATATCTGCAAGCTAAGTGCGCTACTGAATTGGTGGTATTTGGGTTGCAATCTCTGTAGATTTTTTTAAAAAGGTGATTTATCTATAGGAATGTTTTGGACTGAAAGACTTTCAAATGGCTGATAAGCCTGCATATACTGTGTGAAGCAGAAGTCTGTGAGATGTGATTTGGTGATGCTTTTCTGGTTTAGCTGCCTGTGTGGTGCATGTTTATTGGTGGATATGAAGACACTTCGAAGCCTTAAGTACTATGGTTTTGGCTCTTCTCCTTTACAGGAGATGTAACTAACATTACACATTTCTTTCTAGCAGTAACTTGTTGGAACACTGTTTGGTCTTTATCAGCAAAAGAGCCTGTTCTTTCTTAGTATAAATTTGTGATGTAATATGTTGGTGTTTGTTTTATTTCTTCTAGTTTTCTGGTCTAGACTTGAATTCCTCAGATTCTCAGAGTGAAGGAAGCTCTTCAAGCAGTAAGTACATACAAGTTCTCAAGCTTACACGCACAGTTTTGGAAACTAAAGCTATTTGCTTGCGTAGAAAATGCTGTATACTTTAGATAGGAGTGCTTAATTTAGTAGTGGTGTGGTATATGTACGTTTAAGTAACTTATTTGCCTAACTTGAGAGAATTTAGTGTTCCAGTTTTGTTCCAGATTATCTGTTGCCTCTAGACAAACAACAGCTGGGGCCACTGATTGTAGTAGTAATATGATCATTTGTTTTCTCAAAACATCCAGCTAGAGTTGGAATGTTCTGAGGTAAAACTTTAAGTAGTAACTGTACTAATATTAATTAATTGAGTAGAAACTACATGTTTTTACATGTAAGGCTTAGGTATGTCCGGAGAGGGGAATCTTCAGGAATTCACAGTTCAGCTCATGCCTGGTACGTTGTGATTCATGTTGCTTAGCAGACAGGTGCTTCTGGATTGTAAATGAAGAATGCTATTCAGAGGCAATTATGCGTGGCTTCTGGTTTGATCTGAGCCGAACTGATAGGGATGATTGAATTTAAGGGGAAGGAAAAATACTGGTAGTAATAATACTGAGTGTGCCAGTACTTGAATCTTAAACTGCTCAAATATCTGGCACTAGGTTAAGCCTTAATGAGTTCTAGGAAGACGGGCATTCATGACAGGGACTAACATCCTTAAAGGGCGAGCGTGACTTGGTCAAAGAAATAGCAAGACATATGTGCCTTTAAAAAAAAAATATGCAGCTGCCTAAATAAGTATGCAAGGACGAACTCTTCACTGCGTTGGCTGACTTGGAGAATGTTGTACTAAAGGATTCTCATTTTAAAGATGCTGTAAGAAGCCTTAAAGTTTGTGAAGCAGACAGGCTTTTTCTAAGCAAAAGCTGTTTGGATTACTTGTATGTCAAAAGGTGCTAATACTAATCTTGTAACACTACATTTCTTTTTTTGTTTAGAAGGCCGATACATTCCTCCTCACTTGCGGAACAGGGAAGCTTCAAGACAGGGTAGGTATCAGAGATACTTGTAACAGGTTCTTGTGCTTTGACTCTCTAGAAACAGACTGTTAAAGGTGGTTATACGGACAACTTCACAAGTTGCAAAATGGTGCAACTTAAATCTTCTGCTTTTAGTGTGCTATTTTTGATTCCTTTTCCAGGTTATAGTCTAAGCTCAAGTTTAGTATACAACTGGCAAAATATCTTCCATATCTCATTAAGCAGTTAACTGTGACTGAGGCAACATGGAGTCTCCCATCTTAACTTGACTAATGCTGTAATGTTGAGTATAAATTTTAACGGATTTTGGGAGTACCAATGTTTCTGCTTGTGACTGATGTGGGACTTGTAGGAGACGGTTGTTTAATGTGAACGAATACCACAGTTATGCTTTGTATACGGATGTTGTACACAACTTGCCCTTAAGTAGGGAGTGTGAAAAACAAAGGACTTCGAGGTGTTGTCCCTGTTCGGCTTCTTGCAGTGTTACGGAAGTTGTCGAGAGTACTTGAAAAAGGAAATGCAGGATGCTGGTGCATGAAACATAAACTGACACGTCAGTCATATTAATGCTGTGGGGTTTGTGCTGAGAAATTACTTTGATATTTTGCACTTGATTTGGTTTTTTTCTTCGAATAAACCATGATAAAGAAGAAACGTTTTATGGAGTCTTAGAGTGAAGCAAATATTGAGCGTTTTTTATAAGATACGAAGATTGCAGATACTGCAACATGTTTTATTATAGTGTGTAATGACTTTTGTATGTAGAGGAGAAACATTTTGTGTAGTGCATATTGAAGTATTGAAATGTAGGAACTAAAATACTAAAACACTTTTTGCTACTCTAGAGCTTAAGAATTGAAGTTTCATTTTATGACATGACAGAAATGTCTGTTTCTAAAGCAGTGGACTTAAATAGATTCTCTTTTCAATGCTGCAAGAGGCCTGTTTTCATTAGGAGTGAGAGAGGGAGAAGAGTGTTGAAATATATGCTGATACATCTCGCAGTACTTCTGGAGTGATGTAATTGTAAATTTGACTAGATGAGAAGCGCTCCACTCCAGTTATATGCCATTTGAAGAAACAAATCAGATTGGTTTTTTGTCTTGCCTTTGCATGTGTCCAAGCTGGTAAGGTTTTTTGTGTTTGTTTTTTTTTTTTTTAAACCTAAAAGAAGGATGGCCTAAAGCATCAAGTGATGAAAAGCCTGTTGAGAGAGCTGAATGTTTTGGGGAAGGTAGAGGGACTGGTAGGTGGCTCTATGCTCTTGAAGTTCTTCATCACGGTTCATCACAACTCAGGTGTGAACCGTGTTTTCAAAAAATAAACTAGGTTAACTTGAGAGGAATCTGCACCTGCACCTTTCTCAGAAGCAGCAAAAAAGCAGTTGATTTGTGGATGTTTGCTTTTTATAGATGTCCTTTCCTAGTATGGTAATTGGTACTGAACTCCAGTTTAATCTTTGGGCATATTGGATATGGAGGGGTAATTTAGTTTTTAATTTGAGTTCATGTTGCGACCTTACGTATAGGACTGGCACTGTCATCTGTGTGCAAGACCAGAGTTCAAACATCACAGTGTATAGGTGATTTGTGGCTTTTCTGAAGGCTTCAAGCTTCCTGTTGTAAAAAGGTAAACAAGCCACGAAACTAAAATTCTACACATGGCTTGTTCCATTAATAGAACGTAGACTGCCAACTCTCCTTGGTAAATGTAACGTTTTGAATAGTTTTGAATCTTTTTTTAAACCTGGTCTGAGTACTGTATGGCTGGACTCATGGCTCCATGTGGCAGAGTTCATAATGGCTAAATGGAAAAGCTGCTACTCCAATTCAGACTCCCTTCTGAGCAGCCAAGTGAATGTCATCAGCACAGTGATGTAAAGTTGAACTATTTTATAGGATGATTTGAAGTCTAACAGAGTTTTAAAAAAGTTGTCTTTGCTTCTGTTATTCATACCGAATTAACAGTTGCTGCTTTAACTGTGTTTGAAACTGTTCTATAAATTGACTGGAATATTTGACAACAGATTTAAGGTGTACACCTAATAGTGGTATTTGACAATGTAACGGAATTCTTGATGCAGTCTTATGAATGTAGTAACCTGATACTTTTATTGATGTAAAAACCTCTTAAACTACAAGGTAGAACTGTTTCTGTAATCCGGTAGAATTTCTTGTTCATATACCTTATGGATGTCTGTGAAAGTGTTAAATAACTGTTACTGCATTCAAAAACCTGTAACACCTATGTTGCTCCCTTTGTACTTCCAAGCATGGGGTTCTTGCTGTCTTCTGTAGCTGATGATGGTATAGTAATTCATAAATGCTATTAAAGTAGCATAGAGGATTGCAGCTAAGTAAAATTGCTTAAGGCAGTGTTCTTTGTTCAGGAAGAGCTCAGTATCTTTATGATCTCGGTATAGATGGGGAAGCGCACTGAGGGATCTGGAGTGTTTCTGTTTCAGAGTCCTGCTTTCTTCAGCTTACTCTTTCTATTCTAACAATTTCTGTCAGAATAATCTGGTAAGCATTGCACGTGGGAACAAGACAGTACAGAAGTGCAGGAAGTAAGCGAATGCATAAAAATGTGTGTAGGTTACTTAATGGCAGCTCTGTTTTTCAGCTGTTGAAGCTACAGTATACAGAGCTCAGTGTGCAGGGCTACCTGGTCTTGTCTTGCTTCCAACAGCTTGGTAACACTAAAGCTTGATGTCACGTCCTGGAAGCTACTCTTTGATATTTAAAGTCTAATCTGATCTATAGCTCATCAAGGAGTAGATGTTAGAACTTGGCTTAAAGGTGTTTTCCAACCTAAAAGACCCTATGATTCTAGCTGATTTTTGTATCTTTAAAAATAAATTGATGATTGCTGGTGCATGTGGTAGCCTTTCAAGTAAGCTGACAATGAATGATATGAAAGCATTATAGAAACGTAAAGTGCTGATTGAGGAAAGAACATTGACAATTCTGCCACTCTTCATAAGTCTTCGTAGGTGCATTAACTCCAGGATTGTTTGGAATTTGAGTATCTTCTTGAACGTAGCATTGCTTTGAGGAATATATACTGGATTAGAATCTGTACAGATTTTATGTTGCCCCCCTCCCCCCAAAAAAAACCCAACAACAAAAAAACCCCAAACAACCCCAATTTAATGTTCTAAGGAATTTTCTAATTATGATCGTGCTCTTCGCTTTAGAGAAGTCAATCTATGATCTGTTATGGGTCCTCTCAGTGTATTTGCTTTTGATTTTAATTTGCTGTGTGGTGTTTTAAAATTGTGATGATGTCTTCTACTAGCTGGTTACTTAGAATTAATTTGTGTGGTTTGGAGCTCTGTTCTGCGCTAATCCACAAGTAAAATCAAACTAGGAATACCAAACTGAATTTGAAAATAATGACCCTAATTGTGAAGTAAGATGCATATACATCTGCACCATCTTAAAGAAAAATGTGACAAGGCACCAGCTTCAGAAACTAATGTAGTACAAGCTAGATGGAGTAATCTTACTTTGTATGCTGTTTGAAGTATAGAATTTTAACTTCTGGAACTTTGCTGACTTTGTAGAAGATTTTAATGTCATACAGTCAGCCCATTTTTTTTTCACTAGTGTGAAACTGTGTCTCTGTATTCCTGAAGATTGCTTGGGAATCACAGAATCACAAGGTTGGAAAGGACCCATTGGATCATAGAGTCCAACCATTCCTAACACTCCCTAAACCATGTCCCTAAGCACTTCATCCACCCGTTCCTTAAACACCTCCAGGGAAGGTGACTCGACCACCTCCCTGGGCAGCCTGTTCCAGTAGCCAATGACTCTTACTGTGAAGAATTTTTTTCTGATATCCAACCTGAACCTCCCCTGACGGAGCTTCAGGCCATTCCCTCTTGTCCTGTCCTCTGTCACTTGGGAGAAGAGGCCAGCTCCCTCCTCTCCACAACCTCCTTTCAGGTAGTTGTAGAGAGTAATAAGGTCTCCCCTCAGCCTCCTCTTCTCCAGGCTAAACAACCCCAGCTCTCCCAGCCGTTCCCTGTAAGACTTGTTCTCCAGCCCCCTCACCAGCTTTGTCGCTCTTCTCTGGACATGCTCCAGAGTCTCAACATCCTTCTTGTGGTGAGGGGTCCAGAACTGAACACAGTATTCAAGGTGCGGTCTCACCAGTGCTGAGTACAGAGGGAGAATCGCCTCCCTGGACCTGCTGGTGACCCCATTTCTGATATGGGGTACCACTGCTTTTGGATGTCTTGGCAGGGTGACATAGCCCAGTATTCTTAGTGTGGTTTGAAGGTTGCTCATATTGAAATGAGGGTTTAGATGCCGTCTAAACAAGCTACAAGTAACTTTCTCATGTGTTAACGAAGTGGTTATGGTATTGCTAATGTTTTATCATCAGTCTCTGTATGAAGTTTGTTTATTGTTATGGACTAAAGTTACCTCTAAAAGCACTTTGGAGGTCGTGCAGCATTCCACAGTTTTGCATGCTAGTAAACTTTGTGTGTGGATGATTTCTGCTGCCTGCTTCAGTTAGCCAGACCAAATGAGTTCTAGTTAGCACACTAGCTTTTAAGGTTCCCATGTGACTATTCCATGTCTGGATTCTGGAGACTAGAATTTCTTACTCTAAAAAAAAAGGTGTAGGGATAGAGCAGTTGACACTAGCCTGCAAGAATCTAACAAGAGAGTAGTTGTAGCAAAGCTTTTTCAGTGTTTTAAGGCCTAGGACAACCCTTTTCTTTGCACTAATTCTCTCTGTTGGTTTTATTATCTGGTGCACTGGTTCTGTGTTGTGGAGCTGACAAAAGCACGTTCTCTAACAGGAGTGACATGATTTGTTTATCTGTTTGTTTTTCTTATTCTCTGCCAGAATCCCATAGCAGAGATGCTAGTTGGCTCATACTTTCAAACTTGGGAAGGTTGGGACTCTTGAGTTAAGAATTCTAAGTTCTTGGCCTAGTTCAGAGTAGTGTTGTTACCAAAGTACTGTTGAGTGCTCTATGCTTCCGCCTACCTCCCAGTCTTCTGGCTGAATAAAAATGAGTCTTTTTACTTCATGGTATTGGCGGGCCCTTGCTGTTCTACTTGGTCCTACAACGCAGGTAGGTGTAAAAAGGCTGTGGGGAAAATGTAATGTTGTAATACATTGTGAAGCATTCCATATTCCTTATTTCTGCATGGTGCTGTTAATTTGTGTTAGTCTGCAGATCAGATTGCTTTGTGTACTTCATAATATGACAAACGATTCTAACTTTGATGTGAATGTCTGATGCAAGGGCTAATACCATTCATTAAACACTATTGGAGGCCTTGTTAACCTCACAAAAATTAAATGCATTGTCAAGTATTTGTGTTGGAGCTGTAGTGAAAATGTAGACCAGACTTGGCAAGACATAGTGTTTCTTCTGGCCTTTCCAGACTAGACTATGAAAATATTAGCACTAAGGCAAGTGCAGCGCTCAGAAAAATGCTAATACATCATTGGAAAGGTTTCAAGGAGTTTGATAGGCAATGAAAAATTATTAGTCCCCTTTTGATAGTCTTAACACTTGTACATCTCCTGTTCCTGAAGGACTGCTTGCCTTTCAGTCCTGTAGACCTTCTGTTGAAAAACTACTGGACAGAACTGAAGTTTTTTTCTTACAAAAGCCTAGACCATGTAATGTGTATGACTAAAATATTTTTTGTAGGAGGTTTTGACAGCGGTGGATGGAGCTCTAGCAGAGACAAGGATGCATACAGCAGCTTTGGTGCGCGGTCTGACCGTGGAGCGAAACCAAGCTTCTTTGACCGTGGAAATGGATCAAGAGGAGGAAGGCAAGTACTGGTGGTCTGAATGGTGCATATGGAGTCTGTGTCAGTTCTAGTAGTGCACCTGTGATCTTGATGTTAAAATTGGAGTTCTAGGTGTGAGCAACATGATAAGGTAGGAGGAACCTGAGTGGGGAGGAGAGTGTGAGAGAACCTTTGCTTTTAAAGCTGCACAAGTTCCAAGGATGGGAAGCTTGCATGTATTGAGAGGTGTGCCCTGTAGTCCACCACCAGCCATTCCCTGCAGCTGTAATGACTTGCTGACTTCACCATTTCACCAAAAAAGTGCTAGGTGGGTGGCTATTTCCAGAAAAATCATGAAGAGCTGTTGGGAGCACATAAAATACGTTGAAACAGATTTTTATTTTTTAATTTCATTTTTTTTTGCTTGTTAAAGAAGTGTAGTTAATAAACTGGGTGAGACTCTTGCAGGTTCTCTACCTTACTTGATCAGTCTTACACACATCATGCGTTGTATGCACAAGTGTGGTGAGAGTGACCTTTATCGACTAGTAAAGCTGACGCTAGTCCTGTATCCAGACTTTTCTCAAACATGATTTACCAGAACAAAAACTAAACAGTTGAGGTAAGGACTTCTTCCACCTTCCTTCTAAGTCAGTAATACAGGTGAGCTCCCTCTTCATAAAATAATGTGACATGTAATTGATGTATTTAATTTGGTCACATGTGTGGTGGGGGAATAGAGGGACAAATCGCAGTACTGAAGGGTTTTGTCTGGACTTGGGAGACTTGTGAAGGAAGAGGCATAGAAAAAGGGGCTGGGGAGGAGCTACCTAACAATATCTCCCAAGACGTTTAAATGGAGCTCCTGAGAAAAAATGGCAGAGACTGAGCAGCTTGAATTGCAGTTCTACTGACAAATGACCGATTCTCTACATTTATTACACTTAATCGAATGAAAATTACAATACAAGGTTCAGTGTGCTAGGCTGAGTTCAGCTGCCAAATCATAGTAAACCCTCCTGTAGTAACAGAGCAACTTGACTTAGTCTGATGGCTGGGATTAAACTCACTTCAGTCAAGTAGGTCAAGAAGTAATTTTTACAGTTGTATCTGTAATACATAGGGCATATGCTACTAGATTATTGTAGCTTTACTTTTGCATGTCAAAAATCCTCTTGCCTTGGAGCGGGGGACTGATGTTCTTGCCATATTTAGGTACGATGAACGTGGAAGAGGTAGCGACTACGATAGGAGTGGGTTTGGTAGATTTGACCGTGGTGGTGGAAATAGCCGCTGGTGTGACAAACCAGACGAAGATGACTGGTCAAAGCCTCTTCCCCCAAGTGAACGCCTGGAACAGTAAGTAATGGAGTAGCTTGAGTTCACTTGACAGAGTAAGTTGATACATGCAGGAACTAAAACACTTCCTCTTCTGTTTTTAGAGAGCTCTTTTCAGGAAGCAATACTGGCATTAACTTTGAGAAATACGATGATATTCCTGTTGAAGCAACAGGCAGCAACTGTCCTCCACATATTGAAAGTGTAAGGTTTTTTTTTTTTAAAAAAAATTGGGTTTGCTGATGTATCTGTTGGTAACTTTTGCACATGAAACTTGATGTCATGCTGCCTTAAGTTAGGGAGGAAAGAAGACGCTGTCTTGCTTTCCTGCAGCTAAGCTGCTCTATAGAGGAGGGTGGCATATAGTAAGCTAAGGCATGGAGCTGTTGTGCAAGCTTGTTCAGTTAACACTTGTAGCTCAGTGGACATGTTTAAAGACAAATCATGTAAAGAAGTGAAAATGCCTGGAAGTGCTGATTTGTTGGAGCGACTGCCTAGGCGTAGGCATTTTGTTGTGCTAAGCGTAGTATGCTAGTGTAGTCTGTAGGCTTCGCTGGCTTTTTAGGAACCACTTGCATGTCTGGACTAAGTAGATATTGGGCTTTCAATAGCTAGTACCTGAGAGCATCAGGAAACTTAGTAGGGTCATTCAGTAGAATGAGACTTTAATAAAAGCTACTTTACAAATGACTTATTTTTTTTAATGATATGTTCCATGATGGCTGAAGGGAAGGGTCCCCATCTGACTATTTTTAAATACCTTGCAGTTCAGTGATGTTGACATGGGAGAAATTATTATGGGAAACATTGAGCTCACACGTTACACCCGTCCTACTCCAGTCCAGAAACATGCAATACCTATTATTAAGGAAAAGAGAGACTTGATGGCCTGTGCACAGACGGGTAAGTTGGTAACTCTTTACTGCTTAGTTTGTCTCTATAGGAGTGTATGGTGTTGTATTCCGTAAGCTGCAGGTAAGAGGTCTGTAAAGTAGTACAGCTTTCTGTTCAAGAGTATACTGAAATTCTTGCTGTGTTGAAACTGGGTTAGCTTTAACTGCTACTGCTTTAAATGTGGCTTGACTGAATTTACTGTTTGTCCTCTGAGATTAAGTCATGTTTACTTCAGGGTTTTGTGGTGTTGAGTGATAAATCTTTGTAGACAACAGCTACTTGCTAAGAGGTGAACTCCAGTGGCATAGGTAGTGTTCGTGTACTACTGGAGATGTTAGTGGAATATTTTAGCAGTACAGGATTAATGCTGCAGTTGACAGTACAATAGCTTTGAAAATAACTATTAGTAATACTGAGTTGTGTTCTAATAGGGTCTGGGAAAACGGCTGCATTTCTTCTACCAATATTGAGCCAGATCTATGCAGATGGCCCTGGTGATGCCTTGAGAGCTATGAAGGCAAGTATTTAAATACCCAGCCCTAGAAAAGCTGTGACCAGTGTGTGTTGTAGCCCCATATACTGATGTCTCCTGAATGCAATCGCTGGGCTTAAATGTCATCATTATTTTGGGTATGATAAGCAAGCTTCTCAGCCTGTAGAAGACTAGTTGTTTCCCATGAAAAATGCAGGCTGTGAAACTTTCCTTACATAAACCGATCTGTGTAGAGGAAAGACGGTTTGAGTGTTGTGTAAGCTTTAAAGATTCTTTCCATTCTTCAAAAAAAGCTAGTCAGAAGTCTATGTTGTAGTGACTTTAGGATAGGAAATAATAGGCTTTATGACTGTTATTTCTCTGCTGCTTAAGTTACGGATGACAGGGCAGGTTGCACAGACCAAGCTTGTGCAGCTGTGTTGCTGTTAACTAGCAGCTGAATCTTGGGTGCTGTAGTGGGGAAGAGTCTTCAGATGCAGTGTTTAAAACAAGTTGGCTGTCAGTCATGCTTCTTATTTCTTGTGGCGACGACTTGATCTATCTTAAATACTGCCTGTGGTGGTAGTTAAGATTCAATGGGGTACTCATTCCATGTACTTTTTTTTTTTTCCTTCAGGAGAATGGAAGGTATGGGCGCCGTAAACAGTATCCGATCTCGCTGGTCTTGGCTCCCACTAGAGAACTGGCTGTGCAGATCTATGAAGAAGCCAGAAAGGTATATCTAATAAGAGTTCCTCATTATAAAATAGCTTAGGTGTAGTTTTTCTTCGAGCTAATTTACTTTTTTTTATAGTTTGCATACCGTTCCAGAGTTCGTCCCTGTGTTGTATATGGTGGTGCAGACATTGGGCAGCAGATTCGTGACTTAGAACGTGGATGTCACTTGCTTGTAGCAACTCCAGGACGACTGGTTGATATGATGGAGAGGGGAAAGATTGGATTGGATTTCTGCAAGTAAGTGACATGTTCTTGTCCGTAAGCTAATGACTTGACAACTAGAAGCTGTACCTAGTGAGATCTCACTTAAGTGAGATCTAAAGTTAATTACAGTTAAGTTCTAGCTTTCAAGCTGTAAACATCTAGTTGAGAATTTGTAACCCAGCACAGATACTGGACTACAGCTTGAAGAAAAGAACTCTGAAAAATAACCTTTTTTTTCTTAATTACTGTTTAGGTATCTGGTGCTTGATGAAGCCGACAGAATGCTTGATATGGGGTTCGAGCCTCAAATTCGTCGAATTGTTGAACAAGACACTATGCCACCAAAAGGGGTTCGTCACACCATGATGTTCAGTGCTACTTTCCCCAAGGAAATCCAGGTACTTTACAAAAGTTAAAATATTGTAACAGTTCATAGACGCAGATTGCATCTGTGGAAGGAGGGAAAGTACTGCTCTGACTTTTTTCTTCTTTTTTTTTTTTTTTTTAGATGCTTGCTCGTGACTTCCTTGATGAGTATATCTTTCTGGCTGTTGGCAGAGTAGGTTCTACGTCTGAGAATATCACGCAAAAAGTAGTATGGGTGGAAGAGCCAGACAAACGATCGTTTCTGCTTGACCTGCTAAATGCTACAGGTAAAGACCAGTTTCAGATAGGCAAGTAAAACAAAATGCACGTCAGGCGAGTCTAACGATTCAAGTGATTAAATTCTATTGAGTAGCTGAATGAATGAGTATTAACATGCAGTGGATGTATTCCACTGACTAAACTTCAGTTTTAAGTTCATGTAAGCTCTTCCGGTAATGCAGAACAAGGAGAGAGATCTGTTTTAGAATAAAAAGAAGCAGAGAGCTGAAACTGCCCTTTACCAGATGATGGAGCCAAATATTTGTCTTGGCAGCTTTTCTTAACTTATGCTTTAATTGTTTCTTAGGCAAGGATTCCTTGACTCTGGTGTTCGTGGAAACAAAAAAAGGTGCAGATGCTCTCGAGGACTTCTTGTACCATGAAGGGTATGCCTGTACAAGTATACATGGAGATCGCTCTCAAAGAGACAGAGAGGAAGCACTGCACCAGTTCCGTTCGGGCAAGAGTCCAATTCTTGTTGCCACAGCAGTAAGTGAAATCTATGAAGTTGGAGCCAATAAGTATATTACTTGATTTGTGGAATTGTACTAAGTCTCTGTTTAATCCTTTAACCACTAGGTAGCAGCCAGAGGGCTGGATATCTCAAATGTAAAGCATGTCATAAACTTTGACTTGCCCAGTGACATTGAAGAATATGTACATCGTATTGGTCGTACAGGCCGTGTAGGAAACCTTGGTAAGTATCATCTAAAATTGTCATAGACAGTGCTCTGTACCAGTGTTGATAGGTGTAGCAGTATTGACTTAAGTAGCAGCTGAGTATCCAAGCAAAGCCTTTGAGCTTTCTGTGACCGGAAGCTGGTTGTTGCTGTCCAGTCAGTGTGGGAGGTAACCAGTTCCTCTAGCTAGTGCTTTTGCTGCTACTAAAGCTCTGATACCACACATAAGCTTGGTATCTTCTGTGTCTGTTAGTAAATATCCATGGAGTTTTGTGACTAGCTGTGGTAGAGAAGTGCTCTTGAAGCAGCTTTCTTTTCAGGTAATTGTAGTGTTTTCAAGGTTGGCTATAAGGAATATAATTGTGTACCTTGTCACAGTTGCAACTGGAGCGTGCAGTAGGTTTAAGTGCTGTAGTGTATTTGCCTTGTCTGAGGCTTAACCTGAATCTTTACTTTAGGTCTTGCCACCTCATTCTTCAATGATAGGAACGTAAATATCACCAAGGACTTGCTTGACCTTCTTGTTGAGGCTAAGCAAGAAGTACCGTCTTGGCTGGAAAACATGGCTTATGAACAGCATCACAAAGGAGGCGGCAGCCGTGGGCGATCTAAGAGGTAATGGTCACAATTTTGGCTAAAGGTGTACTTAAACCATTATGAGAGGCAGTTCTGTGACTTTTTTTCAGTCTAAAAATATTGTTAGAGGAAGACAAACCAGTGTAGTATAAACTGAATTGGGCATATCAGAAGGTTGTCTTAATGTCTGGTTTTGCTCTCTCACCATAAGGCAACTGACCCATAAGATTTTTCTTGTCTGAAGTAGACAATTAGATATGGCTGAGGTAGGATGACGTTTAGCAAAAATGGCTTTGAAACTTCGTGAAAGTGCTTAAACCCTTACTAGAAATGTATACCTGTATGTGCCAGAAATGTACCTTAAGCAGCTATTGTGATGTTTAGGAAATGGTAATGCATGCCTCCTGACATAAAGCAGGAAAGGAATGATAATTGGATTGCAGGTGTGAGGTGACTTGTAAAATAGTTTTACTATGGAAATGTAAAATGCATTGTAAGCTGGTATTATGAAGTTGTCTAGTGTCTTAAAGGGGTAGGAGGAGAAACTCTTAATGTAGTTAACATGCTATGACTACATGAATTCTAGTTTTTCTTATCCAGAAATAGGCTTGTAAAATGGATGGTACTTCTACACTGTGAAAGGTGGCCATAAATGCATCACTTAAGGTCTAAGACTGGTTTGGAAATTCTGTGGAGCAGAAGTTGCACTGAATCAAATCTTAGCAGTACCTGAGAGAGTAATTCTTGGTGTAACATGACAAGTTCAACATGACCCTACATAACAGTAAATTTTCCTTTTGCTATCTTGAATTCTTTTTCCCAGATAGAAACACTTTCTAAGCATCCCAGTGCTGAATTCAAGACCTACACTGGTTGTTGGCTGACTGTAGTTGGTAACCAGAGTTAAAGAAGTTTAGTACTTTAATCTCAGTGTCTGCAGTGCTTTAAAATACTACTGACTTTACTCAAGTGTGTGTTTCCTTCCTTTATACAGCAGCAGATTCAGTGGAGGGTTTGGTGCCAGAGACTATCGAACAAGTAGCGGTGCTGGCAGCAGTAGCTTTAGTAGCAGTCGATCAACCAGCAGCCGCCCTGGAGGAAGTGGCAGCAGAGGATTTGGAGGTGAGAAAAACTGGGCAGGCAGTGCTGATGGATACAAAAACAGATCTAAAATGCTTGCTGTAGTAAAACTTCTAGAGGTAATATTTAAATGCAAGGTCAGTGTGGTGCTTGCTATGCAAAGTCCCAGCATTTTATTTTAAATATGTGCATTTGACTTTTGGGGTGGGTTTTCCTTAAACAAGACATCTTGTTTATCTGCTGGACTGTTTTCTTGTTGTGAAGGCTTAGGTCTTCAGTGGGTTAATGAAGCATCACTTTCTTTTGCCTTTCATAGGTGGTGGTTATGGAGGCTTCTACAACAGTGATGGATATGGAGGAAACTATAACTCCCAGGGGGTTGACTGGTGGGGCAACTGAATCTGCTTGCAGCAGATGTACTACCAAACAAACAAGCTAATATGGAAACCACATGTAACTTAGCCAGACTATACCTTGTGTAGCTTCAAGAACTCGCAGTACATTACCAGCTGTGATTCTCCACTGAAATTTTTTTTAAGGGAGCTCAAGGTCACAAGATGGAAACAAAGGAACAAGTAGCCCTACCTTGAAGGTGGTTTTGAAGACTCTATTGCTGTAGTCAGGATTAACTCCCCTCCCACCCATCCCCACCCAGAAACTGCATTTATGATTTTGTGACTGAGGATCATTTGTTTGTTAATGTACTGTGCCTTTAACTTTAGACAAATTTTATTTTGATGTCCTGTTGGCTCAGTAATGCTCAAGATATCAATTGTTTTGACAAAATAAAAATTACTGAACTTGGGCTAAAATCAAACCTTGGCACACAGGTGTGATACAACTTAAACAGGAATCACCGATTCATCCATAATACTACAAAGAAAAAACTTATGCGGTAGCCTGCATTAGGGCTTTTGATATTTGCAGATTTGAAAAATAAAACATCTTGAAGCATATCAATGCAATTAGTTTCTAATGTGGCAAAACTGTACTAAGTTAAAGTTCTGATTTGCTCACTCTATCCTGGATAGGTACTTAGAACCTGATAGCCTTTAATAAGCCATTCCAGTCATGATGAGATGATGTATGGATACATGCATACATTAAAAGCACTGTTTTTGAAGTTAATGCAAGTAAATACAGCAATTCCTTTTTCAATATTTAGGCAGATCATTAATGTGAGCTAGCCAAATGTGGGCAGAACATTACAGGGAATGTTTAAAGGTCTGATAACTTGAAATAGTTTTAGGAGAATTCATCTATTTAGACTTTTTAAAAATGCCTGCCATATGAAATTGAAATGGTAGAATGGCTGACCATGGCAGTGATTGGTCCTCCTTAAGGGCCTGACTGAATTTTTGGTCTAATAACGCATGCTAGTGTTGATGTTTTTTGGTCAAGAGGGTATGAACAGGAAGAATTATGCAGCAGGCTTTATTTTAATGCAGATTCACATTACTCTGTTCAAGCTGCGTGGAGATGTTAAACTGGCTTACTGTAGACTTTGTAAAATGGCTCCAGAAGAGTAACAAACAAACCTGAGATCACAGAGGTTGGAAATGTACATAAACTGCACAAGGTTTCAATTCTGCTGTTAAAGTGCAGTTTTAGTCAGTTTTAGTTGCATAGGTTTCCATTGTATTTATAGTCTGTTTATGCTAAATCTGGCCAAAGATAAGTATTGTCCACCAGAAAAATGCCTGTGCCACTTGGAATTTCTGTGCTAACGTTATGGCCAGAGCAGTTAACAACTAATCTACAGTGGCATAGGAAAACGGCAAAAATCTCCTAAAGTGCAATAGGTTTTTTCAAGTGTATTGTGCCTTGTTCTAAAACTTTTATTAAGTAGGTGCACTTGACAGTATTGAGGTCATTTGTTATGGTGCTATTTCAAGTCTAGGTTTAGGCCCTTGTACATTTTGCCCATAACTTTTTACAAAATACTTCTTTTATTGCACATTCAGAGAATTTTATATATGTCTTGTGTGCGTGTCCTTAACTTCCAATCTTATTTTGTCTCTTGGAGATTGAACGCAGCTTGTTTAAGGAGAAGGAAATAGATTCTAAAACTTATTTGGGACCATGGGTATGATAGCTGGGAGGAAAACTATTTGCACACGACAGATTTCTAGATACTTTTTGCTGCTAGTTTTGTGTAATATTTATTGAACATTTTTGACAAATATTTATTTTTGTAAGCCTAAAAGTGATTCTTTGAAAGTTTAAAGAAACTTGACCAAAAGACAGTACAAAAACACTGGCACTTGAATGTTGAATGTCACCGTATGCGTGAAATTATATATTTCGGGGTAGTGTGAGCTTTTAATGTTTAAGTCATATTAAACTCTTAAGTCAAATTAAGCAGACCCGGCATTGGCAGTGTAGCCATAACTTTCTGATAGTAAAACAAAAATTGGCAACTTAAAATTTAAACATGCCAAGGTTTTGATACACTTGTCTTAAGATATTAATGAAACACTTCTAAACACTGATGTGAAGTGTCCAGATTCTCAGATGTTTGTTGCGTGAGTTTTGTTTAGTTGTGTGTTTATTTTTTTTTCAGTGAATGTCTGGCACATTGCAATCCTCAAAACATGTGGTTATCTTTGTTGTATTGGCATAATCAGTGACTTGTGCATTTTAGCAAGTTTTATCAGCCAGCAATATTTTCAGTTCAGATAAGGATTCAAAACAATATGCAAGAATGGATTTAAACTTGCTGAATGTGAAAATTGAACTTCAAGTCACTGTAGGTTTAGAATTGCTTATTGTATTAGTTTAGATGCTAGCACTGCATGTGCTGTGCATATTCTTGGTTTTATTAAAATAAAAAAGTTGAACTGCACAGTCTACTCATTTGTGAAGCGTCACTCTTCTGGTTTACAAGATCTGTAGCCCAAGTAGTCTCATTCCTGTGCAACTCTTGGCAGCAGGTGAATCTAGTGTGGTACACGTCAGGGTGCTTGTAAATGGCAGCTTTAGGCTTAGGGCTGTGGTCATAGTGGTAGCAACCTACACCATGGTGGTTACTTGTTCGCTTCTCTAGAAATATAAAGCTGAGGTGTGGGATGGGTGAAGAGACTTTATATTGCTTAAGGGTACTATGTTTGGCTGCCTCAAAATGATTAAAGTTTCTTCAGCTCACAGTCAGACTGAAATCAAGGACCTCATCTCACAGTTCTGCATCTGAACTTAGCAAAGATGCCCTGGAGTAGACAGCTTTAATTTTCACACTTCACCTGTTGATTGTTGAGGCTAGGCAGCCTTGCTGAAAACTGCATGTGCAATTGTCAGAAAAGTACAGTACATAATCCTGTTTCCTCTCCTCTTTGGAAATAAGCTCCCCCCTTTCTCTCTTGCACGGTTAACAATGTATACCCCCACTCCAGTTTTCAATTAGGTTTCTAAAACCAAGCTATGGGAGTGAGCAATTCTTAGGCTGGAATGAGTTTAAGTACTGGAGTAGCCAAGGGGAGATAGTGGATTCACGTTTCCAGTTTATGCTTGTAGTTAGACAAAAAAGCCTTTACTTGGTTTAGAGGAATAATTTAGAAATAACCTGGGTTTAAAGTTCCGTGCTGAAATGACTGTAGAAACAGGTGAATTCCCAGCAAGTAAGAGCAAGAGAGGGGGAAGTAATGACTGGGAACACTGACCCACAAAAGTGCATATGGGTTGGAAACCAGTAAAGATGTGATGTGGACTCTGTTCTGGATCCATATTGTACACACCTGTAAATGGAATCTTGGTACACTGCCAGTCAGTATCATGTATGAGCTTTGAAGAACCATGGAAAGGAGATCAGGATACCTAACAGGAAGATCTGCATTGAGCACACTGAGTGTGGACCACACTAAATTAACCTGCTTTAGACTTGCACTAATTATCAACTTTGTCATGCAGGCCTTTGTGTTTGTCATGCTTTGTCCCTGGATGCGCAACATGCACTTTTCTTCCAAGCCTCTAACCTGGCTGTGTTTTCCTCTTGCCTGTACATCTTGTAGTTAAAGTGGTAGGAATGCACAGTTAGGAGGTAAGAGTTATGCACTGTGGGATGTAGAAGTTCTGCCTGGGGTGTTAAGGCTTGTGCTCAGTCATGGACATGAGGCTTGTTCCTGTTGAAGACTGTTGCAGAACATGTAGGCTTGGCAGAAGGCATTGGGCAGCCGAACCCACAGGAGCACAGTGAAGCAGCTCAAAAGGCCAGAGCTATGAGCCGTACGTGGTCCCTGGACCAGGGCTTGTAAAGGCAGTGAAGTGGTTAGTGTAAAGCAAGGGGACCTCTAAGGACAAAGTGGGGGAGCAAGTCTGGTACTGCTCTGTGGCAGAAAGGCTCATGAAGATTTATTGAGGATGGAGTTTACATCTGATGATGTGAGGTTGCAGCTAGGCTACTGGGGAAAAGGCAGGTGTGAGGAGTGTTAGAACACTTGAGTACTGTGGTAAGAGAAGCATGGAGTGTATTCCCACAGAACTGAGAGTTTGTACTTCAGTAGTCCTAGGCATAGTGGGCAGTATAATTTTCCCCATGATAAATGGGAAAAGACTTGGGAACGGGTAAACTAATCCTAAGGTAAGGAAACGTGCTGAAGTTAGATGGTGAAAATGATTAGTGGTTTATCCTTGCAAAGATGTGTTGTATCAGGCCTTCAAATTATGCAGTAAGATCAGTCCTGGTGCGATAGTGGCATAGGCTATACTAAAAAAGCTGTAGTAAGACCTACTCTTGTTTCTGCCAGTGTGGTTAGCGTGACCTGTGCAGATAAGCAGCAGTCTTTCAACAATGTATATTTGTCAACAGTGATAAGGGGTGGGAGGGGTTTAGATTAGTGTTCCATTGTGGATTCTTACAAAGGTTAGGAGAGCAGTGGAGTTGCTAGAGGGATTTGGTTACTGTTTTGTTAGGTGCAAGCATGAAGCCTAGGCAATGACTGAGTACAGGAAAGGACTTGCTCAAGCAGGATGCTGCTGAGGCTTTCACCATGGCAAACAAAAGTTGCACTGTATACATCT
This sequence comes from Cuculus canorus, assembly GCF_017976375.1. Taxonomy (NCBI): domain Eukaryota; kingdom Metazoa; phylum Chordata; class Aves; order Cuculiformes; family Cuculidae; genus Cuculus; species Cuculus canorus. The sequence continues at coordinate 89,700,269 of NC_071401.1, forward strand.
TTAAAACTGTGTGTCTGTAGCCTGAGTTTGTGAATACTCATCAAGTGCAGTGTTGACTGTTGCTCATATTGATCAATGTGTTCATGAAAATAACCTGCAGTTAGTTATTATAGTCTACGTTGAATTCCAGATCTTGAGTGTTGGCTCTCATGCTTTGGAGGAGAGGAGTCTGTAGTTTCACTCTTACTTTCTTGGGAGCTCTTTCTCTTAACTGAACCTCACTAAATCAGTTGCGGTACCACATAAGCCAGCCTCATGGGATAGTCATGACTGGATTATTTTTGAGTGGAGGCTATAGCAATGACATAAAATATTGCATGAAACTGTCTTGGTTGCTGTGTTGTGTGAGAAAACATACGATTTTATCTGTGGTTCTGCAGTTCTGCCGGCCTCCTAGTTGGTGTTTCATTGAAATGTTTGCTGTGTACATAGGATTGCTCCTATGCAGCAGTCACGTAAGTATCCCTGGAAAGCGATCAGCTTAATTGTCCCCCATTCACAGAAAAATTACTTACCAAGATGAAGGAACGTGCTGCTGTTTAACAAAGCAGGCCTGGACTAGAGCCAAGACTGGAAAAAGAGTAGGTGGTAGTGATGGTCCACTCCCTGAGCTGCTGTAATGTGGTCCTACACTGCTACTCTGAGTTCTTTCTTTGCCTTATTTAGGGAAGGTCTGGAAAGGCTGTCAGTGCTATGGATCCTGGCGGTCCACCTAGGAGAAGCGCAGAAGGAAATTCGGTTGTACATTTAGTTACTAGGGGCACTGAATCGAAGGACAACAAAGCTGGTCAAGGGGCTGGAGAATAAGCATTATGAGAGGTGGCTGAGGCAACTGGGATTGTTTAGTTGGCAGAAAAGGAGGTTGAGAGGAGCCCTTATCACTATCTACACCTACCTGAAAGGAGGTTGTGGGGAGGTGGCTGTTGGTCTCTTCTCCTGAGTGACAGGTGATAGAATGAGAGGGAATGGCCTCAAGCTGCACCAGGGGAGGTTAGACATCAAGAAAAATTTCTTCACAAAAGGGGTTATCAGACACTGGCAGAGGCTGCCCAGGGAGGTGGTTGAGTCACCATCCCTGGAGAGAATTAAAAGATGGGTGGACAAGGTGTTCAGGGATGTAATTTAGTAGTGAACAGGTACCATTGGACTTGATCTCAAAGGTCTTTTCCAACCAAGTGATTCTATGATATAGAATCATAGAATCACTAGGTTGGAAGGGACCCACTGGGTCATCGAGTCCAACCATTCCTAACACTCCCTAAACCATGGCCCTCAGCACCTCATCCACTCGTCCCTTAAACACCTCCAGGGAAGACTTGTTCTCCAGCCCCCTCACCAGCTTCGTTGCTCTTCTCTGGACATGCTCCAGAGCCTCAACATCCTTCTTGTGGTGAGGGGCCCAGAAATGAGCACAGTACTCAAGGTGCAGTCTCACCACTACTGAGTACAGGAGGAGAATAACCTCCTTGGACCTGCTGGTCACGCTGTTTCTGATACAAGCCAAGATGCCCTTGGCCTTCTTGGCCACCTGGGCACACTGCTGGCTCATGTTCAGTTGGCTGTCAACCATTACCCCTAGGTCCTTCTCCTCTAGGCAGCTTTCTAGCCAGACTTCTCCTAGTCTGTAGCACTGCATAGGGTTGTTATGCCCCAAGTGCAGGACCGGCATTTGGCCTTGTTAAACCTCATGCCACTGGTCTCAGCTCATCGGTCCAGCCTGCTCAGGTCCCTTTGCAGAACCTCCCTACCCTCCAGCAGATCCGCGCTTCCACCCACATTAGTGTCATCTGCAAACTTGCTGAGGGTGCACTCAATGCCTTCATCCAGGTCATTGATAATGACATTGAACAGGGCTGGACCCAGTACTGAGCCCTGAGGAACCCCACTTGTAACTGGCCCCCAGCTGGAGTCAACTGCATTTACCACCACTCTCTGGGCCCGGCCATCCAACCAGTTTTCAACCCAGGAGAGTGTGTGCAAGGCTGACAGTTTCTGAAGCAGAATGCTGTGAGAATCTGTGTCAAAGGCTTTACTAAAGTCCAAGAAGACTACGTCCACAGCCTGTTCCTCACCCACTCAAAAGTCACTTTGTCATAGAAGGCGATCAGGTTAGTTTGGCAAGACCTGCCTTTCATGAACCCGTGTTGACTGGGCCTGATCACCCGGTTCTCTTGCATGTACAGAGAGCTTTCGTAAGCAATTGAAATCCTCTAAACTGCATTTTTTCAAGAATAGGTTCGCTCTTAGTGCTACCCCAAGGGGAAATTTAACATGTGTATCATCTGATTTGTTAGCAAAAGATATTGCTGCTAAAGGAATTACATTGTACAAATAGATGCTCAATATGTTCAGAGCACAGCTCACACAGCACCGCATCTGGTTCAGTACACTCTGGTTTCAGTACAGTGACAGTGTCAAATTATACGCTCTGTGTAATGAAAACTTTGTTTCCACTGATGCCTTATACAAACTAGATTTTTCAGGTGGAGTGTTTAATCCTCAAGGGGCATGCTTTATTCAGCTAGGATTATAGGCTGAAGCACAATTTGGAGTAAATCGATAGAAATCTGTTGGTATTAGGTACTTAGATAGTCAGTGCAGAACATGCAATAGTGTTTCTTCAAGGAGGGACTTGATTATCAGAGCGATTTCAGTGACTAAGGCTTTTATCTAATCTTCAGCTGATGACTCAGTGGGAAAGAAATAGTAGTGATATATTTGAAGAGGAAACAGAATAAAGGGTTAGGCAAAGACACAAGGCATCTGTTCCGAGCTGCACTGCTGTTCTGGGTTACATGAGGGCAGTCCCATCATCATGCTGCAGCTGCTCTCCTTGTCTGTTTTTCATCCTGTCAGTGTAAGACGTGAACTTTTCCAAGCAAGGACTGTAGTGCCCTGTCTTATCTCATCTGTCATCTTGCCCTGGACTCCCTAGTTTCTATTTAAAACCAGTAATTTGCAGGTAGATTGAGCTTAAAAATAATCACTGCCCCATAAAAGCATGGGATGCCTTACCATACTCGATTATTCTACTATAACAAGACAGATAAATGAGATTTATGATAGCATTTCTCAAATAATTGCTTTTCCTGTTCTTTTCTAATCCAACTTCCATTGTTTTCCTTTTTTTTAAATTTTTTTTTTTTAAATGCTTGCTTCTTCTTGCAGTCAAACCCACCATTGTTTGGCATGGTGCTTGAGATCTCAGAGGTTCATGAGGTTGAAAGCATTTCTTGTGAAGCAATGGAAACAGACAATTAGGGCTGTTTACAAAGAAGGAATGGCCAGAAATTAAGTGAACCAGGAGTTGTAATTGAAGTTGTTTGTTAAATACCACTTGTGTGCTGAGCTTACTCAGAGATTAGATTCAGGTTATGGGAAATGTTCTCTGAAGAAATGTAAAAACACTTGAAAGCTGAGGACTGGCTCATGGAAACGGAGTACCTTGTTGATCTTCAGCTTTCATCTTCCTCTATGTATGATGAAGATACACTAGGGACTCTTGAGTGAAAAGACTCTATATGTACGTTATTGTGTTATTTAAATCATGTAGGTCTAGGATTATAATGGGATCATATGCTTGAAAGCTTGCCTGAGTTTTTCTATGTCAGCTGGTCCAAAGAAGGATATATTTCACTCCTTAAATAGTCAAGGAATCTGGTAGTTATCCACTGTCAAATCACAATGTAGTTATGGACAAAATAGATTAATTCCCAGAGGGACTCAAGTACTTGCCTGTTTTATGTGGATAAATTAAAGTGATAGGCCCACCGCAACCACTAACGCTTCTGCATTACTGTCCAGGAGTGAGTCTGGGTATGCTTTAAGGAGGTCAGCCTTGTCATGGAACTGAGACACAAAACAGTCCAGTGAAAGGCCAGTGACCGCGTTAGAATCCAAAGGCCCAAGTGCTGCCCTTGCTATTGTGATGCAAACATCAAGTCCATTTCACGATAACCTGGCAAGCTTGGAGCAGTGTGAGGCACTCTGTCCTAGCATGGGAACTAACAGACTGCAGCTGTTGCACTTGCCTCAGCAGTCATTACTCTTTTAGTCATAGCTCCCAGGGAGTAAAAATTCCCCTTGCAAGATTAGTCTTATGGTGATCATCAGGGTTTTAGGAGGTGTTTTCTGCTACTGGTCTGGTCTTCAGTTTAGCTGCATCAGAGGTGATGCAGCCTTGCTTCCCTTGCTGTGAAACTCTGAGGTATTCTTATAATCATGACTTTGAAATACACTTGAAAGGAAGCACTCATGAAATGGAGGCAGGTTTCAACATATACTGCAGTGCAAGACAGCCTTCCTGTAACTAGTAACAAATAAAAGAGTTGAACTCTGCAGCGCACTGCTAAATTTTCTGGCATGGGCTGTGCTATAGGGTTATGAATGTCTTAATAAGATGGGAGCATCAGGACACCTCTGGGTCCTTGCTGATGTTTGCTTGAGCATGTCTGCTCAAAGAACTCCTTGGTAACTACACCACCACTCACCTTTCTGGGCTTTTGTTAACTCAGTGGAGACTCTAGGATGCACTGGAGGTCAAATAACTTTGTGCTTTTTGGTTCTGATACCAAAATCTCACTCCCATGTAAGGAAAGGATCATTCTGCTTTCACCAGTTCTTCTAATATTAAGGGTAGAATCTTGTTTAGAAATCCGATCAAGTATCTCAATTCAAGCCCACATCGACACGTTATAGACACCCCTTACAGGTTCACCCCTACCTCAGATTAAGTTCTTCAGCTGAAGGTGTCGGATTGGAGGTGAAACAGCAATTTAAATCTTTAAGAGCAGGTTAAATGAAGAATTGTCAAGAGTTATGTGAATAGCATAGATCACTTTTAGGGACAAGGGATGAGTTTCCACCTGGGTGATTCAATTGGAAATCCATTTATTTTCTTTGGGTTTTTTTTGTGATGCATAGTTTTTTAGTTATCCTGGCTATTGAGTGGTTTTCTTTCTGCAGTCACCAGATGCTTTGTGATTAGAGATTACTTCTGTGCCAGGTTTTGCCTCCATCAGTGTTTAGGTGGGGTGTTAAATTGCCAGTCAGAGACCAGTAGCCAATTATTGCCACGTGTTTGTGTTGTTTGACCCACTTCCCTTCTATTTTCCCTGACTCTTTCTGCTAAGCTCAGAAACCTATACCTTCCTCTGAGTCCCAAAGATCTACCATCATCCTTCTGAACCTGGTCACCCTTCCTTTTTTTTTTTCGCCAACTTCTTCAGTCACCATCTGCAACCTCTGCTTAGTCTGTCTACTTTCAGAGATCCACCTGCTTTCTCAGAAGTCGGACACTTCCTACTGTGGTTTTCCTTGAGGTTCCTGCTCCCTGAGGCCTTTTTCTGCTGTATTGCCTCTGGTAGACTCTGCATAGTGTGAAGGTCTCCTTTTTATGGGTGGGTGTGACTACGGCTGCAGTGCTATTCAGGGTGGCAAATCCATGCCTCCAGGTAAAGAGTTTGCAGGGCTGCTCAGACAGGACCTCATAAATAATAGGTCCTGTCTGAGCTGCAGGAAGATGCCTCTTCCAGGCTTTTTCTCAGCAGAATTCTTACTGGAGTTTTTTTAAACCTAGCTTCTCCAGGTCATTGAACTCTTTTAACCCAGAGCAGTAGCTGGTAAAACTGTGAATGGATATGGCTGTCAAATTTGCGTGTAGTCCTTAAAAATTGCTTTATGAACTACTCAGTATCTGAATTCTCATCACTTCAGGGGAAGACACAGCTTTATGTTGAGAAGCGTTTCTTTTTAACTTATTTTTTCAGTAGTGTAAAAATACCAGAATCTAGTGACCGAATAACCCCCAAAGTGAGGAAGAAGCTAGTTTATATTTGCATGCTATGTTTAATTTTGTTTACTAGAGCATGCTGTACTGTTGGAATTAGAACTGGGTGGAATGATTTTTCCTTTTCCATTGAATCTTTCAATTAATTTTCTTTCCTCCCTAGCAACACCAAACATAGGATCAAAATAGCAGTATCTTTGATGTAACATTATCTGTGGGTCTTTTGATAACTTCAGACTATCTGTTGTAATGTTCCCTTCATTAGAAATTACATTAACATAGCTTTAGTTTTGAAATCCGATCCTCAAAATAGACTTTTTCTTTTAAAGAAAGGATGCCCAAGACTGACATTATGGACAATTCTGAACCCCTTTTCACAATGGCTCCACCTTACAAATGTTTTTTGAAGTGTCAACATTTTCTAGCAGCCACAAAACAGTTTTGTTGAAGATCTGACCACTTCTATTGTAATTTCATATCAGTGTGTGACACCATTTTCTGTGTTGCAGCATGACTTAAAATTTGTACCGTGTGTCACCAATTCAGCCTTGGGTGCTGTAGGTTTGGGATGCACACATAGGTGCCATTCAACAATAAAAACCTGGGAGTAAGCTGCTTCACTCTGGTGAGCAGCAGGGGCACCTGGGCAGTTTTGCCTTGTTATTCGTTGTATTATTTTATATGTTAATTTTACAGAGTAGGCACCAATTTATGAAAGTACAGCCTCAGCAGCCTGCGTGTTCAGTATATGGATTGTAGAGTATATCCGATTTATAGCCCCATCCTGCTCTCAGAAATGTTGTAGAGAAAATGTCTATTGGATTTTTGAGAACAAAAGCGAACATTTACACTCCAGGATCATTTATCTCCTTTTGTGTACTATACAGAGTTGATTCTGCTGAGGCCTAGGCTACAGTTACATCATCTTGATTAATGCTCTGCAAAGCGCTTTTCCAAGCTTAGAGGAGACAGCCAAGGCAATATTTCCAAAGCATCCTGGCTCTTGGTGTACTGCTGTTTTCTTGAAAGGAAAGTTTTCTGCTGATGGTAAGTAGGAAGAAAGTTAGTTCAGCAGCTCACACCTCTCCTGATTTTGTGTTCCTGCTAGGCAGTTGAGAACAGTGTTTCTTCCACTGCTTCACGCCACTTGATTGAAGGATGGGTCTTTTTAAACCTTGAAGACAGCAGGTGGTTATTAGTGGTATTGTTACTTGCTGCTGTAAATGAGGCTTTCAGTGGGTCTACCCGAGCTGGAAAAACTATGTTTTTCTGACTGAAACCCAGGGCAACCTGCTGCATTAAGCTGTGGCAGAAGCTCTGTGCTCTGACATCCATAGCAAGGTGGGAATGGGATCAAAGCTTTGGATCTTCCTGTTTTAAAGACGTGGGAAGAGCATAATGGATCACAGTCTACATCCAGATCTGCGAGGCTGTGTGCTGTGGGGGCGAGGCTGGGAATGGTGGAGACTCTGGCTTGTGGAGGAGGTAGGAGGCATGACAGCTGTGTATGTTGGCGCTAGTGCAAGCTGGTTGCTGACGCTCGCAGGCTGGCAGGAGGATATGCTTGATCAGCATTGTGGGTAGAGAAAATGTCCTGGATTAGTTAGTGCTGGCAAAAGCCAAAGTGAGAAAAATACTATGAGACTGAAGCGGTGGATGTGAGTCTTTCCTGGGCTTTCCGTGCAGAGCTTTCCACAGTCTGTCCTTGCTTACGAGATACAGAAACCACATTTTTTCTCTGAACACCTTTATATATCACTGAACTGATCTTAACTTGCTACAGAAGTGTCTCAATTTCCTTCTGAATATGGTATTATTTAGCCATTTAACTTGTGGATGTCTCGGTTACCCTTCATTCATAAAGGAGCAGGCAGGAGGGAAAAATGTCCAGGTTTTTCCAGATCAAACTGGAAAAGAAACAGGTAGGGAATAAGGAAATAGTGGTTTCAGTGAAGCAGCAAAGGCTATCAGGCTTAGCAGGATGATTGCTGATTGGCAAGAGGTATTAGGTGTGGAGTACATTAGCGTCAGAACATTCCCATCCCATGTTGCTTGAAGTCTCCACTGCCCCAGTGGTACAGGATGCACGTTTGCCTTGTGAAGTGCTGGTAAAACAGGCTAGAGAAGAGCCAAGCTTATCCCAGCTGACTTAAATAAGGTAAAACTGCTGTCCTTTAGCGCAAGATCATGCTCAAGCCCCTTTGATGTGATGAGAAATTAAATTTCTAACTCAGTATAGCCAATAGTGAGATTAATTTATACTTCAAGTTCTAACATGAATCTTTCTGCCTCTTCATCTAGCTGAGAGAGCTCAATATCTCCTGACTGTCCTTTCTTGATCAAAGACACTGTTCTTCAAGAGCTGTAACACCTGCACCCCACAATCCAACGTAGTGGTCCTAGATACAGATCTGTACTTATTTCTACGAACAGTCCTTCTAGTAAAGATATTTGGTGTAAGCAGCCCTTCTTCCTTTTAAATGCAGGGCACTTGTATGGGAGGGGTGGGAAGCATTTATATACCTCACTTTTAGGCACTTGGCTCCTACTTGCATTCTGGTCCTTTGGGCAGCACCGGCTCCTCTGCAGAGCTCCCCACCATGGCTGGGGCTGCAGACCGCTGAGCCTGTTTGATTCTGATGACTTACAGATGGGTGAGTGCATATACTATTGGTTTTGGAACTGGGCACTTAAACAGTGCAGAAGTGTTTCCTTTTCAACTGGTCATAATTCAGTTTGCCTTGGATAAGGATTTTGGATGTTCAAATAGATCCTTTCACTCTTCTGTTCCAGCTTTTGTATTTTTGTACATAGCTATGTGTCACGTGTATTACGGCTGCTCATGTGTATTTTGATGGACTGAAGCAAGTTCAGATGAAATCTGATGCCCCTGAGGGCGCAGGGGTATAAGGCACAGGACTGCATGAGTCCCAGCCTCCCAGCTTCTTCCATCTGTTTCATCATCCCTTTCTTGTCTTGTTCCCAGGTGCTTTCATTGTAACACCCACAGGACTCCTGTCTAAACTCTTTCTGGACCATCTTTTTATACCTTGTCCCACCTTGTCAGTTGTGGGATATGTCTCCTTTACATAATTTATTTCCTTTACCCAAATGGGATCATCTGTCCCAAGGGTGTTGTGTGGCAGTGCATGTGCCAGCCACCTCTAGCAAGATCCCATCTGTGATATCCTGTCACCTTGTGTTCCATGTTTGTATAGCATCTAATGGAGTAGCATCTTACCTGAATGCTGTGCAAATATGTAGCAGTACTCATGAGAATACGGAGGATTAGCTCCGTAATTCATACAGATTGTTGCTAATGAGAGCTTCTTAGGGCTTCACAGCCATCTCTTAGATCTGCTTTTCTTCTGTTCTCCCCAAGTACCACGTGTGGGCTTTGAGAGTGTTTTGGCAAACTGTAGTCAGATGTTACAGACCCCATCTGATGAAATTCCTGTCTAAAGGGAATAAACAAGCCTTGTATGTTTTGCTTTAGGAAATTCAGAGATTAGCTAAGCCTGTGTTTTAAACCTTCTACATAAACAGATTCCAGCTGTGACAGTCCTGGGATCTGTACCCTCTTGCTCCAAGCTGTGGTGCCAAAATAGAAACAGGCTTTTTCCTGGACAGGCTTTGTCCTGAGATGATCCCTCTGTTGTGAATGTGCTCTGACTTGGCAAAAAAGCAGTCATTTAAAATATTGTGTGACAGCTGTGAAACTGTGCACACTGTGGTCTGGCGACTGAGTGGAGGAGTAACAAGTGCCCTCTGCAGAGTGACACAATCAACGCTGGCATCACTTCAGACAGCTCCAGCCACTCTTGTTTGTGAACACATCACCACTCACTTTTTGTAGCTGAGACATAGGGATGCAGCTTTTGCCATGAGTTAAAAAAGCAGGAGGTGCAAGACAAAAGGCAAAGGTCATAAAATCGTTCGGCAGCCTGGGAATGCATTGGTGTTCACATTGTAGCGTTTTACATCCAAGGCTAAAATAGGATATGTCTTTGTGTAGCTTTGCAATGCTCCGTTGACCTTCCTCGACTGTAAACTTCAGATTTGATCATGATGTCCATTTACAGGTAAAAACCCAAACATTTGGGCTGCAAAAGCTTGTTGCCAATTTGCCCAGCACCTCATTTGTATAGACCTCAATATAAGACATTTGTTATGATGTAAAAGAAAGGCCAGCGCTTAGAACAAACCCCACGGTAGTGTGTTTCTGACAGTACAAGCTAGACAAATGAATAGCAGTATTTGGAGGAAATTCCTGTAAGCTTCTTGGTGGTTACTGTTGACAGTACTGCACTGCAGAATTACATGTGTGATTTGCCCAGGTGGAAGCCACTGCTGTGTCCCCAGCCTAAGATCATATACAGCACTGTAGCTATTATGCAAGGATGACTGGGTACCAACTATGCTCCTTCTCTTCTTCAGAGATGCTTACCTGCAACTTTCACTCGTGCTTTTACGTGGACATGTCAGTCCCAGGTGAAAGCACTGAGTTTTCCAGTCTTATCAGTGGATTAAAGGTGGCAAGAAAGTCGAAACCTCAGTTGATTCTTTTTGGCTAGCTTATGATATATGAAGGAACTATGTAGTGTCTCTTTTACTCTCCAAATGAGGGATGTCAGATAGACTATTTCCTGCCTTTACTCTCTTAAGAATATGGTTGGGGAGGTCTCAGAAGTATAAAAGTGCTTTCCCTTAATCAAAAAGACAAGAGTCTTGGAGCTTTAATAGAGACATATTTTCTTTTCAGCAGTTCTCAAATGTTTGTACTAGCTTGGATTTGATGATACAGGAGTTTCAAAGGGGCTGAATAAATAACTTCTTTTGTTTTTCATCAAGTGACACGCTGGCGATACAGACTCTTGTTAGAGTTCTGGGAGACCTTTCAAGAAGAAACAATGTTAAAACCAGACAGAATTTACCGTGTTTAAAAAACAGTAGTGGAAAACGTGCCTGAAATACATAAATGTTACTGTTAAACACAAAAGTTCAGGTGGGTATGAGGTTTCTTAGAGACTTTAGATATTTGGAAAGTGCAGTCAGTGACTATTGGTAACTGACTTGGAAGATCCTTAAGCGTGGGGAAGAGATGGAGGGATAGCAAAGCAGAAGGCTGACAAGGGGATGCAGCTGTGCAAGCATGCATTGGCTGGCTGAAGCTGCGGCGCAGCAACCACGGGTTGAGTTAAAGCTCTGGTGGGTCACAACCTGGTTTGTACTTTCCGATTTATGAATCCTACACTTTGAATATGTCTTTGTTTTGCTGTGTTAAGGGCTTCATTACCCAGGAGTATGTGTGTATCTTAATTGGGCACCAGTATATTGTCTATGTTAACCATCAGGCAGTGACAATATGCAAACACACTGCTACATTCTCACCCACCTGAAGAGGCTTTTGCTGTGCAAAATGTAAAGCCGGGGTATGTCACTGCACCTTCCAAACTGGACCCTAAAGAGAGTTGTTAGTAACTATTAAGGACCCAAATAGCTCTTATTTCCTTTACAGTTAGATCAAGCTTATTGTGCATTACCATGTGAACATCACAACCCATATTTCCAGCACAGTCACTCAGCTCTCATGCATAGATGCTGTCAAGCCAGGGAGAAGGAAAATCAACGATGCCAAAAATAAATATAACAACACACTTACATGTACTGCAAATACATCACATCTTGTTTATTACATACAATTCTTATGCAACTCTTCCCACCCTGTTAATAAAAATGTCCTTGAGGTTTCAAAGTGGAAAGCTCAGCAGTTGCTGATGCAAAATGACAGCATAATTTACACCACCCACAGATCAAGTCTGAACGCTTTATTTACATGCTGCAAGACTGTTTGCATAAGGTTTTGCCCAATTTGGTGCATGGGAAATCTGGTGGTGAAACAATTCAGTTGCATTATGAAATTAAATAGCATTCTAAAGACTTAAGGCATTAAGTGCTCTTTGCGTGCTGCTGTATTACATTCATAAAATACCCAAGCCTGGCTCTAGTGGGCTGTAAATGAACTCTTGGTGAAAAATATATAAAATTAAAACTACAGACAGCCTGGGAGATTGCCTTCCGGGTTTCTCATAAAGACTTTGTAACAATTAGCAAAGCTAGTTTCATTTTTCTTACAATACCAGTATTTACACTGACTATGGTTTTGAGTGTTAGAAAACATGAGATTTTCAGTGAGAGCAAGGCAAATGGTATTGCTTGGAAGGGAAGATAAACAAGACTTGCTACCAAGAAAGTGGGAAGTCAGAGCTGTGTGGGCTGAGTCCTGTCCTTATTTGGCTTCAGGGAATTACGTGATTTTGCTCTATGACTCAGAGTTGTTTTTACAGCATTTGCGTCACCCAGAAAAGTTGAATCTGCATAAGACCCAGTGTGTTCCAGGAGAGAAGATTTTGTTCTCTAATGTGAACTCACTAACAGACACTGACAGCTTTCATGGTTTGCTTTTTTAATTATTGTCATTCAGGCATAAACTGCAAAATGTCTCAGCACTATCAGGTTGTGTTACCACTACAAGTACATGCAGTATCAGGGAGAATCTGAACACTTGGAGAATCATTTCACAAGTCATAAATAGTGAATTTCATTTCTTGAGATTTTAATAAGCTTTTAGTTTGTCTCCTTCAGCCTCTGTTCACATGTTGAGAAACAAACACAGCCTATATATGAACTAGATAATGTAACTGCCCCCCTCAGTTCTACCCGGATCTGAACATATTATTTCTCTTGCAGTGTCTCACCCATTATAGGTGCCACAAATTAGTCACTGCCCTGAAGTGTAAACGCCTGTGGTTTTCCATCCGGGAAAGTTGTTAGAGGACTTGGCACATAATGCTGTAAGAAGATGATAGAACCGAAAGTAGATGAGCTGAGGCACTGGTTTGAAGATGCAGCAAATCCAAGCAAATTTAGGGCTTTAAAGGCTGGATCACAAGTGCTGCAGCCCTCCGATGCAAAGTGCTGATCCAATATTGGCTCACTCTGCATGTTCAGACGTGTTCAAGTGTTTCTGAGAAGTTATTTTTGTGCTGGCAAGCTTTATGAGAGATCAGGTGGTGTCTGCCCATGCTGTTCTGCATATCCTCAAGGCTGGATATCAGCTCTCTTCCTGGAGCTGGCACGGAGCTGTTGTAGAAGTATCACACTGACATAAACACCGCTCTGGCTAATTAGACAGAAATGAGGTTGTGTGACTACACCCAGCCTGGAGCATGTTGGTGGCACCGTGCAGATTAGGTTTTATTAAGGGCTGCGGAGGACCCTCAACCTCCCATCCATTGCTCAGGACCAAGTAACAGCTCAGACATCATTGAAATCCTAATTAAAAAGAGATTTTTTTCTTGTTCCAAGCACCTTGCACTTGTTTGAGGGAGTGAGGGAGAGACGCTCACCTTTTACCCTCGATCTTTGCTGCAGAGTGCTGGTAGCGGACTTTGATTCCAGTTCACTGTGTCAGTTGTTTGGCACTGAACTTGGGCAGGAGGGTGTGTCATGACCCTGCAAGCTGTTTATGTAAAGGAAACTTCCTTCTCTCTCACCTACTAATGTATTTATTGTTTAACAGCTGCATTTTGCCAATGATCTTCTTTTGGCTTTTGCTTTTCATTTGCTTCGGTTTTGCCAAGAAAAAAAGGCCAAGGCTGAGTAAGGTGAAGTCATCTCAGGCTGCAGCCTGGGAGGGAGAGGCATTGTGCTACTTTCCTGCTCTCTCTCTCTGCTCCCGTGTACAGAGGAGGAGAAAATGAAGCTGACATGATCATCAGATAGTTCATTAACTGAATCCCATTAGAACTGGTCACTCTGTAAGTTCTTGGTGATTTAATTCCCCCGTTTAATTAATTCTTCCCCTAGAAATGATTAGCTCACATTATAGACAGAAGTTACCTGTTAATTTTCCATTTGATAATTAGTGCGCTTCTAGGCACTGCCCAAGTTTTCTTGCCTTATGTCAGATTTGTTCAAAAGCATTTGGGTTTCTGTTAATTTTGCTATTTCCCAATTTGCTTATGAGAAGACAGGCTGTCCTGTAGTTAAAGCCGGAGTCTGATAATGGCAAAGGGGCCTCCTGGAGATGTGGTTCCCTTCCTATCTCTGCTGTGGACTTCCCATGTGCCTGGGAGAGACAGCAATGCGACCCAAAATTAATTACAGTGCGAAACTTTGACCTTTGCAGCTTCTGCTGTGCTGGTGCCCAGAGTCTCTGGGTCTTCTATTTTTCATCTGTGTGTTTGTCAGGCGCAGGGCTGGGGCATAGCATCCTTGAGAGGGATTGCAACAGCGAAGGCTGGCTGTGAAGGCTTTCACGATGAATGGGGGAGTTTTCATCCGGTCTGGTGTCTGCTCCTGAGGCTGCTTCTGTGTTTTTCACTACAGATTGGTTCAATGCAAAATGCAGAAGCTCTCCAGGAAACAGAAGGCAATGCTTCCCCCTCCTGCCACCCCCGCGGATGTGTTTGCAAATCCCGGTCTCCTCTTTCAGTACATTTCTGCCAGACCAAAGCCTGCTGACATTAATATTGCTGCACAGTGTCATGATTTCAACAGGAGGGGGGGATAGTCACCTTTTGACTGGCCCTTTGCTTCTGTTGGTAGGACACTTCTGTAGGGAAGAGGAGGGTGGGGTTTAGTTCTCCCCATAGGGTGGAAAGCTGAGAACCTGGGGCTGCTGCTTGTCAGGTGAGCGTTCAAAAACCTGCTGATGGTACAAACCTTGGGGAACATTGCTCATGTTAACTATTGCTGTGTGCCGCAGAGCAGGGTTTGTTGCTGCACGCTGCCAGCGGTGTGGTGGCAAACGCTCTCTTCAGCCTTGCCTGGGATGGAGGTCAGAGTGCTTGCTGGAGAGGCTGCTCTTCTCCTGAGCAGCTGCAGGGCTGGGTTCTATACCTGAAATAAGGTGGAGGGGTGCAAGGTCTATGAGCAGTGCCCCAATGGCACCTGACAGAGTGTAGTTGGACTGGGCTGGTCCAACTTGGCATGATGGAGGAAAGTCAAAAGCCCAGCTGACTTTTTTTTATGGAAAGGTTGGCACATTCAACGCTTAAATAAATGCATTGTTTAGATCTCCCTCAACTGCTGTCTAAGCCTCAAGACTCCCAAAACACTTCCTTGGTGGATCAAACTTTCAGGCTCAGAACCTCAAGGATATTTCAGCACCTGTGCTGCTGATATCCCCTGGCTAATGCATTGTTCCTTTTAAGTCTCTCAAGTGTGAATGAAGCCACCTAAATGCAGGTGGCCTAGCACAGCCCCAAACACTGGAGAGGGGAGGTACATCAGACCACGTGTGTTTAACATTGAGCTTTGCTGGAACGAGCCAACTTTGCTGTACCATGTTACTGCTCTGGCTGCCTCTCCCATTCGCCTGAGGATGCTGCTGCCCCCTGAGTGGGGAAGGACCCATGTGTGCTATTTATGACACTCTGTGGTGAGGCCCGTTGCTGTGGCTCTTCAGCTAGCAGCCCTTCGGCAACATGCAGCCAACTTGTACCTTTGGTGGGGTCCCTCAGACCCGATGGGATGCTCTGTCAAGGGCATCTACTGAGCATTTACCCAAAATAATAGACTGAAGGTGTCCTGGCTTGGTGCTTTCACTCATCACTTCCACAGTCTCCTCTTTGTTTTGCAATTTTTAAATTGTCAGTCCCAAGAAGCAAAGTTGCCCTACTGCATTTAAGGGCAAGACGAGCATTTCCGTTACACCAGTGAGCCAATTGCTGTGGTAGGAGAGAGGGATTGTGGATGGGTTATCCCTTAGTGTAACTGAGCAGCTGCTGTGAATGCTCAGTGAGTGCCAGGGAGGGAGAGGATATATTTTGGTTGCCCAGGAGGTGCTGCTGGGCACCAGGGTGAACAGAGGCACAGCCCTGCATGGCTGAGCATGCTGCCTGTTCCCCATCTCACAGCCTCAAGTGTCAAATGCCCCAGCACAGTAAGAATTTCAGAGTAGTAGTGTGAAATCTCTGCCTAAATCAAAGGGAAATAATAACCACAGTGAGCAATTCTGGCTAGAAGGCAGGTTTTTTTGAGGGCTGCGGTGTCTTGCAGAGCTCAGGTCTGCTATTTTTGTGCTGAATAGCTAGCCCTCCTTTGTATCTCCCACAGCTTGGCTTGATAATGCACCTCTGCAGTGTTCCTCCACGTGCCTTGTATGCACGGTGCTTACCTTCTCATTCATTTTATTTTATCGACTATACTTGCAAAGCAGATGTTCCTCACTAACTCCAATCTGGCTCGGTAGCTCAAACAACTTGTTGCAACACGTTTGTTGCTAAAGCACAACTGTTGCTAACATGGCTTTTTTTGAGAAATGCAAAGAGTATTTCCCCCAGTTCTGCAGCCTGCTGCGAACTCAACACAACCTGCATCACATCGCTAGATGCAACCTAGAAATGGTTAAGGAACTTGCAGGCTGCAACTTTGCTGCTATTGAGCTAAAAGGACTGTAGCTTTCTCTTCTTGTTGTCAGTTGCTAGGCTTGGGACTCAGTACCGATCCTATCCGAGGGTGTAGTATTCATCATTTGCTCTCTCACTGTCAATTTGATGTCTCGGAAAGGACTGCTGTGCCCCTTCTCCCTCAAGTACTGTGATGTTCTGCAGCTGGCAGGAAACAAAGCCTTTTGCATGAGCAGAAGTGTTGTAGTTCTGCAATCTGTAAATACACTCCAGTGTGGGGGATTTGTTGTATTTGCCTGTAGCATGGCCATGGGGGATTTTTGGTGATGCCCAGTGCTAGCACAGAGGTGTCAGCAGCCCATAAAATCCCAGGCAGGGAATGAGTGGGATAGCAGGGTATGTGGGTGTAAATGTATGCTTATCTACTGCAGTGGCTGTTCCACTCCCTCCTCCAAGCTCTGCTAGCTTTAATCATCTTAGACTCATTTAAAAACTCTGCATATGTCAGGTGGTGGATGTTTGAGTAGCTGCGTTACTGTAGCTGGAGAATCTAAACCCTTTGAAAATGAACTCAGTGGAAGCTTGGAGAAAGCAGCATGGCAGATGGCTGCTGTCAGCTGTGCCAGCTGCTCCCAGGGCAGCTTCCAGCCCCAGCAGCTGCTCTGTCTCCTCTCTGGTGCACCTTGGAGAGGTGCTTCGTTTCTTAACAGAGTTTCATGTTTTCCATGTTTGAGCTCTCTGAGTTTCTTTGTCCTTTAACTGTGACACATCCATTCTTAGTGGTCCAACACGTGCCGTTCAGGTGCACCGTAACATGTGGCGAAGCTTTTACCCATGTGGTTCTGGGGAGGAGCACTGGAGACTTTCTTAAGCCCCTTTCGTTTGCTGGAAGGGGTCATGGGTGAAAGGTGTGTAATGTCACTCTCTGTACTGTGAAGAAAGAGGACTTTTACTGCTGGAAAGAGTGCTTGGCTGTAGTCATCTGGTTTTAGTAAGTTCTCTTGCTGTGCTTTCAGCCCAGTCCTTTTACTGATCTGGGCTTTATTATGCACTGAATACATTGCCACTACATGCTCAGGAAGGCGTGATAAGATCACTTAATAAATCTTTCAGATCATCTGTAAGTGCTCTAACCTACTGTTTAGTGTGCTGGTTATTATGTTATTGAAGGTTATTCCTGATTTCATGATTGGCTCATGTGACACACTCCCTTCCTATCTCCCAGCATCTTGGACAGACAACAGAATTACCCTTTCAGATCTCTTGCCAGGTAATTATAGCTGCTTGGCATGATGGGGTGCTCCCTGTAACTTGACTTTCAGATGCATCAGGCAGGGGAAAGTACCATGATAGGCAGAGCAAAAATTACAGTTGCAGCCCCCTGGAGCTCTTGATCCAAAAGTCATAGAAACATATAATCAGAGTCATTTAGGCTGGAAGAGACCTTTAAGATTATTGAGTCCAATGATAATCCTAGCACTGCCAAGTCCACCACTAAACCATGTCCCTAAGCACCGTATCTACACATCTTTTAAATACCTCCAGGGATTGTGACTCAACCACTTCCCTGGGAAAGCCTGTTCCAGCGGTTGACAATCCTTTCAGTGAAGAATTTTTTTCTAATATCCAACCTAAACCTCCTTTGGTGCAACTTGAGCCCATTTCCTTTTGTCCTGTCACTTGTTACTTGGGAGAAGAGATGAACACCAAGAGAACAATAAGGTCTCCCCTCAGTCTCCTTTTTTCCAGACTAAACAACCCTTGTTCCCTCAACTGCTCCTCATGAGACTCCTACTCCAGACCTTTCACCAGCTTTATTGCTCTTCTTTACACACACTCCAGCACCTCAATGTCTTTCTTGTAGTGGAGGGCCCAAAACTGAACACAATATTTGAGTCCCAGAAGTTTAAGTTAGTTCTCACCGAGTATCTGACCCTGCTGCAAGAGCAGACTCCTGGCAGAAGTGCCTGAGTGAGGTGGACACAGGTAAGTAATGAATCTGTCCTAAATATTGACTCTGTACAGTGGAGAGAAGGCGGCACTGATCTTTTAATGTAGGTGGGAGAGGTGAATTGCCAAGAAGTAAATAAACTGTGTGGCAAGGCCTGGGAGGGCTGTTGGCTTGGATAATGTATTGCCTGTTGAGTGTTCAGTGCAGAAGGCTGTTTCAAAACGAGTTTGCGGAGCCACGGTTTAAGTTCGTTGTGCATTTCTTGTATGTGGCTGTGGAGGCAGCTTTATTAAGAATAATGGACTCACTAGCCTCTAATGGGGAATTAAGTGGAGCTCACTGCAATGGTCCTTGCCTTCATGGGTGTGTTACACACCCTTCCCACTAGATAAAAAGGATCTACAAGTAGCCACTGCCTTGGGTGGCAGCTGGCAGAAAGCACTTGAGAGAGGCTTGGCAGGAGACAAGCAGCTCCCTGTTTAGTGCACAGGATAGAAATGACCCAGCAGATGCGAAAGGGCTGGGGCAGGGCAGCTCCTCAGCTTCTAGTAAAAGCAGGATGAGCTCAAGCCCTCCCATGGCTCCCCAGCTGTGCATGCTCCTACTACTTGCACCCTTGGAGTGGCTTCAGCAAGGAGGGCAGATTCTCCAGTGTGGGCACTGCCAGTATTGACTTTCCCTGTCTGCTGGTAGGACATGTGAGCAGCAGCTGCCCACTTGGCCGCATGCCGGGCAAAGATGGTGATGCACCACAGCACGTTCAGCTGAGGGCTGCTCGAAGGCAGAAGCGAGGGCATGGCTCATCACATGCTGCAAAGAAAGATGAGTGGCACAGACCCTGTTCAGGCTTCACTAGTAGTGGCTCACTCCTGAAATGATAAGTCTGAGCATCGCTGGTTAGTTTTAGAAAAACAACCCAAATCATAATAGAGACCAACAGTCACAGAGCAGATGTGGGAGGTGTTAAGTCAAGTTCCTCTTCAGCTTTAGTTAATACAGATCTGAGCCCAGCTTCCCTCTCCCTCTGCAAGGCTGCTCTGGGTATTGTGGGGAGTCACCTGGTAACCCAAATTATGTTGTTTTTAAGCACGGCATCCAAACACACGTATTGAAATGGGACGTGGGAACTTGCTTCTCAGGTGAGTGCCCAGCCCCTCACAGCAGAGCAGCCCAAGCTACTCCTTTCTTGCTGAACATATTACTGTTTGACGAGCATGAGTGAGACCTGAAGTCATGTCCACAAAATGGACCTTGTGAGCTGGTATAAAAGCCAGTGGCATAGAAAGTCTTGGAGAGAGTCTCTATCCTGCCCTTGCATGAGTCAGTGGGATGATTTGGTCTTGATAGTTACACTCCATTCCCCAGGCTTCTTGTCCCCTTTGCACGGGGTCCGCATGATTGGTTGTTGGCAGAGGTTTGGGCTGACAGGTGAATGCACTAGCCTGTAGTTTGCTGTGTGCTGCATCTACTTCAGTCTTCCTACCCTAGAGTGTGCTGTTCCCTTTCAGAAGACGTTTCTGCTGTAGCTGTGGGCTCCTGGGCCTTTACTCCTGCTGCAGGGCTTGCATATCAAGCAGCAGCTGGACTGGGGCTTCAAATCCAACCTTGACTCTCTCCTCTTTCTGCTGCTTCATTAACTTTGCTTCTCTACCCTCCCAACAGGTAAGCAGGTTTTTGTGGCTATTTCTTGCCAAGTACTGCTGCTGGCTGCGTTATCTTGCCCTGGACCAGGCAGTGAAGAGTGCCCTGGTTACTCCTGTAGGTAGCTCATAGCCAGCCAGGTCTTGCCTCGAAGCAGCTGCTGGGCTGCTTCCACTCTGTGACTGGATCTGGGCACTGTGACGTGCCCAGCACTTTCCGTGCTCTCTCTCCATGGGCAGGTGTCCTTCAGGAATCTGTCCCCACTCAGACCAACTCTGCGATAGCAGTCCACTGCTGGGTGGTGTTTGTGCATGTCTGCACTGCCGTTGGGACATGGCTTAGGGTGGGAGGGAGAGCAGGGCTATGCTGGTGGTGTGAAGTGGCTGTGGAGCTGCTACGTGCCACGCACTGACCCAGGCCAGTATGGTGAATGTAAAACCAGGCAATGGGCTGTTCTTCGGTCAGTCATGTCTTGCCAGGGAAGCTGGTGAAGGCTTGAACAGTTCTCTGTACACCCAGCAGAACAAACCCAGGCACTCAGGAGTGGCTGCTGGGGAGAATTATGGGCTGAAGTCAGTCAGTTTGGAATGAGATGAGTTTATTTCTGAAGGGCAGGAGACGTTATCACAGCTCAGATGCACTGTTTCTTGTGGCATCCTTCCTTGCTGAGGATACATGGGAGGACATCATGGAGCATGACAGCAACTCTTCCTTCCCAAGGGTTTCTAGAGGCAGTGAGGATCTCTGGCTGGGCTGGTACCATCTGAAAGTAGCCTGATGAGGACATGGCACAGCAGCCTGAGGGTCCAATGACAAGGTGCAGCCTGCGGCACTTATGCTGGCCCTGGATCAGGATGAAATAGGACCCCCAGGCCTTTGGGCAGGAGTGGCTTCAGGGCAACCCCTCCTGAAGACCCCGGCTTGTGCTCATACAGTGTACCCTAGAGCTTAATGCCTCAGCAAAATCTGGGGCCTAAGCCTCAGTCCAGACGAAAATGAAGTCTCTGCCAGGAGAAGAAAAGACCTTCTCTCTTCTGAGCAAGGGAAAGGCTTTTAAATCTTTGCTCTTGAAGTCTTGTTTGGTTCCTCTGCATCTCCAGTAAGCAGCAGCATTGTGCATGCAGCAAGCACTACTTCTGGTTGTGGTGCAGGCTGTGCTGAAGCTGCAAAACCCAGCATGGCTATGCTGGTGTCCATCCTGTCCGCGTGCAGCACAGCTGTCCCAGCGCAGAGGACTCCTCTTCCATGTCCCAAACCTACGTGGTCTGGAGCTGTGCACACAGCAGAGCCACCAGCTGGGTAACCACCATCCAAGCACAGCTGAAAACAGGAGCCCCGGCAAGAAACGCTGAGGCAGCTACTTCAAAGGTCACCCCAGTGATTATGTGTACAGGAAAGGGTCAGACATATGACACAGCTGCTACTGTGAGAAGAGGGGAAGTATGCACTGAGCTGTGGCCGATATTAAAGAAGCTCAGGAAATCAAAACCCTGAGTAAGCGGAGGGGTTGGAGCGCTCTGTGGTACCAGGACCTTATTCCGCTGCACTAGTCCCATAAATGCAAACAGCAAGCAGAGATAAAAAACAGGGGAGTGAAAGGGTTCAACCACTGGAGTCAAAAAACAGCTGCGACTCTTCACTGCTCCAAGGAGGGCAGCATATGGCTGGAGGCATTCAGACATGCGATGCTTGGGATCCAGCTAACTTGGCAGTGCTGTCTAATGATGTCAAGGTGTCTCCAAAGCTGCATGGCCTTGGCTGTGTTGTCATCCTCTGTCAGGAGAAATGGGCCCTGCTGAGGCCCATGGCAGTGCACACAGGCAGGCAGCTGCACTGGGTGAGATGAGACCTCTCTCAGCTTCAGTTAGGTCAGATAACTCCCACTAGATGGTTTTAGCCAACCTTTGAAAATAAAAGGAATATTTTAACCTGTAGCTGAACCATTGCAAGAAGTGATCCCCAGTGATCATTTTAGATTATATCGGTGTGTATCAGAGATGGGAGCTACATTCAGATCCATAACACACTGTCAAATGAAACGCCCCTGGCCATGAAGAAGTGGGTTGTTAGAAGTAATCCTGCACTGAGTTTGCACAGGCTTGCCTGCAAGGCAGGTTTGTCCTTGCTGCCAGCTTGTGAAGCTGTGCCAAAGTTCACGTCCCCTGTACACGCTACTGCAACAGAGCGAGCTCTTCTGGTCAGGGCTGAATTCTGCAGATTCTTTTGGTGGAAGATCAGATGTAAACAAATATATATATTTTCAGTGGCAGCATAGCTGTGCTGCTTTCTGGGCTCAGTTCCATCACTATGTTGACCTCTGACTTCTCTGAGTTCCCAGAGATTAAAAAGGCCTTGCAGGTTATGAGGAAGAGCCTTTTGTGGCAAAAAACAAAATAACAGCGCCGAGCCACGGTAGCAAGGTCTGTATCTTCTGAGTCCACTTCCATCCCAGCAGCCACAGCTGCTTCCCAGCACTAAGCATCTGCCGTGTGCTCAACCCTCAGCATCAGTTAGCCACATGTCATGCTCTGAAAAATGTTGAGGTGTGGTTTAAAGCCTCGGTTTGGGGTTTTTTTAAGACTACATGCAAGTCTCCTGTACGTACCTCTGATATTTAAGTTTTTCAGCCTAAGAAGACTAGAAACTTCTCCTTACCAGGTCTCTTTCTTATATTGTCATGGACTTCCAAAGATTATCAGTCAAAGAGTCAGGCATCACAAGAGCTGGCAGAAGTTCACAGGAGGCGCAGAGTGGTAAGCCTGGTGCTCCTGTAGTGCTCTGCTGAAGCCACTCACAGAGTGATGCTCCCCAGCCAGCTGGCTGCCTGCAGCGACAGACTTTCCTAGAAACCGTGACCTCAATGTGTCTCCCAGCCCCCCCTTATGCTGAGGTGTTTTTAACTTTTCTGTGTTTCAGTCTGGAGGTACACAAGGCTCCTGCCCACAGATGATACACAGAAATATGCCACAGTAAGCCTTGTAGCTGCTGCTGCTGGCCAGGCAGTAGCTCCAGGTGTGCCAGCACGGCAGGACTGGTGAGGCTGTGGGTGGGAGGGCTCATGCTGTGGCAGGACACAGGCTGTTCCAGCTGTTCCTACATCCAGACACAGTAGAAAAGATCAGAGTGGGGTTGGCTTTAACAACAGGCCAGCTGCAGCCGCCAAGCTATGTATGCGGGACACTGATGGCAGAGCTGCCACCAGAAGCATCTGCAGGAGGTAATGATACTTGTGCTGGTCTGTGGGGAGGCTGTCTGCTGCAGTAGCTCTTCAAGATATGTTCCCTATCAGCCTCCCTCGAATTTCTGCTGGAACCTGCTCTGGCAGCATTGCTAACGACATCATGGCTGGTGATTTTGCAACAGGCTCCTATTGCAACCATCCCTAACCCCCAAAGTGACTGCTGAGGTGCATACGGCTCCCAGTTTACCAAACACCCCCAATGTCCAACCTATCAGACCCCATCCACTCACCGTACATAGCGTAGGCTCCCAGAGCCCTCTTTAGAGGATGTATTTTGCCAGGTCCCACAAGCTGACCCTTTGGGGTAGGTGGCTCTGCAGATCACAAAACCACTTTCATGAGCTCAGTTGTTGTTCATGTCCGTTCCCCACTAGTTCCTTACTGTACACATGGAATAAGACCAGCAAGGCACAGGAGAGCCCCAGACTGTCAGCAGAAATCATAGAATCACAGAATCACTAGTTTGGAAGGGGCGCACGGGATCATCAAGTCCGAATGTTGTGCCTTGGTGCAGATCAGCCCCTCTTTGTTTCTGATCAGTAGATTAATTATTGTTTTACAAAGCAAGCAGCCAGACAAGTCCATGGGGAACTGTGCACTGATCACATGCCAAATTGTCCCCATCCTGCACACCCTCCTGGCCCACTGCCTCCACCCCTTGTCTATAGCATGTGTGCGCCTGGGGAGAAACAGGATTTCTGGTACCACTGTTAAAGCTCTGGTAAATGCTGGAGGAAAAGGAGCTGGGAATAGTGCTCCATGCTCCTCCTGTTAATTTTGTTCATGGCCAAAAATCCAGTGATCTGCTTTCTGTGATCAGACAGATTGTGGCTTCTTGCTATTCCCATGAGAACCAGGGTCTTCTGAGAAAACACAGCCGTCCCAGTGCTGGCAAGCACCCAGTCAGTAGCACTTCTGTCTGTCCCCACAAGGTCTCCAACGGTTTCAGCTCCTTGGCAGAGGCTACGGCACCCTTGTATGCAACTTTGCAAATCTCTTTCCTCCTCTGTGCACAGCAGTGCGGTGCAAAACGCAGAGGTGCAAAACTGGGGGGACTTGTACAACAATGTGGTGGGGAAAAGTATCCTTTGGGTAAAATCAGTGCTAAATGGGTCACCCCTTTCCCTCCAGCTTGTCCCCCAGCACCAGCCTGCTTACACTGTTTAGCCAGACACAAATTTCCTGAGGCGCCAGCCACATGCCTTAAGACTGAGGGAAAGACAAACCAAAATAAACACGATGTAACTGGGTGCTTTAGTTTACAGGAAGAGCCTAGCAGCAGCAGGCTAGTTCCCAGATGAATCTTCCCTGCTGTATGAAGCGTAAATTCATCAGGTATTCCATTCCCTAAAACTAATCGTGAATGGTTCACTTTTTAGAAATAAAGGGTAGAGGAGTTTTTCCCTCTGACATGGTGAATGTAATTACCTAAGGCGTGAGAGGCTGAGGTAACTCAGGTATTCAGCCCCCTGCTCTCCAAAGAAATCATGATTATTCTGTCAGAGAGGGCTTTAAAAAACAATTCACATCCTGAATGCTAAAACATTGCCACGTACAGAGCCCGATTTCCACACATCAGCTGCAGCAGCGCAACCAAAGCACACTCATAGGCAGGGCAGAGTTCATGATTATCAAGGCGGTGTACACCACACAAGCTCCCTGTGTTTGCTGACCCTTCTCCCGGTGCTGTTGGCATCTTCTTGTCCTTCAGGAGCAATTCTCAGCAAAGCAAAGCACACTGGCATCCTGTTAGCAGCATGTAGACTACGCTGGGGCTGGTGAAGTGTGTACAGGGGAAGAGAATCTCAAGCAGTGTTTGTTTGGAAAGCTCAATGAACAAAAATCATGAGCCTGCACTTATCTGAAAATATAATCCCTTTTAGGCTGCACCCTCCACTACCATTTCATAATGGAGAATGGAGTAATGACTTTCAGCAATGCTGTTTGAATGGCAGAGGTCCAATTCTAGACTGTGGTTTTTTTACTTCATTTTTGTTAATGATGGGGGGAGAGTAGGTTGGCAGAGGGGAGAAAGCATCAGGTCGGTTTGTCTGCAATCCCTATTTTGCTTTGGGAGCTTTAGAGGACAGACACATTCTTCCATCTCTGCTAATCCTCTTCTGATACAGAGGATTTTCCTGCCATTAAATGATAGCTTGTGAGAAAAAAAAACATTTTTTTTCAGAGACCGACTCGTATGGCTAATGGCAGCCTCATGAGCAGTAGGAAGGACACAGCCATTACCTGGCTTGGTAAGCAATGTATTTAGATGATTTCTATTGGGAATTTTAGTTTTGACTGTTTGATGCTAAACTGGTTAAGCTCCTCTGTATCAGCACCTACTGCCTATGGAGATGGACAATCTCTTACCGTTGTTGATCTTTTCCCACTTCAGATGACAGGAATCTGCCCTCAGCACAGCTAGGGGGAAGGATGTGGCTGCGCTTGTGAAAAGGACTAGCACAAAGCTTCAGGATTCCCTGATGTCAATGGTGGAAGAAAGATACTCTCCAGGAAGGTGCTGAGGAATTCTTCAGTTTGCAATCATGTGGGAGAGGAGCTTTTCCATTCATCTTCCTTTCCTAACACAGACTTTGTTGTGAAAAATGATGCAGGGAAATGAAAGAGGATGAAACATGTCTTTGCTCTTCCTGTGTGCTTTTAGATCCCTCAAGTTCACTTGCCATACCTGAAATGCCACTAGTGAGTAATCAAGGTAATGTTTGCCATAATTTTAAATGGTGAGTATACTCTTATTCTTATTACCTAGTAGTGGATTAGACAGATCATTCGGAAATGTGTAGGTTAAATACTCCATTATTGCAATCATTTTCTCATTATACTCTTCTCAAAACCCTGCAAACATTTTTTGGTCTCCTACTCTTCCTTTCAAATACTGAGTTACCGTAATATGTAAAAGAGCAAACCAGATCATACTTGGGTACAACTTTGTTCCCTAATCTTACTAATATTTTGATCTTATTGCTGTAGTTCACCTTTTTTCATAAACGTATCATTTGAGCACCATCTGTGTCAATAAGTTGGTGGCATCTTCCTGCTGCTGCCCTTTCTGCTGCCTTGCTGTGAAAAGCAAAGAACATCATTTTTGGGGAAGGAGTAAGGAAGGAGAGGTTGGAATGTTTCACGTTATGTTAGAGGAGATCTGGCCAACAGTGGAGATCTAATCTCCTGTGCTTTGAGCAGCAGTTCTCCTGAGGGTTTGGTGGGCTTTTGATGCTGAAGGGTTCCTCTGATCTCCTGTTACCAGGGGTTTGTTTTCCAGGTGAATGATCCTCAAGCGTTTGTTTTCCATTTCATTGCACAATGCAGAGAGATACACCTGTAAACAGAGATCTTAGAAGCGTGCTGTGAAATGCCACTAGCAAAAGACCCAGATTTGGCACTAAACCCCCCTGTGTATAAGGAGAACATGCTGGACGTGGCTTGTATGCAGACATTTCCTTTATTAGGTGATTAGAGGACAAGCAGGGAGGGGAAGGAGGGGGCTGGTTATCAGCATGCTCATTCCTGCACACAGTGTACACTCTCCACACAGCTGCTCGGGGAGGTCTGGCTTTGAAGGCCAGAGACATGACTGAGCTTGGGGTAGCTGTAGCTAAATATTGAACTTGTTTGGGACAGTCTCACATATAGGACAGCCTATGCACACATTCCCCTTTGGATGTCACTTTGAGCCTGTGCAAGGCTCTTGTTCCAGCAGCAACACTTCCATCCATGGTTTCCAGACAGCCACCTGTGGTCAGACATTTGGGAACAGGCAAATCCTTAATCTGTCTGGCCCTCAGTTTATGTAACTGCCTGACAAAAACAACATATGCCCCTGTTTGCAAGCAACAGCATGGACTGGTGCAAAGGGTAGCAAACGAGGCAGCCCCTGGGTAGCCTACGCAAAGAAAGAGCAGTCTGAGACCAGTGCGTTGGCCCCCGTCTTATTCTTACGCTCCTCACCTTTTGTTTCTCCAGGGCCCTGGCTGAAGGGGACTTTCCTTTAGCTGTGGCTGTTAGATAAAGGCTCAAGAAAAAAGGCGAAGAACAGACAAACAAAATGACAATCTGTCTAAAATCCTTTCCACCTCTCAGAGTCCTTCACTAGCACTTAGCCCTGAAGTGATGCCGTTTTGCTAATTTTCTGGTCATGATAACATTGCCAGGCTTGATGGGACCTGAATTTTGATAAAGATGTCACAGCTAAAGTCCTTATAGGATGCTCTCTCCACATGTCTGAATTCCTCTTCTACATACAATGAGCAGGTTGGTTTGAACAGAATGAGGCTGGGCAGCTGCTGGGTTGATGACCTGTTCCCAGCAACTGATTTTGTAAGCCTCCTGCTTGAATGAACCACAGGCAGCACAACTCATAAATATGATACCATGTGTGTTGCCTATAAAAAGGATGGAGAAAGGGCAAAGCAAATGCAGTTTGAACTGCAGTTTTGTCTCCACATTAAAACCTTAGGGACTGCAAAAATATAAGCTTGACGGTTGCTGAAGCTGATGCTTCACCTCACAAGTCCGTCTTAACAAAAAGTCCATTGGGAGTACACCTGTAGCGGGCAATTGCTGCAAACAGAGCAGGGAGAAGCAGCCCAGCTGCTGGGAACTTTCCCTCTCCAGTCAGCAGGAGAGTGTGGGAAGGCCTGTTCTTTGTCTCCTGGGGCCAGACATGCATGCAGCAGCAACCATATCTTCCCAGCAATGCTGTAATAAAGGTGACTCTTGGTAAAGATGGTATCTTGTGTCTTGTTGAAAAAAATATAAAAGGCTTGTGCTTGTGTGGGAGCCAATAAACCGCAGCAGAAAAAATGATCAGTAGCAATACCACTGTTTCCTGCTAGTGACTACATGGAGAGTTCGCTGATGTGGGTGCTCATTTTGTTGAGTGGCAAGAAGGATGTTCCTTTAAGCAATTACAAAATGAGCTCTGCCTTCAGTTCTTCCTCCCTAATGAGTTTATTTTCACAGATGTCTAGTTGACTGGATATTGTTTTCTCCACAAAAATCCCTGTCCGTATGTGAGATTGATGTCTTCTGTTCCTTTTGTTCTTCTCTGATTTGTCCCGAAGAGATTTTACCTTCTCTTCCTCTTTGTACATCCACCTGTAAGGGCCTAACTTGAAAAGAAATCCAAACAGCAACACACCTCTCATGTCAGGCTGATAAAGGGACAAAGCAGCTGTTCCCATCAACAGTGAGACGTAATCACAACTGTCTCGAGAATTGGCAAAGCTGTGAAAACTGTGCTGGAGGGGTAGAACGGGATCTATGGTGAGATCATGAATGAAACAGTTGACCAGTATCCCATAATTTGTTTTTCCTAATCCCTTTCTACCAGAACAGTAGGAATGTGCTTTTAAACACTGTAATTCATTCTGTGTAGCTGATAGTTCCCCTTGCCTGCTGCACCAGCTCAGGGCTCTGGTGGAGAAACATTAGGTTAAATAAACAAAGAAAAGAAAGAATTATAGGATAAAATCAAGAAGAAAAACAGCATGAATTTTGCATGTCCCAGGCAACTAACTGATCTTCCCTGTCCACTGCTGGACTAGTATACGCTGCCCTTTCCTCTTCCCCCACCAGAAATACTGCAACCCATCCACAGTTGCTGGCCTTCAAAGCATATCTCTGCCTGCCTCCTGGCCAAGCTATGTCCCTCTCAGCTTGCAGAGAGACAAGTCACAGAGATACTCATAAATACTTCAGTTTAGGTGATCCCCCCTCCTGGAGACAGAAATTAATCAGAGATGACATGCTAGATGACATTATATGTCTATATACACTTCCTTTCAGAGGATTAAAAAAACCCAGCATAAGATTTTTAGGACCCTTTCATGATAACTCCTTGGTCAGCACTGGCATACAAGTAGCAGGTGACAATTAGCCTGGCTAGAAAGGAGGAAAAGGCAGCATAATTTCTTTTTCCTGTTGCCATGAATGTATTTGCTAATGATGCATCCCGATTCTCTCCTCGCATACCTCCTTGGGGATGATGTGTTTCTCTCTGACAGTGATCCTTTGGGTCCCCCACGTCCATGCAGTGTGGGCCTGTGTGCGGTCCTGCCCTGCCAACTGTGTGTGCACCCAGGAGCGGAGCTGCTCTGTCCTCTGCGACCGTGCCGGACTGGGGCAGATCCCTAGCCAATTCCCTTGTGAAGCCTCCTCTATCAACCTGGACAAAAACAGCATCAAGTTCCTCTCTGAGAGAGCCTTTGGGACCTTGCCTTCCCTCAAATCCCTGTCGCTCAACCACAACAATATTTCCTTCATCACCCCGGGGGCTTTCAAGGGGCTGCCCAGCCTCACCGAGCTGAAGATGGCCCACAACGAGTACATTCGTTATCTCCACACGCGGACTTTCACTGCTCTCAAACGGTTGGTCAGGCTGGACCTGGCGGACTGCAACCTTTTCAACATCCCAGACAGGATCTTCATCGAGCTGCCTGCTCTGCAGGAGCTCTTTTGCTTCCAGAACAACTTCCGGAGGATCCCAGGTGCTATCAGGGGCATGGAGAACCTGACCCATGTGTACCTGGAGAGAAACAGGATTGAAGCAGTAGCTTATAACTCCTTGCAGGGCCTGACTAGGCTGAAATACCTGAATCTGCAGGATAACAGGATAAATGTTGTTCATGAGAGAGCTTTTCAGGGCTGCCAGAAAATGGAGTACCTATACCTAAATGACAACTTGATCAGTGAGCTGCCAGAAAACTCCTTTGATGGCCTGAGGTGCCTGAAGATGCTTAACCTTGGGGGGAATTCCCTCAGGAATGTTTCCAATACTTGGTTCAGGGACCTCAGGGAGCTGGAGGTCCTCTACCTGGACCGTAATAGGATCAGCTACATTGAGGAAGGGGCTTTTGAAAACCTGACCAGCCTGGTCGCATTGCACTTGAACAGCAACAACCTGACAACCCTGCCCTTTTCTGTCTTCCAACCGGTGTACTTCCTAGGACGGCTTTACCTCTTCCGCAACCCTTGGGAGTGTGACTGCCGCATTGAGTGGCTGAAGGAGTGGATGCAGAACTACAGGCTCGTCAGAGATATTCCCTGTGCCTCCCCATCCTCAGTAGCTGGGATTGACCTGATGGATGTGCTCTATGAGAGATCACCAGAAGGTTACTGTCTTGACCCAGAGGAGCTAAATGTCACATCTGAAGGTCCCACCCCAAGTGGAGAGCCTTGGTCTACCACGGAGAGCAAGTTCAACAGCCTTATCTCTAAACTCTTGCTGCATATGGGCCTTCCCGAAGAGGTGGCAAACACCACTGAAATCTTCGGTAATGTCACACAGCTGGATGGACTGATTGATGGGGTTTCTTCTGGGGTGGGAGAAGACAATATTGAAGCTGCCTCCTCTTTTTACCTCTCAGCACTTTTTACAGTGCTTGTTTTACAGATCAAATAGTCTAAGGGCTGTCCGGAGTATGGCTCCTGCTTAAGCATTTAGTTCCCGTACCTACCTAGTTATTAGGGAAAAGTTCGTATAGTGGGCCTCAGATACGTATCTGGCTCCAAACTCTTCTGATCAGGTTCGTTGGATCTGGCTCCAGATTCGTCTGGAAGCTGGTGGGATCCAGCTCAAAACCGAGTGCCACCCTGAGTGAGAAACCTGCCCTGTAGAGTCTCAGAGGCTCCCGGACACTCGGGGAGTTGTGCGGGAGATGAGCAAAGAAAGAACAGCAGTAAAGCTGAGTTTTGCTTAGAGATCAGCACCTCCCCAGCTGGGAGTGAAGGGAAGAGGGGTCGGTATGGCTCGCGGTGCAGTGCTGTTTATTCCATTGGGCTAACTCCAGCCGACCCTCTCAATGACTTCATGAGAACAAGAAGAAGCAGCAAAACTGGACCCTCTCTTCATACCCTGACAGACACCCACACCCACAGTGGGTGCTGCTGAAGACTGGTGAGTTAGTTCTGATTGTCACCACCGTGTGTGGGGGGAGCAGGCCTGTCCTGAGCAGTGTCCAGGAATGTAACACGAGCCCTCGTGAACAGCATCTGGGGAGAGTGCCTGCCCCAGGTAGGTCTGTGATGGGCATACTGTTTTGGCCACATCTATAGACAGGATTTTGATCTTTTCTCTATCCTGGCACAGGTGCCGGAGAATGAGACAGACCCATGTCTGTCAAAGCATTCCTCTCGGAGGCATAACTGTCTAACCTTAACAAAGTACTTATTAAGATCCTTTCAATGTGTTTTTATTTTTCAAGGAATATATTGTTTCAAGGAATATATTGTTTCAAGGAATATATTGTTTTTATTTGTAGATTACTTCATGGTATCACAGGATGAGCAGAACATGGTGATGACAAATGCAACCAGGATCTACTAAATATTTTTCTATTATTTCCACCACTAATGAGTGCGGCATTGTGTGTCATATTATGCCATGCTGACCTACTACGCCATCATTTTTTTTTATATGGCATCTTACATATTTTTTCTTTGAAATCATCAATATGACTAGAAATAATTATCATGTTTCGTGTGACAGAGCACATTAATAAAATAATTTGATATTTTGCCCAGAAAAATAAATTAACTACTCATAATCCATTTTTTTTTGAGATTCTCAAAATTATACTGGTGGGGTTTTTTGTAGGCTACTAAAATAGGTGCACATGAATGTCCTTTTTATGGTCTAGAGCAAATGGTAAGCTATTTACTGCAGCAAAAAGAATAGACACTTTAACTTAGAACATGACCATGCTTACGTTCGTGCACTGTAGCAATGCTTTAAAAAATAAGTGGCTATATAGAGATACATTTCTGTGATACTTTGTCTATATAAAATCATTATACATGGCTTATCATACTATGATGTATGTGTTCATGTGAAATGATACAACATATACAATCCTTTATGACTGCTAAAATGTCATGAAATAGGAATAAAAATGGAAATGAATTAAAAAAAACCTTTTGAAACATTTTCCTAACCCCTTTCCCCTGCCGAACCCCTGCTTTTTCATGAGCAGTTCAACATGAACGTGAATTCCACCCCTGCCCCTGCTCAGTCCTCAAGGGCGCTGGGGCAGCAGCAACAGGCAGGGGTTGCCCTGGTTCAAGCTTTGCTAAAGTGGTGGTCCAGTATGGATGAGCAGTTGGTTAAAACCAGCTGAGAGGAGCTGTCTTTGCCTCTGCCCCCTCTTCCAGTCACACGTTGGTGGGTGTCCAAAAACGTATGCAAAGGACAGGCCAGCTACAAACGGACTTTGGGCACAGAACAGCTGAAAAATGGTGGGTAATGTACAAATTTGTGCATGAAGACTTTTTCTTAGCAACTCCTGTGCTCTCATAGATCTGTAATTGACTGAGAAAAACAGCGAAAGAAAGAAACTTTTTCAGAAAGGGCTTAATGCTTCAACAAATGTGCCTTGGGTCGGGTCTGCTCACACTGGCTGGGCTAATTAGCAAGAGCTAATGCGCTTCGCCTCAAGCAGCACTGACACACCAGCACGTCTGTGAACAACCCCACAAATGGACTCACAGCCCATAGGGTAAACAGCTCTGGAGAAAGCCAGCATCAGCTCACTTGCAAACTGTGCACTCCTGAACTACTGGAACAGTGGCTATGGGAAACAGGGAAGCTGCTACTTTTATTTTCGCCTGTATATTTTGCCACCAAAAAAGCAGCAACTCCAGTGGTTTCAAGACATGCCTTGGGGCAGCCTGCTTTGGTCTGCAGCACTCTGTTCAAAAAGATCTACTGCTTTTGAAGTAGCACCAGTGATTTCTAGAGGAAAGCTGAGCATAGGGCAAACCAACCCCACGCTGTGGCAATGGCTCCTCAGCTATCCATAGCTAGACCACAGTTTTTTTTCCCTAGGGAAGAAAGATGCCAGATGGTTTGATAAATGCCTATTTGACCTGTTCCGTGAACTAAATTCGATGAGTTTGGATTTCCAGGCTATTTATGAATCCTTTAATCTTCTTAAGTGCTAAATTCATCTGTGTATTATAAAAGACTGCTTCTCAAACCCAGTCCAGCCCAATGCTGTAAAGGCATATTATGTTAAAGATGCCTTTACAGGAGCAGTATTTCATCCTGTCAGGGAAGGTTTATCAATAGTCTTGGTGCAGATGGTAGGACATTGGGCACAGACAGTTGTATTTCACTTCCTATAAGAACAAACGCCTCATGAGTTTTTATTGGTTTTATAACCCACTTTTTCTTTTCCTGTGCTGAAATACATTAAAACACAGGATTGTCTTGCTGTGCAATTGTTGATCATGGCTTTCGAATTAATTTGTGGCATATATGAATGTGAAACACCTTGAAATGTAGGTTTCTGAAGAAACTGCACCGTCACGTGATGGACAAGGGAATTATTTATCCTCTTTTACTGTGTATTATAATAAGGCCAGTTA
The DNA here is from genome assembly GCF_017976375.1 of Cuculus canorus. Taxonomy (NCBI): domain Eukaryota; kingdom Metazoa; phylum Chordata; class Aves; order Cuculiformes; family Cuculidae; genus Cuculus; species Cuculus canorus. The sequence goes on from NC_071401.1 coordinate 89,733,691, forward strand.
CCTTGGGCATTAATGATTTACATGTCTGTTGTAGTCAAATACCCTAACTTCTTGCCCCAGAAATCTTTCCCTGTGCTGCTCTAATAGAGCTGTTCGTGCCTGGCATCATGCTGCAGGTAGTGGGCTTTCAGCTTCCCTGCAGTAACGCAGACAGACTTCATGCTCTCCAGCTCTGAAGTTCTGCTCTTTCCTATGAGCTGACAGATCAGCAACATGCATTTCCAGTGATACAGAGCATATGGCACGTGAACACTCAGTCCAGAAGGAAAAAAGTAGTGTTTATGATCCTTGGAAGAAGGGGCAGGCAACTCAGCAGGACTACAAAGATGCTGTGAGGTTATGTAGGGAGAAAATTAGAAGGGCCAGAGCCCAACCAGAACTTAATCTGGCTACTGCAGTAAAGGACAATAAAAAATGGGTCTAGAAATTCATTAGCAGCAAAAGGAAGGCTGAGGAGAATCTGTAGTCTTTATTGGGTGTGGGGGAGAACATAGTAGCAATGTAGCAAAGAGGAAAAGGCTGAGGTACTTAATGCCTTTTATGCCACAGTCTTTATTACTAAGACCAGTTGTTCTCCGGGTACCCATCCCCATGAGCTTTAGTAAAGCTTTTAAAACAGTTTCCTACAGCATTCTCCTAGAGAAGGTGGCAGCTCATGCCTTAGACAGGTCTGCTCTTTGATGGGTAAAAAATGCCTGCATGGCCAGGCCCAGAGAGTTGCGGTGAATGGAGTTAAATCCAGTTGGTGGCCAGTTACAAGTAATGATCCCCAGTGCTAAGTACTGGAGCCAGTTCTGTTTAATATCATAGAATCATAAAATCATAGAATCATAGAATAGTTAGGGTTGGAAGGGACCACAAAGGTCATCCAGTTCCAACCTCCCTACCACAGGAAGGGACACCTCCCACTAGATGAGGCTGCCCAAGGCCCCATCCAACCTGGCCTTGAACTCCTCCAGGGAGTGCACATGCACAATTTCCCTGGGCAACCTGTTCCAGTGCCTCACCACTCTCATGGTGAAGAAATTCTTCCTAATGTCCAGCCTAAATCTGCCCTTCTCCAGTTTCTACATGTGTCCCCATTGTCCTGTCACCACAAGCCTTTCTGAATAGCCCCTCTCCAGCTTTCCTGTAGGGCCCCTTCAAGTACTGGAAGGTTGCTATAAGAGGTCCTCGGAGCCTTTTCTTCTCCAGGCTGAACAACACCAACTCTCTCAGCCTGTCCTTGTAGGGAAGGTGCTCCAGCCCTCTCATCATCTTTGTAGCCCTCCTCTGGACCCATTCCAAAGGCTCCATATCCTTCTTATGTTGAGAATTCCAGAACTGGACACAGTATTCCAGATGAGGTCTAACAAGAAAGGAACAGAGGGGCAGAATCACCTCCCTCGTCCTGCTGGCCGCACTTCTTTTCATGCAGCCCAGGATAGAGTTGGCCTTCTGGGCTGTGAGTGCACATTGCCAGCTCGCATCTCATCTTCTCATCAAGCCCTTCTCTGCAGGGCTGCTCTCAATCACATCATCTCCCATCATGTACTGAAAATGGGGATTGCCCCAACCCAGGTGCAGGACCTTACACTTGGCCTTGTTGAACCTCATGAGGTTCTCACAGCCCCACTTCTCCAGTGTGTCCACGTCCCTCTGAAGGTGCACTCGACTTCGCTGTCGATATCATTGATAAAGGTATTGAACAGCACCAGTCCCAGTACAGACCCCTGAGGGACACCACTCGTCACAGATCTCCATCTGGACTTTGAGCCATTGACCACTACTCTTTGAATACGACCATCCAACCAGTTGCTTATCCACTGTACCGTTCACCCATCGAATCCATATCTCCAGTTTAGAGAGAAGGGTGTTGGGGGATCGTGTCAAAGGCTTTACAGAAGTCCAGATAGATCACATTTGTTGGTTTACCCATGTCCACTGCTGTGGTTACCCCATCATAGAAAGCCACTAAGTTGGTCATACAGGATTTGCCCCTGATGAAGCCATGGTGGCTGCCATTAATTACCTCCCTATCCTCCATGTGCTTTAGCATAGCTTCTAGGAGGGTCTGTTTCATGCCCTTCCCAGGCACAAAGGTGAGGCTGACAGGTTGGTAGTTCTCAGGGTCATCTTTTCTACTCTTTTAAAAAATGGGCCCAATGTTGCCCTTCTTCCAGTCACCAGGGACCTCTCCTGACTGCCATGACTTTTTAAATATCATGTGGTGGCTTGGCAACCACATCTGCCAATTCCCTCAGGACTCCAGGATGCATCTTATCAGGTCCCATAGATTTATATATGTTCAGGTCCCTCAGGTGGTCACGAACCTCTTCTACTGTGGGAGGGGGTTTACTCCCCTGGTCACCATCTTGCTGTCCCATGACCCAGGAGTGGTGAGGAGAGTGGTTATCAGTGAAAACTGAGGCAAAAAAAGTTGTTAAGTACCTTTCTTAAGTACCTCAACCTTCTCCTCATCTGTTGACACATGGTCACCACTTCCAGCCATCAGTGGGGGTACCTTCTCTTTGACCTTCGTCTTCTGATTGCTGCACCTGTAGAAGCCCTTCTTGTTAGTCTTTAGTTCCCTTGCCAAGTTCAGCTCCAGTTGCACCTTGGCCTTCCTGACTTCATCCCTACACAACTGGGCAGTGTCCCTATACATGTCCCAGGTTACCTGTCCCTGCTTGCACTGCCTGTGCAGTTCCCCCTTCTTTTTTAGTTTAACCAGCAGGTCTCGATTCAGCCATTCTGGCCTCTTCCCTTTCCTGCCTGATTTTCTACATATGAGGACTGAACACTCTTGTGCTTTATGGAAAGCTTCCTTAAATATTTCCCAGCTCTGTTCCACTCCCATAATAAAGATTAATAACTTTATTAATACTTTGGATGTTGGGATCTAGTGCACTCTCAGTAAGTTTGCAGATAACAGATAACACCAAGTTGAGTAGGAGTTTTGATGAGCTTGAATGGTAGGGAGGCTCCACAGAGGGATCTGGATGGGCTGGATTGATGGGCCAACTGTATGGGGTTCAACAAGGCCAAGTGCTGGGTCCTGCCCTTGGTCCGCAACAACGTCATGCAACACTACAGGCTTGGGGACAAATGGCTGGAAAGATGTCTGGTGGAAAAGGGTGTGAAGGCACTGTTTGACAGCTGGCTGAACGTGAGCCAGCAGTGTGCCCAGGTGGCCAAGAAGGCCAACAGCATCCTGGCTAGTAGGAGCAGGGAAGCAATTGTCTCCCTGTACTTGGCACTGGCGAGGCTGCAGCTCAAATACTGTGTTCGGTTTTGGGCCCCTCCCTGCAAGAAAGATGTTGAGGTGCTGGAGTGTGTCCAGAGGAGGGCAATGAAACTGGTGAAGAGTCTGGAGAACAAGTCTTATGAGGAGCAGCTGAGGGAACTAGGGTTGCTTATCCTAGAGAAAAAGAGGCTGAGGATAGACCTTATCACTGTCTACAACTACCTGAAAGGAAAGCAAGGATTTATTTTTTTTAACCGGTTGCTTGGTTTTTCATTACACTGACTGCCTGTGATCTGGTAGGCATGGAAAAATGCTTAAAAAATCTGCCAAAACAGTGTCTGTATGGACTAACTATGAACATTTTCAGCAAAGCTATATCTGGGAGGGTGATGCAGCCATTCTTCAGTTGTGCCCATCGTGTGCTAACACAGAGCTCTTCAATAGTGCAACTGTAATCTATGCCCTATGACCATTGCTGGCAAATAACAAAGGAGAAGTTGTCAAAGTAAATAGAAAAAAGAAACGATCTCATGCTGGATATGGATATCATCACTTGGCCTCAGAATTCTGTCCCCGTGCTGCATTCCCAGGGGTCATACTTGAACATGAACATTGGCTTTAATTCCCTTTTCTTCACTTTAAATTTATGGATACAGCCAGTAACCTCCTGTGAAATATAGCTATCAGTTATTTTTCTTATCTTGTGGAATCTTACACTGTTCTTCTGATTTAGAAAGAAATATGAAGTCCAGGGTAAGAAGAATCAATGTAAATAAAAATAACGTTTGCAGCAGATGCAGGCCAGCAGAGACTTGAGAACTTCATTGCCAGTTTTGAAGTGGATTGTTGTATATTTTAGCTAATTCTTGTCTTTATGACATCTGGCTGCTAAATCTTACAAAAAAATTGAGTTTCCACTTGATAATTTTTATGGTCACCAATTCAAGAGGAACCAAATCAACTGAGTTAAAGTTTCCTACTTCAGAAAAGTGCTGGTCCTCCTTCAGAGTATATGAAGTCTTAAAAGAAAATAGCCTGTAATGATCACTGCTGCCCCAGAGTGAAGTTCAGAAGATGGGGCTAGTTTGGGTAAGAAAAAAATACTTTCTAGTTACATCAAGCATACCTTTCTACATGTCTGTTTTTGGAGAGTCAAGGTATGGGTTTGTCACACAAACACTTCATTGTTCCTTCCTTTCCTCCACCCAAATAGATAGAGATCCCACCTGATAAGGATCTGTGGAGTTGAAGAATGCTGCAGTGACCTCCAAAACACTTTCAAAGAGCCTTGTGGAAAATGTTAACCATGGAATAAAGACCATGAATTAAAAAAAGGAAAAAAAAAGGGAAAAGCATCACAAGTATTACTTTAAAGAAAAATATGCAGTTATTTTTTTAAACATAACAAAATAAAGTTAATACTGAAAATTCATAAGGTCTAAGATACAACAGTGTCAGGGGACTCCAGCGAGTGGACAGCTGTTGGACGGGCTCTAATGAAGCAGCAACTATAGGTTGAAAGCTTAACATGCAGAAAATCAGCATCGGAAGGCTGGAGCAAAGCTGGTCTTTTAAACTCTAACATAAAGCTGAATTCAAATATGGCAAGTAGATATTTCTGGACAGAGTAGATCTTGTCCAAAGCCTAATGCTGTTGATCGTGTGGTTAGTTGAACCAGTCTGATCTTGTAGTCTGTGGTTAGTTTTAGCCTTGCGAAAAGTTCATTACTTCTGCAGTTTTTCACATCTTTGACCTTTACCACATCCTTTGATTTTTATTATACTTCCCTCTTCATCTCTCTGTCTTTTAAGGATGGATTTAGAATTAATTCTTAACTTGTACAACATAAATCTTCTATTCCATACAAAGAAACCCAAGGCAATTTAAAAATACCTAAAACTTCCATCAGCTTTACTATACTCACCCACCCCATGGTTTCCTCTATGTGCATAACCTACTTATTTGCTTTTGGGATTATCAGCTGATTTGGTTTTGTGCTTGTTAGCATCTATGACAGGGAGTTTTACCTGTGACAGGAGCCCCTTGGTGTGGCTGTAGTTTTGCAATAGGACAAGCTTAAGAGGTCCTTCTTCTGCTCCCTTTGACCTCTTTCCCCATTCGCAATTTCTTGTTCCTGTTCCAAGCCAAAACTTGCCTGTGCCCTTGTTGTGCTGCTGCAGCAGGGCTGGCTGTGCTTGAAACTGGATCACTGAAATGTCCAAGTTAAAAAGAACAGCTGCTCCCTCCCTTTTTTGATGGTTAGGAGCTCAGCTATTTCCCTTCAACATCTATGTTGTTCCCTTCAACAGGCTGGGTGTAAGTGGGCTGCACCGGAGGAAAGAAGAAGAAAATGCAATTGCTATATTTGAAAGGAGGATAAGATCAATTGGAAAGGTGAGAACTCAGTTGCTGGTTGGCACTGTATGATCTACTCATGACAGCATGGATTTGGTATGAAGGTACAGGGGTCCTCAGCCCGCTCTGGACCCTACTATTCCCCCTTTTTGTATTTGTGCTAAACAAAATTGCCTGTTAATGATTGCCTCTGTCGTCTGCTGCGGGGCCCTTCGCAGCAGACACACAATGCAGGGCAACATCGACAGCACAACTACAAACATACCCATTTTTGAAACAGGGAAACAAATCAGCATCAATACTTGACCACGCTGAGTAATTGTAGGTGCATCTGAAAAGTATACAAACATTGACTTATACTCCGTTTCTACTGATCCTAACAACTCTAACTTGTGGTTCCAGTACATGACTTATACTCTATTGTTCCTTCCTTTCCTCCACCCAAATAGATAGAGGATAAAGGTCTCTTTTTCAGGACCTAATTAAATTAACAATTTGATTTAAGAAACACTTCAGCACAATAGTCCCCACACTGTAGTTTAAGACACACTGCAAAACATTCTTATTCTGACTTTTAGCAGGGCCTGTAGCAATAGAACAAGGGATAATGGTTTTAAACGAAAAGAGGTTTAGACTAGATATTAGGAAAAACACTGTGAAGGTAGTAGATGCCCCATCCCTGGAAACACACTAGGACAGGCTGGATGGGGCTCTAAGCAACCTGATCGAGTTGAAGATGTCCCTGCTCTTTGCAGGAGGATTGGCCTAGATGACCTGTAAAAAATCCCCTCTACCTCAAACCACTCTATGATCATTAGCACTTGTCATTGGCCCTATATAGTGCAACCAGCTTTTTTTTTTTTGAAGATGACGTCTTTGCAGCTCGTCCATCTCCTCTTGCATCTCCTCTGAAACAACACATGAGCAGCCTATGAGTTGGTTACTTTTGTACTTTAATTAAAATGCTGAGCAACGAGTAAATATTTAACAACTGATCAGATCTGACCACGTACTATGAAAACGACTGCTGGGAGTTTTCTGGCTTCAGCTGCAACAGGGCCAAGATGTGCCTTGGTCTAGTAAGAAAGGAGGAGCTTGTGTGGACTCAAACCACACAGAGCTGTGGTTGTGTGGGATCTGTAGGGACCTTCAAACCACCACAGCCCCGACCTGCACTGTAGCCCAAATGAGGTGGGCATCTCAGGTAGAGGTCCTTTTCTCCCTCTCCTGGGCTACTGCTACTATAAGCACAGCTGTGCACAGCTGGATTAGGAACCACTGTCCCTGGGTTAGTTTTGGATAAAACTGGGTTCCTGAACTGGCTCTTGGGGAATGGGAACATGGGAAATTGGTTCCTGAGCTGTCAGTAGCAATGGCGATGGAGAGTATAGTTCCACGGAGAGGATAGATCCGTAGTATAGCATGGGTTTTAGCAGCCGTGTGGACATAGATGGACCTCACTACTCTGAAAATCTTGTCTTGGAGCATTGTGGCAAAGGGCTACACTCACAGGCTGTTAACTTCTGGTGAAGGGTGAGCTGTGAGCGGCTGTGAAGCAAGCGAAGTGTGGGACTGGCAGGAGCCAAGGCGAGGCAGAGTGCAGCAGCCAGGGCTCCCCGCGCACCCCGCTGCGGGCTGGTTGCTGCTCCTTGCCTGCAGAGCTACCTTGCCTCCTCCATAACCTCTGCTCATCACCATCCTTGTGGCTGTGTACAGCCCTCACGTTTGCCCTGCGCAGGAGCTGAGTGGCAGGCGAAGCAGCAGAGAAGCAGCAGAGCTTGATCTAATTTGCTTAGACTGAGGGCTGACTTGTGGGCAGGATACCGAGGAGGATGGAGAAGTCTAGAGAGGCTTGGCCTTTGTGAGGGCAGACAAGGGCCAAGCAAGGTTTCCTCACTGCAAGCAAGGAAACACCAAGTACCTGGTGGGTGAGGATTTGCTGGGTGCAAAGTATGTCATGTGGGCAGGTGTAAAAATACATATAGTTCAGTGGGATTTTACTTCTGGGCTTTTGATGGGGAAAACAAAGCTGAGTGCATAGTGCCAGGAGTAAGCAAGTGGGCAAACATGATAAATCAGTAACAAAGGACAACTGGCTGTGTGCATATAAATTGGGATGGAGTTGGCAGTAGCAATTCCTCACCAAGCTGAATGATTATGTTTCTACGTGCTGTGACAATAAGATATATATCAGACACTACGTGACAGGCACTTTCTTGATATATGAGACTGACAAATAGTCAGAAGGCAAAGCACAGAAATAAATAATAAACTTGCAATCAGACGAAGCTTGTTGTAAATATCTGTGCTGAAACAGGTGATTGATTATTTTAATAGGCAAAAAGTAGCACTGAAATTTGCAGATGCAGTTTTTTTAGGCCAGTAAAGCTTAAATTAGGTTTTGATGAATTCCAAATCACTTGAAAGCAAGGTAATTTGGAGCAATGTGATAGATAAAATATATGTTGACATGTGTAAGGGGATACATATCAGAAGACACAACATGAATTCTCGCAGGCGTGGCTGGGCTCTTGTGGAAAGGCAGACCTGAGAATTGCTGTGAAGGGCTGGTAGATCAACTAATAAACTGAACAAAATGCTTTAAGTAACAAAGATTGCAACAGGAAAAACAGCAAATAATAATCCAATAGACTATTATGCCTTTTGTTAGTACATCCTGATCTGGAATATGTCCAGCTTATATCTTTCCACCTCAGAAAAGACATAGCAGCAATAAAGTTTGATGACAGAATTAAATGAGATGTGTCATGGAACTAAGATTTCTCTTTAGCCAGGACTGAAAAGACTGGCTTTGTTTAGAAGGGAGACCTAGAAGGTGGCAAGTCTTGTTTAGATGGAGAGACCTAGACAGTGATCTTGTGGGAGCTTTGAAACTTTGTCTTCTTTTAAAGCATCCATGAGCAAACCAGTTAACCAATGCTGCACAGATCATGGGCAGTGTAGGATGCAAACGATCACAAATTCTAGAGAGGACTGAGGCATCTCTGCTCTGTGCCACACGGCACAATGACCTTCAATAGAGGATCCGCTGGGGATGAGGAGGCCCACTACTTTGATTCATGAGACTTTTCTACTTTCTCCCTCCCAGCTGTTGCTTTTAAGAGTGGAGATGGATTTCCCAGTTCTTGGCTCAGACCTTGTCTATGGTGGGTCCTCAGCAATGTCTGACAACCATTATGACTAAGTCAAAACAGGAACTGATGCAAGAAAACAGATGTAAGGTTACCTATGTCCCACAGACTGTGAACTCCCTCAGTTTAAACTCTGTGAGCAGTTGCCTTGGCACAGCGAAGCCTTCCTGATGAGTGCTCATCCTGAGCCAAGAAAAACCTCCTCCTTTCTTCTAGTTCTGGGAATTTCTTGTTTCTTAGTCTTCGGCTAATGGAAGTTCTTAGACAGGACGCTGCTTGTGCAGCTTTGTATTAAAAAAAGGTTGTTAGTGTTAAATGTCTCCAATTTATATACTTGCATACATACACCTCACAACGGAAAGCTACCTGTCCTGACTCACGGCTGTATCTTCAGCTCCTATTGAAACCCAGATTTGAACACCACTGAGTATTACTGTGATGGGGTAAAATCAGCAACAACCCCCCGTTTTTTTACATGGGCCACATTCTGCAGATGCTTCTCAGGGGCTGGGGACTGTTCAGCCTCACTGTCAGCTTTAAGCTCTGGAAGAGTTGTTAGCAACTGTAAATTCTGATATCATCTCGTAGCCTTCCCTTATGCTTGACACTCTAAAACACGTGGTAAGGATCAGATCCTTATCCTTGCAGCTTACAGCCTAAACAGTCGGCAAGTAACAATGCAGAAGAGGACTTATAGGGTGAAGGGAAGTGACTTACCCCATCTTGCACAGCAGGTAACTCCTGAGGTCAATCACAGTGCACATATTCCCAAAGCTGCTTTGTTCCCAAGCCTTTGACTAATTATTTTTTCTGCAGGCAACTTATCTTCCTTTTTGTTTGCTCAATCCTAATGTTTCATTTCTATTGACAGGTACCCTATACATCCAAATCAGGTTGGGCAAGAACTCTTCAAGAGAGCATATGGATTACTTTAAGTTTCAGGGATCTTCCAATGACAAGAGTTAGAAACCATGGCAACTAAAACCTTAGTTTGAACTGCCTTGCTCTGTGGATTGAATTCGGTAACTTACAATCACCTTGTCTGATCTCCTGTATTCAGATGGGCACTTAATTTTATTGAGCAACATGTTTTCTGTTGCATTTTAAGTTTTCAGCTTTTGTTGTTGACTGTTACTCTAGACTAGGGCCAAAAACTCTCAAAAGTTCTCTGCTTTAGCAGTCTTGTGACCTGGGGCTCTGCTCACAGGCAGAAATTCCCCAGCAAATGCAAACTTTCCTACACAGTGACTATTGGATGTGTCTGTCCTGGACAAGGTTAGTCTCTATTTCAGGAGACAACAACAGTCACAGATCCTGACGCCAAGAGTCTCTAGGATTTTGTCTCACATACCATCCTGAGCAGCAATTGGTAACATGTTCTGCATGTAACCAAGAACAGAGCTTATGAGACTCCGGTAGAAAGGACCTCATTGCTGTGTGGATCCTAAAAGGTCCTTTCTAGCGTGAGACTCAGTACGAGAACTCCACACAGCATCTGAGCCTACAAAGCAACCCATTTGTTCCACAGCTAGGACAGAAAGCAGGAATGAGAAAGTAGACAGCAAAAATACCCTCAGTGATCTCTACTTTTAAGCTAATTGCTTTAACAATGAAAATATATTAATGAAAGTACACGGCTAGACTGAAAGCCAAAGCTTCTTGAAACTATTGGCAGTCCTTCCATTCTTTCAATGAATTAGTATCACACTGAAGGAGTACTCCAAATTACAGCCAAAGGGAAAACATTGATCACAGCAACACACATACACAAGAAAACTAAAGCTTTTTCTTTTCTACCTGAAATCTTGATCATTTAAAATCACAACAAGACAATGATGGCAGAGTGGAACCCCCAAAGTGCTGGCACTAAAACCCTTCCAAAGTAGACCTGTCAGGTTGTCCTTTCAAAATCAACTAACTAACCTTGCTAATGGAGTTTCTGAAGTAGGTAGTGATATTTTTACTTAGAGGCTAGTGGCACAGCATCTTCCTTGACCCAAATCAAATAAAAAGAAAACCAACGCTAAGATGTACGGAAGAATTCCATACGTTTTGGTGATGAGATTAAAACCATCCCTCTGTTGTAAATAGATGCACGCTTTGGGTTGCCTGACAGTGGAGAGCATTGTCTAAACTAGGTTACCATTTCCATGCAATAATCTTACCACTCTGAGACATTGAATAACCTAGTGTAGTTTTATTAAGTAAATGGAAGCAGAGGTTAATGAACATTTATTGGACCAACTTAACACCTTGAAATCACAGGCATCAGTCAGACTGAGAGGCAGCATACTGGTAAGATCAAGTTTTTTTTTACAAATCTATGAGCCCCTGTACAAAAATAAAGTATAAAAGGGGCAAACAGAAATATTTGTTTCTTCCCAATCCCAGGGCTGCTTCTGAGGTCACATTCAGCATAAATTTAGAGAAGTCCAAGGGGTGCTCTAAATTATGCAGTGATATTTACAGTACTAGGAGGATCCTTCTCCAGTTGAAGATTGAAATAAAAAAAATCATAACATTAGCTCTGCATCTGCATGAGTCTTTCCTTCCCTATGCAAGCGAAGCTTCCAGCTGAATTTATGGCAGCCTTTTGCCCTCTACGTACCACAGAAATAACAGAGATGCATCAGAAGGGTTTGGCCAGGAGGCAGAGGAGGTGTGGATCGGGTAGACTGAGTAGTTCTGGGCTTGCTCTATGCTTCCTGGGACTGTGCTGAAACCGGTTCATGGAGCTCACTGGGCTGCGTGGTTCAGCTGTACTTAAAGCCTAGGAGTGTTCCAAGTTAATCTTTTGCTACTGTAGGTTCCTATAAGGAAAACAGTCTGTGGTAAAGAGGAGGCAGGTCAGTACACTAACTGATGCACTTTAAGGTTTTTATCTCTTGATAAAAGGCTGTACAGTGAGAATAAAAGACCCAAAGCTCTCCAAGTTACTTTTTCTATTGTGTAATATTAACTGAATAGTAGCTCCACTTGAGAAGAAAAGCACATTAGTTACATTAAATCACTACCTATTCTCATCTACATAAGGCAGAAGCACCCTCATGGGCCTTACAAGTTTTCTTTCCTAATAGGCTGGGTACACAGAAACTCCAAAAAATTCACATTAACAGAGTCAAAAGTGTGTAGTCAAAACACCTATGAAGGACTATACCTCAATTGGCCAAATTACTTTACCTGTTTAATGTCGTAAACATGTGAGATGAAGAATGTGTCACTGAAGTCAGATATGCTTACCAGAGAAGTAGTTTGTATTTCTAACATCAGAAACACTCCACTGCTTGATTTTCAGTAGGTCTTCTCATCTTTGTGCTTTACTGGGAAAAGAGGTAGTTTTGAGCGTGAACGAACCTATCACTTTAATGAGCTCAGCTAGTGTGTAATACTACCATTGCAAGAGACAATCTACAGGAAGACCTGCTAAGGTTCATCCAGGACTAAAATGACACGGCACAACTACTTGAAAAATTACCTCTTACTAAATAGTTCACAGCTTGTACCTATCCCCTTTTGCAGGGGCTAAATTCAAAACAGACAAGCAGCTGCTATTACTCCTACTCCAATAAGCTCCCTCTTGCTTGCTGGCTTGCTTACACGAGGCCCACACAGGTAGTTTCTCATTGGCTGGTTTGCAACATTCCACAAACTACAGACTCAAGGAACTTGGTTACAGTTGATGTTTTGGGACTCAGTCACACAACTGTGATTGCAGCTGTAGCATACGTGGATTCAGCAGGTGGGGTAAAGCCATGGATCAAGTTCCCTTTTGTGCTACAGGCTGCAAGCTGTGCTGGGAACGCTGCACAACATAAACACCTTGCCTGACCTGGCTGGCTGGGATATGCAGCTGGACCTAGACTTCACCCAAGGATTTCACAAGAAGGACAGAGATTTGACCACCTGACCTGCATTAGAAGTAGGCAGGAGTAAAGTAGCAACCTATGTACTTTATGTTAATTACACCTATGATAAGGGTTCAACCATGAGACCTTTTCTGGTGACATGTACAGTGGTCCCAAACAACTGCAACAGCCCACAGATCAATTACAGCTGATAGTTCAACTTTGAGGACAAATCCTTTGAGAACATTGTTATCATTTTAGTATAAAGACTAAACGTCACACGATGCAGCCACACAGTCAATCAAGCTTTTAAGAGAAATAATTTTAAGGAACACCTCTTGGTGGCAATGCTTGCTGTTAACCATTTTCAGAAAAAAAATAGCAAGCCATCTGAATCAGAGAAAGCATGAAGAAGAGAAACAAAATGCCAGGTCTGTACATGATTAAATGCTCTTTCTTGGCTCTGCTCTAATCTAAATTAGTTCAACTGGTGCTTGAACAGCTGGAAGAGAGCTCCTGGAATGGACTACAGGCTGTGCCCCTACCAGGGCCTTCCCTTAACAGACTTTAAGAAACCTTTTCTCACTGCAAGAGTCACTGATTTGTTCTTGAAACTCCCTGCGATGAAATGAAGGACCCAAAAGCATTTAATTGTTGAACACATAAAAGGAAGTATATTTAAAATAAAAAAAATTGGTCAGACTGGAAAGTCAATTACCATTTTGAAAGGAATTTACAGGGCTGTTGTAGATGAGTGTTTTGGAATAGTCAGTTTATCGCAATGCCTAAACTGGTTTCTTCATTGCACAGTATTTTCTTTTAAAATGTGTGCATTTTTAAACAATTACATACATATTAAAAATCAGCATTTCTTTGCTTAAACTTAATTAAAACGTTAATACTCTCAGACAACACAGATCTGAAATGGTGAAACCAGTAATTGCCCCCTCCCACCTTACAACAAATTAAATTGAGACAAAATTACAAACACATTTCACTACATGATTATTATTAATAAAAATCAGGTTTTTTCTTTTTTATAAAGTTGCCCAAAATGCAAGGGATGTGCATAGGTTTACAACTTAGTCAGAATAATATTTTACTTTATTCCCTTGGGTACGTGTTCCCATGAACGGAATGTACTTTGCTGTAGAATACAGTTTTTTTCAACACAGATACACCAACGGCATGAACGCTTGCGACTGTCCACATGCATTAAGAGTCAAGACCCAATTTCAAATTTCTAGAAGTTTTACAGAGTTCTTCAAAGAGACAGTATCACATTATCTGGATGTTACACAAAAGTACTTAAAAATACTATCCTAGAAAAAAAAAAAGCGAAGAAAGGCCTTTAAAATTTATGAATGTTTTATAACCACTAGACTAATTATTTCAAATAAATAAAGGAAAGCAAAGTATTCCAATCCATAAAATCAGACTCTAAAAAGAATGTAGTGTTCCACCCCCAAGTTAAGGTAACAGAATCATATTATTATTACTATTAAAATAGATTATAGAAAGCAGCATCTATTTTGTGCAGTTTTTAGGGGCCCTTGAAATAAAAAGCTATGATTTCAAAAAATATAACATTCCGAAGGACTGAATAATACATATATTTCAAGATACATTTTATTAAAGTTTAGGAGAAACGATTAAAAAAAAGATACTGTCTCTTTAAATTAGTGTTTAATTTGTTTTTTCCCCTCCTCCTATCTATTCGGACATGACAATAATTATAAATTTAGGTCACACTACATCTAGGTAGTCTCTAGGGGCCAAGACCTGTTGACACAAGGTCAATAACAAAGAGGTTTTCCATGTATGAGGCGGTTCCCAGTAATGACAGATTTTTTTTTTTTCAATTCTATTGTGACTGGTCTAGTAGACCCAGGAGACCGGGACCCACTGTGAGGCTGTACACACAAGCTCGATGGCTTCCTCCAGGTGCCTGATAGTTTCATCGATTTCATTGTTGATAATTGTTAGGTCAAAGTAGTGTGCATATGTTCGCTGTAAGATTTCAGACTCCTTCTGCAGGCGCTGAAGAGATTCGTCCTGTGCAGCAGTCAGAAAAGAAAATGAGAGAGAGAGAAGTTGGCTCCTTTTGTACTCTTCTACAACGGCTTTCTAACTATTGCTACAGAGAAGGAAATGGGCAAAAAAGCTTTAGGGAGGCATGGGTGGTTCAGATTCCCACCTAAATCTATGGAAACCACACAGGAGAAATGGCACAATTTCTCTCTCGAAGCTGACATTCAAACAGCACTCAGTTATTGACTTACTTGAGGCCAAACACAAGCCTAGCATTAAAAAAGCAAGGCAGAGAATGGAAGTTTAGAAAAGCAGCACAGACGTGGAGCAACGGAGACCGTATGTGAATAAAACGTACAAAGTGCACAAATATGAGCTATGGGGCCTGTGTCCAGGTAAGAACACAAGAAACAAGAGAAGGTATATTGTCAGGCATCAGCTGTTCCTGGTTTCAGCAGTGTTTTACCGTACAACATCAGTCTTCTGGGTCTACTTCCTTTAATAACCATTCACTGATAAGGAAGTTCTCACCCCGCATCACTCTGCGGTTCCTATTTCAGGGTGTGTCATTTCCAACATCCTTTAGTGTGAGATTCATAAGATGAACCACGCACGCAGCCTGCACTCAAGAAGAGCCTGTGACACCAGTCTCGGTGCTTTCCAGGGCTTTGTGTCAATTCCCTCACAGAAACAAGTGCATCCTGCTCTGTGGGTGCGCTACAGGACTCTGCAGCCAGCAACACTACAGCGATGGGCTTCGCTGCTGAGGTCTGCCTTTCTGAGAGAGTGGGATTGCAAAAGGCTTCTTTCTAGGGCTCTGCAGCAATTATAAATTTGAATCCTTTCCCTGCAAATTCCCTTAGAAATTAAAAAAAAAAAGAGGTAATTTGCTGCTTTCAGGAACCTTGAAATAGCTGCAGGAAAGTAATAAATTCTTTCCCATCCCACAGGTTTGAAATATGAGGCAAAAGTAAATATGAACAGTATAGACTCTGTAGCATCTATAAGGTCACCCTAATTAATCAGTCAACTGGGATACACTTTATTATAACAGAGTTTAGGCTGTAGGAAGTACAGACGCAGTGTCTATAGCTGTTTTCCTAAGAAATTGTTCTGGGAACAGAATGTTATCTACCTAATAAGAGATTTGTTTAAAGTTCCTAAATATTTGTAATCATGGTGACAAGTGGCTGTGGAAAAGCAGCTCTCAGGTCCTCTGTAGGGAACAGCCTACACCCAGAAAGTTCTCCTTCCCCGTAGTTATGAAACCAGCCACTTTTGGAGGAGAAGTTCTGTACCCAAGTTACCAGTTCTGCTTCTCTCCTGAAACTGCAGCCCCAAATGAGGGGAGAATGTCAGCTTCATTTGATAATAACTACAAATTTCATTCAAACAAAGCCAGACAAATACTTCTCACACGCAACACTCTACAGGGTATGCTCCTTGTACAGACTATTATGCACCACCAGCAATGCCTGGAACTTCCACAGAAGATACCAGTGCACGCAAATTTAATTTATGCTGTTATCAAAGTGAACAATATGGATCAATACTAATGTTAAATATGTTTGTAGAACATTTCACATAGCCCAGTGTCTTTAAGCCAAACACCTAATTAGGCAAACTGTGTATTCATAGATTCCAAAAGAAACATTAATTTATATCAGCTGAGGAGTTAAGTTTCTGTTTAAATTAACCTATAAGGGAAAAAAATATACTTGCCAAGCAGATTTTTTTCAGTGCTTTACAAATCTAGCTAAGATTAATTTTATATTTTAAAGCCAGTCTTGGCAAAAACATATTGCACCTTTAGAAGAGTTTTAATCTCGCGTCACAAGGCTAACACTACCTGAAAAACCTCCATGAAGCCTTAGAACTGTTAATTGATATGTAGCTTTTTAGCTGCTACTCAGATTGCCCATCAGTGCCATCTTTACCTGCTACAAATATCAGAATTAACTTTCCTCACTAAAGCAGGGGACTGATGAAATAAAAATCTGAAAATCTTAAGCAAACCAGTGGGTAAAGAAGAATGAATGCTAACACTTCTGTTGCACACACAGATGTCACAAAACTGACAGCTTCAAAAACTCATATTTTAATACTTTCCTTGGCTGCTCCTAAATCCAACTATACTGGAGACTGAAGTGGGTTGTATTTTGGAATATCTAAATTTCCTAGCCTCTTGGAAATGTAAAACATTACTTCTTTCACATATTTGACAAATGACTGGCCACAACTTCAAGAATTTCACATTTGGGAGCAGAATATCCTTTTTTTCCTCTGCCCTCAGCTCATGCAATAGGCATTTTATCGGGGTCTAGATGCAGTGTGTCCATTAACAGAACACATTTCTCTTTCCTATCTCTAGAATTCAGTTCATTTTCCTAATCTTCTCTTTTTCTTCATCATAGCTAGCACAGTGATCTCTTCAGTCTCTGAGATTTAGATCAAAAAAAGCAGAGTCTGTCAACTCCTCTGTGCTGCTGTCTGGGCAACAGGAGGTAGAAAACAGGTGGAGGAATGAGGAACTGCTCCAATGCTTCTTTATATGCTCTTTCCTTCCAGTTTTAGCACAGGAATCACCTGATTATGTTTCCTTTGTGATTAGACAGGTGGATACACTCCGGTAAATTTTCTGTATGATTTAAATCGGGTTTCGTGCGTTGCAGAACTGCCCATAGTGCACTGTACGTTCATTTGGAAAGCATGATATTTTGTCTAACTCCTGGTAAGTGGTCCTTGATTTTTGAGATATTTTGTGTTTTGTGTGATAGATTTAAGTGTCTCAAGCCAGATACTTTTCAGAGCAGACCTCTGCATTGATTTTACCACAAAGTTCAGATGTACAGGTGTAGAGTAGAAATTTTACTCTCTAGTTTCTTTCTACTAGCAGATAATTTTAGCGCAGATATATAGAGTCATTATTAACATTAAATTTTTATTCCAGTGGCGAGAGTAATGTTGAATGGGAACGAGTGTATCTACATTCTAAAACTACTGAAATAACCAGGACTACCTTGTCAGCCCCTAGCTGGTACTTACAGGCAATTTTCTGCACCATTTTGGCAGCTAGGTACAATTAGCATGAATGCAGGAAAATGAAAAGAAAAGCAAAGATGAAATTTCAGAAAACATAAGGGGGGGAAAAAGGATAGTCATTTACAGAAGCGTTCTCAAAAAGCCTAAGTAAAATAAACAAAGTAGGATAAGAGGATAAACAGAAAGGGATACTCACTATGCAAATAAACCTTTCAAAGAGGAAGCATGAATGGGAAATATGAAACACACCTCTCCACCCTTGTTTGCTGCCTTGCAGGCTGCTAACACAGACACAATTTGCCTATCTCCCTTTATGCAGCACAGTAAACCTTGGAAAGCAGAATACTGTACTCGGCTGACGTCTTTTGCTATTACCATTTTCAGCCCTTCCCCTTCCTTAAATTTAATTGATCCATAAATTAGCATTCTTTGTATGTGTGGGCCCAGTTCAGCAATTCATGTGCCTGAGTAAATACCTGCATGCACGCAGACTTTAGTCACAAGAGCTTAAAATAAAGACACACTCTTCATTGCACATGAATGCAAATATTTAGAACATAATACTTTGCTTCTTGCAATATTTCTTTGGCACAAATATTTCTCCATCAGTACTGCAAAAGGTACATTTCTGTCCCCAGTGTACTATGGAAAACATTTTCTTCCATGAACTGTCCCAAATTTCTCTGTATTACGTTCTACAGCTGGAAGATTAAAAGTTAAGTACCAATGACAGAAAAGTGAGGCCAAGGGACTATTTGGGAGCTGAAACACAGGTACTGAGGCAACAAACCCAGGCAATTATATAATTCCACAGGGTTCCTGGCCTCCTGACCACTACTAAGACCACACCTGACCATATCCTAAGAATGATTTTTTCAAGTGATGCCACACCATATGCTTGCACAAAAGCAAATTCAGTGTAGAATACAAAATTTTGGTATTTTCTCAAGTACTGATTTACATTATGTGCCAATATCAGCAGTCAAAGTGTCACTGCACTTTACTAACATTGCAAATTGTAATGTTCCTAGAGATCTTCATCTGTACGCTCATGACAATTACCAGCTAGGGCATGGGTCTATAAGACACAGTGAAATGACATAACATGCTGCTGTGAAAGTTAAAAGATCCTTCCTCCCCCTCCCATCTCTCTTCCTGGCTATATGCTCTCACTGCTTGTTTTGTCATTGGTGCTTGTTTTGTCATTGGTGCTTGTCAGACCCTTTGTGAGCTCCTTGAAAACTGACAAAAGTCCAACTTGGAGCTAACGTAGCTCACTGAAGGATCTGGTGAGTGCCACGGCCAGTGCAGACAGGCAACTCACGTCCCAGAAGCAAGTCAGAGAGAACTGCTCCCTTCAGCAACAGTGAACCAACAGAATGCCTCAGGCTGCCAGAAAATTGCAGCTTGAGGCCAATATTTTTCACTTGCTATTTTAACCATAATTCAGAGTATTTGCATTTAAATACATCTGTCTTGTTCCTTTTTTTCCTGCAAGCCTCTGCAGTGATGTCACAGTTTCATACTTGGGATACTGTAATTACATTTCCATAGAAACAGGATCTAGAGACAGGTCTTCCGATTTTAATTTTGTGTGACCAAGGAGGTGTCTAAGAGATCTGGCACGGATTCATGGTCATATCCAATGAATTAAATACATTAATATCATGGTTTAAAAAGGCCTGAGCAGGTAAAGTGTTTGAATAAATACTATTTGGCCTGTTGTGAGCTAAATCCAGAATTGAATTTGAAATCAGTAGCAATCTGCAGAGCAGATATTCTATAAAAGCTAAAAAACATGTTCAGGATGTGGGCCTCCCTGAATCTTTAACATTATTGCACAAAAAATTACACTTTTGGTTAAAGCTTCCAATTCTTAGAGAACAGTCTTTGAAATTAACAAGCCTATTTCTGATATACATTTGCTGTACAGGAAAAATACTAAAAGATAAATGTGGGATGACTGCACAGTCGTGCACACCCATGCCTTCAGTTCAGGCCAGCTGTAATCTAGTGCTAGTATTGCAACTCAGAGCTGAGTAATCTGTGCTAATGATTTGGCAAGGATTTGGAAATGGATCTTTGAGTTGGGGCAGGGAGCAACATAAAAACACGTGTTTTTAGAATACATCATGTGGATCCTTCAACTTGAAGTTCATATTTTGAACAAGAAAAATCAGTTAATAGACAATGAATTCATGTCAATTAAATAAATAATTGACAACTGTCTTTCTGTCTCTCCATTTACAGACAAGGGAACAATTAAAGTTTCTGATGTGTATATTTGATTAATTCTTAATAAATTCTTAATTCTGTCTCTGATAGGACATTAGATTCCAACATGCCATACCTCATTAATGCCTGGTGTAATCGTAGGTGCAGCAATAAAAACAACAAAAGGAGCAAACTCTGCTGTTCTCAGGACCTTCAACGCCTAGGTGAAAAAAAAAAATCAAATAATTTAGAAGAATCTCCCAACAATCAACATGAAATATGTTTACTCACACAAGTAAAAGATGCAAAAATATGATTTACCCACACTGGTATTTGTTTTTAATTGCTCTGGAGTCAAGATCTTACACGAGACTTACAGACATGTAAATTTTTGTATTATTATTTTATATTTTGTGGTGGAGTACTGCTCCTTAATAAAGGTGAATTTTTTTTGAATGAAAGCTTTAGCAATTTCAAAGAGGCTCCTCGCATACAGTCTCAAAGAGAACAGAATTCTCTTTGCATTTAAACTGAATGATTAATATCAGATAAAAAATGCAATCATGTCATAAACAGGGAAGAGAACTAACTGTATTTTAGAATAAATATTGAATAGAATATAATGTTTTGTCATCTCCTCCTTACTAACACTTTTTTATTATTATTTTCTGACACAAATGAAAATGTGATGCAAGAAGTTCCAAGTTTTTAAAAAATAAGCCTAGCGATGTTTTTTTAAAAGGGAGAATAGCACTAATACCCTAAACCAAATCTATGCAAAAGAAAAGAGTTCTCATTAAAATGTTGACTTAGTCATATTTATGGAGTGATACACAGGACAGTAATATGTGAAACTATGGTATAGATCCAAGTTAGACTGAAGCGCAGTGCAGCAAGTAGATGCAACTCAGCTTAACTCAAATGGAAGGACAAGATAAGGTACGACTACTAAAGGTCTGTCTTTTTTTTGTCCTTCCACTTCCTATCTTCCCCAAAGCCTTTTTTTTTTTAAAAAAAACACCTCCAACAACCAACTCCAATACACACTTTTCCCAAGTTAAAGAGATTTGCATCTTTGCCGCTTGAAACCACCTCTATAAATCATCACCCATGCCAATCTCCTCTAAATAAGGGATTAATCCCTCATGCGAAAGTCACAAAAACTCAAACAACTAAGAGTACTCGAGGGAAAACAGGCAAGTGCTGTAAGATCACTAGGAATAAGTCCAGAGAGGGGCCAGCCGTTATGAGCCGCGGTGGACGCGTGAGGAAGCTGGTTAAGAAAGGGGCGTGCTAGACCCATGCTGGAGGAAGTGCAATGACAGCAAAGGCTGTCATTGCCAAATGTAATAATATTCTAACAAAGATTAAAATGGCTCCTGAGAGCTGTAATGCTTCTGAATAATGCAAGTTTAAAAGATTTTTCAAGAGAGTTTGTTTTCAACAGCTGCTCAATTTGAACTAACTATAAAAATGCTGCTCTCCCTGAAAACTTTTAAATGTAGGATTTCATTTTTCAGCACAGCACCACACCAGCATACCATGTGAACGCCCTTAAATAATTTAGTCAGGTATTTTATTTCTGTAATGCAATTCTTAAAGAATTTTAACGTTTTGAATCCACTCACAAAGAAGAAAGAATGCAGCAAACGATAACACAGGTCACAATTTTTATTTGTCTATCCTCCCATTTCTTTCAATCTGCTAAAATAATATAAACATCATGTTTAACCATATTCATGTTATTCCACTTAACATGTAAACATGTCCCTGTGAACTGAGAGTCATGACCATAGGGAAGTTTCAGAGGAAATGTATCAGAATTTTCCCACTACAGATTTATATAGTGAATGAACTAACTATTCCTGTTTCTTGAAAGCCTGATTTTCCTTCCTACTTTCTTCCAATAAGTATAACACTGGTCATTGTGCAAACAGAATCAGTACTGGTGATTGACCACAAATGTTTCTGACCATGCTCACTACTGAATTGGAGCCAAGAGTCAGTTAGGGACAAGATTACCCTCTAATACAGCATCAAAGAAGCATCTTTGAAAACACTGAAACATTACTCCTGGCAGACAATGACAATCACTTGCTTTCATATATTTCACCGGACATGAGACTAATATACTAAGAAGTTACACAGTAAGTAGATTTTCAAGCTATATAGTGGTTGCATACCAAGCTAAACTACAAATTAATTCCTGCTGTATGTTCTTCTAACCAGACGATTACCAGAACTCCTCTTCACAAATTGATACCTTGGTGTTCCAGGTTGTCCAACTTACTGTACTTATTTATCTAGTGTGCAGTCAATAAAAATAAACATATCTCAATAAAATACGGTTCAAAGATTTTGTATGAGTCCCATTTTCATATAGTTACCTGAGGTTCTACGTCAAGTATTGCAATTAGTCCCTGCTCATGGATCTTTCGTATTGTTTCCAGTTTTGTCCCATACATTGCATCCTCATGGCTGCCATATTCCAAATATTCATTGTTTGATATATCCTGCATCATTTGGTCATGTGATACGAAGTAGTAATTTTTCCCATTTTCTTCATCTTTCTTTGGAGGTCGGGTTGTGTCTGAAAATACAAAACAGTTTTAGTACAAAAAGCAATATTAAGCTTATATATGGCCTTTTCTTTGGTTTACCAATACTTATTCACTGAAGAAGGACCTATCAAATCATATATAGAACAAAGTATCATGAACTTGGCGTAGGCAGAGTGACAGGGGCTGGAAAAATGTAAAAATCAAATGATAACAGAGGAAGAACAGAAGGTCAGAAGTAACCTCTACCTGGTCAAGACAATAAGGGTCTTACCAGCTGCTTGCAACAGTTAACAAAGACCAGATTTCACAGCTTTTGTAGTTTCTAAACAATTAAAACATCTCCATTTTACCCAGCGGGCCAGTACTAGGCCCAATCCTGTTCAACATCTTCACTAATGATCTGGACGATGGGGCAGAGTGTACCCACGGCAAGGATACCAATGATACAAGACTGGAAGGAGTGGCTGATACACCAGAAGGTTGTGCTACCATCCAGAGAGACCCTGACAAGCTGGAGAAACAGGCTGACAGGAATCTCATGAAGTTCAAAAAGGGAAAGTGCCAAGACCTGCACCTGGGGAGGAACAAGCCCGTGCATCAGTACATGCTGGCGGCTGACCAGTTGGAAAGCAGGTCTTCGGAAGAAGCTGTGGGGGATATCCTGGTAGACAGCTAAACATGAGTGCCCCTGTGGCAAAGAATGGCTAAAGGCATCCTGGGCTGCATTAGACAAAGTACTGGCAGCAGGTGGAGTGAGGTGATTCTTCCTCTCTACTCAGCACTGGTGAGGCCACGCTTAGAGTGCCATGTCCAATTCTGGGTTCCCCAGTACAAGAGAGACATGGACATACTGGAGAAAGTCCAGTGAAGAGGGACTGGAGCACCTCTCCTAGGACAAAAGGCTGAGAAAGCTGGAACTGTTCAGCCTGGAAAAGAGAAGGCTTAGGTGGGAAACTCCTCAATGAGTACAAATATCTAAAGTGGAAGCGTAAAGAAGATGGAGACAGTTTCTTTTCAATGGTGCCCAGTGACAGGACCAGAGGTAATGGGCAGACACTGTAACGTGGGAGCCTCCATCTGAATGTAAGGGAACACTTGTTCAGTGTGACAGTGACTAAGCACTGGCACAGGTTGTCCAGAGAGGTGGTAAAGTCTCCATCCTTGGAGATAATAAAAAGCCACTTGGACATGGTTCTGGGCAACTAGCTCTATATGGCCCTGTTTGAGCATGGGGCATTGGACCACATGACTTCCAGAGATATGGAGCTTAACCATCTTGTGATCCTGTAGGTCATCTGCACCTCTTTTCCCTACAGTCACACTGACACCCACTTGATTATATTTCTTTTAATATTACCCCATAAACTGATTTACTCTCATATTTTTCCATCATCACATTTAAGTTGGTGACATGTCTGAAACACCACATCTCTTCCTAACCTAATCTAGGATCTTCCAACAAATTTATCTTAATTTCAAACAAGGTATCAAAAAACTGAACTGATCTCCTGTTTTTAATTATACCCATTACTGTTCTAAGAATTAATTAGAAATGCTCTGAGGATTAATTGGCATATTTCAAAGATGAAAAGTTTTACAGAAGTATTATAGATCATGGTTATTATTTCAAGAAATTAAAGAACAATGGATCATATAAACCATATAATATCACTGTAATACCCACTGCTGCCCTACGTCTACTGAACTTACACACTCGTACATATCCCCCACATCTCCCTCTTCTGTAAAAGCATTTCTGCATATTCCTTTTTCACTTAAATTCTTATGATTTTTCTTGTTCTGACTGTGACAGTGTAAGTCTAAAATGTGGGTGAGAGAGATGAAAGCTACTTAGTAATAACATTTTGAATATATTGACTCTGCAGACCTATGTGGCAAGGAATTTTTGGCCTACTAATCCTTTTAATTAACTACCATTGTGAGTGACATGACCTTTATGATCAGGTTTTCAGTAGGTTTCTTCAAAAAGCATTGCCCAGAACTCCATGACCAACTTAAGTTACCTACTTCTACCACAGTTTTGTAAAGGAATGCAGAAAATCCATCCCTGGGAGTTAGAGAGAATAAACTTAATTACCTAGAGTCAGATGAAAGACAGATCAGGTCAAAGAAAATGAAATTGGTGCATAATCACAGAGTCACAGAATAGCTGGGTTGGAAGGGATCCGTAAATGTCATCTAGTCCAACCCCCTGCAACGAGCAGGGACATTTTCAAACAGATCAGATTGCTCAGAGCTCCATCCAACTTGACCTTGTTTCCAGGGATGGGGCGTCTACCACCTCTTTGGGCAACCTGTTCCACTGTTTCACCACCCTAATTGTAAAAAATCTCTTCGTTATATCTAGTCTGAATCTACGCTAATGTAGCTTAAAACCATTACCCCTTGTCCTATTTGCTACAGACTCAATTAAAAAGTCTGTCTCCATCTTTCTTAAAAGGCCCTTTAAAGTAATGAAGTCATCATAATGGCCAATAATGTCACTTCTGAGCCATGTATTGTGTTTCTGAAGTCAGTCAGGTAGATTTGGCTGCTGGATGCTCTTGTTTCATAATGCCCAGC
This sequence comes from Cuculus canorus, assembly GCF_017976375.1. Classification (NCBI taxonomy): domain Eukaryota; kingdom Metazoa; phylum Chordata; class Aves; order Cuculiformes; family Cuculidae; genus Cuculus; species Cuculus canorus. Next base: position 89,758,701 of record NC_071401.1, read on the forward strand.
TCAAGGAAAAAGGGTGCACCTCCAAGAGATCATGTAGTACAAGATACACTTCCTGTCATGGAAGAGACTGCCACGAAGTGAAAACACTCCTGTGCTCTTCATAACAACCCACTTGTAAGCAGTGAAGTTATATGACTTTTCTTTTTCTTAACGTCATCTCTGGAAACGTGAAGTTATTTTAGTACAATACCAGTCCTCAAGGCTAGGCTGTGAAAAGTAATTTAAAACTGACAGATGAGGCACACATTAAAGGCTTCCCCTAAATCCAGTTTATATTTCTTCTCATGGGAATTATACAAGGTTTTAAACGTCATGGCTGTTCCAGTCTTACCTGAACTGTAAAGGTAAAATTAGCACAGAAAAATTGAAAATGTTCTAGCCTTCATTCTAAATTTAGAAATATTTGGGATAGAGAGAAGTATGCTTAGCAAGAAGTTTTGTGAATACTAAGAAACTTTCAATATAAAAATGGTGTTACTTACTACCCCTCCCTCTGAAAAAAACCCAAAAGAATAAATACTCCTAGTCCTATCACAGATTCCGCCTTTAAGACAGGATTGCCTCAGTAGAACCAAACATGTAGTAGTACAGAGGGATGTTGTCAAAGATGCTACGAATAATTTTGCACTACACTGAACATTGCTACTTACGAGGAATGGGGTAAGCAAATCTGTCCGGGTGTTTTGTGATGAGTGTGTTTTTTATGTGTCTTCTTCCAACACCATGTGCACCTAATCCACAACACAAAAATGAATTATAAATTTTTGATCAGAAGGGGCTCAAAACTATGCAGCTATATTCAGAATAATAATTCAAAATTACCTAGTAAGACTAGTGTTTTCCTTTTGAATGCTGGCAGTTTTACTACTTCTTCATATGTGACGAGATCTAATTGATCAAACACTAGAACACAAAAGAAACCCCCACAGGGATAAGGAAAAAAGACATATAAAGGGTGATAATTAATTGTGCTACAAATTATAATTTTAGCAAGTTTTAGATTTATAATACAAAGTAATATTTTATAGAAAATAAAACCATTTCATTATGTAATTTTAACAAGTGTTCATTCAAAAAACCATTAAAAAGCAATAACAAAGCTACTGAAATGCTCAGGAAATTTTGCATGTCCCTTCATGCAGTATTCAGCAGACCACAAAAATTAGCTAAAATGGCATGCCATTCATGTTTGCATTCCTAAGAAATAGCAATGCTAAAGAAAAATCTGTAGACAGTGACCAACATGAATACAGTACGAGAACATCTATTTACACTAAAGATAGGGAAACTTGCATAATCATGTTTTAATAAGATCTATGGGAAATGTATAGAGACGAGTGTTAATACTTTATGGTACTTATTCTTCAAAACTACCACCATATTAATTGTAATTAGAGTTCTCTTTAAACACACGTGCTGGTTAAATTGACATGCTTTTAAAACTTGTGACAGAATGAAGAATTCTAATGAAAAGTGATGGCATTACATAAAAGAACCTCCACCATATTTAGGGAAAAATTGTAAAAGTATTATTTCAGAAATAATTTCAGCTGCAGTTGAAATTGGATGAATTCCATTATGCTTATCAGCCAAGTATCAATTGCCAAGGTATATAATGATTGACAAATCAAGTTTTGCTCATTAAAAACTCATTTTGCTCATTCCTCCTGTGCCAAATAACTGAACATCTGTGAATATTGTATTGTGAATATTGCAGAATTCTAATGAAGAAAGAAGCCAGGAGGCAGCTGATTATATTTATAAATATTACACAAATCATCAGCTGTGAGCAGAATAATGAACAAGTTTTCAGTTCTGTATTTAGGCATGCTGTAAAAAGATGGGAGGAGAGACTGCATCTAAAGTATGGGATCTTTGAGTATTTCAAAGTTCTGCTGCTGTATTCACTTCATCTATATCCAATCCATTTTTTAGGATCAGTCCAGATATATCCCTTTACCCACTACCCAAAACCCCTTAAGTAAGTAGGGTGTGGTGGGAGCTTTAGTTTGCTTACTCCATAAGTCCCCAGCCACCAAGATAAGATTGAAAGCATACGCTTTTTGTACCTAAGTCCCAGTTAAAGGAGAAAAGATTTAACTTAATGTATTTCTTCTTATAGGGCAGATTTTTCAATTCAATGGCAGTCTTCTTACCCTAGTGAAAAAGTATAACTACCTATTTTTGGTCAAACTACAAACTAGTAAATGGACATACTCAAATCTTTAAGATTTTGAAAAGATACAGACATGAAAACTTCCTATTCCGTTTGAAGCATTTTGAATTTCATCATAAAGAAGAATCTCTTTCAACCTTTCCCCAAATATTACAAGCAAGAATTTAATCATATTTTTCTTCCATTCCACGAACTTACAAACATGGAATTCTTAGTACTGTCCTTTTTGCAACTTCGCACTATTTAAACTAATAATTAATTTCATATTAGAAAGAGCTAACAACCTACAACATGTGAAACAGTGTTACCATTCTAACCATCTACGCCTGCAAGTATCTTTTTTCCCATTAAAAACACCCCAAAAATAAAAATCAATCCTTTATTTTCTTCTTGAAGGAAACCACCTTATGTTAGATACAAAGAGGAACAAACAACAGAAATGATACATATTAATCCCTTCATCACAAACTAGCAGTGCGGAGATGAAGTGTCTCAGTCTACACAGAGTTAAGTCATGATTGTAGGGTTTTAAAATGCAAAAGAAAAATGATCAATTCTTTAACGTACACATATGAGGAATACAGGACACATTTAAAGACTGAACTCTAATGCGTCTGTGTTACTAGCTAATAAAGAAAAGGAGTTTTTGAAACAAAACAGTAAGAAGCAAATCAAGAGGCATTGTCACTTGACAGGTTACTTACATGCACAGAGGCCATTGGGAGTAAGACAGCATGAAAAATGTACAGGGGTCATTGAGATATGGCTCGTAATATATTAGTAAAATAAAAAGTATATGCACAAAATAAACTTTACCATGCAATAGTCTAAACACAAGGCAAATAAATCACATTAAGAAATGATAAACATATTTTGTAAAAGCTTGGCAATTTTCTACATTATGCATAATACGAAGCATAATTCTAGTGTGTTCTAAAGAGTGTTCTTTTATGAAGTACTGAAATGTTATTGCAGTATACATCTAGAACATTTATAAAAATCTCAGTGACCCTAACAATGAAAAATATTTGTTTTTTCTCCTGTGGGCTTTGGTTTAAAAGTGCCTTTACAATGTTAAAACATATGATTGTGAACTTGTTTCTTGAAGGACACAATACTCTAGAAAAATGTGATGATATTCTTTTTTTGTGAAGGAGAATAAATTTCCTTTTAATTATAAAAAGTAACTGAAATATTCTCCTCTTTACTTTATAAACTGTCTGATTTGCAGAAAATCTCATTTCTACTTCCACTAGTATCCCAACGCATCACACCAAAATCCGATGTCTCAAATTATTAGCTAGCCACAAAATCTTAGTTGACTATGAAGTATTTTACTATGTTATTTCTTAGCTCCCCAGTTCAGCCTCATACCTAAGACAAAAATAACATGGATGATCAAATAGAATACACACTTCTAAACACTTTATTGAATTTTATACTAAGATTTAAGAGAAATAAATTCTGCTTTCTTGTAAGAGCAACATTGTGACACCTGGATTATACTTCCCAGCTCTACATTAACTATACTTATTTTGGATCCAAGAGAAGATCTGGTTTTCATTCTGATGCGGGTGCACTGAAAGCCTGCAAAACCCAGCATTGCTATATTTCTGACTAACAATATCAGATGTGAGAGAGTAGTTCAGAGGAGGCAAATTCAGCATCACCTTAGTTAAACTTGACAAACTCATGTGAGTACCATAGCATTTCAGGCATCAATCCCTGGAATATTACTGGCATCACCTTTAATACCTCAAGGACATAAGATGAATAAACATTTCTAAGAGTAATCTTTATTCCAACCTGCATTTTCATTAACTTCTTGACCTCTGAGGAGGAAGTGTCAGATGTTATTCTGAATAGAACAGTTTTTTTACAGTCATTTTGATAATTATTAATGTTAATTTTTCTCATTTTGAAGAACACTGTGCTCGGATGTAAAGAGGCAAACAGCACTGATCGTGGTGAGCCCGAAGGCAGGCTGTCAATCTTTCAAAATGTTCCCCCCCTGCATTGTGATAGGAAAGTCTAGATTACCTTCTCTTCAGGGATTTCATTGAGCTAGTCTTGTTCCTAAAGTATTGCCTGCTCCTTCTCCTTCCCTGGCCATCCTCTTTTGTTTGCATATTCCTTTGTAGCATGCCATGCTTAGTCACACTGACATTATTAATACAACTCACTGTGCAACTGCATAGCTAAGAAATGTAATTGCCCTGAAGAAAAAGAGTCCATGCTTTTTGTTGGATTATTCTTCGGTTAACTGAGTTAACAGCATGGCCATGCACAATTATACTGGAATTAAACTGAAGGGAGCAGCAATGCTGTGGGAATGTATGCTGGAAGCAATTTATAGTACTTTAAAACCAGTATTGTCAAAGAGTTTAGGTTATAAAATCCAGTTTTTGCTAAGGCCATAATCAGTAAAAAACTGTTTAGTCTACTGCAATGAAGTGAAAATCAGAATGTCAAACCAGCAAAAGGAAGGAAACAAGTTAAACCTTTAAATCTCTACTTGTCTCATAATTAAATATTTAGAGACAACGAAGAAGGGCTTTCAGAGAAATGAGTAATTTCATATTTAACCATGAACATCTTAACTGTGATGGTGAATTAAGGAGTATAATAAATGACAATTACTGTTCTTTGACTCCCTTAGACTTTGTTTTCAGATTACTTTTAAGCAATTATAAATTCTGTAGTACTGATACAATATGAGCTCTGATAGTGCACACAGATTGTACAGGCAAGGAGACGTGAAAATACAAATTTATGTTGTTTAATTAGTGTGCTTAAGAATGCAACTGAAAAAAACTCAGAAATTAATGCATATATGAAACACTTCTACTATACTATTTGGACAGGTATATATTTTAATTCTAATAAAAACCTCTGCAAGTCTCCCAAGAGACCACAACAAGGTATTTACCATCATAGTATGTGATATCAGTGCAAAAGCAATAGAAACAGTTTCAACACATAAGAGTATTTTATATAAAAAGAACTAATTTCTGCTCATGAATGAAGGGCTCTCTTTCTTCTTTATTGCTACTGAACTTTGCTCAGCAAGGATCTCTTACTCCACAGTCTTCTAGTTTCATAATTTTCTAAAACAATTCTACTTTTCAGCAGCCTAAATAGAAACTCAAAAATTAAAATTAAAATTCAGGCAGAAATCACTGCAAGGAGGATAAATTCCACAGTTTGCTCTATTTGGTAACTGTAAATAACATAATTACTACACAATAGCTCTTATTCCACTTCCAGCTGTAATGCTTCAAGAAAAATGACCCTTCATGATGTTCTCATGTATATATAATCTGTGACAATAAACACACAGTAACAAAGATGCTACTGAAAAGTTTTCTGTAGAGCACAGTACAGTTACATAGATTGCAAAATTCATATCCTGTTGGTTTCTAGTGGTTCTTTAAATAAAAAAACCGAAACCAATGCAAACCTCTATTGGAATATATTACCATGCATTTGTTTTGTTGCAGCTTGCCTCTCATTGATTAAGCTATATACTTAAGCAGCAAAGAAAAGCAGAGTAAAGTTGTTATAATTAGAATCTTATATTTTCACAAGTAACTCATTATGTTTATATATCAGTACCAGCTGAACAATTAAAGGCGAAGTTTAGATTGTAAGAAATTTAACCTGTTAAAGATACCTGCTTTTTTTTTCATACCTGCATTGTGCTTTGCCAAATATTTGTCTTTGTACTGCTTTTTTTTCTTTCCAAACCAAGTACAGCTGGCCTGTTGCTCCTGTTTGGTCTTCTCCATGGCTATACAAGCAACTCGCCTGGCATATGGAGGACAAAAATTTTTTTTTTGTTGTAAGCAATGTATTTTTAAAAGGCGACACAGAATTAATAAGAAAAATAAGACTTTTGAATAGTACAAGAGTACAGTAAAACTTTTAAAACGTTTCTTTTTTTTAATAACTTAAGAACACTTATACGCAAAAGTATTTTGATATAAAGAATATCTTCTGGGTAGATAATTAAAGCTCGCAGATCAAGTGAGCATGGGAGGAAAGATAGCTACTAAAATGTCTGTATACCACTTTGCAGTAGATTAGGCTGGAAAAGCATGAGGTCTGAAAAGGCCACTATGGTCCAAATTACTCCAGAGCAAGCTGTGTTATGGAACTGTTTTGAGGTCCATCTTTAGGATGATGTATTTCAAGTGTTCCTGTTGCAATGTATACCAATGTCTCCCTTATGTCAGGGCTGGCAAGCGAGCCCTTGCGAAGGAACGAAATGTCTGTCTACCTCTGTTTTCTTTTGTAGCAAAATCTCCCTTCCCTTAGCTACTCCAGGTGGCATAGGTGCTGTTAAACCCTTTCTAACACTTAATTCTTTCACTTAGCAAAACCTGTATGAAATATTTTGGGCCAGATCATCCATACTGATAAACTTTCTTGAGCTATGGTTCAGCACCTGCTTGCCAGAGGTTGTGCTGATATAATGATACGTTTAAGATATTTACTTAAGAGCTTTTGCAAGAGCTCTGCATTGCTTTTGCGGTACTCTGTGTCGTTGCTGTTCATTGAATCTGTCATTCAGGAAAGTTTGCACTATAATATCGCTCTACTTTTTGGCTTTTACATGAAAAAGGAAAAAGAGAGAAAACCCCAGAAGTCCCTCAATGGCCTTTGTGCTTGACATCTTGCCAACAACTTATTCCTGCATTAGTACTAATGAAAAAAGTGTTTAGAACCTAGAAGAGAAATTAATTTGACCCCCTTAAATAAAACATTTGTATGTAGCCTTCAGTCCTGGTTTCCTACAGTCTATATGAAAGCACAGTTATTTTTTTTTCTATTGTAATCACATATATGATACTGAATGCAACCCTTATTGCTACGCATGTACAAGAAAAAAAAATCAATGCCGCATAAACTGAGGCAATATATAGACTCTTTTTCAAAAAGAAGAAAAATATACGAAAACTAGCTATACAACAATGAAAAGCATGAAAGACGAAAGTAAAAGCAGCGCTAAACTGATTTTTATAAACATGTCATACCATTCTTGAAGTTCAGGAGAAGGAATAAGGCCTGCAGTACCATTTTTGGAGTTCTCGAGTTTACCCTGCCACCAGTTGTGATCATCTTTGCTAATGATTTGGATAATATCACCAACTCGGAATCTGATGCCAGCTTCTTTGCAAGGAATGAGGTCATCCTTTGCTGGATCATATTCAAATTGTGCTCTTACATATATCTATTAAAAAGAGTTTATGAAAGACTATATTAATACTGGTATAGTATAAAAAGTAACAGGTGAAAATTTGATCTGTGCATATAGTTACACATACTGTTTGCAACAAGCAAAGGAAGAAACAGAACAGGAAAAGCATAAGTGACAGCTGAAAATGAAACAGACACCCCCCAGTAAACAATGGAGACCTATGATGTTATTTTGAAAGCTCATGTCTTTTCCATACTGTAAAACCTGAACAGCAAAATGAACACGTGATAAACTGATAGAGTCCTTCAAGTCAGTATTAACTGTCATGAATCATTACAGGCTAAAAGCTGGCAGCTTACAACTCGAACTGTACTGTATTTTCCTACTGAAATTCCATGACGCACTTTCAAAATCTGTATGGCAGGAAATTTTATTGGACAGTATAAAGGACTTTGGCTACCTAACTGATATGTAGTATTTAGACTGAAAACTCAGTAGCTTTTTTTTAGATTAAATAGGAATTCTTGTTTTGCATCTATTGCATATAGGTACTTGGGAGGAATCTGGGAATACTCTCCATGGGTTTTTCAACAGAAGGCTATTCCCAGATAAATGAAAACTAATGATTTGAGTAAGCTGTTTTCTAAGGAACACTAACAGAAAGAATTCAGATTCTTACTTCATAATTTAAAATAATACAACAATCCTTGCTTTGTGTGTTAGTGAGGTCTTAACTCTAGAAATAAAAGTTTGAGTTGCTAATTACAGCCTTGAAGCATCCAAGGATCTTAAAATCAGAATTAAATGTCATGTCCATGATAGGGAATTTCTACAGTTTATGAACTTCAAACATCACTCTATAGCATCTCAGACAGACGTGTATATTCTACTGCTGATTTTCCCACTAGAAATTGACTTTTTTAAAGAAAATTCATATTTTCAAAGTAATATTCTTAATTTTAACTGTAACTCTTTTCAACCGTGCTTAAATTCTGCTCCAAAAATAGTCATAACTAGGCAGAGTTAGCACTACTCACGACACTTTAAACTTACAGTAATCCAACTTGCAACCAACATATGAATAAATTAACTTTAAATGTCGAATCACTACTATCTTGTACCCGATGCATTTTTATCTATTTACAGTGACAGCATACCAATATGGAATGCAAATTTTAATACACTAAATCTGACCCTTGTTATGCTATGCACTGAGCGTGTGAGTTTAGACAAGCAATCCAACTTCTTTTAGTCACCTGAAAACCAGGGTATTTTGAAACCAACTACATTTATTTAGTAAGTGGCTTTCTATGACGTAATTGCTACTGAACCAATTCCTTATTTTCTCTCAATTTATCTGACACAGGTCTAGAAAAGTGAGCAGTATTTTTAGCATCTGGAAACTTCCTTGCTTCTCAAGTCCTTGCTCCAGTTTGAGCCATTATCCACCATATACTGGCTGTTCATGGAATGGTACAGACTGCCATACAGACAGCAATATAACTGTTATCCAAGCCCTTACTGTTCTCAAGGATGACGAGCTATCAGAAAAATATGCTGGTTCAATGCGAAAACACTCTTGAAAACACCAGGTAACAATAAATGGTGTGAGTACAAGGAACACCATTATTCTGATATAGCCTTGAACAAACACTCTTCTCCTGGGAAGAATACCTTTGGAAAGGAAAACTAGAACTAGCACAATAGCTTGGAATGTCTTCCATGGAGCCTTTTCAGGGTTACGTTCAGGCAGCTGGAAACTCCACAAGATAATAGAGTTGAAAGAACCATATAGCTGTAAGCTTTAAAGATGAGAAATATGGTGAGAGCAATCCATCCAGGTAATAGCCATTCCAGCCAACTGAACCAGACAGTAGTATAAAAAGATTGTCAAAGACAACAGATCATGGAGTCCAATAACTCTTTTGAATGGAATTGCAAGCGTCAATATTAAAACTCTTGATAGAGTAAGGGGTTGAGTCCACGGTTAAGATTCAGATTCTGGAAGGGCTATATATAAACGGGACAGTTACTGAAGATGAATCACAAATTGCTTGATGGAATGTGTTGATTTGGCAGCTGCAGTACCCCCCACCCCCCAAATTCTTAAAACTGCAAATGGAATCATACAGAATCCTCTGCAGAGCCCTTAAAGGCATCCTTGGAATTCTCTTGAGAGGGAAGATCTTTTTTTTGGTCCATGGTGACACTACCAGCAAGGTAACAAAGTCAAAGGAGGTTACTGAATCTTGGCCTTAGGACTGAAAATTTAAGAGGCTATCTTCAGATCTATCAACTCTTAACAGAAATTGTCCTTAATATTTTTCTCTGAAGAGCTTTGTTAGTGTCAATAGTTAGTTATAGATGCAGTCAAGCTTGAGAATCTTTGTCAGTACAATGTTTTAGAGTACAGTATTAGGCATTTGCCATACTGGTCTCCATTTCAGCTAAAATATAAATCTGAGCTTTCCTCTAAGATGTAAATCTGCACAGGTCACTGCATAACAGTAAGTCTTTTAATGCATTCTGAACTAAAACAGTATCTCCAGTTAAATTTACAATGACTTTGTAACTCACACACATATGAACACATGAAAAAAATGCTATTTTGAATTAGCCACAAACAAATGAGTTAAAAAGAAAAAAAACAGAACAAAATTTCCAAGCTTAAATGTTTTAGTCCAGCACATACAGAACACGAGGGGAAAAAAAAACATAAGCAGGGATGTTCACTAGCAGCTAAGTTTACAAAAATTCCCATGGAGGATTTCTATTCACCTGTCGTCCTTTTGGTTGTGTTGTCGATGGCAAGTCCTGCAGAATAAAGTCAACCCAGGAGAAGAAATTTTCATTTTACTTTTTAAGGGTATACAACACCATTTGTTAGTGATTCATACTACATTACAGTATAATGGTAAGTCAGACAAAAATAGAAGCATTGACCCATGTTTAGAAATACTGTTTTTCTTAAAGAAAAATCAAACCCAGGCTGTTTAGCAGCAAGCTGAAGAAAGCAGGTAAAAAGTTTAAGCAGATAAGAGAATGTGCTTTTTAATAATTCAGCATCTTCAACACAAAAGCACTGTCAAGTGAAAGAGGCTCTTTATGCGAATGCCTTTTCCACTCAGCACTTAGTCTTGTTCTTAAGAGAGGGATGACTATTATGAATATTAAAAATTTTATTATTAAAGATGTATAATGTGATTAATTGCCCTAAGGAATAACTACTATTTGTGTTACAAATTCAATTTAATTCACAAAAATTTCTTAAATTTTTCATCCACAATTAGTTTTCATTGTATTAATTAATAAGCACTTTTTTTAGCTAGTCCCATGAACTCATGATATTGATAGCACTCTTACTGAAGGAACTTGTGTGTACAGTTACTACACTGGTTCAAACAATGACAAATGATACACAACACAGATTTTAACATTAATATACTTTAGAAAAACATGAGATCAACAGCACCTTTCTACCTGAACACACAGAAAACAGAAGTACTTTGTGTTAAAGATGTGATGATAATAGCTTGTTTTGTAGTGCAGTTTAAAGCCACTTCCTTTTGCTTTTCATATCCAGGCAAGGCTCATATTTCACAATGTATGTGCACGTACCACAACAGCAGAGGGCACACCAATTCGTTAACTCAGATAGCGGAAACCAGTACACGTTCCAGAGGTCTCTCAAAACATAAAACTTAAAGAGTCTAAAATGTCTTGAAATACCAGCTGCACAGTTATTCTTTCTTCAAACACTGTTTCCAAAGTTCAGGATGGAAATAGAACTTCCATTTTAAACCTTTACTTAGTTTTGAGGAAACTGCTAACAATGATTTAAGGATGACTGAAGTGTCACAATACTGTTATTAACATTTAATTCACTATATGGCTTTTAATGAGAAGAAAATGTTGGACAGAAACCTTAAAAAAGAAAATGGGGAGTTACATGTGTACCAATCTTGGTTCTATCAGCAGGACAACATTTTCCACTGACCACACAATAAGTATAACAGTAATGGCAGATGAGCACCAACAAAACTTTCACACTTTCTCTGTGTGGAACTGGAAATCTTACCGAAACAGAATTGTTAGTGCTGCTATGACCATTAGCTGGGGACTGTCTGGATGTAGAGGGGGAATCTCTCTGAAATAAGACACAAGGTTCATTAACAACACAACACTATCACAGGAACACAGATATATTTAAAAGAACAGTTACATCCACAGCCTTATAACCATTTGCTTAGCTGCTTCATCTGTGAAAGTTTCCACGCTACAAACTCTCTAAACCTGCAATGTTTTTCCATGGTTTAAGATTCAGTTTTGAGATTTCGATGTATCCTAGGTAATAACCATTTTAATATTGCCTTAGCAATCAAACAACTTTTTAATTACTGAGTAGCTAGGACCTCTTAGATCTCAAGTGGCCAACAACGCAAAAGGCCATTAGTCACACTGGTGTCTTTGTGCAAGGTAATTACCTGAAATTTCTATGCTGAACACTACTTTGAATAGAATGAGGCACATATTCCATTTTAAGGATGCTTCTAATATTTTTTTCAGCTATGTGGTAGAAGTCAGTGTTGATTAGTTTCTACTCTGTCAGATGCATCTCTCCACAGTGCCTCACTAACACTGAGCTAACACCTGAGAAAGAAGTTGGCCATTCTCTTCTTTCTCCTCCATTTTATAGCACACTGAGTTTTTTTTCCTCTAATATTCTTAAAGGCTTAAAAATATTAAGCCATAGCAATATATATCAGTTTAAAAAAAGCTACCTCTCCTGACTCAGACTACCAGTGTGGTCCCTAACATTTCAGTGAGGAGACAGCAGGCGCAGGGTGCATACCAGAATATTCTGCAGAAAGGATAACAGGAACTTCTGACTGGGTTTTGCAAAGGCAAGGAAGTCACTTGCAGAGCAATCTGTTTCACATGCCATTTTGATTGTATAGTACTTAATTCCATAAAATCAGATAATTGACCCACCTCTTCAGGAAATCAAATAACTCACTCATACATTCTTAAAAAAAAATTAAAATCTACTTTATCCTCAAAGGAATTTTGGAATATAACATTCATTGTCAATGGTCAATTTATGGAAGTCTGATCATTTTGCATAGCATCAAAGATAGCAGAAAAGAAGGGCCAGAACACTTTTTGAAGAAAACAAAGTTATTCCTGTCACATTTTAGCAATACAAGTGCCCTATGTGAACAGATTAAAAAACAGACTTGGAGGTAAACTGTTCATGCAACATTAATCAGGTAAAGGTTCTCCACTAATATTCTCAAATTTACAGTACTTAATGTGATAACTCTCATAGCTATTTTAAAGCATCAAAAGTTAAAACAACAGGAAACACTTCATCCCATTTGTTGCCTGTATGACTTGATGTGCAACAAACTCATGTAGAATTTGTGCACTTTTTTGTGGACTTGTTAGATATGATTTCACAGAAAGTTCCATATTTATCTATCTAGACACTTGCTTAGGTTTCAACACAGTTAAAGTAAGATCTGACAATATTGTGACTGTAAAATCTTTGTGGTACAAAGTATGCAGTCTGTATACTGCTGCTACATGCATAAGAGCAAAATGCTCATTCGGGTCCCACAACTATTTGCAACAGGTAGGAGAGTAGGGGAAATCAGCTGTAATTCTATTTACAAAATCACTTAAAATGTTCAAATGAGACCAAATAAGCTATTCGCTACTGAAAAAGAATAGGAAACCCAAAAGGCCTAAACGAACTGTTATTTCTTTTTCCATTTTGTATACAGGATTATCAACATCACCTTTATCAAATAGCAGTTGGGAGATACTTTTTTCCAAAAAATCAGTGACTTCTTTCTTTTAGAAAGTAATTTTCCACTTGCTCTGCAATTCTGTCTCTGCCATTTTCTTCTTTCAAGAGGTAAAAAATTTTTCCCTTTTTTTTCCCTTGTTCTTTTTTTAAGCCTAGCTTGTTACAATCTGCTAGTCAGTGACAGTTTAACAAGGGAAAGCTTCGGGAAGTGATGCAAGCACCCAAGTTGTTTGGAGAAAAACGAGTTCAGAGTAACTTGGAGAATGTCACTATTTCCAGACTCTCTTGAGGGCTTCTCCCTTGGAAGGAAATTTTCTTCATTTGAGAATGTTTTGATTTGTATTCCTCCAACAATTCTCAACAGAAGGCAGCATACTACTCAAAGCAAACATTCATCATAACAGAATGAGGAAAACACACATTTTCAGTGCTATTGGTAACTTCAGTACCGAATGCAAGAAATTAATCTACCAAGCTAGTCAAGAGGTATATGTACAATTTCAAATAATTTGGCAATTCAGCCACTATTTCAAAGGCATTTAGAGTCTTGGTTTCCTAGGGACTTGGCCTTTCTTTCAAAAAATATCATACTCAAAAGTTAAGAGAAAAGCTGCATTATACACAGAGATGAGATGAATCAATGAGTAAAGGGATCCTTGTAGAAAGCTGGGATTGCTTAGAATGGGACAGGAAAACTTTAGAGTTGCTTGTGAGTTTGTTTCTCCAGTAAATCAGAAAATGCACTAGTTCTCCCAGGAAGAAGGGCAGAAAAACACTTGAAGGATCTAATGATTCTAAGCAGTGTAAAGTGTTATCATCATATTTCAGTATAACTTGACTATCTAGACTTCCCAATCTTGCCTAGCTACAAGCCAAATAACAAACTGGCAGTCGTTTGGATCCTGGTTCTTCAGTTAAAACACCATAGCTGGAGCCTTAGAGGAAACAATCACAATCATTTCCAAATGATGATGGCAAAACTTGTTTCCTGTTGATTTCTTGTTCTTAGGAGTGGATAACAAATGATAAACTATTACCTTTGTGATGCAATCGTATAGCACAAGTTAATTACATCTACCAGATGTGGCCTGATCAAATTAGATTCTGAAGAACAGCTAGACTAATCACACTTTTGCCAGATACACCAAAAAAAACCCAGAGACTTTCTAAAACCTGAGAATACATTTCAATTTCAGTTTTGCCCCAGGACCTTTCTGGCAGGATTTTTAAAGCAAACAGGTTTAAGACTATATAAAAATAAACTTATAGTCTGAGCACTAATGGAAATATTGTAAGACTAAAGGAAAAAATCTATGGTGATTATATGGAGATTTTTAAAATCTCATATATATAAAGGCCTTCCTTCTAATTGAAACAACTTAAGTGTTTCACAAAGACAATGTGAAACATAAAAAAGCAATTCTCTTACTATTCTTACATATCTGACATCATAAAAACTTACTCAGGGTCTTTTGTCAGTACAAAGTAGAAATAGAAAATGTAGCTAAAGAAAAATGCTTACAAAATGCTCCATCTGGAGAAAGTTGAAACATATAAACAGCATATGAAGTCATCAGCCATAAGAGGAATGTGTTGCAATAGTTACTTAAGTTCATATTTATGTAAGTCTCTAATTTCCTGGATATCTGAAGCAGAAAATACAACATCCTTACCACTGTGTTATCTAGTAACTCAGGCTATTTGCCACATCAATGACTAAACAAGTCACTTCACAGTAGATCAGCTGATCAAATTTTTATACAAGGGAATTCATATGCATTATGGTTTCAAGCACAGTCTACTCAATGAATTAGAAGGCCTGGTAACTGAATGGAAGGCATGGCTGCAGGAAAAGCCACAAATTCCTAAGGCTGTGGAGCGTGTCCAGAGAAGAGCAACGAAGCTGGTGAGGAGGCTGGAGAACAAGTCTTATGAGGAGCGGCTGAGGGAACTGGAGTTGTTTAGCCTGGAGAAGAGGAGGCTGAGGGGAGACCTTATTGCTCTCTACAGCTATCTGAAAGGAGACTGTGGAGAGGAGGGAGCTGGCCTCTTCTCCTAAGTGACAGGGGACAGGACAAGAGGGAATGGCCTCAAGCTCCCCCAGGGGAGGTTCCAGCTGGACATCAGGAAAAAATTTTTCACGGAAAGCATCATTAGGCATTGGAATAGGCTGCCCAGGGAGGTGGTTGAGTCACCATCCCTGGAGGTGTTTAAAGGACGGGTGGACAAGGTGCTGAGGGGAATGGTTTAGGGAGTGTTAGGAATGGTTGGACTGGATGATCCAGTGGGTCCTTTCCAACCTAGCGATTCTATGATTCTATGATTCTTCAATTGTGATTTTAGAATCTGCCTAATGACACTGAAATATCATTACATATTTTAGGAACAAGACTTTCCTAAGTATCCAAAAGTGGCTTAATATTTAGAAATCACCACTACAACATTTCTTTTAAATGCCTACAAAAGAAGAAAAATATGGCAAGTGAAATGCAAATTTCAGTTATTTAATAAATAACATACTGCACTCCCTCTCACCTTTGTATATGAAGGCATATAGACAGATTCTATATGAAAAGCATATCACATCCAATTCTACTAATATTTAGTTTATCTTAATCAAGATTTTAAGATGTTTTGCAATCCAATGATGCAATCATGGTAGGTGCCTCAAAAAGTCCCCAGATAGCCATTCTGTTTTATATTCTTTTTCTGGTAAAGCTACACTATGTGACTCCCATGATGGAGGGAGGGAACCAAACATAAATTTATATTGAAATATTGCCAAAAAAACCCTTAACTAGTAAGATTATGCTAGTGAAGACCTAGTATCTCTGAATCTATCCTGCTTGAGATCATGAGAAGCAAACTTTCTGTGTCTTGCTAATGTCATTTGATATTCATTTTTAGCCTTTACCAATGGTTAATAATTCGATTCATCTCTGAATCACACTCTTAAAAAAACCCCAGTGAATAAAAACCTCTCTCTGCACCAAAGGACTAGTGATGATTAATAGGATGATTTCAAAATGTTAGCTTTTTGTGTACATTTATACCAGCTGAAAATTTAGCTACACAGATGGGAATACTCAGCAACCTCTGATTAAATGAATGCTAAATGCCACAAAGTGTGATAATTAGACATGCTTTCCCCTCCCCCCCCCCAAGTGCCTTTGACCACAAATTTCTAGTTTTGCTGTTTTTTACCAAAGGAAGACAAGAGTCCATTATCCTCTCGCTTGTGAAACAGTCCTGAAAAAACTAAGGACATGAAGCAAAGGAAAAGAGTTGACCTCCTACTACTGAAATTACACGACATAGTATTAGTTTAAAGCTGTATACTGAACTATTTTTTCCAAACAACTGTCTTCCCAGCAGGTCTACAGCTTTACAAGTTTCTGTATTTCAGTACTGGGAAGTAGATAGCTTTTATTATCACTGTTATTTTCAACACAGAAGTCATAATGAATGCATAAATTCGTCAGAACATTCAAGAATTTCTATTGGAGGTATTTTTTTAAAGCCTTTGTATTTAATGAAAAACTTGCTTTCATATATGTACATTTGAAGATAATCAGACTCATAAGTGAAAACCTCAAACCTTCTAACTCTAAAACCTTTTAGTTCTTGTTGACTTCTATTAGAAGCAGAGACAGCAACCAAAAAGCATAATGTTTTCTTGCAAACAGATTGTTCTGACAATCACAATAGCAGTTTCTGTGTGGTCTAGCATCTGCTGAGACACAAAAACAATTAGGGTGAAATCACACCTCTAATTAAGATAAGGTGCTTGACTTCAACAGGGATTGTGACTTTACTCTTGGAATTGTAATTTGCAAACTGCTTGCTCAGTTAAGCATGTGGCACAAAGACTGGCATCATCTATATAGCCCATATGCCATCTGTGTGCTTAAATTGGAACAGTATCTCTCGAGTAACCATTTTCTACAATTGAATTCCCTTCAGTTGCAACCTGGAACAACTTTGTGAGCAGAAAGGAATTAAACCTTACTGTGCAAAAACCATAATACCAAGTTTCTAGTTCAATAAGAACCAACTCCAAATCTGTTTTTTCTTCTGTAATGACAAATACCATTTTTTTAATGGAAACATAATATTAAGCCACATGTAACTGTTACAGACGACCATCACAAATTTACCTCAACAGGGTTATACAGAAACATATTCTTCAATTAACCCTTAACAGCCCAAAACAGCAGAACAATGTTTAAAGCCTAAAAAAATGAGGATTGTTCCTGAGATTAGGAACTTCAATAGATTTCCTGGAGAATGAGTTTAAATTGCAATTTTTTTAAAGGGGCTTCCTAAATGCATAAGTTGAGGACCCCCTTTCCTACTTTTTTTTAAAATAGGCTGTAAAGAGTTAGTTAAGGTGCTGATGAGATGAATATGAAGGCAGGGCTGAGTAGGTAGGCAGGACCTACTCGTGTTCCGTTATCTTTGTTGTAAAATTGGTGTGCGTGATCTAACAGGACAGGCAGAAACAATTTCCCAGAAAGCAGTAACATTCAGCCATCAGCAGGCAGTTAGTTACAGGACTCAGGAAGAAATGGGATTATTTATTATATTCATTACCTCACAGGATGAAGACTGCGTGCGATAACTTGGCACAATCTTGAAGGTAATACTTCCACGCATTTCCCTCTGCAAAAAGAGAAGCACTTCTTTAAAGACTAAGACATTGAAGATAAAATCTCTAGATTACTAATGCTTGAAAGGAACGCATCATAGTTCAAAGGAAACAGTATGTTTTCCTAGAGTAAATATTCGGAAAAGCTAAAATGCTACAGTTAATTTATCATTTAACTTATAAATAAACATTTAAATCCCCTATCGTTAATCTCAAATATAAACATACATTATTAGTTTGTTTGCCTGACCAGTTTTTGAATGCTTAGGACCTGCAGCTGTATTTTAAACTAAGAGATTCAGAGATGTGTAGGTTTCCTCCATGTGAGCCTTTTCTTTGCAGCTAAATTCTTGTGATCTGCAGTCTTTGCTTACTTACTTACTAAAGTGACATTTTCTTCCCATTCAACATACGTTAAATAGCAAAAGCACATTCACAGTTTCTGAAAAGCTGCATGTTACTGTACTAAAGGTAGAAATGTAAGAAATAGCCTTTCATCAAAACAGAACATGAGGCCTGCTAGTTTGCATTTACTACAGTATAAGAATAATCATAACAAGTAGTAACTGCAGAATAGCAGCAGATTACGGCAACATACTCACTCAGCTGTATTTTCTTAAATGACAGTTTGAATTAAAGTGCTACCACATGGCTGACAACTACAGGACTCGATCTGGGCAGAAAGGTAAGCAAATCGCTTCAATTGGAGTTTTTCCCTTTTGTTTTTTGGCTGGCTTATTGTAAGTCAAAAAAAAAAATGCTATTTGCCTCAACTCTCTTAGGCTTGTTTACACGGTTCTGGGCACAACAAAAGGATTGGTGATGTCATCCAGGATCCCAAGGTCAGGGTTACATGCAGAAAAATTTGCAAGTGTTACAGAATCTCAAACTGACTGTACTAGTGAGGCCCAAGATATGAGTTTTCCTGCAAGAAGTCAGACTGTCTGAGCTCAAAATATTTTTTTTCTTTGTAACATTAATAACCATGAGCCATAATAATTATAAATTGCAAGAAGGGATGTTTCAGTTACATATAAGGAACACATTTTTTCTCTATGAATAGATAATGTATTGGAACACGTTGCCCAAAGAGACACCTGTCACATCAAATCTCTGTTCTTGGATACTAGCAAGGCTTACCCAGACAAAGACCTGAGCAATCTGGGCTACATTCAGTGTTAAACCTGTTTTGTGTAGGAAATTGGATTGGAGACCTCTTGATGTTTCTTCCAACTCATATGTGTCTATGATTTATTGTCTTTGTCTTTTTGTAGCTATTACACCCAACTGTCGAGAAAAGTTTCTCTTCTTCCACAGTATACTCAGTGACTACACTTGGAGTAGATTGAATATTTAAAATAAGAACATGATCTTTACAGACTAACTTGGGATGAGTAATAGAACGAAAGCAGTACTTTTCCTTCTATGTCCACTAGAGACAGAAGAAGAAACTCCTGCATTTCAACAAAGGAAAGTCAGGCATTAGAAGAAACTTTTTAGAAAGTAATGAGTTACACACTAAAGTCAACTGCCTGGAGAGTATGGGGAATCTCCCATTACTCATGTTTTTATAAGAGCTGGTTGGACAGACATCTGTTGGGAATGGTTGGGTGTCAATGATCTTTTCTATAGGACTAACTGGAATAAATAAAAAGACACCTGGAGGTTCCTTCAACCATTCCTGGGTATAATGTGCAAAAAGGCCGCTACTAAAAGCCGAACACAGGACTTTGTGTTACATGCATACGTAAGCTATCAAGAATAAAAGAAAAAGGGGAAGTCACAATGCAATTACATAAAAGTTTTGTCAAAACAAGACAGGCACTTTTATAAAAGACATGACAACTATATCAAGCACTTACAAGCATTTTTTGTAGTTGTTCTACAGTTTGATTTGCCACGCTGATTCCGTTTATTTCTCTGATTTCATCCCCTACATGTAGCGTACCTATGGAGTTAACACAGATTTACCTGAAACACGTTTTTACAAATTAAGATAATTGTAAGACAGTGCTGATATTCATACACAGGCATAAATATGAAACAATATTAAAAGCATTTTTTTGCCCAGATTTGGGAAAGGATGTTCTTAGCTATGTATTAGCTACCAAAGACTACAAATCTGTCTTTCAGAGCGCAGTCAAAACACCAGAATGAGACGGCTGGACACCTCACACACATGGAGAAAACATCAGTCCCTTACAGGGACGCTGCAAAAACCCCCACAATGAAAAGACAGACACCTGCAACTAGTTAGCTGGAATTGTTCAACAGAGATATCCAAGCATTTTATCAGATGACTAGTTAATGCTGTTTACCTTCTGGATGTAGTCTTAATTTTATCTACTAGACCTGTATTTTTTCTTTTATCTGATTTTGATTTGCGATAGTTACAGTATGCATTTTCTGTGCATACACTTGACTTCAGCTTGAATGTAAATGATTGGTGTGACTACCCATAATGTCAGATGATGAAACAAATATCTGATTAGCTTAGGCAAGTCATAAACTGACCTGCTGAAGCTGAGATGGGAATGGCATGCCACAATGTGGCTGTAAGACACTACAAAAGCTCAACAGGGAGGAGGCCGCAAATGAATTAATTATCTTCAAGATTAGAAGCAATGTAGGAGGCTCGCCTGGATGATAATTTCTGAATTGAGTAGCTCAAAGCCACCTAATCCTCTTGAAGTTCTCAAAAAAAAATTCCACAGTTTATTATTAGTCAGAAGATGCTTTTCATATATAAGGAAATATGACAAGATAATTTACTTCACATATATTTCTTTCTCCTGTATGATGTAAAACATTTGTGCAAGTATACTTTTCTAAATACTGTACCTAAAACAATTACTGTACCTAGTATAATTAATCTTAGTTGGAAAAATGGCAACTGGCAAGCATCTCCTAAATTACAACATATCCATGGAAAATTACCTGAAAAAAAATCTATCAGGTAGAATTCTGAAAAATCTTTAAAATTCTTTTCCTGAACCAAAATAGTCAGTTTTTCCAAAGAATAACATTAAATGAAAACTTTCAACTTAACAAACATATGAAAATCAAACTGCATTCCTGCTAAACACAAACACACCCTGGACCAAGGATAAGAATCCTAAAAATCTCTGTTGCTATGATTCCCTTTGGAGTCTCCTCTGTGAAACAGAAGCTCATGTGGCAGTGCTACAGGAGAGAGTCCAAAGTTTACAAAAACTTTCAGTACTCTCAAGAGTAAGTTATTCAGCCACATTAAATGCTCCAAACAATTCTACAGGAGCTTATCTGCTGATAATGAATATTATAAAAAAGTTCTCAGCACAATTATTCTGCCACTCTTCAGTGTAAAATCATCACAATTAATAGTTCACTGAATGTGAATGCAATAGCTCTGCATTTGAATTTCAAATAATCTAGTTCACATCTAGAACATTAAAGATGAAGTCTCTAGTGAAGCACATTGAAAGTTCAGTTTTGGTACTTTCCCAGGAAGGCATTCAATACCCAAATCTTAAAAAAGAAAAAAAAAAGGAAATCTGAAAAAAAAATGAGGCTCTGTATTGACTGTATCATGCCAAAATTAAGTTGTTTTTGAAGTAAGCATAATTGTTATTAAACAATAATACTGAATGAGAAGGAGCATAAGTCCTGAAATAGTATAAAGGTTCTTTGGCATTATTCAAAATATAAATTGGACAGAATTAAATATCAGAAAGAGAATCAGATTCAGTAATATCCCTGTATCAAATAATTTCAATACTGCACTTAAATAAAATCCCCTCTTCTGAAGCATTTCCCATTTCTACTACTCTGACAGAAATGAGTATTGTTCTGTTCATGCCTGAATGGATATATTTCTGAGTAAATAACTTCCTTCTTCACCTTCGCAAGCCAGGGTGAAGACAGTTTTAGGAAGTGTGTGTTCTTGCTCTGCACAGAAGTATGAGAGCTCCTACTCTATTAGGAAGAAGACAGAACAAATTCTTGGAGTCCCTATTCAGAAACATGTTTTGTAGCCAAATCAAAATTCTATCGCTTGGAAAGTGAAATGCTGTGAACACATAATCATATTTTCATCAATTTATCATATACATTTTGTTAGAATGGAATAAACCTTATCAGGGGCATCAGCATTTTAAAAATTGGTGCGAGTTTCACTTTGAGAATGTAACATAGACAATGTAGAACTGCTGTTCTTCTGGAGATGTTAAATGGACAGCCAGTAAATCCTCTCTCTTCTTTGGAAATCTTTTTAAATGCCATATTGGGACATCTTCTTAAATTCATCTTATGAATGAATTCATATTTAAGCATGTATACCCCAAACCATATAGCAGCAAAACCCTATAGGTCAAGATATTGAGAGCTGCTGAGAATGCAGACTATGTGCAGATTCCCTGAAAATAATATTTACAGTATGAGTAGTCTAAACAGAATCCACAGATAAAAAGTGAATGGATAACTGAGATAAGTTAAGGTACAGACACCAAAGTGAAAGCCAAGACATAATTAAAAGCTAGAGATCTAAGATACAATTCATTTACTTTTTATAAAAAAGCAGACAAGTCAATAAAAAGACAAGTTTTAATGACTGCAAATGATGTTTTAGCCGAATCCTCTGGAATGTGTAAGTAGATAACATCTTCACAAGCCTGTCTTCCAACTTCAACTAGTGGGACTAGATACAGCTAGCATAGAGACAGGAGGCAGACTTCACAGCAGCTACTATTTCGTGATTGGGAATTGTGCAGTTTTTACTTAATATCAATATATCTGAAATTACACAGTTCCTGTAACCCCCCAGTAGACCTATTATTCAGCAAGAGGACACAGCAGAAGCAACAACATAAAAAAAACCCCAAAAAATAAATTTCACAGACCCCGTAATTAGGATTCAGACACTTTGTCATATATTTGCATTTCTCTGTTTAGTAAAAATATTCTAAACATATGTATGCTGCATGAAGCTGTAAAGAGACATCTAAAGCACTTATAAAATTAGAAACATTTAAAAAAAAGATGACAATACTACAGAAATACTGAAATACAGCTCATTTGACACAGTTTCTCACAGCATTCTGCTTCAGAAACTGTCAGCCTCTGGCCTGGACAGGCGCACACTCTCCTGGGTTGAAAACTGGTTGGATGGCCGGGCCCAGAGAGTGGTGGTCAATGGAGTTAACTCCAGCTGGAGGCCAGTCACAAGAGGGATTCCTTAGGGCTCGGTACTGGGTCCAGCTCTGTTCAATGCCTTTATCAATGACCTGGATGAAGGCATTCAGTGCACCCTCAGCAAGTTTGCGGAAGACACTAAGCTGTGTGGAAGTGTGGATCTGCTGGAGGGTAGGGAGGCTCTGCAAAGGGATCTGAACAGGCTGGACTGCTGGGCTGAGACCAATGGCATGAGGTTTAACAAGGCCAAATGCCGGGTCCTGCACTTGGGGCACAACAACCCTATGCAGCGCTACAGACTGGGGGAAGAGTGGCTGGAGAGCTGCACAGAGGAGAAGGACCTGGGGGTGTTGGTTGACAGCCGACTGAACATGAGCCAGCAGTGTGCCCAGGTGGCCAAGAAGGCCAATGGCATCTTGACTTGGATCAGAAATGGCGTGACCAGCAGGTCCAGGGAGGTTATTCTCCCTCTGTACTCGGCACTGGTGAGACCGCACCTTGAGTACTGTGTTCAGTTTTGGGCCCCTCACCACAAGAAGGATGTTGAGGCTCTGGAGTGTGTCCAGAGAAGAGCAACGAAGCTGGTGAGGGGGCTGGAGAACAAGTCTTATGAGGAGCGGCTGAGAGAGCTGGGGTTGTTTAGCCTGGACAAGAGGAGGCTGAGGGGAGACCTTCTTGCTGTCTACAACTACCTGAAAGGAGGTTGTGGAGAGGAGGGAGCTGGCCTCTTCTCCCAAGTGACAGAGGACAGGACAAGGGGGAATGGCCTCAAGCTCCACCAGGGGAGGTTCAGGCTGGATATCAGAAAAAAATTCTTCATGGAAAGAGTCACTGGGCACTGGAACAGGCTGCCCAGGGAGGTGGTTGAGTCACCTTCCCTGGAGGTGTTTAAGGAGCGGGTGGATGAAGTGCTTAGGGACAAGGTTTAAGGGAGTGTTATGAATGGTTGGACTGGATGACCCAGTGGGTCCTTTCCAACCTAGTGATTCTATGATTCTATGATTCTAAACTTAAGTGCAGAAGAGCTATCTTAGTTAGATGGAGCTCATATAGAACAGGTTAAATTTCCCAAATCTTTAGAAATAAAAGACACTGGGTAATTAAAAAGAAAAGCACAGAGTTTTAATGGGCATGGTGGGATTTTTTTTTTTTTTTACCCACTTTTAACAGTTTTTAAAGTTTTATTACCTTCATTATGGAAACAATGTCATCTGAAACAGTATTCTGCAGGGGATCACAGCTACCCAAGTACAGTCGGAAGAAAACTTTCTACCTGTGCATCTTAGAGCAATCTCCTTTTAAAATTCACTTTTAGAATCCAAATTAATTTCAATTCAGAGGGTCCTCTAAAGGAATGCAGAAGTCTATATGAATTGCATTTTTATTTGTATGAAAAGTTTTCTCTTTCCTGCTTCTTGACAGGTTTGATTACATCAAGGACGTGAAGTGACTATATCAGGGAAAGGATCACTGTAACTTTTCCCTGTTCTATGTTTTACCTTCCTAATTACCTGTCCCTCGTTTCTTCTGAAACAGAACAGTAGATTAGAAGGAACTTTGGTCTGACAAATGATGAAAATTTTTGTGTTCATCAAAAGAAAAAGATGGCAAACTGTAAAACTAAAGTAACCCTTTCAATGGTGCAATACAAACTTGCAGCTAACCACCTAGCAAGGAAGTTATTTGTTTAAAGTAGGACAAAGTCCAGCTTTTTTTGACACCTGATCTGGACCCACAAAACGGAAAAAAGTAGTAGACTGGAGTTAAGAAAAGATGCATGTTTGCAGGGTTTGCTATTGTAGTGAAAACTGAAAATTAGATTGAAGGCAGGAGAAATGTTTTTATTTACAAAATAATTTTTATGAGCCTCAACATAGAAAATATAAAGATCCTCAAGAACTGTGTGAAAACAAAAATTTGATTTTTGTTGAACAAAACTCTTTCATATTTTGCAAGGAAAAGTACTGCCACCAGTCCAAGGATATAAATATACACACACACACACACACACATATATTAAAAACAAGAGGATTAAATAAGTACAGCTCCAGAAATTATTGGCATTTCAATCTCTTACTGGGCTGTAGTCTCATTATCCTAATTAAGGCCTAAATGAAACATAGCAGGCCCTCATGTGAAAATGCCGGCAGACATCTGCAACTGGAAGGTAACAAAGGCAGATATCAGGACTCCATCCAGAAATAAAGGTAAGCTACCACAGAATAGTAGCAATCAACATGAGAAATATTACACAGTTAGTTCAAAACTATCTAAAAAATTGTTTGAAGACAAAACTATTCATGACACATGATTACCTTGCCGATGAATCATTCCTCCATGCATAATTCTTGCCACAATACAATGGTTCAGCTCATTCATTTTTAAAGTGATTCCCTAGAAAAAAGAAATGTTTATACTTCTAAAATAAAACACTAAGCAGTGCGACTTTTGGTGAATAACAGTCACTTTACCTAAAAGCTTGAAGGCACTGTATAAATTTTAAGATTAAAATAAGAACTTTGCCACTCAGTTAAATATAGGCAATGAAAACAGATACCGCTTATATCTGAAGATATAATACTTTAATATATGAGCATATAAGATTCTGGTTTGTTAAAATTTTGTATTGAAGTCAAAGTGTCCAGTCTGGTTTAAAGCCTAATCTGCCATAACTGCTACAAGGTTGTTTTTAAACAAAACCAGCTCTAATATTACAGCAGTAATATGGATACACACATAGCATTTCAAGCCACAGATATGCACAGGAGGATAAGTATCTACAATGGCTGCTGAACTATTCCAGCCGTACTGGCAACCCTACTTCAAAGTGCAGAATACATCATTAAAATCATTATCATACTGGTCATTCTAATAAAGACAGACTGTGGATTGGCACAGCCCAACAGAATAAAATACTGTTTTATGTTGTTTACTAGCATAATGAATTCCGTATTCTCCCCTTCCCCTACAGCATGGACCCAGCGCAATCACACAGAGTTATGAAAAATACTGAGGTTCCCTCCATACCATTGGTTCATCCGTGTTCTTCTGGAACTGCACCAGTCGAACTCGTGTTACGTTCTCCATATCCATGTCGCCGTTGGCACTTTCTGGAGAATCTCCGTTTAAGTATGGAGAGGTGGGAGGAGGAGTAACTCTCAGCGCTTCATCACTGTAAACTTCATGTGCCACTACATCATGAGTTTGAAGTAAGGCCTAGACAAGATCAGAGTAATAAAATATCAGAGTTCTGTCATCTCTGATGCCCCCCACTTCCTTATTAGCATTTTTGAAGCTTTCCAGAAATTACAGGAAATCCAAGATATTTGTGCCTCGTTTTCTATATGGGAACTTTTCCCTTAAAGGAGTCTAATATAAACTTCAGCAGACAGCAAATGCATACACACATAAACAGCCTTTGAAATCTGCATGAGTACATCTAATTTTCTACTGTAGCTACCTAAAAGAGAATGATGCTGCTTCCCTCTCCCCCACCTTCTCGACACCTGCATGGTGCCAGAATTAAGTCATCTTTATTTCTGTGCCTAGACAAAGAATTAGGAAGCCAACTTTCTGAGCAACCCATTCTACAATAATTACCGTAGTAAAATGTGAAGGTATTCAGATCTTATGGTATTTCAGTCTAATAAAGACAGATTGTGGATTGATATTGACTGAAAGAATGAAACCCCTTCTTTTGTCGTTTACTGGCAAAATCACTTCCATATTCTGCCCTTCCACTAGAGCACAGACCCAGCACACCCATACTATGTTCAAAATGTCAGACAAAAATTACAGTAAAAACCAACAAACTGTTCAAATACTACTTCAACAGTTTTACTCTGCTTCTTGATGCAGAGAATGGTACAGCAGGTAATGGATTAAGTGTATTTAATCTTTGATAAGTGGAACAACTGCCTGTGTAAGAACTCTACGCTAGGGAAAAGATATGAAGCCTGTATAAGTGTAAGAACTGTAACATAGTATGATGAGTTACATGTTGGACAAAGTGTAAGCATTTGCAAAGCACTATTCAACAGTACCAGGCTTTTTTATGGTATGACATTCCACTGCTTTCCAGGATATCTTTAGGAGTCCTGTATCACATTCATTTAATGTTTACATTTAACTGTTAATAATGAGTATATTATAACTAGCTTGCTTCTGCCCAAAAATTTAATACGATTTAAATGTGAACATGCTAGTTCTACTCTTATATTAACTCATCAAGGACCAGAGATAGATACTGTCTTTATACGCAAATGGACAGAGGTTTCTCAGATAGGGATTGATAAATCAGGCAACAGCAGAGATACCAGCCACCAGCGCCATTGGGTCAATCTATATTATAGTTACAACTTGTTAATTTTAATTTAAATTCTCATAGCTCTCAACTTGCAAGCCCATCAATCTTGCAAGACTTGAGATTGACCATCTAGAATTTGTTTTGGCAGAGAAATCTGACTCTGTAACATCTTAGTCTTCAATTAAAATGTTTGAGCAGAATGAAAACAGAAAAAAGGGATAACAAACTACCCTTACACAATACATTTCTGAAGTGGAATCCAAAGCAGAAATGTTTCTTTCGTGGCTTCTACAAAATTCTACATTTATTCCGAAGGTAGCATTCTAAAGTGTATTATGTTATAAAAGATAACTTCATGAACAGTTCAAGTTCCCTGTCATCAAATCAGTTTCCAACTATAGTTGGGAACTCAGCATTACAATGATGGAACAGAATTCCTTAAACTAGAAATGTTCTACCCACATTCCCTGTTTTCCTCCCCTCCTGTGTTTCAAGTCCACCCACACAAATACTATTTTGGTTTAAATACTAACCTATATCTCCATCTTCTATTTTTCATCTTATTTTGTCAACCACTAAGCTCAAACTTGCAACAATTCTTCTGGATTAGTCTGTACTACTGAAGCAACAACTTACACTAGAGATCTGGACCATATATGTACATGAAATCACTTTAATTAAATAAGTTCTTTAATCTGATTTATTTAATTGGGGGTAAACTTATGCACGAATACTCCTATATAGGTTTAGGAATTTAGCTTAGTTCTCCTTCTGGTATCTGAAAACTGTTTGTGGTTGTCCCAAGTAAGACAAGCACCCATGCATAATCATGCCTTATCTCTGGTTGTTACATAACACCGCCGTTCTAGGAGTGAGCGTGATCTTGGCTTTGCACGGAAGCACTCTTTAGAAGAGGACAATGACGACCTGTGCTTGCGCCAGCTCAATCTACTCAAAGCTACACAAGCAACTTCGTGCACCTGTCTATACCTGTTATATTCTCCACACTTTAATATCACATTTCTTTATGTGACTCAGGACATTTGCTTCACATCAAATATATGCTTTGCTTTATACTAGATTTTTAGCAACAATATACACCTTGTAGGCTATAAATACGGTAATTTGAACATTTTTAAAGATTCATAATAATACTAGGTGACTTTAGAAGGTGTTAAAGAAATTTAACATAAATTCAGAAACACCAGATATTAAATTATGGCAACCTCAATTTAAATGTTGAAAACCTTTAATATAAAGACTGATACTGGACTTAAAGATACTTGTTCTCATGTGTTTCTGTTTATTTTGATAATTAAGATTTTTTCCCCTTTTTCCTTTGCATAACACGATAATCCTGCTGAAAATAAGCTTAGTGAGAACAACTACTTTCTACTACATCACAGGATTATTGTCTGCAAAGAACAGCAAACATTTCAATTGCTCCACATACTAAACATCTATAATAGAACCTTTTGCAGATAAAACTGGCATATCTGAAAGACTACTTGAAGTACTGTAATGGGATAAAAGCTCCTTGAAATTTTACACAATGGGTGAGGTACTTGATAATCTTCTAGAGAATTCTTAAATTAATTATCTTTTGAAAGACCTTTATGTAAAATTTACTTATATTTCTTTAAATCAAAATGTTAAGCATGTACAGACTAAATTAATAATTTCTTCGTGAACCCATACAGCACACAAAGGCAAAATAAAACTAAATCATCAAAAAAAATTGACCACAAAGATCTAAGTGCCAATTGCATTACTTACAAATATATACTTTATTTGCTTTGGCTCTGTAAAGCTGTAAGCCCATAGTCTAAGCCACTAACACCATGTTTAAGTAGAAGAGACACTATAAACCATTGTCTTCCAATTAGGTATACACATTAGATAATAATATAAATAATAGTAAAATACTCTTGTTATCATAGAGGTGTTACTGTACACAATCCTAGTTATTACATCTTATTACTTCAGTCTCTGTGCATCAAAGCTCAGCAACTTACTAAACTGAGCATTGATTTGTCCACTGCTTGGTGAACACACTGAGTGTAGGCTGACAATATTGCTTTATATGATTATTGCCTTTCCTAAAAGTATCCATTGTAAAGGCTTTGTCTCTAAAGGAAAGTTTGGCACAATGCCACACAAATAATAATTTTGTAAGGTCTGAGAATTTCTAAAAGGTGTACCTGGGAGCAGGAGCGGAATGATAGGAGAGGATGGGATTGCCTCTTTTACATCTGTAGACTCTGGTATGTGCACCTTAAAGGTGTGAGTCCACAGCAACATATGCCAACTTAACTGCTGCTTTACACTTTTGTGCCATTCCTCCCTAACATCGACTACGTGGTTTTGTCTCCTTGCTCATTCTGGCTTTGGCAGTATTCCACTTGTCCCTAATCCTTTTTGCTAAATGGATAATTTTTTTTGTTGGAATAGTATCCTACTAGTTTAGCAGTGCAGTGTCAAATGAATGTCAGAACAACTGCAAGGGAGAGGATGAAACACGGGGAGAAGGGATGGGCTCCATCAAACAGCAATTTAGCTTAAGATGCCATAGATTAAACTACTGAATTTACTTCTCATCAAAAATACTTGTTATGGAATGGGAGCTTAATAAAAGACACCTTCTACAGAACTGCAACAAAAGAATTCCGACAGTTGGCTTTAAGTTTATGAGGACATCAGGTGGAAATAGAGATACCTATAAAATATGAGCTTCAAGTCACTTTTCCTGTTGCTTGATTTGATACATGAAATTTTTACATGCCACTACCATCTTTATTGATGCCTATCCTGAAAATAAGTTAGATTTAAAAAATGCTTTCTCCACAGTGCCTATTGTTTTTGCAATACTGTATGGTAATTATGGAAAAAAGGTAAATCAAATCAACATATCAGATTCCAAATAAAAATTTTGAGTGCCAGACAATTTGTTCATGGGATTTTTCTTTTCTTTTTTTTTTTTTTTTTTAAATCTTTCTTAGAATATGGCTGAATATCTGAGCACCATTCTACCTTGTTTTATGTTCTATTCCAAGCAAGTATTCCTGTTAAATGTTGAACCAGCTTTGTTACAGATTTCAGGACAGGTATCACCTCCATCATCATATCAGTGTGTTGCTGAGTACAACATAAAAAAGCCAATGTCTGCCTTAGTAATTAGTGGAATGAAATAGGAATGAACAAGAAGTAAAACAACTGGGTTAGTGAGGACCCGATGTACACACTGAGTGCACTGCAGGAGTTTTTACTTCTGAGCAGCTTCCATCTTGCCCTGTGGACTGAATGCTCATCAGCTGCTGGATTAGGCTGGCTTCCAGCATACATCTTCAAGTTTAATTTTATCTGCAGGGAGTCTAGTTTGCATGCTCTGAGACCTTACATGATACAAGCTAAAGCATTGTAAGGGAACAATCAGGAGATTCACTTCAAAAACATACTACTGATCTGATTTAAGAGTACTAAAATAAATGCAGCTAAAGCTACAGTGGCCATGAAAAGAACACACTGGGACACACAGCTACCCCGATTTCATCTTATACCTGAATATGAGGTTGGTTTCAGCCCACTCTTCCCTGGAATTTATGTTTATCCTTCAGACTTACAGTAATTCAGTTTTCAGGTGAGCAAATTCCACAAAGCCCCCTGTATATAATCTTTGTCTTAGGGAAAGTCAAATTCATGATTTTAAACTGACAACAGCACAGAATAGATTTAAGCGAACACTTTTATTGCTCAACTTATGAACTTCATCCACAGCATAAAGAAAAGAAATCCTTTAGGTAGTTTCAAAAGACTAGACTTCAGTAACTCAAACCAAGTTACTAAGTGGTCACATCCCTGACCAATCAACTGCCCACAAATCGGGTTTCTGAAAAAGACACAGTAGGAGTTGGTATGTAACACAAATTCACTAGACTTTACAAGCTATTGATTAATTATAAAATAATGTTAAAGAAACACTTATTTTGCAATGAATTCACACATCTTTATCCTAACAAGACCTTTGGAAAAAGCAAAAGGAAGATCCTAGCTCTACTGACAAACATCCAAAAGGATTCATCAAACTTCCCTGTGCAACAAAGCTCCCCTAAAAAGACAGTGAAACCGCTCCACAATTAGATTACTCTAAACTGCTGAGTTTTCTGCACAGTAATGGGGACCAACAGAAGTAGTAATAATAACTATTTTGCCAGACCAGCAGAGTAGAAATAGTTATTAATAGGTATCTTGTATTATATGCAGTTTAATCACCTGCAGATTTTAAAGAGAACTTGCTTCTAACATGAATATTAAAAAACCAAAAACATCAAAAGAGTAGCATTTGTTACCATGAAATGAGGTTGTGTTAAAATACGCTTTAGCTCCTTTGCATCATTGTTCTCTGGATAACATGAAATTTCTTCCAAAACCTGCAAAATAAGCATGATAAATGCCTGTAGTAACATTCTTTTAAATAAAGCTATTAGTCAAAGAAACGAACACCCTCAGTGGTCAGTCAGAATCTCCAACTGCCAGAAAATTTTGCAGAACAGAACTTCAGGGTGTCTATGAATATGACTTCAGTTCTTACACAGTTTTCTTCATGTTCATTCTATATTAATAGTTCTATAAACAGTACTTTCCTATGACATTATCCCCAACAACTTTACTTACTTTTATGATAATATGTAATATAACTTAATTTTTTTTCACTACTTGCAATAAATAAAGAAATAAAATACTACTTGTCAGGTATAAGAATTAAGAACATCTGTGTCTATCTTTGGTCTTAGTGGGCCACTTTCATTGCATTTCTTGGTCTGATTTTCTTAGAACTAGCTATGATAAACTTAGTTCAGGTATCTATGATATATTTTGTAAAACGTGATACCCACAAATGTATCTTATTTTGTGACTAAGTCATATAAACATCAAACTTGTGCTGTAGATAAATGAACTGGACATGAAAGATACTGCATTTACCCAACAGGAGTATTTCTTTTAATATCGCAACTGATGCAGCAAACGTTAAATGATGAAATTGAGTAATATACATAATCCTTACAGACATAATGAAATTTTGCAAGTTTATGCAACACTTAACTAGTAACTTAACTAGGCAACTGTAGAACTTCAGAAATAATTCAGATTATAAGCCTGGATACATACCAGTATCTTAACGAAGAAAAAATGTGCCACTTTAAATACAACTAAACCTTCAAAGTAAAAAAATATATTTTAAAGCCATTACCTCTTTGGCTCTCTGTACAGCATCACTTGGAGGATTCCTGATTTGCGGTGAAGATTTTGTGTTTATTTTGTCATAAAGCTGAAACAGCAAGAAAACAAACTACTGAAATAATATGCTACTTTATATAAAGTAATGAGGAGCACTGACAATACCCTGCTTTTTGTTACCACGACCAAGATGATTGTTAAACTGCAAGACCCGCAGATGTTTTATATACAAAATCTAGCAGCTTAGGGTTTTGACTTTTCATTTTTAAACATTTCCTGATCTGAACAGTGCATAGATTCAGAGTTCATAGGATGACATGGGAAAGTTCAAGAGGTTAAGGGATTCTGCAGACCTCCTTTGCTTTTTCCACAGATTTACAGAAACTATATTCTTCTACCAGAAGTGATCCTATGAATCTTGAATAAATGCTGTAAACCATACATTCTGCTAAAAGTTCAAATTAATCTACACAAAATTCTAAACAAATCAAATCACCAGACATTCCAAACAGTAATTTAAATAAACCTCAGAACATGGGAAATGCTCTTGAAAACAGAGTGGTACAAAACCCAAAGTCTTAAGAGAAGAGAAACACGAAACTTTCCAAGTAGTGCTCACAAAACTGAAATTTTCAACTGAAATTCAAAAGTGTATGTAAATAAACATTCAGAATACACAAGTGACTCTAACATCTTTAGCAACTTTAACACTGTAAAGGATGAGTTGATAAGAATCCCCCATTTAGGCTGCTCAGCAAGGACTTCACAGGAGTTTACTCTGAGAAGCTTATAGCTCCACTGTTTGGCTGAGGACAGCCATGGATGTTTGAAAAATGGAATCTTGTCAAGCTATAGACGTACATGAAATACCACATGAAATACCATTCAGTTTTAGAAGAGATGTAAATTTGAACAAATGCAATCCAATATCATAATTTTCCTTGGGTTTCTTAACAATCTAATGCACATTTTGAATATTTCAAGTCCATATGCGAATAAATATGAAAAAAGGAAACAATATCACTTCCAAAAAAACATTGCCTGCAGGACTGTTATACCTCTTATCTTGGGGAAAGAAAAGTAGACAAGTCAATCACAATTTGTGATTCCAAAACACTCCTATACTCAACATTTTAAGCAGCCTTGACCACTGCTGAAGTTTTTAAAACAAGGGCTTTCTGCTACTTATAGTTCAGGAAACACTTCAGTCGCATACACAATTATTTGTTTTTACTTTTTCCTAAGTAAGCAAGCAAAACATACCCAAACGCCTGCAAATCCAAATTATTAAGTATCACATTTATACACCTGTTAAGAAATTGCACCAACCACAGCGTACTGAGTAGTTGTTGAAAATGCATGATACCAAACATATATATTACTGAATGCATTTTTCTAAAAGATTCACACATGCATCCTGTTTAAGACTAATGACATTACAGAAAAGTTAGCATGAAAATATTAGTTCTTTGTAGCAATTGTTCAAAAGCAAAATTGTGGGCTTCATTCAAGTTGTTGTGTTATTGTAATCTAAAACAACTGGCAGTTTATAGAAACAATTTTTTCTCACTGTCATGGGAGAGAGTAAGTTATCTTCTGAGGCTGGGAAGGAGCTAAAAAGGAAAGTAGGAAGCATAGTGCCTCTAAGAATGTTTATGAAAAAATCAAGGCAAAGTTCAGACTGAACAAGGATGCATTTATTTTTGCATAGTGCCTTCATGCTGAAGAGTGGCGCTTAAATTTCATCTTCCAGAACTGCTGCTTACTGAGATTTGCTTCCAAGGCATTAGGAGGGACTCTTGATAGCACTTAAAAGAAAAACCTTCATATCTGCATTAAGGCTAAAGCCTATATATTACCCAAGCCATGGGATCCATTTGTTGTTTCTGGGAGTAGAAGACAGCCACGACTACAGAAAGAATGTATTTTTGTAGCTGCACTAGCATGAGCAGATCTCTTCTAGAGACTCTCCTTAGGTGCTCTACCTCCAAATTTCATTACTGTGGAAGGCACTCATTCCAGGGTCTAATGGAAACACAATGCAAACAGCCTACTCTGCATTACATTTTTACCAGGAGTATGTTTTTTTCATTAAAATTCAGTCCAACCTTAACTCTAAAAAGTGAGACACAAACAAATTCCACAATAAATCTGAAAAGAAACTTGAATCTCTCTAACCTGAAATGCATTTTTAAATGGTAAATCCCTATTTAAAACCAGGGAAGGTATACTGATTTAACAAAAAAAAAAACTCAAACAACCAGCCCCACTATTTCTTCATTTGTTTAACTGGATTACCATTACTTTAACATCTGCATGTAAGGAAAAAGAAAAGCGTATTTTCTGCCCCCCCAAAAAGACCATATATCTAAGAACAAAGAATATAAATAATATTTTCAAGAGGGGATGCTATCTTGGGGGAAGGAGGAGTCTTGAGCAGTCAGAAAGCATAAGTTAGCTATGTATTAATTTCTCCCGGGGAAGACTACAGCCAAATGCCATAGCATAATGAGAATATTTACTAGAGACTGTTACATGTGCTTGAGGCATGCCCACAATAGGTCACTGTTCAGTTCTACATTAAAAATTCAGGAAGGATGTCAAGAGGCAGAGAAGGCTCAGAAAAAGGTTTCAAAAAATATCAATCATATCTCCCCCGTGAATATTATAAAATGTTTAAAGAAGACAGAAGATGATAACATATGGGAAGTCAATTTAATTGACAAAACTATTGCATGATCTGAGTTAAAGGGAGCTGTCAGGACAAATTCAGATCAGAATTAAAGCACAGGTATCAACATTGCAGGTAATTAAGGGTGTAATTGATTTTGCCTCTTGGGAATTTTTAAAAAGTTAGAAACAGACATATTTGAAATGGTATACTCCAATTCAAGTTTGTTCATGGAATTTTTAGCTTACAAAAGTACCAGGCTACATAGTTAAAATTGCTTCTCCTAACCGCATATTCCATAAACAACAGATTAAGCTTTAAGATTTCAGTATAATTAATTTATTTTTTAATCTGGTGGGAATTGGTATCTATCTCAATAAAACTGTTGTTTTATTTATTATCCTAAAGGGAGCCCGCAGCAGTAGTGAAAGATTTATTTTTGTACGTGAAGTTAACAATAATCAAAGAAGATCTCCACATTAGAAAATCCAAATGACAAAGAAAAACATAGTCAATTCCTGTACAATATTTTTTAGGCACACTGTAGGTGTTCAGTGAGTTCTTACTATCTCTGAGCTTCAAATTACTTTTAAAACAGGAGGGAGCCGACCATGGCTTTCATCATGTCAAGATTTTTTTGTCTTTTCACAGATGAGCCACAAACCCTTAGGTTTTAATTGTGGTTCTTGAAATGATGATGAACAGTGGCTTGACTTAGAACTGTTTCTAATCCCTTTTTACAACAAAACAGCTGTATGCATTACTAATATTTGATGTTAGCAACAGAAAAATTTCCTGGTAGAGACAACCAGAATTGTTACCAAACTGTCTCACTGTCTATTTTCACATCTCATCTGGAAACAACTTTTTATTCGGGCCATACAATTCCTCTCTGGTATAATGCATTATAACACTAGATTACTTTTGAGAGGAGTGGCATGAATTGCAATACACAAGACAAATGTAATTACAACACAGTGAAGACAGTGAAAGGACAAGACTGTTTACAAATCTACTAATACATACACAGCAACCCTGTGAACCATTTATCTTGTTCTGGTTTACATGTCATCATATGTTTCTAATGGAGAAATTAAAGTAATATTACGTACAAGATTGTATCAGATGTACCATTTCTACATTAACTGCTTATGTGTAGTCAAAGAAAAAATAAGAACGAACAGCTAAGATACAGTTTTAAAAACATAATACTAACAAGTAAAAAAAAAAACCAAAGTAACATTATGTAAACCCAGAAACAAAGGATTTATTAGTGCTTCTTAGTAGTTGTGTTAGATTTTAATTTTTTCAATATACTATCTCAACAATGCTTTCACTGCCTTTTTTTTTTTTTTTTGACATTAAAAATTTAGTCTGGTTCCAAACTGTCTCTCTTTTGGTATGTACTCATATAAACACAAGGATGAATCCAGGATATTATCTTGTATCCCTCATTTCCAATTTTAGTAATTGTGTGTTCAGTCTGGATAGAATTTTATAGCATTATGTTACTAAGCCTATTTCAAAAAAACACACTAACTCTAACAATAATTAGTCTTTAGTGGTTACAGAAGATGATTAGAAGCTTTCCACCAGAAGCTGGTAAGAAGAGCAAAGGATATACTATGCATTAATGCACAAGAGCTGCTGAAGCAGTACTACCTTCTTTGCAATCTTCAAAACCAGATTGTTTTGCAATACTCTTCAAATATTTTTGCATTTAAACAATAGCTGTAGCAGAAGCAATTTAGAAGGAATTCACAGCTCCATAATTAATCCCTGAAAGCATCCGAATTTAGAGATTTCATAGAGACACATTAAGAACATTTTTCCCTTACAAAGAATCCAACATATCTTTACACTAATGTTTCACAAAATGTTTAAGAGAACTGTGAATTAAACCCGTTTGCACACAATGAAGTAAACATCAATGACAATTACAGCCAGGATTTACATGCTCCTGTGGTACAGAACACATTACTACATGTGGTTAGCTACACAATTTTAATCACACAAAACCAGCCTGTTTACAATGCTGTTGTTTCTAAGCAGCCCTGCAAACCTAAGTCCTTCAGGGACCATACCAAAGGTAGTTTCTTGTGGAACAGAATGAACTAATTCATTTTCCACTGTCCTCAACACAATGCTTTTCTATGTAATATCAACAGACTTTCAGCAGGGTGAACTCCATATGGTGGGATTTCTTTTTCCTGGGACACTCTATTTTCAAGCAAATAACTCTGTCCCCTCACCCCAGTAGTCCAACCTCCAACAACTGCACTCAGCAATACCAATAAACATAACAATTAAAAATTTCTAATAATTAAAACAAATAATTGCTGTAAAAAGTCACAGCGATTGCAACCTTCGGAATTTCCAGACTTTTGAATAATTTGCATCTGAGCCTCATTCTTCAGCATCAGTTCTTCTGCATTTGCTACCCACGAAATCTAAATTAAGAGCTTACTCTAGAAAAGCTTAAAAATCACAATTAATATATTAACAAAATATGATATAACAAACATAAGTTGACAATATAGCTAATTAACAGAATAGTTCTGCTTCTTAAGAAGACAAGTTTTGCTTTAAAGTTTGCATGCTAAAACACAAATGCTATGAAAAGAATACTCACAGCAACTCAAGTAGCGTCATTATCTGTTGACCAGCCTTGCAACAGCAACTGTTATTACAAATAGGCTTGTTGCTCTGCTACCTGTCATAGCTTCCTATTGTGCTACTCCATTTACCCCAGAGATTTTGCCTGCTGCAAGTCTGAAAGAGATCTATGACCTACCAAACAAAACAATATTCACAAGTAGTATTATCAAAGTAGCACTAAAATTAAAGAGCAAATTAGATAATTGACAGACCATGTCTTTCTTCTGCCAGTTCTGTTTCACATATCCTCTTCCATGCAAAATTCCACCTTCTCATGGCTTCTCTTTCCTTGGGATTCTATGCCCTCAAGGAAAGACATCCCTGAAGATAACTGCTACTGGAAAACACACTGAGTAACAAGGTCACAGTCAGCAGAAGCTTTATCTTCAACTTTGTTTAAAGACAGTTTGTTCTTTTAAGCCCTCTGTTTTTCATTATTATGGACTGTGCCTGAAGTTTACTGTCATCCTTTTTGCATCAGTGACTTAACATTCATTTTCCCAACACAATCCTGCAGCATGTTACACTCCTGTCTCATACGGAAGTTCGAAACACATTTAAGACACTACCTTGTGACCTCTAGAGCGGTACAGATCACAGTTGTCCACAGCTTCAAACTTTCTTCTGTGTGATACACTTACCATAGAATAGGAGTACAATCAACCTTTGCATTCAAGTCCCTTACACAGCGAAATGCCGTGCAGTTAAAAGGTGAAGAGAATTACTTTAATAGAATGTTTCAGGAAGTAGTTTATCAGCCAAAATGAAGATTCACAGAACAGGGCAGTCAGAAGCAGAATATGAATTCTGTCTGAACATACAAGTGTTTGCTTCTGTCATGTCATGGAACTGACAGCCGCCATCATTGCAGCTTGTTATTTCAGGCACTCAGACTTCCAGTAACCCTGACAGAGGTTATGCTAATTTGAAATACTCAAGTTTCTTTCTACCTATTCAATTTCATGCAACACAAAATAAAAAAAATTCTAACAGTAACAATGAAAACCCTGAATTTCACTTAAATTTTGATTATGTGATAGAACTAGAATACACTTATTATTCTTTTAATTTTTAGAGAAATTTTTATCCGCAAAGTGTAGGCTAACTGTAATTTGGTTTTAAGTCATCTGCATCCTTACATATCTATAACGTGTTATCTGTAGAACAGTTACACTTGCTGCTACTTGTGCCAGAAACAAACGTAAACCCAGATTTTCTTATGCCTTTACCTAAAACAACAGGTAAGAAAAAATTACGCCAGATAAACTCAATCAACACTACAGAATTTCAACTTTTACTCCAAGCTGCTTGTGTTTTTTGGAATCATTCCATATCTGGACTTCTTCACTTATTTTATTTTCAACGAAAAACTTAACTTTTGGGGAGAAGAAGAGAGGAGAGGAAACCCAACCAAACTGGCCAAAACATTTTCCTCTGTGTAT
This sequence comes from Cuculus canorus, assembly GCF_017976375.1. NCBI lineage: Eukaryota > Metazoa > Chordata > Aves > Cuculiformes > Cuculidae > Cuculus > Cuculus canorus. The sequence continues at coordinate 89,798,018 of NC_071401.1, forward strand.
TCCTTCAATTCCCACTCTGCACGACTGGCAAACAATTGTCTTCTACAGGTTAGGATGACAAATTTCATTGTGTTGCACACATAAAACCTGAAATTATGACCATGCAAAACTGACATACCAGTGATGCTAAATATCAACTGGAAAACATTTAACAATGTTAGCGTGTTGTTAATGACCAGACTTCTAATGCTCACAGAGGATATTACGTCTTTCTTGGTCGTCAATGCCTTACTGCTGGAGAAAGAGAAAACATATTAACTGATCTACTTCAAGAACTGCTGTTTTATTAAGGTGGAACCTTGAAATGATCACAGGCTTCCTTTCAGGGGGAAAGCACACGCCCCCCCAAGTCCCTGAGGACACAGCCAAAGCATTCTGTATGTGTTGCCTTCATAGTGATCCAAGGGATAGAAAGGAACCCAGAAAGAACGCCTCTTCCTCGCCTTCAGAGGGTCTACCTACCGGCAACAATTTGTTACCTGACAGCTGGAAGGAAAGCATACATTCCTTTGACAGCATTGGCAACAGGCAAAGATGCCAAATGGCATTATACACGTAACCACTCAGTATTTTATCATTTAAATTTTGCATTGATATATTTTGTATGCTTGGAAACACCCAGGGAATTAGAAGGTTAAGCTACAGAAGTGCAAAAAGGTTTTCCATTCTGTTATGTAGCTAAATGTGGGGATGCCTGTTGTATCCATCATTTGATCAAAACTTAAAATAACTGAAAATGTACCTAAGTTTAAATCCTCTCAATAGGTTACAGTCCTGTAGTGAAACTGCAGGCAGTCAAGAACTGTGGGAAATCACATGAAGTTCAATCTGAAAGTAAGGCTATATAAATCTCTGCAGTCCATATTAAATCCACTTTGATTACGTATGTGACTGTAACCGTTTTTTAACTGTTTCTTTGATAGGTTCTTATCCTGCTACTTCAGAAAACCAGCAATTCTAGCTTTGAAAATTATAAAGATAATATTTCTACTTACGTGTATTACATGACACAATGTTTTTTACAGTCTTCATAAAACATAAAATATTTTCACAGATTGTATTAAGTCAATCTTTGATCTAATTTTATTTTTTAAACTGATACAGGTTAAAAGCAGATTCAAAGACACACTTAACGCTTTTACTGGTTCAGACCACAGGGTCAAGTGGCAAGCTCTTCTGTAATATCTGACTTGTTTGTTCTATTTCTTTGTTAGGGGGTAACTTTTTACCTTTAGCATACATTAGTTACAAACAAATTTTAGCTCTATTGTAGAATGTATTCTTTTTTAGCAGAAACTACCATGTGCTATGCACTTGCTCAGTAAACTCAAAGCCTTCTCACTTTAGAGGTAAAAGAGCAAAAGAAAGGACAATATTCTTACAAAATAAACTGCAGGGTGTGTGCATTTCTTTTTCCTACAGCTGTCCTTTTAAATTGTGCCTCTTGATTTGCTTCATATTTACCAAGAAGCTTTAATTGCTTCACAGACATGCTGATGAGAAACAGTTATGCTACTCCTGAAACTCACACGACATTATTTCCTCCTATTTAATTTCAGGTGCCCTTAAATGCCTCATTCATGTATAACGAATCTAGACTCCAGTATACGGCAGCATTGTATTTCACTATAAATTAGGAGTCCAGCATAGTAGAATGTAACATATTTTAAGAAAACCCCATATTATCACTTATCATAGAAATTCTATTGACTTTAGAAGCTGTAGTTCTCAACAAGTGATAGCAGATGTTAAAAGATACGCTAGACAGTACATGCACACAGCTTGCCAGAGAGGAAGAGGTTGCAATTTAGCTAAATTCTACATGATATGTGATGCATGTAGGTAGACTTACATTCTCTCAAGCTGGAAATTGTGGCAAGCAAAGTCTGGGATTGAATAATCTTAAATACATACAACAATTTAAAACCATAGTGACAAACCAAAGATTGATTAGATTTAAGTAGTCTAAGACGTTCTCCTGCCTCCTCAAAGGATCTGAGAGCTCTCCAATTTCTGCTGCCAGGAGCTGACTGCAGATATCCAGGGTACTGTTCAGTCCTGCATTATACACTACAAGGCATCTTCAGTACATCATCTAATCTATTTCAGGAACTTTGCCACAACTCCCTCCACACACTTTTTTAGGGTGTGCGTGTCTCAACTCCACTCCTGTATCATAAACCAGACTTCTCTCTATTGATGCTGTAAACATTTTAACTCCTACAGAAAGATGAAAGAAGAAAAACTAGGATGAGATAAAGGTACTGCTTTACACATAGCAGTACCAAGAAAAACCCAGCAGTTGAAAGATCAACACAATGAAATTCAATGGTCCCAATAAGAAAAAAACAAAGCACTCTCATTCTGGAATGTACCAATAGCATTGTTGTGTAAGACACAGGCTTAGATCATTATTTCACAAGGTATGTCAACATTTTTGTAATTTCAAGGACACAGAAATCCTGTTATTTCAATAACATAGCCACTTAACATTTTTCCTGCATCAGATATCTAATTGAAGCTGATCTTGACAAAAACATGGCAAACCACCTTTTAAAGATGACACCACACACCTGAATAGAAAAAAGCATGAAAAACACTGAGGCACTGAAGCGTGCGCAAAGAAGGGCAACAAAGCTGGTGAAGGGTCTGGAGAAAAGTCTTATGAGGAGTGTCTGAGAGAACTGGGGTTGTTTAACCTGGAGAAGAGGCAGCTGAGAGGAGACCTTATCGCCCTCCATTACAACATGAAAGGAGGTTGTAGTGAGGTGGGTGTTGGGTTCTCCTTTCAAGTAACAAGAGGAAATGTCCTCAAGTTGCACAGATGAATGTTTAGGTTAGATACTAGAAAAAATTACTGCACCGAAAGGGTTGTCAAGCACTGGAACAGGCTTTCCCAGGAAAATGGTTGAGTCACAATCCCTGCAGGTATTTAAAAGATGTGTAGATGTGGTGCTTAGGGACATGGTTTAGTGGTGGACTTGACAGTGCCAGGATTATGGTTTAACTTCATAATCTTAAAGGTCTTTTCCAACCTAAATGATTCTATGGTTCTATAAGCACCAGGGAAAAAAGAATCCCTCAATACAGAAAGGGCTATAAAAAGTTAAATTATATGGACAAAACTTTCATACACCCCACTGGAGAACCTTTGCCTGTGTCTTGCTCCCACTACACCCCTTCCAATATGGACTACCAACCTATAGCAGGAACTACAGACTCAGGTTGAACCTAAATAGGCTTCATATCCAATTCTGCCAACTGAATTAACTCTTCAGGTTTAAATCACCATCTTGAAGAAAAGGATGCTAATGACCACAAGTTTTATTCCAGGGGGATACAGAATCCACATAAAACTAGTTAAATCCACAATGATTGCAGAGGGTTGTCAAATAACACAGTTTCTCACTGGCTTTGTGACACTGAGCATATCTTGCACCAGGAGGTGCCAATATTTGAGTTATGATAATTTTTGTTTCTCCTTACCCATGTAAATATTTTGTAATGATATACTGAGACTAAAAATATACTTAAATGAGCTCATTAGTACAAAGAACATCCAAGATGTACCAGCTAACTACTTGAATAACTTGAAGCAAGTGGCCTGACTGACTTCAAAGATCGGAAAATAGCTTACTGAACTGTTACTACATTGCCTTTGAGAGCTTTAGTGTAAACTAAGTGTAAACTCAAACAACGTTCTGAAGAAAGCTCCCAGTATCAACAAAACAGAAGTGTTATTCAAGATTTGTGGGCTTTATCCCAGGCACTATAAAATTTCTTTATTTTTTTTATTTATTAGAGTAAGTCCCAAGCTTCTGGAGAAATAATAAATCCGAAAATCTGAAGTTTTAGAAAGCAAAAATAACCCAATGGGTTATTGGTTAATAATGGTTAATAATGGAACTGAAACTAACTTGAACTACACTCAACACAAAAGTAAGTGAAAAAAATGTAGAAAGTCAAATATGAAAATGAACCCCTTATCTGAAAACATTATCAGTGAGGTTAATTAAATATTCCGCAAGTGACAGGAATACAATTATAGTGTTCTTTGACAGATCAGGGCCCAGCAACATAAAAATACACTGTAATCAAGGGAATTTTTAGTTTTACATCCTAAAAAAGTTGCCTATAGATTTATGCTTTTGGAGAAAGTTATGTTGGTGCACATAGAGAGACACACACCCTTGCATAGGCACCCAGAATGACACACCACTGACACAGGGAAGATGACATTAGGCTGAGAGGAATGGACTATATACTACAACTATGATTTGAAATACACACTTTACTAAGCCCTATTTCACTTGATGATTCACCACATCAGTACTATGCTCACAAATACCCAGGAATGATGGAACACTTTAGAAAGAAAACAAGATCAGTGCAACAAAGCAACTATCACAATGTCATCCAACCCAGAATTCTGCACTGTTGGAAAGAGGTAGACACATAAATTTCTCAAAAATAAATCTAAATCATCAATGTTACCTTTAGCTCTTATTTGTACTAATCTTATATTTAAGAGATTCAATCATCTATCAGTGCTATATAAGACATTAAAGAAACACTGAACAAAAATGGTTTCTGCACAGAATACTAAATATAAGACAGATTTTCTATATAAATTTGTGTGAGAGAGAAACAGGAATAACAACAAAGCAATGAGATCATGCTGACTAGCACAGTGATCTACATATCTGAGGAATACAGAAAAAGAAATGCAAACATATGAAGGAAGTTGAAAATGGAAGGTACTTCAGAGAATGTTATGAAATAATGCAAAAGAAAATCTGAAATAGCCTCTGCTTTCAGTGTTCTTTCAGACAGGGCCTTCCAGAGAAGTTACCTTTTAGAGAAAAAGCATACTTCACTGGTGATGATGATCCAGCCCACCTGCTGAAGGAATTCCTCAAACAGTTCTCCCTAAGCCTCGGTCACTATTCCCCTACACTACTTGGGAAAGGAGTTTCCACTGCAGTGTGAGAGACAGTCCCTCCCACTCCCTGGGGCAGCAAGCTGCCTCTGCTGGACTGGGATAAAAGCCAGATTTCGTTCCCCAAATAGCAAGGTGCTTTCCTGCCAACATAGTTACTTTTTCTTTTTTTTTTAAACAAAGATTTTCCATTTGCTTTTATGCTACAAACATATCAATTAAAGGATAATTAAAAATAGGAAAAGAAGGTGTTTTTAAAATGAGAAAGGATTATTTCACATAAGCATAACACAGTCTGAGGGAGTTTAGCAAGACATCTAGCACACACACAATTTTTTTTTTCCAAATGAAACATATGTATGTTTCACTAAAATATGTTCCACTTATTAAATGTAATCAGTACTCAAGAGACTAAGGACCAACATTAATCCAAAAAACTGGAACCACACTATAGTGATTCACATAGAAAACCATTCTTATTCAAATCAAAACATAAAAAACCTAGATGATACATGAAAATATTTAGGCTTTTTATACACAGCTGCTGGTTTTCTCTTCTATATCATCTGATAGATATTCCACCAGTCTATTTTTGATTTAGAAGAAAAGAAGAAAATGAAATCATCTTGAAAATAGAAATCAAAATGTCTCTTGCTTTGCTTTTTTTCCAAAGTATATAATAGAATTGTTAATTCAACACACTTTGCTCAGAAAAGAGCAAATCAGGGATAAATATAGGAAGAGTTTAAAACAGAGAAGTATAGCAACAGTGCTTATTAACTGATACTTTTACGGAAGATGTTCAGATTTACCGTGCCAACATCCAACACTGAGAGGGTAAACAGAACAAACCAAAACAAATCCAGTAGAAAGCTTTAGCCAACCACATAAGAGGCTAAACTGAGGTCCCAACAACATTCTTTCTAGCAAAAGAGAAAATGTTTCCTTAAAAGTCTGGACTGCAAGACCAGATCTATTTGGATGACAAAGTTAAAAAAAATACTAAGGGGACTCTGAAGTGTGCATAGATGCATGTTCCTTTGAAACATTACTACTAGCAGCAAAGGATAACAGACATAAAAGCCAGATTCTCTTGAAAATCAGTATGTCTTTAATATATGCACTATTAATCTAAATATAAATCTAAAGCGAAGAAGTTGCTACACAGATAGATGTGATAAATATATCAAATCTATTCAATCTCACGTAGTTAAAATTGCACACATGCAATGTTTTATGCCAGCAAAATTTAAAATATAATTTCTTAAAAGTTCACAACACTTCTCTAGCAGATGCACTTGCAGAAATAACAACACTTACCTTAACGATTCCATCTATGAAAATAATGTAACAAACTTCTTAAATTAACAGCCAAAAGATATCAGCCTAGAGAACTATCTGACTCAGGACAGACAGATGCAGACAAAGCCAGTAGCATAGAGAGGCCTCACTCACACAAAAGCTGATATTGTTCTCCTGCTGAGCAAAAATCTCACTTGTAAATCGAACGACATCTGCATTCAGAATCACCCACAGAAAGCGTTCCTGGAGAGGTGACCAAACTGCTTGACTCAATAGAAGAAAGATTTCTCTCGTCTCCTTCAGTGTAGGGAGCTGCATAAAATAGCAGCTTCTATTTTTACTTTTTTTTAGCAAACCTTGCTGCCTTTGATGCACTGATAAAGATGAAAACAACTTGTGAAGATCTTCACCATTAGGCGCAGCCTTGAAGCTCAGTATACTTTTCAAAAGAAATAATCATTAAAGTAATCTTTTGTCACGATACAGAAAATAGCCAAATGCCACTGTCTCCAAAATTAGTAACTTCTTCATACTTATTACCAATTTCTACATCAGTACTGCAGACACAAGATAGCAATGCTTCCCCAGATCTCTTTCATGAAAGTCAATAAAAAATGCTTAATCAAAGCATTTGCTAAAGCCTCTAAAAATCTGTCACTGATAATAAAAAGCTGCTTCACTACTTAAATTTAGCTCTGTTTTTCCAGAAAGTTATTTATATCCTTTACTTAACTTCATTACATTCTTTATGATCCAAATTGGATATCAGAATAAAACAATCTATAAAGCTTTATATAGGCATAAACCCAGACAGTTCTAAGTCACACACAGGAATGTCACACACAGTAGGAACATGAGAATGCACAGCATTCACCAAAATTTTGATTACCACATTTCTAACAGAACTGAAAAAGAAAAAAAAAAAAAAGCTTTCCAGCCCGAAGCTACTCTTTTGCTTTACAAGAAAGAGTGATTATTACAAAATAATTTTTTTTAGATAGTGAATATTTCTGAACAGTTGTTTTGGTTATTTCTAGAAGACCCTTTTATTTACACTCCTCAGAAAACAAAAATAAGTTTTTAATAATGAATTGTGCAACTTTTGTACATAGAAAAACACTCAACACAATAGAAGGATTCCATAAACCTAAGTATAAAAAAATCACCCAGTGAAACTATTCAGTAAGCTCACATCAAGATGTGCTGGTGTAATATAAGATTTGGCCCAGGGAGAACATAAACTACTCGCTAAGTAGTTGGAACCTTTTTCTCCCTTGTCTTGAACGGCTTTGACACCTAAGTAAAGTGGAACAGAGTCTTAAGACAATTACCTAAACTGACACACACAAATTCATCAATTAAAAACAACTGATGGGATCATAGGAACACAGCTTTCCATGGCCTTTAGAGGTGCCTGTCCTCATAACACCTCAGTTAATGAGTTACTGAGAAAGAAGACTTCTATTTTGTGATCTATCTTACTTGAAAATTTCACTCTTTTTACTCTTAACAGACTGTCCGTCCTTTCTTTTGCTTTCCAAAGAAGAGTTAGTTCAGAAGCAAAGGAAGGTATTTCAGCAGGAGTGACCTATCACTATGTGCCTAATCTAAAAATAAGGATAACTCCTGAGAAAGAGTAGGAAAATGAGAATAAATTTAACTGTGGAAAAAGGCCAAGGAAAAGGAACGGCAGTTTTAATGCCAAGTGACAGCCACAATTGCACAACAGATTAGAAAATTCCTACTTAGTGGAATACAGTGCTTTACAGGTGACTTGTTCTGGTGGCCTCATTAACCCCAAATACTCTAAGAGCAATATACAGTTTCCGTGACAGGACTTCATCCAAGTAAAACTGGTGTTTTTTTTCAGAGTTCTAAGAAAATCTGGAATAGCATCAATGCATAAACAGAAATCAATCTCCCACATTCATGTTAATGAAGTGAAAAAGCTACTCTTTGAAATGGTACTGTTTGTAACTTGCTTCAGTGTTTCAAATATGTATTTCATGACATTGCGATCTTTCAGAATTTTATTTTCTATTATTTTAATTAAAGTATCTTTGGGAAGATTCTAGCATCCCCCTTCCACACACCATAATAAATCAAAAATGCTTTTTGATAGTGAATTGTTCTCACAAGTACGTTATTATAGCGTGCATTTAAATTTCTGTCTTAAGAGAATGACTGACTTTTAAATAAAAGAACAGCAAAATGGAATGAATTCATTGCAGTTTTTTCTTGTTTAAGAGGCTACAGCAGACCGTTACAGAAATAACAGATCATTAGTGAAGCACTATGAACCAGACTTGTTGGAAGATGCAATTCAGGAAAGTCATAAGCTCCTACTCCCTTCTTGGGGCATGCCCCATGTAGTTTCATCTGATGCCTGTTTAATGTGAAATGCATAAACAGTTATCAAGAACAAAGATTAGAAGTGTAAAGTCTACTGTCAGAGCAATACACCCATCACTTCTAACTACCTTTGGTTCCTTGAGTTACATAGGTAGGTATATTGTGGGGAAGCTTTACCAGAAGGTTTATGTTCCTATGTAGGCCATTTCAGAACCCCGCCGCTGAGCCCTCTTCTGGAAGGAAGTATGTGTGGATTTGAACCCTTTAAACTTGCACAGAATGTGTAAACTTGCCACAGAATTCAGGTGGTCCCCTATTCACCAATCACTAAACAAATTGTAAGAAGTGTAGAAATCATCTATTACACTTTAAATAGAGTTTATATGTCAAAGGAACTACGGCACCATTTACATTATGCAAAGACGCATAATGGAACTTAAAGCCTTCAACAATTTTTTCAGAAATTCTTCAAAGTTTCTACAACCATAAATATCTACCTGTAGATCATATAGCTGGAATGATTCTTATTCTTGCTTGTCTTTACTGGGTAAAAAGCACAGACACCTTGTTAGATTTGTGATAGTCACTGAGGTATCAAAGCTGCTAAATTTAAGACCTAGTAGTAAAACGGTCATCATCTACATTGTCACAAGAGCATTTTGGTGTGATTCAAGAGTGCATTTTTGAAATGAATCTTCTGATTATGTTCACCTATCTTTCTTTAGTTTTGATTGTATAGTGTTACCAGAGCATATATACTCTCACATGACACTAAAACAGAAGACGCTCTTCACCCACCAGTGGTTATTCAGTCCCTAGGACTGCAGTATAGCTAGCATAAAGTAAAAGCCCACAAAATACACTGAACTGTCAACATTGGGTCCTCAGTGTCAGCTGCTTTGATCTACAGATCTGCTGCTCTTCTTGTAGTATATGCTAATGTAGACATATCCTGTTTCTCCGTGAATTTGGTTCCATTGTGCGTTTTTTATCAGTGGAATTTGTAGATCGCTTTAAAAAAAAGTTTGTCTGCCCTGAAAGCAAGTCCTCAATCTTCAACATGAAGTATCCATATATCCCAGAAAAAAAATCAGGGAAAGCTTTTCTTGCTTTGTTTTGACCTTTACTTTAAACCCCAATACTCTGTAGACACAGAAATCAATAAGAGCATGATATGCTTTGCAATTTCTCCTTCAATGAGAGTCTCGACACTCAGTGTGAGGGATGGATTGTAAGGCTGCAGTGATGCTGAAGCTCCCTGTTTTTGAAGAGAGTTGAAGTTCAATAAATACCTCTACCACAAAATGATATGTATGTTCTTCCAAATTCACACAGTTTTGGATGAGTACAATGTATTTGCTTGTTAGGCCTGCTTGGTTAAAAAACTATTGGGAAATATAAACATGATTTCTGCATGTGACAAGATAACAAGAACCTTTGAAAACAGGAAATCCTCAAGGTGCAGAAAGATAAATAGTGTGCAAGCATTTTTCTTTCAAACACTAACATACTCACATTTCAAAATAATTTTTGCAAAACAGAGCACTTCAGTTTTCTGGAAGAAAAAAAAATAATCTGTGGACTATCCAATAATAAAGTTGGTCTGCACATGTAGCCAGACAGTTTCGTTTGCTTACAGACAGTGAAGAAAAAGGAACCAGATCCTGATTATGCCTACCAGAAGGCACTAACCTGTATCTTCCAGCTTCTTCCCACTGCTTCTTCCCACTGCTGTCTTACAGAGCTCTCATGAGCCACAGAATAATACAGATTTCAATGACTGAGCTTATTGCATACTGTGTTCAAGTACAGGACAGAAACAAGCCCACCTAGATGCTTCACATAAAAAATGTCATACTTTTAAGAGTATCCACAGAACTGGTCTAAGATTATACATTACATAAAAATAATAAAAAAAGGAATGAATCTGTACAGTTACAAAGTTACAATTCGTATTTAAAATAAAAAAATCAAATCCAGTCTTTATCAAAAGAAAAAAGTGTATTCTTATAAATTCTTTTAAAGCAAAGCTACTGATTCAAACCAAGTCAATAAGCACTTACATTTTCGAAAATATTCCATACACATAGTCTTAAAATGTATTTTTGTGCAAAGTGCTAGTTGACTGTTATCTTCCACACCTAAATATTGGTATTGGTATATATACATTTTTGTATGAAACATAACAAAGAGGATATATTTAGGATGAAACAAAATATTATACAATGAACAACAGTTACAGAAATGCATTCAAATTGCTTATACACAGAAAACTTACATCGAGCAGCGTATGAAGATGCTGATCCTGGAAAACACTGTGAAGAAAATCTAAGTCTTTTTCACTGCAGTCTGTAAGTGCATGAATCTCTTCCAGGCTGTCCAGCACCTGTGAGACTGCTCCTATGGGGCAATAAACAGGGGGAGGAAAAAAAAAAGAAAGAATAAAAATCGATAAAGCAAAGGCTCACAATAAACTGAACTTCGGAAAAGGCACTTCATCTGGTAAAACTGGAACAGGAACTTTAAACAGATGGAATTTCTACAAGAAGACTCAATGAATAATCTACGTGAACCAACAGTGCCCACACATAGTGTAACAATACATAAGAAATGGTTTACCTGAAGAGGAGTTAAAACTGTTTTTATTAAGCTTAGCTTTGTGGTATTTTAACCTGCTTTCCAATGATGTCTCACAAAATTACTTAAGTTTATCTGGCCAACTGTCATTCCTCACCATTTCTCACCTCCTTTTTTCACTTTTTGACCTGCTGTACAATTTAAAATACGCATTCTAAATCAGAACAATTTTGGAAAAAACAACAATTATGTTAAAATCAGCATCTGGATAGGGAGGAAAGAGAAAGATCTGATTACTGTGAGAAAAGGTCATAACAAAATTGTTTATGTTGGATCATTGAGTCCAACCGTAATGGTAGCATGGCCAAGTCCACCATTAAACTGTGTCTCTAAATGCCACAACTACCTGTCTTTTAAATACCTACAGGGATGGTGACTTGAGCAGCCTGTTCCAACACTTGACAACCCTTTCAGTAATTTTTCATAATATCCAAACCAAACCTCCCATAACTTGAAGTAATCTTGTGTGCTATCATGAAGCACATGCAAGAGAACCGGGTGATCAGGCCCAGTCAACATGGGTTTACAAAAGGCAGATCTTGCCAAACTAACCTGATCACCTTCTATGACAAAATCACTCGATTACTGGATGGGGGAAAGGCTGTGGATGTAGTCTTCTTGGACTTCAGTAAAGCCTTTGACACAGTTTCTCACAGCATTCTGCTTCAGAAACTGTCAGCCTCTGGCCTGGACAGGGGCACACTCTCCTGGGTTGAAAACTGGTTGGATGGCCGGGCCCAGAGAGTGGTGGTCAATGGAGTTAACTCCAGCTGGAGGCCAGTCACAAGTGGAGTTCCTCAGGGCTCAGTACTGGGTCCAGCTCTGTTCAATGTCTTTATCAATGACCTGGATGAAGGCATTGAGTGCACCCTCAGCAAGTTTGCAGATGACACTAAGCTGGGAGGAAGTGTGGATCTGCTGGAGGGTAGGAAGGCTCTACAAAGGGATCTGAACAGGCTGGACTGCTGGGCCAAGACCAATGGGATGAGGTTTAACAAGGCCAAATGCCGGGTCCTGCACTTGGGGCACAACAACCCTATGCAGCGCTACAGACTGGGGGAAGAATGGCTGGAGAGCTGCACGGAAGAGAAGGACCTGGGGGTGCTGGTTGACAGCCGACTGAACATGAGCCAGCAGTGTGCCCAAGTGGCCAAGAAGGCCAACGGCATCTTGGCTTGTATCAGAAATGGGGTCACTAGCAGGTCCAGGGAGGTTATTCTCCCTCTGTACTCGGCACTGGTGAGACCGCACCTCGAATACTGTGTTCAGTTCTGGACTCCTCACCACAAGAAGGATGTTGAGGCTCTGGAGCGTGTCCAGAGAAGAGCAACAAAGCTGGTGAAGGGGCTGGAGAACAAGTCTTACGAGGAGCAGCTGAGAGAGCTGAGGTTGTTTAGCCTGGAGAAGAGGAGGCTGAGGGGAGACCTTATTACTCTCTACAACTACCTGAAAGGAGGTTGTGGAGAGGAGGGAGCTGGCCTCTTCTCCCAGATGACAGGGGACAGGACAAGAGGGAATGGCCTGAAGCTCCGTCAGGGGAGGTTCAGGTTCGATATCAGAAAAAAATTCTTCACAGTAAGAGTCATTGGGTACTGGAACAGGCTGCCCAGGGAGGTGGTCGAGTCGCCTTCCCTGGAGGTGTTTAAGGAATGAGTGGATGAAGTGCTGAGGGACATGGTTTAGGGAGTGTTAGGAATGGTTGGACTCGATGATCCAATGGGTCCTTTCCAACCTTGTGATTCTGTGATTCTGTGATTTCCTCTCGTCCTATCACTTGCTATTTGGGAGAAAAGATCAACACTCACTTCTTTTCTCCAGACTATCGCAGTTCTGTCACCTGTTCCTCATAAGACCTGTGCCCCAAACCCTTCACCAGCTTTGCTGCCCTTCGTTGGACATGCTCCAGCACCTCAATGTCTGTCTTGTAGTTAGGGGCCCAAAACTGAACAAAGAATTCGAGTACCCCTTGAGCACACTGCTGGCTAACGTGCAGCTGGCTGTCAATCAACATTCCCAGGTCCTTTTCTGGCAGGCAGCTATCCAGCCATTCATCCCCAAGCCTGTAGAGTTACAAGCAATTGTTGTGACCCAAGTGCAAGACCCAGCACTTATGTCCTGTTGAATCCCACACAGCTGGCCTCAGCCCAATGATCCAGCCTGTCCAGATCTCTCTGCAGAGACTTTCTACCCTCAAGCAGACCAATAAGTCTGCATAACGTGGTGTCACATGAGCTCTATTTTTTGTTCTGTTTGTTCTGCTTGCCTAGCTATCTCAGACCTAGTCAAAGCACTTGCTGTCTTTTGACCAGTGGATTGTTTTGGGTCATAGGAAGATGTGGATGATTTTTACATGGCATATGGGTGAAAAGGGAAACGAGGGATATAGGGACAAAAAGGAGTAACAGGAGACATTATAGAAGGTGGAAATCCATGAGGAGACTTGAACTCACAGCAGGGGAGGATAGAGAAACACAACACAAACCTACAGTAGACCAGTCCCTATTTGTTCCTTGTGAAAAAGCTTGTTATAACAATCAGACATCAGTGGTGGCTGCCACTTGTGTGCATTACTAGAATGCTAACTCTGGCTTATCTAAACATGTACAGCCCGTGTCTTCAGTTTTTCCACAGTGGTATAAACATCTGGAAAGACGGCAGCATGTTCAGTGTTAGCAAAAAACATAGTGTCTGACATTGAACTACTAAATGCTTTTCATAAATTCAATAGAATTCCACACAGTCTATATTTCACTTATTTCTTCTAAATACATTTATTCAGTTTACTTATTCATTTACCAGTGTCCTTTTGTCAAGATAGATACTACCTAAGAAACTGCTATATTTCTTGAAATTCCATTCTCCACAGTAGGAATAATTCTTACCAGCCCTCCTTAACTCAAGCCCTCCTGTAATCTATTGCATTTTCAGAATATAATAAAAACAAAAACCCCAATTCCTACCTAACCACACAAGGAAATGAGTTACATTGACTTTATTTCTCTGAAAACCTTGAAAATTTGGAATAAACATAACAAAATACACAAAAACAACTATACAAAACTTGTGACCTCATGGCTTAGAAGGAAAAGTAAGTTACAAGGCAAGAAATTCTTGCAACACGATTAGGACAAATTTCAATCAAGGATTCTCACAGTTCCTTGTTCACCAAGGTGAAGAAATGCCACAGTACTGTGTTCGCTCACAGCTCATGGCTCTGAAGCAATAAGATTTCTTAGACCTCTTCCATTAAATGTGTCTGAATATTTATTTCCAACTGATGTATTAAGTTAAGTTACGCTCCTTTACAAAAGTGGTGGCTGGTCAGCAAAAAGCATTTGTTTTTTTTGTCATTGTAAACTGTGATGCTTATTATGGATTAAATGGTGTTCATATTGTATACCATTTTAAAGTGCAAAATTTGCTCTTATTTATACTAACTGTTTTGTTTACATCGATCATTCTTTTTTATATCATGCTGTTAATCTAAAAATGGATAAAAAAGGAAATTTGAGCAATTTTGTTGTATGAGTTCAAAAGGGGATGTAAAGCAGTGAAAACTGCTAGCAATATTAACCAAACATTTGGCCAAGGGACCGTCAACAAGCGTACAACTTGACAATGGTTCCAAACAATTTGTTAACAGAAAGTGGACATGCTGTGATGGATGACAACCAATTGGAGGCCATTACTGAAGTTTACCCACGCAAAACAACTTAAGAGGTTGCAGAAGAACTAAATGTTGACCACTCAACAGTTGTCTGACATTTGCACCAAACTAGAAAATCAAGTCGACAAATGGGTGCTGCATGAGTTGAATGAAAACAAAAAAATCATCACCGCTCTCTGTTTCTTGTGCACAAGAGAACTGATATATCCCTGACTGCATTGTGACATGGAATGAAAAATGGATTCTATATGACAACTGGTGGCATTCCATGCAGTGGCTGGACCAAGGTGAAGCACCAAACCTTTCCCAGACCCAAGCTGTGTCAAAAGAAGGTTATTGTCACTGCTTAGTGGTTGGCAAGTAGAATCATCCATTAGAACTTCTTGAATCCCAGTGAAATCACCACAGCAGAGAAATAAGTGCTAGGAAATCAACAAAATGAACCAATAACTGCAATGTTTACTTCCAACATTGGTCAAACGAAAAGGGCTAGTTCTTCTCCGTGATGATGCCCAGCCACATCTCACAAATAACTCTGCAGAAACTGCACAAACTGGGCTACAAAGTTCTACGTCAACCAGATTCCTCCCTAGACCTTTCTCCCACCAATTACCACATTTTCAAGCATCTCAACAACTTCCTGCAAGAGAAGGTTTTCGACAACCAAGCAGCAGCTTGAAACACCTCTGAAGAATTAATCAGTTCCAGAAGTCCAGATTTCTATGCTACCGGAACAAACACACTTTTTCTTCTTGTTGGCAAAAATGCATAGATTCTAATGGTTCTTGTTTCGATTAATAAAGTTTTATTATAAGCTGAGATATACTACTTTAAAGTTGATGGTTAAAAAAGGGTAATTATTTTGGTAGCAACCTAACAGTTCCTCCACATGGGGTCAGGTGCACTGACGAAGAGAAAAAACTGCTCCTTTATTGATAATTAATAAGCATGCTCAGCTGAAAGGAGCCATTAATATTCCTCTGCCTGTAGCACAGTTTCTACACTGCGAGACACAGCAGAAAACCTGAGAAAACATAGGGACTGGGAATCTGCTGGTAAGAGCATGGAGACATCACAGATAAACCTCACAGGCAAGGAAGAAAAACATTACCTAGGGAACCAAAAGTGACTGCACTGTTTCTTTTAACAGTTTCAGTATGTCACTTAAAGGCTGATGAACTGAAGAGATCTTCAGGCCTAAAGGAAAGTACTTGACTTTCCGAGGTGCAGTAGGCAGAAGGAAATTGGTTGGAATTCTCTTTTATTTCTCCTCTTGTCATGGTCAGAGTTTAAATTAATCATTTTCTTTTCTGGCAAAACTACTCTTTCTGGGTTCAAAGCCCTTCCTGTGTATTTGGAGTGTTTAAGGAAAACTAAAGAGAGGATTCACTACAGAGGCTTGGATATCTTAAAAGTCTCTAATGCTGCTCAATGTTGCTCATAACCACTAAAAGTTGAGTCAAAACCAGAACCAATGAGAAGTATGTTGAAAGTTGAGAAGTATGTTCAAAGTTGTCTGCAGTGCTGTTTTACTGTGAAACATTGAATGCTCTGGGCCACCATGTACCTGATTTGACAGTATAATCTAGTTTGGGAATTTTATTTTGCAGAATACTTTGAAATCTTTCAAATAGAAAAAAACCTCACTATTTGGCATCTCAACAATCTTTTTAATATCTGGGAATTCCAAAATATTAAGCTTTGTACATTAGGTCTTTTTTTCACCTGTCTACTGGCCACATTGAATAGATGGCTGTCAAAGAAGCTTCCAAGAATATTCTTAACAAATTTGATGAGAAGTTCTGACAGCAACTTTGCTGATTTCTCAAAATTACAGTTTTACCTTAGGTTCTTTACACCTACAATCTTTACGCTGTATCTACTGCCATGTCTTTCATGGATTTACAAACAACATGCATCTGCATGAGAAAATGGCAAAGCAGCAATATACTGACAGCACATTACTGCAGAAGAAAATGATAGAATATTTCCTACAGGCATCTTGATGAACACCTGAACTCTTTCTGTTACAGACATGTTTAAGAGCCTAAGAGTTCCTCTTAGAACTTTGCATTCAGATAATTGAGCCAGCAATGTCTGTTGGTGAGCTGGCAATGTATGCTTGCAGCCCAGAAGGCCAACTGTATCCTGGGCTGCATCAAAGGAAGCGTGGCCAGCAGGTCAAGGGAGGTGATATTGCTCCTCTACTCCGCTCTTGTGAGATCCCACCTGGAGCATTGTGTGCAGTTCTGGAATCCTCAACATAAGAAGGATATAGAGCTGTTGAACGGGTCCAGAGGGAGGCTACAAAGATGATCAGAGGGCTGGAGCACCTCCCATACAAGGACAGGCTGAGAGAGTTGAGGTTGTTCAGCCCGGAGAAGAGACAGATCCAAGGAGACCTTATAGTGACCTTCCAGTACCTGAAGGGGCTACAAAAACACTGGGCAGGGACTGTTCACAAAGGCTTGTGGTGATAGGATGAGGGGCAACCAGTATAAACTGGAGAGGGGCAGATTTAGACTAGACATTAGGAAGAATTTCTTCACCATGAGGGTGGTGAGGCACTGGCTGCCCCATCCCTGCCCCATCCCTGGAGGTATTCAAGGCCAGGCTGGATGGGGCCTTGGGCAGCCTGATCTAGCGGGAGGTGTCCCTGCCCATGGCAGGGGCATTGGAACTGGATGATCTTTAAGGTCCCTTCCAACCCAAACTATTCTATGATTCTATGATAACAGGTATTACATAAGATTTAACTAAACAAGCTTTATAGCACACCTGTCCCTAAAAAGATTCCTGTTCCATCAGACTTAAGGTAAATCTCTAACCTTCAGGAAAAGTGTAAAAGCACTCAATCTTTATAACTATGGGATTTAATCTCTTTTCATCAATGCACATTCACCCATTTTAGTGTCAGCACAGGTAATAAAGGAAGGACTTAAATGTGTTGTCACAAAGTCATATAATCTAAAAGCTCAGATGTGTCATGGTCTGTACCAGTTACAGACACAATCTATAAATATAAGCATTAGAATGATGCACAAGTATTAGGCAGCCAGGAAAAAAAAAGAAGTCGACCAACTTGACTGGCTTTGTTTGTTTTTTTCTTTTTTTTTAAGACTTCCTAATGCAAACTTTCTTAGAAAATGCTGCTTACTGCCACAAAACTTTCAAGCAGCCCCAGCCACTTAGGTGAGATGAATCTCACCCTGCACCTTAAGTTACTATAAAAATACATACACATCAGATCGTAGAGGAAAGGTTGTAGTTCCTGTGACACAAGTAGAAGACTCTTCTCCACATTAATAGTAACACAGTTACTTCTGTAAGAAGACTGGGGTAACTGTGAATCCTACTATAATTGTACACGTGTTCTCAGTGTGCAAAAGAGCAGTGATAGTCTGGACCATGCGCACAACCCTGTCTTTGTTGTATTCCCATAAGACTATCTAAGTGAGGATGGCCGCAACTATTCATGGTTCCCTTGGGGCTAATAACTCTGAAAAATTGAAAACTATGGGCTCATACTATATTTAAAAAAAAACCCAAACAGGCCCAAAATGCTTATGATGGACTTCTACAGTCTGTACTAGTATACGAAATGTTTCTGTAGCTAGTGGAATGACTTCTTAATGATGATACCAAATTGCTTCTAAGAAGATGAAGATGAACTAAGTATCTGTAGGTTTTATGCCTACAGAAGTAGATCTATTATTTGTCAGTTAGACATATGTGCTTCATAAGGCAATGAGTTAGAATTATTCCTTCATCCAATGTGTAGTCCAGGTTATCTTAGGTATTTCCTGCAGGTTCTGTCACCTCATTTATGGAGATGGCCATTGAGAAACAGTTCTCTTTCACAGCTAAATTTTAGCCCTAGAATCTTTTGTAGTTTACCCAGAATGCCCCCAATAGCACATGAATTTGGTGTGAATATTGGTTCATCAAGTTGCTAGTAGACAGAACTTAGGTAATATAGAGTACTGTTATTACACCGTTGCATCTAGCTATTCTAATTTGGAATAGGTGGTTTGGCTAGAGAGAAACCGAAATATAGAGGTAGGAAAAAGTTAATTACTTCTCCCTAGAAGGGCAGAGAAGATAACAAAACAGCATAAAAGAAAATAAATCTTTAAAATACTATTCCAAGAACTGTTCACATACTCTCCAATGTGTCTCCACCACAATATACTCCAGAAGTCTGCTGTTCTGAGGCACAGCAAATGACAGGTACAACTGACTTCCTCTCTCAGGTAGTGGGCACTACAGAGAATTAATAGCTTCTTTTCATGCAGCAGTGATCTGTGGCAGAGTATGACTAGAAGAGTGTTTAGGTAAGAAGAGTTAGCTGCTGCTGCAAAACACAAAGACTACATTCTGACAACAAATAAACTCTGAGAGAGGGTAAGAGAATTCTTTGGGTTTTTTAAATTTTTTTATTTATACTGAAGACTAGAAATGCCTATTTAAGTCTTGGTCAGTCATAAAGCCCTTTCTGAGCAATGAAAACTTGTTAGAGGAAGCCTGACCTTGTTTAAAGACAAAACTGTAAAACTGTGTAAGTCTCCTGAAATAAGTATTTCAGGAAATGACTCTGCAGAAGACCTTAAAACAGCCATTATAATAGCAGTATATTTTTATTGAAGAGGTACTGAAAAATTCTAAACCCCTAAGATTTGTAGAACCATATAAATTTAAGTTTCTGACACCAACCACTTATTTTAAGCCTGTTCATTATTATAAACTACCTTAATCCAGATCAGCTTTTCAACTATTATTTAGGTTGCATAAATAGGTATGTTACTATGCCTTTAAGATTTTACAGCAGTTCTTAAATGACTAACCAAAGCTTAGCTGCTATTTGTCATTTCTCTGTATATCACAATTCACTCCTTATGCCAATCAATCTACAATCAACACAAGCTGATTTCTCTGAACTTCATCTCTTGGTTGCCTTCTTGTGTACAGCTGCTGGAAATGAAATTAAAAAACAAACCTGGCTCTCAAAGCACAGGCATTTCAGAAGGCAGGATTTACGTTGTTTATAAAGAGGCTAACGCATACAGCAAGGACATAAGAAAAACCATCAGAAATTGTTAGACTTTAGAGACATCAGATAGTAGAATCATTAAATGAAGTCACTGAATACAATCTCATAAAAACCAAGTATGGGCATTATTATAAAGTGCAGTTATTTTCAGAAAAAAAATCCTTTTAAATATTATGAGATTCTGATAGGGCACATCTGGTGAAGTGACAATGAGATAATTTTTGCCAACTCTATAATGTGAAATTCAAGTTTCATGTATTTTTCACATATGACACTTAAAACAAAGACTCCTTGCTTCTGCTTTAAGACACCAGTGACACTTATGCCTTTAAATGACCTAATTTAGTGATAACTGTATAAATAGGTGCCTCTAGTTTTTTGTTTTCTTGGCATCTGATTATGCTGCTGTAAAAACACAAGGCGTAAATGTTTAACATGTAGGATTAATAAGCACTATATCAAAATGCTGTGGATAAGACGGAGTGTCTATCACCTGAGGTTTTCAAATCACAATCACAATCACATGCATATTTAAAACTGTTTACTTTAGTGAAATATGAACGTCTAGGCTTAAATTCAGCATAATTACAAAACACTATGCCCAGGTTCTATACAAGGCCAGGTCTGCCTTAGTAGCAGTTGACAGGACTTAAAAATGTACAGGTAAGAACAACTCAATTTCCTGTTGGTCTTATAAATAAATTTCTAAACATATTAGGACCTTTCCACTACTTGTGCTGATGTGTAAACTCTTAGATTAAGTGAAAGCCAACTGAAGACCAGATGCTCATCACCACTTCAAACCACATCTGCAAGAATCACTAGAGTTGACATCAGAAAACATCTAGGGACAGAACTAGAACGACGAAGATTTGTAGAAACTACAGTGAAACTGCAGAAAGGTGACAGTTGGTGTAATGGAAGGTTATTTGGATTTACTACTAAATGAAGGAGGGTAAGAAGACCTATGGAATACAAAAAGGAAAAGAAACACATGTAAAAGTCAGAGAAGAAAATGAAAGGAAATAGTTGTATGAGAGAAAAACTGGGAGAAAAAGGAAAAGACCAAACAAAATAAAAAAAGAAGGTAAAAGATAAAAAAGAGAAAACAAGCATTCCTAAACACAAGCAGGAACACATACTATATATGGAAATAAAAAAAAGGAAGAGGTGAGAGGGAAGGGAAGGGGGAGAAAATGGGATGGGGAGAAACTGATGTGTGATTTTGAAGATAGTCTTAATTCTATTCTGCACACAAGGGGAACTGTGTACATGCATCTCCCCAGCTTTCTCCTGTCTCCATCGTTGGGACCGGTACACAAAATCTGTTAATTCCTTTTCCCAGTTATCTCTCACTGTAAAACTACGCACAAATATGACAGAAGGCAGTCTAGTGTGATGATAAATATGTAGTGAAAAGGTATTGTTTCTCAGTTGAGACCTGCACCTTGCATTCACATGCTAATAAACAAATTAACAAAGTAAAAGATACTTTCCTCCTCATTGAAAAAAACATACGGAAACCCTCTTCTAAGTAGTACAAAAGCAATACCCTCTCTATCAGTTGGTAAGTTTACTAAAGAAAGTCTCTATGCACAAACAAAACCCAAAAATCACAGGCAAAGACTCTGTATGAGTGGTTTTTTTTTTTCCCCTGCAACTGTACAGAAATAGCACTGTTGCAAAACTTTTATATAACGAATCCACTGGGTTCTCACTCTCGTATTACCAGACAGGCATTCTGAGACAGAAAAATAGGAAGGCAAGGCAAAACATCCCCCACAACCTATGAGATTAGAACAATGAACCAAACAATAACCACAACAACAAAATCCACTTGTGCAATCAGAAATGGAGTGATGGACGTGTCTCGCTGCCCTGACTTAGGATGGAAGAACTGTTAGACTACAAATCTTAAAACGCTGCAGGAACCCCCCCCACTTCTCATAGTGTGTGTTTTGAGATGCTGAATTTTTTGACTTTGAAATAGTTGTGGTTTGTTATCAAAAGATCTGGAATTTCACACCTCTTCCTCTGTCTAGTATAGTATGCAGGTTTTAGAAGTGTTTGCACTTTCAGTCTTTTGAAGTGTTCAGCTAACCTGCAGCAGAACCTCCTCTCTACATGTCAATCATATTCCTTCATTAAGGAGACACACATTGGATAGTTATTTAAATTAGGTGTATGCATATACAAAATGCATATATCGTATCACATCAACACAGAATGACGAAGAAAGATCATGCAAGGGCATAGCAAGAGAATAATATAACTGACACTACAGTATATGTTTAGTGTTATGAGAAAAAAATCCCACTAGCCCATGAAAACACTAATTTTGGAACTAAAACACAAAAATAAATCCATTTTTCCTTTAGTAATTTAATGAAAATTAAATTTTATTTTAGTTGTGTTGCAAATATTGGAAACAAAAAACCAGGTAATTTTAATACTGCCTTTTAACTAGAATCCTCAGAATCCCCTGGAAATCATATTACTTCCAATTATTTATGCTTTCAAAGTGATAGACAGATTTAGTTGAAAATATACAGGCTGTTTTTCTTGAACGGGCAGTATTAAAACTGAAAAGAGCAAAGAGAAGAAAGCTGATCTTAAACATGCAAAGACACACATCATTGCTGAATGATATGCCTTAAAGGAAAACAAAGGGATACCTACTTTCTGCTGCTAGAAGTCCTAGTAGGAAGGCAGCATTTGGACAAACAACAAACAGTATGAAGATTTCAGAACAAGCGATTTACAAAGCTGCAACCTAGCACACTAGTTTAGCCACAAAACAAGACCCCCCCCCAGTATTTTAATATGGTTTCTATGTGTGAAGCAAACGGAACTTGTGGGCTGAGGTGGGAAGAAAACAAACACTTGGCATAGGGAAAGTAGCACATATATGCAGTGTTAGGTATCTATAATATCAGACTTCTTCCAACATAGGATAAACTATTTTAAAAAGCTCACGGATGCAAAATGATTTCAGTGATATCATAAGAGGTGAACTGACAAACTATTTCAACATATTGCAAACAATGTGTAACACATTATTTAATATATTTACTGACTAGAATTTAGCAATATTACATTGAAATTAATTTTTTAGAAAAATATCAGTATGAAGCATTATGAGAACCATTTAGAAATACAAATTTACTATTGTTTTTAATAATAGTGAATTTTTATACTCAAAACCTTATGTATTTAAACATACCAGAACAAAGATTAAATAGCTGAAAGATCATAAATATAATAATGTAACACTGCAAACACTCAAATTCAAGATCTCAAACCTGATAGTCAGTTACACCTGTAATACTAGTTATAATACTTAATAATAAGAGTAACTTATGAGGTGAATGTAATTTTTTTTCCCAACGTTCTCATACTTAAAAATGCTATGCAGGACCGCTTGCAAATATTTACAAAATCAGTGGCAATTTTTGCATAACAACAGTATTCTTTTTTCTTCCTTGTGTCCATAAGATGGATCATTTTTAAGATATGGGCTTATATTGCCCTTATTTCATGGAATCTAAAACCCATGAAACTACTATCCACTCACTAACTTGTCTCTAAGTCAGTTTCATGTATATTGGAAACAGTTATTTTAAAACTTGGCCATGCATTTGCTCTTTGAATTCACTCTGAAAGACTACCAGATCTAGCTTTTTTCCCATTATTATTACTTTCAAATTTGAAAATCAAAATTTGATTTAAAAGTAAAAAAAAAATCTCATTTGATATGATGTTAAAAATTTCTCATTTGATATGATATCAAGTTTAGCAAGATAAAAATATTTCCATTTATATACAGCAATCATGAGACAAAATATCAAAATGCATTTATCAAAACGCCATTTGAAATTTGTGTCTGGTAGTTTGAGAAAACAAGCTGGAAACACTGATGTAGATTAAATGTGCCTGTGTTCCGTGCACTGCAAAAGCACTGCTTCTATGTTCATCACTTTACACCACTACCACAGAGCTCAGAAAGCACACAGATGTCAGGAAATACTGCAACAGTGCTATATAAGGGGCTAAATAAGTATATTTGGTCAGTGAGTGAGTTATAAAATACGCTGCTGAACTTTCTCTGTGGTTAGACTGAAAGACAGCATTATAAAATGCCTTACGGGAATCTAGAACTGTTTGCAGCAAAAAGCTACCCTGAAAACTGTTAGTCACACTAAAGAATATGAGCACGATAAACCAAGCAATTAAAGCAGGCATTATAAAGGAAAGTCCTTTAACCAAAGGTAAGGTTTGC
Organism: Cuculus canorus; assembly: GCF_017976375.1. Taxonomy (NCBI): domain Eukaryota; kingdom Metazoa; phylum Chordata; class Aves; order Cuculiformes; family Cuculidae; genus Cuculus; species Cuculus canorus. The sequence continues at coordinate 89,822,244 of NC_071401.1, forward strand.
TTTAATCTAAAATTCTATTACAGTTTTCCAAAGATTCGCCACTGTCTGAACTCCAACACTGACTAAGTAATTCCTAAAATGTGACTACAAAAAGGTTTTTGGAATACAAAGTTATAAAAAAACCTCTTCAAGTTACGGGTTTTTCTAACTGTGGGCCTATAAACATAAACATCTCGAATCTACTTAAAACTCCACTGTAATCTAGATGTTTTTCCTGAATTCAGCTCCCTTACTCAAAATGTCAAAGAATTCCACAGCCTTCCCTTGGCCTGCTGCAGAATGGGGGAGTTGAAAAAGCAAAAGGAGGAAAAATGAAAAGGTTTACAATAGTGATGTTCATTCTTCAGCCTGAGGCAGTTATCAACACCCTTGAAAATTACCTCTTTGTTGTTGGTTAGGGTACAAATAGTCAGCACTACACAAGCAGAGGAAATCCTCTGCCTTGATCTACTGTGCATCAGGCGATAGGAGAGACAGGAAGGGTAGGAAAGAGGGGAGGGAGTAGGATGGGGATGGGCAGCAGACAGCTAACTGATAATGAATTTCTCTAGCACCAAATTAATTACATGGTCCACTTCAAATACTCTCTAATGGGCCAAATCTTCTCATGTGCCACATTTAGCCTTTAGGGCTGCTGATTGCTGACTTCTGATTTATATTGATTTATATTTGTTTCAGTATATTGAAAATATCCAAGACACTCACTGCCTTGGGAAACTGACATTTTGCAAGGTCTTGAAGACAGGCAACCTGAAAGTTAAATGTTTTAACACTCTAGCAAAAAATATTTGCAAGATGCTTTACATTTCAGCTGCTTAGTGGCTTTACTAAAGAAGTTCCTGAGCACAGACTATCATCAGTAAAGTAATATTTTAGTTTAATAAATATTTACATAATTTCCACCAACATTTTAAAAGACTTTATGATACTCTCCAAGTTCAGCAAGGTTGACTTCTGCCATGTTACCAAGAGAATGATAGCAGGATTGAGTCCTTCAAAGGACAGTTGATGATGCAAGAGGAAATGGGTCACTCAGAACAAGCTGTGGGAACCAAGAATTATTTGCACACTCTGTGAATGCAAGGAAGATGTGTACAGAAAAATATCTGGTTGACTTCAAATTTAATTTGTGTTCATTCTTATCTAATTTATGACATAATTTGCTGACCCTCATGGGAAAAGGAAAGCTTTCTGACAATAATATAGTTTGCTACTCTGCACCTAAGAAAGTAATCTGGCTTGCTACCTATAGTGCCTTCATATCCCAGGTTATTACTCTGGTAGTACAGGAAGATGCTCAGAGGGTCCAGCAATCCCAGATTCAGGTGTTCAGAGGAAGAAAACCTCTAGAATAACCTGGAAAAAGGACAGAACTGAAATGTTCTGTTTCTGTGTTTAGAAAGACCTGGAGAACAGGATATAAAATTTGCATAACGTAATAAGAATTTAGATTTCTGCATCTTTATCTCAGTAGGAGTTCCACATTTGCCTGTTTCTGACAAATGATTTGACTATAATGGTAAGCTTAAGGAAGTTTTATGGGAGGATTAAATAGGCAGCAACATTTAAAATATTAAATGTTCTTCATTAGAGTTTATGATGTGAAATAACAGTATGAGATGTTAGAAAGGAAACTTAACCTTAAGATAGTCAAGTTTCTACTGCAATTCAACAGCTTTATGTCTAATTTCTACAAACTAGTTCGGTTTAGAATCATCACAAAAGCCTGTCTTTATAAGCTAGAAATATTGAAAACTACATCAGTGTATTTCTGAAGTGGAAACAAAATAGATTTCCATATCTAGCAGTTTCAGAAGCTAAAAGTTGTAGTATCTTTTCTTGCAAGCCTCAGTGTTTATCCTGAGATATCAAATATTTTATCAGCTAATGTAGTTGGGTCAAAGAAACATCGTGAAAACTATCCACTTAGCATGATTTCCTGACGGCTGTGATCTCTCATCAGTGAGATCAACAAGGCTATTTTAGAGAACAACTATGCTTTCCTGAGAAATCCAAGTTATCATTTCAGTTACTTTAGAGATGAATACAGGATTAAAATAAATCCAGCACAGATATTCTGCAGAACTGACATGTGCACTGGATTCACATGAGCAGAAAAAAGTACCTTTGCTGTATACTGATATCTGAAATTACATCATCCTGTGAGGAAGGCACATGTCCTGTTGACGTGAGACTGAAACTAGAAAGAGGAACTGCAGTTTTTAGACTAGGAAAAGTTGCCGCTGCAAATCATGCTGATGGCCTGTTTGTTTTATTGAAATGGGGGAAGTAACTGGAAACAAAAATTAAAGCACTACAAGTAATTCTGGGTGAAGCAAACTCAACTTATTCGTTCTTAAAAAGAATATATGGATCCTTACTTACAAGTACATCAAATATTCAAAAGCTGGCTGCCTGAAATTAAGCCATGAGGCTGTGATTACACATTTGCAATAAATAATTTGAGATTCCTACTCACTTCTAAGGAAATTATGAGCAGTGTGCATCTCTATGGATTAAGCACTCTTGATTTAAGTACTCGAACGTGAATTCCAAGATGTGAAATTAAAGAATTTCAAGAAAAAATTGTCCCCAATTCCTATATTAAGGGCACTGAAATTAATAACAATTGCTTGCTGATATGAAAGAGCAGAAGAGGAACACTTAACAAATGCAGTCAATAAGTAATTTTCTCACCTATAAAAATATTGATAAAGAGAATTATCAGCACATGTAATTAAACACCTGAAATGCCTCCTGGTAAAGTCAGTGTATAGCTAAAATAGTCTGCCAGTACTGTATTTCTTTAGAAATATAAAAGTGAATCCTATTGGCATTAGATTTTTCTTAGATGTCCATTCAACCTGATCCTAAATCCTAATATTAGATCACATATACCAACCCTGACTTTCACAGTGCAAATGTTTTATGTCAAAATTAAGACACACAACTATGACAGGGCTATGTTAGTACAGGGACCACTGGGTTATTTAAATTCCTGAACATGGGCTGAAGACAAAAGGACTGCTTGGAGTAACATCACTGTCCTGCCCAAGGCCTAGTGACATGCTGACAGCACAGCAAAGGTATTATCTCCTCTTTGAAGCATGTTGGGAAGTCCCTGAAGTACATGTATTTTCTGTCTCTGAAGATTTGGGGATATGGGTTATAGTATCAGAAATACTGGCCAGCCTCCTTTAACGAGGAGATATCTTAATCATACTGTTCTTTAATACAGGAAGTCAAGAAACTCTGGTACATAGTGGCTTCTTTTTATAAATAACTATAAGTAGAGAACGTTGCTCCTTTGTTCAGGCAAAATTTCAATAAGCATTTACCCTTAAGTAATATAGAGAAATATGAGAAATATGAGTTTATAGCAGTATTTCTATTTAAATGCACATGTAACACACACACAAAAAAAAAATACAGAATTTCTGTAGAAAATTAAAAGCGTGCATAGATTTTATCTTCATTTTCTCCAGTCACTAACACGATTATGACCGAAAATGATCTATGCTTTCACATTTAAATGTTAAGATGCAACTTCATGAAATAATGAGAAATTAGTAAGTACTTGGTACTCTAGTCACTACAGAATTAAGACAGGTTAACTGCGTTAAATATATTTTATGTTAAAATACCTGAGGAGGTGGGGTCTTCAGAGAAGTCTGGCAGCTCTTCAGGGGGGTCACCATAGAAAGAGTTGAATTTGTGGCTTGACACAGCTGCTAGTACTGCCCCCTAAACAAAAATACCCACAAAGTCTAAATTACATGAAGATGGATAATGAAATATCTGGATAATTTCCTGACACCTTGTATCACGCAGTCTCTCAAGGTCTGTCCTGTGCTTTCTCAGTGAAGACTCAACAAATTTTATAGTCTTTGGTGCTGCTTCAATGTTATGACTGACCACATCTAACAGAAGGCTTGGTCATACACTAATCTAATAAAGAGTAAATAAATTCTTTGTGAGGGGATTAATGAGAACAATTCTTTATAGGAAAGCATTTTATGACAATTGGGAGAAATAAATTCCCACAGTACAATGTAAACAAAACAACTGATTTATTACTCTTTCCCTCTTACCTAGACTGAGTGGCTTAGCAAGTACAAAAATATAGTCTGTAAAGCAATGCAATATGCTATTTGAGAAATTGTCAGAATCTGAGACTGACAGCACTTGGATATTTGACATCTATAATATACCTATATATATAATATATGGAAGTGTAATAATTTCAGATTCCTGGAATGCGGGTTACATGGGAAGTTACACAACCAGAAAAATCAGTTATCTGCCCTGACATATATTTACTTGTTTAAATAAATTAAAGTTTACCCACTCAAGTTTTAATGCCTTACAGATGCGGCAGCAGGCAAAATGGACAACAAATAATTTCTGGAAACATTCTGCAAAACACTGCTTTGGATAAATGGTAGAAAACAACTTGTGCAGGTATAAAAGTTCTTGGGAAACTAAATACAGTGTCCTCCCTAGGAAGAAATCTGGGAAAGATTTGAAACTGCGTTTAGAGCAGGAAAACAGGTCACATTCTAAAATGTACTAGCTAACATTTTATTGAAAGCATTACCTGGACATACCAACCACCCATGAGAAAGCGCTGTTATTCATGAACTACAGCAATCATTGCAGCCTAATCATAATTAGTTTTGCAGCTAAATTAAACTTCTGCAAAGCAGCAACTCAACATGTAGATCTGATCTTGTTTTTATTACAAATTATGAAAAATCCTAATGAATTGTAATGCTGCTAGTTCCTGTTAAAATTTTCTCAACCTTTCAGTGAATTTAAAAATGTTTCTTCCAAACTTTCCAAGACAGGAACTGCAGGGAAACCAAGTTATTTTGGGCTAAAACGTTAACATTCTTCTCAATATGGATGAGAAATAATCTTGTGTATAATTACAGATAAAGATGGTAAACTGAAGAATACATCTTTGCACTCCTTGAAAAAAAGACACTGAAACATTATTATGTTACTTTTATTATAAATGTAACAATAATAACAATGACAATAACGGAAGTCATTGTACTATCCTCTCTTCTCCATTAATACCTATTACACAGAATCACTGACTAATTTATGATGAAGACCTCATACATACCTTGGTTGATAACAGAGAATTTGGGCTGAAATTTAGTTTGAAAAATATGCATTAAGAAAGAAAGGACAGACATCTTTAAGAAGACATTATTGCAATAAATGACTGTAGAGGTCTGTTTCACCTTTTCATTTTATTGTCAACTGCAGAGCATAGATTTCTTTTAGCACTTTTTAAACGAATAAAGTATCACACAAAATTCATGTTACTTAATTAGATTATTTTACCACTACATTCATTTTACCTTTAGTTTTCGTCTTGCATTGAATTTTCTCAATTGTTCTACTGTTTCTGGAAGATGAATCTTGTATGCATAGCGATCTCTCTCCTTAAAAAAAACCAAACAACAAAAACCACACAAAAAAGAAGAAACTGTAAATACAAGCTCCTTGCATACTCTTGACATTAAGAAACTAGACAAGAAATGTATCAGCTAATAAATGTCCTAAGGAGAATGAGGATTTGCTGCAACTTAAGGAAAATGTAAAGAAACAGAGAGGGATTAAAATACTTTGAAATAATCCTTAACTTGGGCCAGGGATATTTCCTTTTTGTAATTTCATTTCCTACTTTGTAGTAAGACTCTAGCCTTTTGTTTTACGGTTGTGGCGTTAGTCAGTCTGTGACTAGTACTGAACTTTCATGCTGGCAAGCACAAAGTAGTTCTGCTTCTTGGGATTCACAAATCCCAGTGAAGCACTGTGTTCAAGCACTCTTTTAAGGTGTGCTAGACAGTTCAGGAGATGAGGTATGTGTCCGACGCAGCAGTAAGTGCCAGCTGGATGGCTGGTAACCCCAGGTGCTAGCTCATTGGAAGAATCCTCTCCATTGTAGATGCAGATCAAAAGCTTGCCAATGAACAGCAGACAGTGGGGCAGAACTTGCAGCAGCTGACCAGTTTCTTCCCCTACCCCAAATCATCGCAGAGGCACTTATAATTTAATGTAAATGTTTATAATACGCATCTCCTGATTCAGAGTGAAATCACTGGCAGTAGTAATTGAGTCTCTCTACGGCACTAACTATGTCTCTATGCTGTATTTGGCTGCTATCTATAAATGATTTAAAGAAAACTTGAGTCAACAGGGAAGGCAGCTTATCGTAGGCAAAAATAAGATAGGACTGACTGACAGGATGCTGGCCTAAGCTTATAAACAAAGTTCCTTCAAACTACATCTTCTGTCTTCTTCCTTTTCTTTCAACAAATAACAGCAAGAACAGAGAGACCACAGACATCAAAAGTGCTATGCTATATATGGAGGACTTGCACATTTGCATTACAGAATTATTGTTTTAAAAAGCCTAATCTGCTTAGTTGCTCAAAGAGCAAAAATGGCAAAGTTTTCTGCCAAAACAATGTTCAACAAAACCCTTGCTTTGGCATTTAAATGTGGGTAAGCTCACAAAGTAAGGAACAAGTCAAATTACTACCAGGTAAAACCAGATCACCTATGTTTCCCACAGACTCAATAACTGGAGTATGATCATCTGGGATCCCCAAAACCAGTGTTCATTCCAGTGCTTTGTGAAATATTGATGCGCTATGTATGCCCCAGATAAACAGAACTTTAGCTCCTTTCAAGTGGCAAGGTTTGAACTCACAGTTCCCCAATATTCAGAAATGTGCCTTAACCACTTGTATTCCCAAGAAGCACACACTCCTGCCCTACTTTTATGAGCTGGATCGTTCTGCAGCTTTGAATACGAGAGTCAGAGCCAGAAAGAGAGCAGAGAAGAGGACAAATGACTCCAATCACTAGTAGTTATACCATTTACTTAGAGGGAGGAGAAAAGCACACAAGCCTGTGCTTCCTAAGTTGTTTTATTGTGGTGTTTTGGTTTTTTTTGAGTGTCGGTATTTGTCTAATGTAGAACATATAAACAGTCCAGGTGCAGATATCAGAACAGCACCTTTTCCAAATAAGTGCCCTGTTTAAGTTAACATTATGACTCTCTCTACCTTGTGTCCACACTATAGAAAAAAAAATAAGAAGATAACAAAGAGAAATAGTTATTTCATCAGTTTCTGCCAAAGAAAATACAATACTCTGAACCAGTACTTGCCAGCTTTTAAATCTGCAACACACTCATCATTCTCCAATTCCAACATTTAGCACAGCCTATTAATGGGAATGCTGAGAAGTTAGGTGTATATTCTCCTGCTCCTGTTGTTAATCTTCAGTGTCCAGCAACTACTCTTCCACTGGCTCAAACTTTGTTGTAAACTCTGCCACCACTGAAAAATAATTTGATTACCAGAAGCCATATAACTTTATATAGTTACAGTGGCCTTTGAGCAACACACCACTACATACTTTCTTCACTCTGGTGGGATATTTCAGAAATCTAATATAAGAAAGCAGTACAGTTAAGTTGCATAATGTACTGCAATAAGCTGCACGGCTACATGCCTAATAGGAAAGAGGTCAACATAGGACTGAGTAAAGAGCTCAGAAATGACGCCTGTGGAGTCTGAGAGCCACAGAAAGACACATAAATACCTTCTTCAAGCTTTATTCTATGCAGCCCTACTCCCTGTACTCTGATGCTGATGAAAATGCCTAAATGAGTTTACTCTTGCTGTTAAGCAAGACTTCAGGCCTCGCAATTATAAAAATGTCAGGCTCTAAACTTACAAAGCATTTAAAGTATATTATCACACATGTTGTACAATGCCATGTCTACTTAAAAAGTTCAAATAAATAAATAAATCTTTTTCTACCTTGAAGAGGAAACCGGTATGTAAACAGCTGCTTTTACTACCTTTAACCAGGGATGATTCAGTGCTTCATACACTGTTATCCTTTCTGCTGGATCCAACATAAGCATGCGGCGTACCAGATCTTTGGCACTTTCAGAAATATGGCTCCATTGCCTAGGATTCATCTGATTACAAGCAAGAAAAAATAAATTAAATTAGTAATAAGAATATAGAAAATAACCTACTTTTTACGTAAACTAGTTGCAGAGATTTAAGAGTGGCTGGTACTTGTAAACTTCATGTAAAAGGAAGTTATAAAGTTGTGCATTAGTTGCTTGAAATGGCATAAAAAATTGAAAACAGTGAGCACTGTATCACATAAAAGCTGGTATTGTTTTAAAATCACATTATAATTTTCTACACATGCTACACTTCGTTGAGATAAAAGTGACCCTTCACTGGAAAAAGGAAAAATAATAAGGCTTTGACAGCTAACTATGCATAGGATAAATGTAAAAATTAAATCTAATTCTGAAATCAACATAAAGAATGGCATGACAGTCTGTCTGTATCAACCCACAATTTCATGCCCATGATGCTGACAAGGAGGGAGTGGGCTAATGCCTCTTGTGAACTACTGTGGTTCCGTCCCACAGGTATCACGGACAATGGGTCTTCCTACTAAATCCTTTCCAACTTTACAGCAGTTAAGCATCTTCAGGCACAAGGGTAGGAGAGCATACTGACATGCGATGAACAATACGAACAATTGCAACACTTTTTAGAGCAGAACTGTATCTTTAGGAGACAATGATGTGAAGGATGATTTAGAATACATCTTCATCTTCTGCATACGCAGATTTGTGTTCAACTATCGATGATGGACAACCCAATAAGACCACAATAAAGTAAAAAAACAATCCTTCTGTGATAAAGGATTCACACCTTAAACTATTTCTAATAATCCTTTAATTTATGGAGTATTTGTTTTATTTAAATGTTACACTGCTAACCTTAAAAGGTACAAAATGAAAATTCAAAATCTGTTATTTTAAAGAGCTCCATTTTATTTAAAATCAGTCTCTATAAAAGATGATCATTTTAAATTGGAGCGCTCAGGAACATTATCTGGTTATGAAAAGCACATTTACAGTTGCGATCTGTCATTCTTTTTTCTCCTCTAATGAAATGAAGGTAATGGCAAATTTGCAGCAGGACTGTTTTGAAATCCTTATACTATTTTCACTGAGTAAACATATTATTGTGGAAGCAGGGACAGAAAAGGAACTGAGAAGACACAATGTGCTGGCTGTGACTTTTTTTTAAACAAAGAAAAGTTAACTTATAGGCTTCCAGAAGGTTTTAGCTCCTTAAGTGATTCCATAAAGAAATCTTCCATAAAGTGAAACTGGAACTTCTTGCAGTCCACGCAATCCCCAAACCAGTGCCATGAAGAAATCCTGCTGTTTCTAACAATACAAAACTTAAAGAATGAGAAATGTGCTCCTGTCCAAGTGTAGTACCACTGCTGTCACTTACATTTTAGCAGACTTCATATAATAAAATACTTCCTAAACTGTATAACAGACTATCATACAATTTTAGGAGTTTCGACTCTTGATCTGCTAACACACAGCTCATGAATGACCTTGGTTGCAAAGTAGAGCAAAACTGACAAAACCACAAAAATAGTGAAGTCAAAACTTTAAATTTGTGTCCATGATGGCTCAAGGATATTTATGTTGTGAAACACGTTTATCTTGCATGCACACAGATTTGCTTTCAGTTGCAAGCGGCTCCTTTTGAATCATCAGCTGCACTTTACCACATACCGTACTGAAAAGAAAAATGCATAACTACATTTTTACAGTAACATTGTTTTAAATGAAGGCAATACAATGACCAGCCTTTACGATAGTTCTTTTATTTGATTAAAAAAATTAAATGATCCATAAAACTAAGGTAACATGTAATGTGTCATACTTCACAGCCTAAACTTACATAATCCTACCGAGCTCCATGTACAATTAGTTACTGCACTCATTTATTATTTCATCTGAGTAAATATTTCTGCATTCTAATTCCTAACATTGATACAAAACACAGCAGGAACAAGTAAGACTGGAGAGAGAAAAACATCTCTCTCCCTATGTAACACAGACAAGGTTTCTATAAGCTTCAAATTTAAATCAGGCTAAACACAAAAATCCATTTCCAGAAGTTTTAGCAGCAGAGCTCATCTCACTGGAAAAGGACTCAGGTATACCGTCATTTACCTTGTATTTTCCTTTAATAATGCCTTCAAATAATCTTTCCTTGGTTCCATAAAAAGGCAAACAACCACTTAGAAGGATAAAAAGGATCACGCCACAACCCCAAACATCTACAGGCTTCCCGTAAGGTTCCCTTTTTACCACTTCTGGGGCCATAAAATGAGGCGTTCCTACACGTCCTAAATGGAAATAAAAACAAAATTAGAGTCAAAGCAACGTGTGTCAAGCATCAAAATGAAGAATTATCACTGCAAGAAAATAAAACAGTTCTAGTAATTTTTCCTCATAGGTTAGACATTTAAGATGATCCCTTTTTTTCCCTTAAGTTTAGTATTTGTTAAATATATCCAGTGAGACAAATCAGTAGTTTCCCTGATTTATACTTCTATATTTATACTTCTATAAGTTGAGGAATGCTCCTACCCTGCAGATTGTGAAACAAGATTTATATGAGAGCACTAAGATTCTTCAGTGAAACACAGCATATGAAAACAAAGATATTAATTTGAATAACCTTTGAAACAGGAATTACTAATCTAGAGAGCGTTGACAAACACATTGTAGAGTTCTAGTCTACTTGAAAAAGCTTCCTTTAATTGGCAAGAGCACAGCTTGGTCTGATGCTCTGCTCAAACCTCAGCCAAGATACTGAAATTGCCAACAAGAATGCAAAATGCCAGCAAATGTGTTGTTAATTTCTTTGAAGTAGGCAATATCTTACCACAAATAAAAAGATAACAGTAATAGGTTTCACAGAGTGCTTTTAACAAGTGCCACATAGTAACGGTTCTGGGACTTACTTATTTTGGATTGGTAATGAATGCCAACCCACAGAAACAAAACATATTTAGTACCTAATAATCTTCTGAGTGGACAAAACCAATTAGAATGACTTCATGCAACTTCTATGTAATGCATTAAATCCACAACTGTAGGAAACTGTTAACACTTGTACCAGCTTCTATTTTTGCTCGCTGATAATACGTTGGACTTCAGAGGCTCCATTCAAGGCTTGCAGCACCTTCATGCTGGCCAGGAGAGCTTACAATGTGGCTAGACTAACCTACCCTGTACACCATTTGAACATGAGTTAGCCAAGTCACAGCACTGGTAATGAACACCTAGGAAGCTATCTGGCAGTAGGTTAATCTCTAAAGACCATCCTTTGTTTATACCACCTAATGCAGGAATGTGATATAACAACACTGTTAACTAGACCCCACTACATCTACAAGGATTAAAAAATTGACAGAAAGACAGTAACTTTTTCACCACACTATTCTTAAGGAGAAACAACACTATTGTCAAACTACTTCATCTGGCTTTGTGTTAAACCTTTTCATTCCCAGCTTATGAGGCAATCCTGCCACACAAATGTTAGGAATTTGCCTGTGACGAAGGAATTATACTTTACCACTAAGCTAGGTCAGCATCTTAAAAAGTCTTTGCAGCCTAGGCTGATGTGAAGTGTACAGCAACAAGACAGTAAGATGCTGGTAGTCCACCTCATCCCTCGTATCACTGGAGGAAGAGGAAGGGTATTTACTCTGGACAGAAAAAGACAGACAAGGACATGGGGAACAACTACTAGTTCTTGTGAGTTATACACAGTTTATATGCTGAAAGATATATCATAAGCCTAACTGATAAACCTCAAAGCCAAACCTCCAACCGCACAAATATGAGGGGAAGAATAATTTCTTTGGATGCCCCAGAGTTTCTCTCTTTTAGATGCCTTGTGATGGGGACAGAAAGGAAAATTTTAAGTATGCATCACAGAAGGTAGTGGTTGGAAGGGAGCTCTGGCAATTTATCTAGTTCAACCCCCATGCTAAAGCAGGTTTACCTCATGCAGGTTGCACAGGAACATATCCAGGTGGATTTTCAATATCTCCAAAGAAGGAGACTCCACAACCTTTCTTGGCAGCCTGTTCAGTGCCCTGTCACCCTCACAGCAAAGAAGTTTTTCCTCGTGATCAGATGGACCTTCCCATGTTCCAGTTTGTGCCTGTTGTCCTTTGTCCTGTTGCTGGGCACCACTGAAAAGAGCCTGGCCCCATCCTCCTGATGCCCGCCCCTTTACATATTTATAAGCATTGATAAGATCCCTTCTTAGTCTTCTTTTCTCCAGGCTAAACAGACCCAGGTCTCTCAGCCCTTCCTCCTGAGAGAGATGCTCCAGTCCCTGATCACCTTCAAAGCCCTCCACTGGACTGTCTCCAGTAGTTGTCCTTCCTGACCTAGGGAGCCCAGAACTGTACACAGTACTCCCAATGTGGCCTCACTAGGACAGAGCAGAGACAGAGGATGACCTCGCTTGACCTGCTTGCTACACTCTTCTGGTGCACCTCAGGATACCATTGGCCTTCTTTGGCCATGAGGGCACATTGCTGGCTCATTGTTAGCTTGTTGTCCATCAGGGCAGAGCTGTCTTCCAGCTGGGCACCCCCTAACCGCTACTGGTGGAAGTATATATATCCAGCACACACAAGTTGCAGAGAACTCTGGGGCTTTCCCCCCACCGCCCTTTTTTTTCCCCTGCCTACAAATCTCTGTTTATAAGGGTTTCCTAACTTTTTTTTTCTCCTAAGATGCCATCATTTGTGGCAGCAAAACATCAGCATTTCCAGCTCTGCATCGGGCTATGCATGTACATAAGCAGCAACATCTGCCTGTTCAAACAGTATCTGTACATCACTTAGTCTGCTCATGTAGCATTAGTGGTACACATAACAGAGTCCGGAAATCTTTAGTACAGAAGATATCGTGCAAGACCACAGAGCAGCCTGGCTTACCCAAGTCTTGTTTGTCTCAGTGGTTAACTTCCTGCTACTTGGGTGCAGAGGCACCCATTTGCAATTTTGGAGCAGCTGTAACCTTTCTTACACACTGAAAACAACATTTGTGGTAATAAAGCTTGTTCAAATATTTTTTTATTAATATGAATGAAAAATCATATATCCTGAATATTCTGTGTTCCTATGAAGCTTTCCAATTGCTGTTATGAGATCTGGGAACTCTAGAGAAAAGTGATTATTCAAAAGACCAACAGCAGAAATCACTAGAAGACAAGATAACACAAACAAAGCTATTTAGAAGAGGCATTAAACTTTAAATCAAGTAGTTAATGAAATTAAGAGTCCTATGCAGAAAACGATATCCAAGTTGATTTTAATGTGTATTTCCAATAATTACGTACCACTCCTGTTGGCTCAGGACCTTCTTTGTGTTTTAAGCAAATAATTCCGGAGTTGAACATCAGGGAAAAAACTACATGCTGTGAGAAGATCTAAAGGTTTAGGCTTTCTATTTGTTTTTCAGTGTTCTTTTTGGCCAATGTGTTTCAGTCTGCTGTGCATTTGCACTACAGTGAAGACCAATGTGCAGAACATCTTGTTCTGTAGAAAATGTGCCCTTGCAGTCACCCATCCAATATTTTCTCCCATAGTGTAAAATAACATATATAGCAGCAACACATACATAAGCAATACAATAGTATTACTGGGCGTAGGCGTTTAGCAATAAAGGTGCTGGCAGCAGGAGGGGCTGCAGGGGTGGTCTTTGTGAGGAGTGGCTGGGCTTGTTCCAGACACAGCTGGTTCAAACGGACCCTCTGTAGGGCACAGCTGAGCCCGGCAGCCAAGACAGTAGTACATTCCCACGATGGGAATGTGTGTGTGAGAAATAAAAAAACATTGCCCAGCAGCTAGAAGTACGGGAAAAAGTGTGAGAAACAGCCCACGAAAACTGAGGTGAGAGCAGGAGGAAGCAGTGCTCCAGGATGTCCTGCACAGATTCCCCAGGAGATCCTGGAAAGGCCATGGTGGAGGAGGTACTTCCCCTCTGTTCAACCCCCGGAGGAACTTGCACAGGAGCAGGTGTCCACCATGCAGCCCATAGAGGACCCCAAGCTGGAGCAGGTGTGTACTCCCTGAAGAAACTGTGAAGTGTGGACCCATGCAGAAGCAACTTTGTCCTCAAGGACTGCAGCCCACAGGAGGACCCATGCTGGAGAAGGAGAAAAGTGTGGGGAGGAAGGCATAGCAGAGTGGGGCAGTTATGGACTGACCGTGCCCCCGTGTTCCCCACACCACTTGGGATTTGGGGAAGGGTGTCACGAGCAAGGGATTGAAGTGGAGCCTCGGAACAGGAGGAGAGGAGATGGTGTTTTCAGTTTTGTCTTTATTTCTGACTACCCAAATCTATTTGAATTGGAAATACATTAAACTGGTTTTCCCCAAGTCAAGTCTGGTTTTGTTTTCCTGTGATGGTAACTGGTAAACAGTTTGCATGTATTTACCTTGAACTATATTCTTTTTTGCCCTTTTTTATCCCCGTGCTCTGTAGAGGAGGGGAAGTGAGTGAGCAGGTGGTGGGAGATTGGGCCTTATTCAAGGCCAACCTACCGCATGCAGTTACACTGGTTTTAACGTGCAGAATAGTGATTAAATGGGGAAAAATAAAATTAATCTTCCTCCAAAGGTACAGTTTGTTTCTTTCATTTTTAGTTTTCAAATACGGTCTGACCTGATTTAATCAAGGGCTGTATAAAATAAGTAATCTACACTGTCAAGAGAATATCAAAAGTAGGTGGTTTTTTGCTTCCTCCTCCCCTTCAGCAAATAATGCTTCAGATTAAGATTACTTGGCAGAAACAGATAAGCAAGAAAAAATTTCATTATTTATATGCTTTCATAAATATATGCAGAACAGAATGATTTCTTGAAACTAAGCATTAATCAGCTTCTCTAAATTTTGCAAAGCAAGGTCTTGATGGTGGACAACAATTTCAGATCTCCTTCCCCCCTCTAATTTGCTTCCAGACCACAGGGCAAGGAAATGCAAATACACTTATAAAACTACTGAATATCAACAAACAGCAACCATAATTTGTAACAGTATGCTTATAAAAATTGCAGAGAAAACATAATGGCTTTTCTTAGCCATCCACTGCCAGAGCTTTGTTCATTATCAGTAACATTATTCATATAGTAATTTTTTTCCATAAGCACATTTTTCTCAAACAGAAGAATCTTCTATGTAACAACTACTTGCTATGTAACAACAGAGAAATTATAGCCTTTTCATACTTTAAAATTTCTTTTTGCCTTATCCGGTGGTGTCACATCAGAATGTGACACTGCACGTTTCCTTAGTACTAAAGAGCTCTAACAGACAAACTGACAGAAGCTATGGTTAAGAATCACTGTCTCCCTCTGATCAGCCCAAATTTTCTTCCCCGCCTCTGGAATTTAAAGAACTTAGATCACAGGTGGAAAAACTGGATCTTCATTGCCTTAGTTAAAACCAGCATACAATAAAAATCCACTGCAATGAACTGTTTGATGCTAAGCAGAAGGAATAGACTAGTTCAGTAACAGGTAACATTCTACACAGCTGCTTAAGACCCCAACAGACTGCTGCTATAAACCAGATGAAAAATGAATGCTATTTAATAGCGTGGTGAAAAATCAGTACTACTAAACCTTAATGCTCACTTTCATATTTTAAATGAGAACTCCGTAAATACAAATGAAATGAGAAAGAAGGCTTGGCTAAAACCAAAATCGTGACATTTAACACTGTTAGATTATACTCAGTGAAAATAATTACAGAATGATTTGGTTTTGTAATCTTTTTAGTGCAGATTACAAGATCCTGATATTATAGATGGAGAGAGATGGTGGAAATCAAAATTCCATCTTCATGAAAAAGCAAACGCATAGCAAACAGACTCTTACTAGGTTGAGACTGAGCCATCCAGTTAAACAGGGTAAAAACCCAATGTGTATATGTTTGTAGGTATGTATTAGAAACTTAAAAAGGCTGAAGTAATTCTGGGACATCCTCATGACAACTAACCACTTCGCTGGGCTCATCAAAGGAGCAAATGTTGATTTGAGGTTATTCTAAGAACTGACCTGAGGAAGGACAGCTGAGCTGCACTTCTGAGCAGTGCTTAGCTCAGCAAAATGAATTGAGTGCCCACATGAACTTACACAGATACGCGGTTTTCCTGCATTGCAACTACAAGAACGTAAGGTGAATAACAGTAACAAGATAAAAAAAAAATCTATAGACAGCACTTTTCTAAAATCATGGATATCCACTGCTCTTTAGAACAAGTATCACTTCTGCTGAAAATTATCTAGTAGAAAATTTGCCTCCTAAACACGTCCAGTGTAAAATTTTAAAGTTGTTCTCAACAGATCAATTGTTTTAAAATATTTTAAGAGCTTTTGAACTTTCTTTGGTGTTATGGAGAGGCTTTGCATCTTTTTGAAGGCAGTAAGCAAAGGCATTTTTCTGCCTTTAATAGAAAACTTCTGCCTTCCACAGGTCTTTTATTCTTCAAGCTATAAGAACATTCATAGATAGATTCAAATGACTGCGCATGAACAAATAACTTTGTTTTACCTAAATAAATATTGCACACATGCATACACATGATTTTCATTTATATCTGTATGTGAGAAGAAACCATATGGAAGACTGGAGTCAATTTGTTGTTCATGTGCTTCCAGGTTCTTCCTGTGTGTTTGAGAGTGGCATTAACTGAAAATCACAATACGTACCCTCAGTAGTGGTATGTATTCAATGTGGTACTTGCCTCCATCCAATTAACTGTAAAAAATGACTACATCAATGTGTTTGTTGCCTTAGGAAGCACTAGATGGCTGAATAGGTACAGACATCTTATTTCTAGAGGTAAGTTTTCTTATCAGCTAGTTTTGAGGAGACAGGTTGCTAGTCTGGAAGTTTATAAAATTGCTAATTTTGCTGATTTTTCCTGTAGATAAACAGAGAGCTTCAGTCTTCAGGTGTTGTCAATCTGACATCATTCACAATCACTAAAGATAAATTTTGACTTACCTTTGATAATTTAGTTTCTATGACTCTTTCCATATTATTCCAGACAATAGGGCTATGCTTTCCACAAGAAGAAGAGTATATACAGAGACCCAATCAGATTTTGTCATCCCTAAGGCAGGGGAGATATCAGAAGGAGAGTCTTTCAACAGCAGTAGTATCTGAACGATGTATAGGGAAACAACTGGAACAAATAATTTTTAGGAAAAAAATGTGAGGTACTAATAAACATCACCATCTGACCTCTCATAATAGTGTAATAAGAATTATGTTCATAAATTAAGGAGTTACTAAATGAGTGGGATGTTCAGAATAATGTGGAAGGAATCAAAGAACCACACGTAACAGGTCAGATTGGTCAATACTTTACTACTTTTAATTCCTTTCCACATTACTCCAGACAACAGATGTTTAAAGCCGGTGTACAGAGAAGATGAATAGATTTAAAAAAAAAAAAAAAAAAAAAAGGACAACTCAGCTTCAGACAGAAGGCTGTCTGAAGAAAATGTATTTTAGAAGATGCATCAGCAGACAACTGGACACCTGGGTATCAGTGTCCAGAAAATGAACATGGCAAAGATCACATGTTAACCAGACACATTATAATAGACTCAATGGCCTTTCCAGCCATAAAACTATGATGGAGCAAGTAAACCTAAACTGACTTTTAAACACATTAGCATCCTGTATGCACTCTCAAATCCACCTAGATGTGAAGTGGAATTTCTGAGACTGTAAACCACAGCTGTACCTTTTAAATAAAACAAAGTCTATCAAGGGCAAAGTTTTGAAGAGGCTCACATTTTTATCATTCAGTGAAAATTAAAAAAAAGAAAAGAAATAGTGCTCTAGCTTTGCAATGGAAAACACTACTGTTCAAGTGAAAGATGAATATAAGCATAGGCCCTCAGCTTACAAACATTTACTCTCCTTGGAAAACAAAAGAAAGATTTACTGTATTATTCAGACACTGATGATGGAAAGATAAAAAGTCTGCAGTGTGAAAAAAGCATTTTAAAAATGTTTTTTTTAAACTGTGGTTTATAAAACCGCCAAGAAGATCTGCTTTGGTAAAACACTGGAAGAGATTGTCCAGAGACGTGGTAGACACCCTTCCCCTGGAAACATTCAAGGTCGGGTTGGAAGGGGGCTCTGAGCAACTTGACTGAGTTGAAGATGCCCCTGCTCATCGTAGGGGAGGTTGTACTAGATGACTGTTAAAGATCCCTTCCAATCCAAACCATTTGACGATTCTATGATAATTTTTACATTGATGGGAACAAAATAAAAATAAGGAGCTTAAAAGATCCACGCCCTTCATGCCCCTCCCCCAAATTCCATAGTCGTATTTACAGGGAAATTTATGGTAATGCCTGTCTTTGCTATTTTTCTAGTAAGTCTAGAAGGCTAGCTGATGAAGAACCAAGAACTTGATATTTCTGTGCCATACTTCTATTAAGAACATATAAGATGTTTTCCAGTAAGATGATGATGGTTGTGTTAGGATACCTGAAGACACTATAGGATTCTGGAGCAACTTAGGGGAGCTAACTAATAATACATAAATGGAATAGATTACCATCATGGTACCTGTGATGATTTACTGCTAAAAGTAAAAAGTGAAAAGCAGCTGATTATCCATAGATAAGACTTGACAGTTAGTATAGAATCTCATAGCATTTAAGTTTATACAGTTATTTGTTTTTGCATTAGATGACACCCGGAGAAAAATAAGTAGATTAAATGGAGAAAACAGCACTTGTGGACTCAATGGCCTTTGTTCCTTCACAGATTTTTACACCATGTACTAACTAAAAAACCCAAGACTTAGCATCCAAAATATTAGATAGCTGATAAATCTGATGTCACATTTATTTAAGATAATATTGTGACAATTCATACCACATTCTGAAAGAAAAATTCTCCAAGGAAGAAGAAAGAAATCATAATGTGAGATTGCTCTACTAAATCACTGGCTTCCCAGAGGTTCTACTACTCCAGCTGCATTATAACCATGCAAAAATGGGCTGTTTCCTGTCTGCACCCTGTTCTGTAAACAAGTTCACTTATAAAATATGAAGACCTGTAACTACTGTGTATACGGCGAGAATTCCATCTTAAAGTACCTACTTCGATGCTTCAGATCAATACACTTAGCAAGATCTGCCACTTCTGATAGTAAGTACTGCAAGAAGAGACCTTCACATAGCGGTATTTCATGAAATCAATTTCCTGTAACTCAGAAGATGAAACATACTTCTTACTCATTTTACCGCACCTTATAGGCAAACATAGTGGAGCAAAAAGTATTTCCTTACATTTCCCTTGTTAGACTTGGGAAAAACACGAGTTATGGCTATGTCCTTTTTTTGTTACTTAATATTAACTAAACTCTCCTAAGAATAAACTCATCTTGAGTTGTTACCTGATAAAATACAGTTGCATTCCTAAAATCTATTCCACAGATATATTCATTAATGACATCATTGCTTGTTATATTGAGCTCCCTTACAATTGTGTTATATAGCCCTCTATCTGCTTGAAAGAATACTGTAGTTATAATTCTTCTAAACAACACATATTTATCTTTGGATTTATATCAGAAGATTGGGATAAAATTTGGCCTACTTTCAATATCTAAGACTTAGTGTAACTTAATTACAAAAATTCCCTTTCCCCCCAAAAAGACAATTTTTGCACATTAGGAAAAAGATGTCTTTTGTTAAGTTAAAAAAATTCCTTAGTCCAAAGAAAGCAAAGGCTGTAAGCTAGAAGGCAGGCTTTGAAGACATTGAGGGAGAAAATTCCCTTCTGTTTGTCTTCTCCTGGGGCTACACACAATCTAAGCTTGTCAGACACAGGTGTGTCAATGGAAAACGGTATGCAAAATGGCACCAATGCTAATGCATCAATGCAAGAAAAAAATCTTTAGAACAATGGTAACTCCTGAATGTTTTAGATATATCAACTCCTATGTTAGGAAAAAACCTCTGCCACAGTGATCACCACAGATATTGAAGAGTGTTTGCATAATGGCTGGGTTCTTGTGTAAGATTAAAGGAAGAGTCCTATCAGTTGAACTTTACCACAGCTACATTACTTTCAATGTTGACATGCTTTTTCTAAAGGAATGCTGTCTTTTTCTATTTTAAAAGATAAACTAACCCAAATGACATAAAATAAAATAAAAGATCTCTGTTCTTGAATGCCAGGGTCGTCTCCATAGTGATTTGCACTAGTAATGATTATATTCTGCTAAGGCATCGTGGTAATACATATTACCTAAATAAAGAATGATTAATAAGTATTGCATTTCCTGTATTTATAGGGCAGTGGTTTTCAGTATTGTAAAAAATTTAAGGTGTGCTGAGCACTGCAATGGTACAGGGAGTTTTTTAGGGTCAGTAAGAGAACCTTTATTTAATAGAGAATTTTCTTTTTTGACACGTTAACCGCCAAATACAGGAATTGCCATGCTGAAAGGGAAATAATTGACTACGTTAAGCTGAATCAATGTTTTCCACTAAAAATTAGAAAAAAGAATGTGAAAGTGAACAGGTTGGTTATTATTATACTGCTTTAACTTGCCCATAAGGAGGAGTTTCCATTTCATTTAGGAGACAACTGAGAAGTAAGTAGTGCCTGTAATTTATCATTATAATTATTACAAATTGAAACATCCATAGGGTGTATGGATAACTTAAATATGTAAATAAATAAATTTTTACAAGAAATTTATAGCCCAGTTGAAACAGACAGTATTGTTAACCTTCACAGAACGCATAGGGGGTGATATTGTAAAGCTGAAGAAAAAATCTTGCAACTGCTGTGTACGGCAATGTTTAGTAATATGCCTTCAAGTAGGACTCTGGAGGGGAAAAGAATTGCTAGATAACAGATATAGTTTGTGGTATAAAAACTGGAATGGAAGATGAGGAGAAAGAGATATGGTATCTGTTAAGGAGAAAGCTTGAAACGAGCAGTAAAACTGAGACCTTCCATGGCATAGCAATAAAGTGGAATTACTCTGCGTATCTTTGAAAGCGAGAGGAATTTGAAGCTGAAAGTAACAAGCACTAACAGAAAGGCTATAAATTGGAATTACAGTTCAGAGAGAAGAAAAAAAATATTAAGGTAGAGTGATATAGCAGAAGTGGAGATGGATGAGGCAAAAGATACAGACACAGACAAATATTATACTAACAAAGCTTAAGAAAGAAGCTTCTATAAGTACTGCAAAAAGAACCAGAGAGGAATAAAAACGTTTTAATGTAGAAAAGGAAAGACCAGACCAGACCAGCACTGATAACTGCATGGTGCTTGAGCACATGAACAATGAATGGAATCGCAGAACGGTGAATGATAACAGGAAAGGAAAGACATGACAAATTTGGGGAAAAACATAGGATTTTTTTTTGCCAAGCTGAACTTGCGTTTTCTTGCGAGATATCTAGTAGTCTGAAACAAAGTACACTGTATCTGACTAACTGCAGAAGAGCAGCTGAAACCGAAGAAATGGATAAAGGTGTTCAGCGAGAATATTAAGAAGAAAAATGAGAACCGCAAACAAAAGTGTTGGATCCATCACACACACAAAAAAAGCACTGGCTGAAGTACAAGACATTTGAGAAATATCGGAAAAGTAAAGGACAGCGTGATTTATTTATTTTTTTTTTAAGGAAACAACAGTAGCTTAACTGAATGGCTATTTTCTTTGAAAAGATACATCTAGGTCTCTAGGTAATGAGATACCTGGATATTTCTAGGGTGTCTGGAAGAGAATGGAAGTTGTTGATATGCTTATATTGGATTTACTTTTAATTTTACAGAGCACAATAAAATCAAATTGACACAGACCTTTAAGTAATTAATTAGGAAATCTGAGTTTTTGAAGAAGCATGGTGTGGAGAGGAAGTTGCCTTTTTGAAGTAAAAAAAATTAAAACTAGCAAATCTTTTGTTGTGGTCTCCTACTCTGGCATTGAAAGCATCAGAAAATTGATTGGGTCTTCATCTGTGCAGGCTGATTTAAGCATAAACCTATTGTCTGGAACAATATGGAAGGCAGCTAGAGGAAATAAAATCCACAGAAAACAAAACACACTTAGTCAAAAAATATACATATGTATCGAGATATTGATGTCTTATGCAATAATTACAATGAAATATTAAAACACAGAAAAGAGTCACATGTGAAAACTAGTAAGATTCTGCTATTAAATAGTGCAGCATTCTGACAGAAATTGCCTAAGAAACATAGGTGAGAATTGACGATGCTGTTGTAAGCGCTTACTCAAGTGCTTTGACATACATTTCAATCCTGACAGCATTTTTATTTGATTTGTTCTGTCAAGCATGGAAAAACTATGCCAAAGATTTTATTAGAGTGGAAAATTCTTTGCTTTTTTCAGTTTTATTTTGATCAAACCAGCACAAGCTCCTGCTGAATAACATTTAGAGGGACTTGATACTCACTATATGTATGCACAACAATGCCATTCTACTAGCAATTTAGATTAACTGTGTGCATTTATAATGTTAATAAAGCTTTCAGTGACAGACTATTTTTGAGCTCTTGTTTTGCAGGCCAGGCTGTGTTGGAAGAACAGAACTCTGCAGTACAACATGCATAATATTATATAACACCGAAGGAAAAGTTCTTACCTCCAGCAACTAGTCCAGATTCTCCTAACTGAATTGCTACCCCAAAGCCACCAAGCTTCACTGGGGCTGAATTCTCTTTTGAGGCAAGCAGTACACAGTGTGGCTGAAAAGACAAAACCCCAGACAAATCATTGTATATTTGAGAAATATAATATGCATTTTAGAACTTATTTTTATAAACTTGTAAACAGAAGCTAGAATTTTGTCATTTCTTTGAAACAATATCCCAATTTCAGATATTTTTTCTTCTGGCAAGGACTCCTCTTTCTTCAGTGGCTTTCCTTTCAACTGTCCCAGGCAGTGCAAAATCCTTTCATGAGTTATCAGAACTTGCAAGGAACAGACAGTGAAATCATAATAAAATGGAGATAAAAATTAACATCTATAATTTCTTACCCGGTATTAATTTTCTTTTTACCTTTCACCCATTAGCCTTACGCTGCTTCAATTCTCCAGCAGAAATATCCTGCCTATGATACACTTTGTGGGATCTTATCCTTCACATACAGAACATAAAACACAATTTGACCTTTAATCACAGAATTCACTCATCACCTCCCAACTACAGATAAGAAAAGAAACAACCTTGTGTTGTTCCTAACAAATATTCCATTAGGGAGGGAAATGGTTCACAGTCATCCATACCTTTGATTTTCCAGTCTTTCCACTAAGAGTGAGGTATAACGTATAAAAATTAAATATTATACAGTTCGGATGGAGATTGACTGGTACAGGAGGAAGCAACATACAGACAAAATCTAATAGAACACAATTTAGTTTTTAATAGACACAGCTAAACTACTGCATTTAATACTGAATGACTTCCTGCATTTACTCAAAGCCTCCCTTGCCATATTATTTAAAAGCAAGACTGTCAAATTTGTATACTCCTTCTTGAAAATATATTGCTGCTTAAAGTACAAATCTAAGAACTCCAAACAGTGTAAAGAAGCCACAAGCCCAATCCGACTACCTGTAAAGTCATAATCTGTAACCACCCATGTATTACATTTCTAATGTGTAAGAACAAGCACCTTCAAATAAGAATGCATAGCCCGTTTAGAATTCTGACTGAAATCTGCAGAATCCCATAAAAGCTTGATTCCTAAACAGATGATATATGACGAAAGTTAACACGGAAACTTCTCTTTTCAAATGCTAAGGAGAATACTAAGCCAAGACAATATTCTTGAGATGGTCATCACATTTAGGCTACTTTATATCAGGACTTCTAGGATTAATTTTCAAATCTGCAATTTATAAATGTAATTTTACATCTCTCACATCCTATTTAAAATAGTATTACCAAGTGGTATTATCTCTGCATACTGTATTTCACTCCTGCCTTATTGAAATTGCTAAGCTGCCTCTTACACATTCCCTCATTGCTGTCATTTTAAGTGAAAGAGACCAACCTCAAATTCCTATTCGCAGGCAAGGAGAAAGGTAGATGGGAGAACTACACCAGCATAAGCAAAATGTACCATTTCACCACGGTGTCAATTTACATTCACCTTACATTTGAAAATGTGAGACTCCTTCCATGGCAGTATTAAAAAGACAGGCTGTACCAACACAAATGATTCTATGATTCTGTGAACATAACTGTCATCCAAAAAGGAAGTGACACTGCTCACCAGAAACAAAGTGATAGAGAAAAAAACCTGAATCTCCAATACAGAGTGAAACTCATAGAAAACTTTATTGTAGAATTTTTCCCAGTAAAGTCCAAATTAATAGCAATATTGATCTTTCCAACAAACTTTTTACTAGGTAAAAACATCTTTAAAAATACCCAGTTGCAACACTAGCTAAACTTCCCCTTGCTGCAAATAGTACTGTGTCAGCTGATTCTCACCACTTTCTCAAAGCAGCTGGTGCTTAAGCTTTCTAATAAGAGGGCTTGCATGTCACTCCTCCCTGTCTTCACCAGTGGTTTTGAAAATCAGCAGAAGTTCTTAACATGGTTCTTAAATGGTAAGTGCCTTCTTTTATACTTTAGCTATAGTAAAACAGATTGCTGTTAAAACTCCTTTTAACTGGAAAGGTACTAATGACCCTCAGGCCCTTTGTTAATTAAATTTATCTATGTTTAAGCATGCCTACTTGCTTACAGATGACAAAACTTGTGATAGCAAAAAGTTATGCTTCCAATGTATCTGCAGTGTAGTTGGTTTTTCTCTCTCATTGACCTAAAACTTGCTGCTATTTACACGTTATGTCAAGCACTTTTATAGAAAAGTGACATAAACAAGAAATTGTAGTACTAGATAGGTTTCAAGATATATTTGAAAGCATCATGTTTTTTTAATCAAGCTTTTAAAATTACTTCTTGCCCTGACAATATGAAAACAGAAAAACTTTTAAAACTGCTAACACGTTGTACAAATTTAATGCAACTGTAAGATCAGGCAAGATAGGATGTTAAAACATTTTAGACTGCCCTCTCAATAACTCAGATTCTGTATGTACATTAGGTTTCGTTAAGAATTTTACCTAATGTACTGCAATTTTCACTGCTATATCACACATTTAAATGTAAATTTTCTTTTTTAAGACATAGCATGCAAATGAGAAAATATTTTAAAGTTATGCATATGACAGTGTTTTGTTGCTTTTTTTCTTGTTACTGTTGTTGGACAACTAAGCTCAGAATATCAAACCCAACTATGAAGTCTTTGTGAGATATGTCCCTTTAAGAAAAACTTTTAATATATTTCAGATATTTTATATATTTAAATATATATGCTTTTAAGATATTTTAAAATAAAATTTATGTATTCGTAAATGAATAAAATTATTTATGGAAACTTTCATGACATACAAATTGAGGACAAAAGTTGCACCACTCTAATCAGTATTAACTAACTCTCTGAACAGCTCATTGCAATCCTGTCCTCCTAATAATATGCTTTTTTTTGATTTTCCTTCTTTGGTTAAAGCTGACTTTTACCTTCCAGATTCTACCTTCCTGGTCAAAAATAAGTTTAGTGAAATTAAAAACTCTGAAATGAAAACAACAAAAGCAATAAAAACAAGGAAGATGTGAAAACAATATGCTACTGCATTAACGTGGCTTCCAGTTATATTTGCATAATATTGATTTGTGAACTTAAATTTACATGAAGATATAAATTATTAAAAACAAGCTACTGTAAGAGTACTGACTCAGTTTTACTTATAACAGATTTCACAGTCAAATAAATACTAATGGACAATTGCTTTTCTAACTGAAAACTACTGACTGCACATGAGAGATCTGTACTTATTATAAACTACTACTGGATGCTTTTAGATTTGGTTTGATGTATTCATCACTGAGAATTCTTCACTTAGCTGTGCTAACATATTTTTGCATCCTCACTAAAAAGTTTTCTGTGTCAGAAAGACAATCTTAACACCAAAACTTAAAAAAATTATTTGCACTGAAACAAAAAAATTAAATTTATAAAGTTTGCAGTCAAACATAATAATTAATTTTCAAAACAATACAAGACAGTAAATACAAAACCAGTTGTCTGTATGAGTAGTTTGTTCCACCTGCTCATTCCTAGTTCACATAAAGAAAAATAGAGAACTGATTTATCTAGACTTACATTGTACATATATATATAGAATTACATGACAATCAGCTCGAAGTTCTACTACTCAGCTACAGTTCTACTTTGGTGCATTTAGTTTTTTTAATTATTGTATTCCGTGTTTATATCACGCAAGACTGTATGCAATAAAGCAAGAAAATGTGAAAATGATCCAATAGTATTTCAATTGTTAAAATTTTTCTTTGCATTCCTACAGAACAGCTAAAAAATCCTCACAAATGATGGCGACAGCTGCAGCTGATTTACTGACCACTCTTCCACACAAGGAAGTCTTCTGGAGTAATCAAACCAAACTAGCCATAAATGCCTCAGAAATCAAAAACAATTGTCCCTTAGATGATGACGACTCACTTTCACTTACTTTGATAGTTTTTTACTCTATTATTTTTGTCATTGGGCTGGTTGGAAATATCATAGCCCTGTTTGCTTTCCTGTGCATTCATCAGAAAAGGAATTCTATCCAAATTTACTTGCTAAATGTGGCTGTTGCAGACCTTCTGCTGATCTTCTGTCTTCCCTTCCGAATACTCTATCACATTAAAAAGAACACCTGGACGTTTGGACTGATTTTATGCAAGATTGTAGGAACTCTATTTTATATGAACATGTATATCAGCATAGTGCTGTTGGGACTAATTAGTCTAGATCGTTATGTAAAAATAAACAAGTCTGTGAAGCGTCCTAAAATGTTAACTACTACACGAAGCATACATATTTGTTGTGTGGTGTGGGCACTTGCACTAACAGGATTTTTAATAGTAGTTGTACCATCTCTCTCTAAAAGCAAGGACAGCAATTCAACAATGTGCTTCCATTACCGAAATAAACAGAATGCAAAGATAGAAGCAATTTTAAATTATATTATTGTAATAATTTTTTGGATAGTTTTTTTCCTTTTAATACTTTCATATGTTAAAATTGCCAAGAACCTTCTGAAAATTGCAAAGAAAAGAGCAAATTTTCCCAATGCAGGAAAATACACCCAGACAGCAAGGAATTCCTTCATCGTACTCGTTATTTTCACCATATGTTTTGTTCCGTACCATGTGTTTCGGTTTGTTTACATTACATCACAGTTACAAACCACATCTTGTTATTGGAAAGAAATAATTCACACATGCAATGAGGTGATGCTCATATTTTCGTCTTTTAACAGCTGCCTAGACCCCGTTATGTATTTCCTCATGTCCAGAAGCGTCCGTAAGACTGTGTTCCAACTTATTTGCAGAAAGCTTCATGGAGATTCAGGCCTAGCTCTGGAAAGTACTTCAGAAATAAAACTTGGGCAATACACACAAGAGCGATCTACTACCACTCCCTACTCAAGTTCTTTAAAGAAGAAATCTTTGATATGATTGTTTAAAACGAATGGATGCTGTCCTCTGTCACTCCAGGACAACGATTTGAGATGTACCAAATGCAATACTGTACAGCTACTAATCCTGCCTCTTTCTTCCTGTTACAAAATGAGAAGTCTGGTTGTGAAAATGAGAAGTTACTTTTCAGAAGTATTTTGCTCTTATTTATCCAAGAAAACAAAATAGGAAGTTCTCACGCATCACCTGCGGGACTAAAGTAGAACACTAACTCTTTACGGAGATTTCCACAAAGTGGTTTGAACCTGCATAAGGAATCTTGTATATAGACATTAATACTACCAATTTATGTATGTAAATAATAGATTAATTTTGCAAAAAGTAAATTGTCTCCTATCTTAAAGAGCTATAAAAACCATTACAGTTTTTATGTATTTCACTGTTTTAATAGGTTTCAGAGATCAGCATTTTAAACACATGTACAGAAGTGTTTTTCCAAGAAAATATTTAAGAATTTAGCAACGTGTAGCTTATAAATGAGGTAAAGAATACAACTGCCTTTAGTTCAGTTATAATTACAGAAGATACACTTTATTAAACAGCAAATTTAAAATATTGAAGCCTCCTAAGCCCCTTACTATATTTTCAACATGTTAATGACTATCAAATTCAAACACCTGAGGAAAATTAAGCAATGTTTTTTGAAAACCAGAAATTAAAGAAGGAGAGATGACATATGGGTGTTTTCAGTTACCTAAGCTTTCCTTCAAACTCTAACAAATTTGGTGACTGCAGTTACACAAAGTAGTTCAATGAGGAAAATAAACTCAAAGCATACAGAGTAGTATAGAAAAAATAGCTCTTGTGAATACCTGATAAATCAGCTCTGATCTTTGCTCAGGCTCAGTCACTGGTCTGCTTATACATTTCCAAAGCCACACATCTGAGCTGCACACTTCCACACTCCCTCCCTGGCACAGATCTTCTCTTTTTATGTGATTAAAATAATCTTGATCATTGCTGATGCTAAGTAAATAGTAATGCAACAGTGATGTCCCACAGATGCAACTATATTTTCAGATTAAAACCAAATGGGTTTATGTATTTAGGCACAAACAAAAATTTCAAATTTTAACATCGTTTACAAAAGGGGAGCTGAAAGTTGTTTGACTCAAAGATGGGTAAAGAGGCAGTTATACCAAGAACAATTAAATGTCTGGCATGACACTAGATGTTAAGCTCCATAAAATTAAACTTCTATTATCCTGAACACATACACACAATATTGCTCAACTCAGCTGGTGTAAAGAAGTTTTAATACAACTACCACTAACTTCTCTGATGGGTCATGAGACTTTTTATGGCACATCTGTGTCAAACCTCAGCTGATCTCAATGTGAAAATAATTCTATTTATTGTTCTTTCTGTGGGTAGAGACTAACTGTCATGGTTAGTGGCTGCTGGCAACAAAGATCCACACTGCTCTTGGATAGGGTTGGGAGAAGAATCAGAGAAAAAACCCAAACCCATACAACAACAATAACAGCAAAATAAATAAAGTGAGCAATCAACTGCTCACTGCTTGAAGAAAAAATGATACACATATGCACTCTTGAGTCACAATCGCAGTATGCCACCAAATGGTGAACTGAACCCTCCTGTGTGAGTTGTGCCACCCAGCAGCTACCTCCTCGTATGTAACGCAGATGACGTCCATGGCATAGAATTCCTCACCCGCCAGTTTGGTCAGCTGCCCCAGCTGTGTCCTTTTTCCCTGCTTCAAATCAACTCTTTCCCCACCCATACCAGGAAAATGACCCTTCCCTAGCTGAGCTCAGTACACTAACTCAATGCACATCTCCACATAATATACATGAACCTGATTTTCCTTTTTAATTCAAATCTACAACATAGCCTCAAACTTCAGTTGATATACCAAAATACCGCCTCTTTATTAATATGTACAAAGGAGCACATATTCTTCGTTAGAATAAATACTAATAACAAAATGCATATAAAGTATACATGCTGGCTAGTCACTTCTATACCTTTTAGACCTGACAAATACTTTGATAAATACATTGCCATATATAGCTACTTTAATGGAAAACATGAGCCAACAAACAAAACTGTTCACCAGATAAAAGCTTATAACTTGAACCACAAACACATCAAATTGTGGCTGGCTTGAGTAAACAGCTGCACTGGTTTTGGCTGGGATAGTTACATTTCTTCACAGTAGCTCATACAGGACTATGATTTGGGTTTGTGATAAAAATGATGTTGATAACACAGGGCTGCTTTGTTTATCAGGGAATAGGGCTTGCATAGCATGAAGATCTTTTTTTCCTCTCACACTGCCCTACCAGCGAGCAGGCTTCCAACCAAGAAGCTGGGAAGGGACAAAGCCAGGACAGCCGATCCCAAGGTACATCCCATAACAAATGTACACCCCATAACATATGGCCTCATACTCGACAATAAAAGCTGAGGAGGGAATTTGCCAGGGCTGCCATTTCTCAGGAACTGACTAGACATCGATCAGATGGTGGTAAGCAACTGGGTGTTTTTGAATGACTTGTTTTTTCTGTTCTGTATCTCAAACCATGAGTTTTCTCACTTTTGCCCTACCAATTCTCCACCCAGCCCACTGGAGGGGGAGTAAGTGCCTCTATGGGGCTTAGCTGTCTACCAGGCTTAAACCACAACCACCCTTTTTTGGCACCCAATGTGGGGCTCAAAGGGCTCAACATAATGACATATCTGAGGGGAATGGGAGGGAATTAGAGGGAATGGGAGCGAGCATCACAAGAGGCAGCCTGTTCTGCAGCACAACAGTCACAAGAACAGGAGGGAGAGGAGACAGAAATCATAAACAGTTTTCATACTTTTACCCTTCTGATTTTTTTCTTCTCCATCCAAAGAGAGGCAGTGAGCAAGCGTGGGGCTTACCTGCCTACCAGGGTTAAACCACAACATCAACTTTCATTTTCACATTGAAATTAACTGAAGTTATGGTTTTAACCTGCAAATCAGTATTTTGCATGAGGACCAACAAGTATCAATTGTTTTGATAACAACTGTCACTCAGACCCCTTTTAAAATCATTCTTCTTCCAGGTCACCTGACAGAGAAGGTTTACAATTAGGCTGTAGTTTGGAATGTGCATCATCCCAAACCCCACAATGCCTAAGAGAATTTGTGTTTCCTTTTTGCTAGTTGGTAAAGACATAGCTGTTATCTTGTTGATCACATTCTACTGGGATCTGACAACACCCATCTTGCCCTTTTATTCCTACAAACTGGATCTCCTGTGCAGAACACTTAACCTTGCTTTGGTTTATGGCAAAACTGGCTTCCAGAACAGTTTGAACTATTTTACCCTCTTTCGCAAAAACTTCTTCTGCTCTGCTGCCTCAAACAATGATGTCATTGCTGTTCTATATCTTGACGTTGTTCCATTACAGTCTGGATCAGTCCATAGGAAATGTTGTGTTTCCATCCCTGGGGCAGTTGATACCAGGTGTGTTGGATGCCCCTCCATATGAAAGCAAATTTTGGCCTGCACTCTGCTGCCAGGGGGGTTGCGAAGAACCCATTAGTGATATCAATTGTGACATACCACTTAGCTGCCAGTTTGTACTGAAGTTCTAGCATGTCTGGCACAACAGCACTCAATGGTGGCATGACTCCATTGAGACCACAACAGTCTACTGTTAGTGTTCACTCTCCATTAGACTTTCATATCGGCCATATGTGACTATTAAAGAGTGAGCGAGTCTTGCTGATCACTCCTTGGCTGTCCAGTTGACAAATAAGCTTATGGATGGGAATCAGAGTCTCGGTTGGTGCAATAATGCCACTGATGTACCACTGCATTAGGGATTGGGATCTGTTGTTCTTTGACCCTCAGCAGCTCTACAACAGAAGGGTCCTCCGAGAGACCAGGCAAGGTAGACAGCTGCCTAATTTCGTCTGTCTCCAGGGCCACTATACTGAGAGCCCACCAGTTCTCTTTTGGGTTCTTGAAATAACCTCTCCTGAGGTAGTCTATGCCAAGGATGCACACCGCCTCTGGGTCAGTCACAATCAGGTGCTTTTGCCAGTCATTCCCAGTCACAGTCATTTTGGCTTACCATACAGTTAGCTTTTGGGATCCTTCTGTCACTCCAGAAACACAGATGGGTTCTCCCATTTTACAGCTTCATGGCATTAGGGTACATTGTGCACAGTTGTCCACTAGAGTCTTACACCTTCGTGGATCTGATGTACTAAACCATCAAATCCACACAGTCCAATAAAGCTGAGAGTCCCTTTCCTCTGCCTGGCTGGAGGTAGGGCCCCTCTAATTCTGGCGATAGTATTCATTACTTTTTGTAAAAATGAATCTGAAATAAGATCAGCACTTTTACTCTGTCTCATGAATTGCCCACTGGAAAGTGGCGTGGCATCTTTCCTGGAAGAGTCCCTTTTTGTGGTTGCTTTTCCTTGCAACTCACATACTCATGCCCCTAGGGTCAAGGTAGGCTTTCCATCCCACTTCCTCATGTCACCTCCATGGTCATGCAGGAAAAAACACAGGATGGCTTGTGGTGTGTACCCTCTACATCTTTTCTCTTGAGGAAAGAAACACTTGCTCCTCTAACAGCTGAGATACTGGTCCATACAGGCAGGGAATTGGGTGTATACTCTTTGAGTTGCTGGACCTCCTGGGACAGTTTATCCACTGCAAAGATGCAAGCCCTTAGGCAGGAAGAGAGACCTACCTCTGTATTATCAGAGTTGTCCAGCCAATTAATCCACCATTTTCACCCTTATCTTCTTTCCAGGTCTTTACTGCCAATAAACTGGCATGTGATGATGGTGCACTTTCTACAAACTTCCATGGCATGGATCATGTGCACTAGACTTCACCCGGATCTGTGGGTAACTGCTCATTATCTGGATCATAAATCACTCCAGCACAGCTTATTCCCTCAGGTACTGGATACCTCTCTCCACGGTGGTCCACTTGCCTGGGTGACATGTAACAGCTTCCTTGAAAGGGTACCATTCCTTCACACCTGACAAGGAGTCACCTCCAGACGCTCATGGCTTGTGTCTTCTTTTCAATTGCCTCATCAATGCCCCCTTCCTCAGATAGACATCCCAGCTGCTTGACTTTCCTATCCTCTAATTCCAAAGTACTGGCCCCATTATTCCAGAATCAGAACAGCCAGGTAAAACCGTGCTTGCCTGGATGGTGGTTGAAATCTTTCTGAATATCTCAGTTCACTCAGGGATAGGGATGAGGTTATTATCTCTGGTTCTGCATCTTACTCCTATTCTCATTATGGCCCTGGTTCATTTTCATCCTTTACTAAGTGAATTGATTTTTTTATTGTGTATTTCTTCTTTTGTATAGGGGTGATTGGTACTGTCATGGGTGGGTTCTCTGGTTCAGCTACAGTGCCTGTTGTCAGGGTCTGAGCAGTCACAGTTACCTTTATTACAGTTGGAGTAGCTGCAGTGCTTGTCAGTCTGCTTTCCCTCTTTTCCTCCTAAGGGTGCTGCATAATACTGAGCAATGTTTGACTGATACTGGCCAGGGCCTAGCAGTGTGGTAAGCTGTGCTTCTCTGGAACAGCCACAGCATTTTCCTTCCAAACATTCTATCACTTCATCAGGGTCCTGTAGTTGTTCAGGAGTTCCAAATCACTGGAAGTCAGAAGTCTTCTAAATACCTGCCCATATTCTCCAACATGCTATGCCACCCATGACTGTCCATATCTGCTTCAGGGCAGATCCCTGGGTGCTATTCTTAAAAAAAAATTTTCATAAAGCTAAATAAGACCTGAGACATATTCAGGAGACATAGCAATAAAGACCACACTGACTTGAACATCCCAAGAACATTAAAAATCCCCCAAAGCTGTTGTAACTAGCTTGAAGAAGAAAGCAGAGGTGACAAGTGAGAGAAAGCAGGAAACGCAGAAATAAGAACATGAATGGCAGAGAAATGGCTAATTGTGTATCACAGTACTGCTAAATGAGAAACAAAAAGAGGAGAAAAAAAGCTAGGTTTTACTTATAAGCCTATGTTTTAACAAGCTGAATAAATTATTTAAAATATACCACAATAATATATTCTGGTACAGGTTACTTTCAAGAGTTACCTTGCTTTTGTCTGTAAATGGTGAGTCCTGGTTCCTTTAAGTATGCACACAGCACACTTTTGCACTCATGACAAATCAAGGCCAGCTTCTTCATAGAACCCTCAAACCACAGATACAAATGACTGCTTTAAAAACAAAAACATACTAGCTATTCCTTCCACAAAAATTCACAGTAGGTAAAGATGTTAACATAAGCACGGTCCACAAAAATTAAAAGTCTGATGAAAAGACAGGATCAGTTTTGTCAGGAGGCATGGAAATGTTCTTTATCAGCAAGAAATTAATTTGCAGCCAGAACCCCCCAGCTTGCAACCAACAGAATATACCTTTTAAGTATCAGTTTTGCTTTTACTGCCACATTTTAGGGTTTTATTTTTACTTTCTTACTTCTGCATTTTCACAGAAGCTTAAGCAGCACCTAGAAAAGCCAAAAGCTGTTATACAGAATCCTCCAAAATTATAGTATGGTGCAGAAAAACACAGGAAAAGCTTCCTATTTGACTTTAGTGATCAACAGTTTTCATGTTAAAACTTATTTCTGAAGTTAAATATGAAAATCAACATGACCAATACACAGCCATTGCTTTTTCAGAAGCAAATACAGTTAAAGAGACCACTAGGAGCGGCACAAAGACTGTCTTGGGGGAAAAAATACATCAGCATTAAAGATCTGAAGTATAAAAACGTTTGAGGATTATTTTTGTTAGTACTGTCAGCTTCAAGCTAAGTTTTCTTGCCTAAAAGACACTGTTTTGGCCTATGCTTTGTCTACATAAAAAAAAACCCCAAAACTATTTGCAGCCTGTGAAACACTTAACTTTGTGTATTTTATGACAATCAAAGAATTGAAGCTATGAGTGCAATATATTCTCATGTCTATATCCCCAAGGATGCACAGAGTTATACTGCACACACTCCTAACTCTTCAAGCAACGTAAAAACTTTCATTCTAGGTCTACTTTGCAGAACCACAAGAGCAGTTCTAAAACTGGTGAAAATAAGCCACTACTGAAAGCAAACACAGACCCAGCCCCAAACTGTCAAATATTTTATCTTCACTGGTTCAGCATTGTGCTCAATCCAAGTAGAGTAGATTTAAATACGAGCTTAGGTGATTTTGCTTTGATGAACACTTCTTACAATAACAAATACATATACTGACTATAGCCAAAATCTTCTTTGTATCAAATCAGGAGAAAGGCTCCCTGCATAGAAAACTGACAAGCAGGCAGAGAAGAAACATAGTGCTCAGCAACAACTCTCCCGATATAGATGCCCAAATGAAAATGGTTATTGTGTAGTCCAACTGTTGAGAGTTTATGCAGTCAAAAACCCCATTTAATTTTAATGTTTAAGTTAAAAAAAAAAACAAAACTCAACAGAACTTAGTACTAAAAGTCAAAGTTCTAGGCAAGCTAAATGACAAAAGATTTTTTTTTTTGAATGAAAATACAGACTGCAGTTGTGTAGTAACTCATGCATCTTAAAGACTTATTTTGATATTAAATGCCATACGGTAGAGCAAATTCCAAGTATATGAAAATAAATCTCTAGTTAAAGGCTGCTGCATGTTTGGTGCATGCTATACTTTTATTCAGGATAAATAATCCTTAGCACCCATAGTAGCCATACCCAGGGTTGCACACTTTTCAGTGCCTTATCTTCAGCAGTTGCCTTCCATCCTGAAAATGCAGAGACTGAGTGCATCTCTTGAGCCTTTCACAGCACAGAGAGAGACAGGACTGCTACAGGAGCCAGAGGTAACTGAGCTGCTGCCTTCTTGAATCCCGCAGACAGCAACTGCTGCCAACACATTATGTACTCTGATGCACAGCAGGAACAATCCAGTTCTCCACTTGGTTTGTGACGGGCACAAGGAGATATGAAGTTGACTGGTTGTCTATAATCCCAAGCAGGCGGAGGGAAGAGGAAGCGGCCAGGCAGCCTGCAAGTGGATCACTCTGTCATACAAGGCCCAACACAAAACAAATGAGACTGTGCCTGTAACTCACTTAACAAATAAGGAATATCAACTATGAAAACCCTCAAAGCATTTTCCTTCTGAGCCAACACACAACTGCATATGATGCTGCCAGCATTTAAAGCAATGCTACAGATCATCTTCTGAAAGGCTGTTGAGGAACTCCGTCTTCTTTGCTTTCACATCTTCTACCTATACCAATAAACAACGGGTGACGTTGAGCAGTGACTCTATCCTTGGGATCTCCTCAGCATAAGCCTCAGTCAATAACTGAAAAGTTTCCATCATGGATTTCATCAGTTTCACAAGAAACTTGATGTTAACTCACTGTTCACTTTTGCACGCCAACATTTTCTGACCAAGGCTAAGAAAACATCTGTTTGAACACACGCCACTCATGAAGCGATCGAGTTGTGACAGGTTACAAAATTTTCCATAACCATCGTTTCGTCTCTCCTCTCCCACTCTTGGCTCCTGAGCCACAGAGTTAGTATCTTTTTTCTTTTGTTGGACCTAGCATATGACTATATTACATAAATGGTATGGGTTATAAATGGCTGATTGAAATATCTTTCACCAGTGAGAATTTCCCTGGTTTTGTGCTTTTGGGCCACAAAAGTTGTTTGCGTGCAATGGCAAAAATGCAACATATGCCGCTTACTGGTATATAAACTCTAGTAAAATGGATAAATTAGAAGTGATCATGGTTTAAGAACACAGTAAAAACAAATACTTGAGATGAAGAATGCACATAAAGGTCATTATGAGGAACATAAGTGTGAATTGCATTAAAAAAACCCACGCTTTTACCATTTGAATATTATCAAATACATTTTAGATAAAATATGGCATTTATAAGTTAGGTGAATGGAAGTAGTCCATTAATGGTGCTTACTAGAGCTTAGAACCAACTGCAAATGTATTATTTGGGATGGGTTTTTTTTTTTTCTGCAAACCTATAATATCTGTTCCTCAGTTCCAAAATGACAGCTGATAAACTGTAATTCACTATTTATTATCATACAGTAATTCAGAAAAAAACATAGCATTATCTCTTCCTAGGGCTGAGACAAGGAAGACTTATAGACATTGAATTATAAACACTACAAGCTACAGTTAATAGCCAACCAATTAATAAATAAAATATCCCTGTCAACTGGAATTGCTCACATTTTTTTTGAAATGTCTCCTCTTAGCAAAATTTCAAGATATGCGTTTTTGTGTCTAAACCTGGATGGAACATCACAGTAACAAGGAATTCTAAGACTACATGGGAGACTATTAAATATTTAATTAATATGAGATTCTTTTTGTTATAACACATTTTAATATGACTATACATTCAAAAGTAGAAAAAATAAAACCAAGGTATAACTAAATCTGACTAGAACAATTAATCTACATACAAATTGCGTACAGCATTAGAAATTAAACTAATGCTCCACGTTACCCTACACAAATTTAATCTTAAATGAGATCAACTATGTAGTCTAAATAGAAGGTCAGCATACACACCTATCATAAATAATAAATAAATAAATAAAATTGAGACTGAACAATAAAATTGATAGTAGATCACTGAGGTGGATTCCCAGGGTCTATGTTTAAACATAAAAGTAAAATTAACAAAAGAAGAACATTACCAAAATTGCAGAACTTACATGGTATCTCTTCTGTTCTCATAAAGGAACTTATAACTGTTGAAAAGTTCTATCTGACAACCACAGATGTATCAGATAAGTGGAAATTCAAAGGTCTGAAGCTCTGCAAAGCTAAACAGAGTTTGGTGGTCTTTAATATAACCTTTCCTGTGGAGGAAGGAAATTGTCCTGTGCACACTTTTGGATGATTTGTATAAAATACTGTATTTCTTGCACATAGAGTCAACTTTCCTCAACCGATGCCTAGACTGCATCAGCTGCAAATTGCTTCCACACAATCCATCACCTGACTAGGCATGCTAGATGTGTTCATTTCGTCACTCATAAAAGGACAGACAATATTATTGCATGTGGGCTTCAGGAACTGACAGTCAGCTTTGTGATAGCTCTGGGAGCTGAAGAACAGTTAAATGTCATTAGAAATACAAGTCTTGATGCATAAAATAGAAACTTTTTTTTTCCCATGCTACAAAGTGGGCAGTCCTAA
This sequence comes from Cuculus canorus, assembly GCF_017976375.1. Classification (NCBI taxonomy): domain Eukaryota; kingdom Metazoa; phylum Chordata; class Aves; order Cuculiformes; family Cuculidae; genus Cuculus; species Cuculus canorus. The sequence goes on from NC_071401.1 coordinate 89,860,081, forward strand.
AGAGAATGACGGTAACAATCCCTCCACCCCCAAAAGAAAAAAACACTACATAAAGGATTGTAAGGTGTTTCTGTGACATACCTACATGACCAAAGGACTGTTACTCTTCCACACTGTTTCATTCTTTTTATTTCTCTAATGGAGCTGCATCCTGACCTAATTTTAAAGTCTCTTTTACACAGACAACATCATCTTGTCTGAACTTTAAATGCCTAGCAGTTTTCTGACACTGTAAAAGAAAGGTGTACATTCTAAAGACCTACTTCTGTCAGAGATTGTTCCTAACTGTACTTTCCAGATTCAAATATCATCCTTTTCATTGCAGCAGTGGAGATAAAAAGGACATCAGACAGAAAAAATTTCCTCTCTGCAAAGGAAGGTGCCTGCAGCTTGCACATGTAAGTTTAAGCTACTATTTCTTTGTTTCACCTGACCAAATTTGGGCATTGACACAAAACTGGTTATTAGACTTCTAAATGACTGAATCCAACAATTACTTTGTGAATGTAACTCATTGCAATTGAAGGATTCAATACATTTTCGTTCAGCAAGCCATATGGAACTCAGTGTACACTAAAATGCAACAGCTATAAAAGTTTAATTTCCAAGTTGCAAACAGGACCCACAACATAGTTTTTAAATATGACTTTTTGTTATCTAAGTAACTTGGTGCCTGGGCTTTTTATCACAGAAACACAGAATTCTCTTCGGTATCTGAATTAATTTGCTTACAGTTATTGCAAAAATAATTATCAGCTTAAGTTTGAAATCTGTTTATTTTTTCCATATGTTTTTGTATGGAACAAAATCTAACTAGGATACACTTCACTAAAACAGTATCCACACACAACAATAACATCTCCTCATTACAGGTTAGTAAGCTGAAATGCCAGTTTTTATATGCAGTCATTGCATAGAGCTTTGTTTACTTATTTTCAGCCTGGAAATTGGGAAAACATAGAAAAATTAACTTGGAAAAAATATATTGCAGTTTACAACAAACATTTTGTATGTCTAACAATAAGGACTGAATTGTTTATGCAAAATGTACATCTAAGATTAAAGCTCTGAGCAAAGTAACATTAGATAGAGACATCATCAAAAAATAAGAGTATCTAGCCAGATTCCAGCATCACGCGCAGTTTAATTTGTACTTAAATGGAGGTACAGGATAACTCTCTGCATTTCTGCAAATGAAGTAATACTTTGGACTTATTTTACTTATTTAACTTAAAATAGTCTAGAAGTGGTTTCCAAAGTAGGTTACAGATGTTTCAGAAGATTGAGAAATAAATGAAGACCACAGAAGTTATTGTCAGACCCTAGCTTGAACCTTCTGTTTCCTCATTTATTTTATCAGATTCTATGCATGTAAAATCTTCGGGGTTTAACAGCCAACTATTCTTCACAAAGTCTCAGTGGAAGAGAACACCCAAACAGTAACCTCACGCAAATTCAAGATGATAACCCTAGAGGACAAACATCAGTTAGTAAAACTGAAAAGCAGGGGAGAAAAAGGAACAATTAAAATAAGAGAAAAGAGAAAAAGAGATGTTAGGTGCACATTAGAGAAGAGTAATTATTTTAATTGTGTTTCAGCTCTGACCACTTATTCAAGAAATACTGGCATAAATGAGAAATTCAACATGTCTTCTTCAGCCATCGTCAGCTACTACTGTAGCTCTACCAGTCATCTACTCTTTCCTATTTCCTCTTGGAAGTTTTGGAAATGTTCTCACTGCCTGGGCATTTTCAAGGCAAGCACCCACAAAAAGAACACAATACATTTACCTTGTAAACCTTGTCACTGCAAACTTACTCATATGTAGCACAATGCCTTTTCTGGTTGCCTATTTTGCGAGAGGGTACCAATGGACTTACAACTCTGCAGTATGTAAAATAGCAAATCACTTTGGGACTGTCATTATGCACGTCAGTATGTATGTTACAATTGTAATTTTATGTTCAACTGCTCTAAATCAGTATGCAACACTGAAGAAAAATAGCGATGCGCAATATTCTCCAGCATTTAATAAAAACTTCTACAGATGTGTGCTTGAAAAGTTTCGTCAGCCAAAATTTGCTAAATATTTGTGCCTCATTATATGGCTTACTGTGCTCTGCATAACAGTAACAGCTATAACATATAATGTCCAGGCAAGGGCTAAGGAAGAATTTCACGGATGCTACAACATCAGGGTAGAAGTTGGTGAATTTACCACAATGATTGCAGCTTGTTTGGCCACTGCATGTTTTTTTATATCTTTTATGACAGTTTTGTTGTCATATTATTCTCTTACCAGGCATTTGAGCAAAATACAAAAAACCACTTGTATTGGGGAAAAACATCTAATTTACCACACAGTGAAAAGAAACATTCTTGTCATTCAGATGATACTAACTGTCTGCTTTCTTCCATATCATATTTTTAGGCCAATTTTTTATGTACTGATTACAAATAATGATTGCTCAAGGTTAAACTATCTAGTGGAAATAAAAAATTTCCTTACTTGTCTTGCTGCTCTTAAAAGTAGTTTAGATCCAGTTATAACCCTTCTGATTGATAAAACATTTAGGAAAAGTCTGTATGGCCTATTTACAAAATCCACACAAAAACATCACAAACATAAAGCTGCTGTTTTCACTGAAGACTCCCAAAGTGTGAAGGAATATGGGAAGAATACAAGTAACAATAAACTCATTTCAACTACCTATAATAAGACTTTTATATGAAATGGTAAATATTTAAATAAAATTAGAACACAATGCTTGTATTTTGTTTAAAAGTTATCTTGCTTTCAACACCAACATTAGCCATAATAAATCTGATGTGTATATCCAAATGAATCCAATTAATTTATACAATGATCTGCATAATACCCCTTTTATCCATGCAATGCAAAAGACATTTTATGTTTGACCTATGGACAGTGTTTTCTACCTAAATAATCAAGAAAGAATGCAGAAACTAGGCTAAAGTCTGGGACCCAGCTCCCTTTCATTATCAATAAGACAGTCCCAGGTTTTGGACAAGGGTTTCCTTAATAAAAAAGTCTGAAGAGAACACAAACATTTCTTCCAGAATGGCTGAACCATGTATCAAAGGCTTAAGGAAGCAAGCATGAAGTGCTACAGACCACATTCAAGATTAACATGTAATTTTTGTTCAGGAGTTTTGGGGCAGAAGGTTGTTTCCCTTTTTTCTTTTTTTTTTTTAATGGTGAATGCATCATGAGATGCCAGAAGTCTTTAGTGAATACAGAAAAGTTCTTGATGACATCTTATTCTAAAGTTACTGAAAAACACCACTACTTACTTTAGCTACATCCACCACATTGTGATTTTACTACAGTAACTTTTTTTTTTAGAAGTAAAAAACTGTGGGAAGAAATTATGCACTTTTGAAATTCTAGCCTTCAGAGAAAAAGCTTTGCTACAGCTTTTTAATAATATACCAGAAAACTCAGATTTAAGTTTTAATTAATGTATCAGTGAAGGAGAAAAAAAAAAGGATGAAATGCTTACATGCATTAATTTCCAACCCATGGTACCGCAACAACCCAAATCACTGGAATTTCCATACTCCTAGTCTAACCTTGTGAGGTAAATTCTACTAATCATCCCTGGAGGTGTTTAGGACCAGGTTGGATGGGGCCTTGGGCAGCCTGATCTAGTGGGATGTGTCTCTGCTCATGGCAGGGGGGTTGGAACTGGATAATATTTAATGCCCTTCCAACCCGAACTATTCTATGATCATATATAACTTTGTGGTAAGACTTCTAGCAAGAACCCCTTCCACCATTTCTGCATTACATCAAGAAAATATTATATACTTTACTTTTTTCCTATACAGTCCATTTAAGATGATGTCTGCTTTAAATTTTTGAATTACATCAGTTTTATTTATTTTAAATAGTGGAAAAGCTTTTGTGCAGTACAGGCAATTTGAGAAACTACAAATACAGTGATACACTGATCTGCTATTTGACAGAATAGTTAATGGAGGAAAAATGCTCCAAAACAGAAAGACATAAGGGAGAGAAAGAGAAATACTTCAGCAAAACACAGCTTACGCACTAAACTTTTTGCACTGCTTGGACATCTCAATGCCACCTCAGAAGTCAGCAGGTGACTTTTGAATTATATAATAAAAAAATAAAAGAATTCATTGCCATAGCAAGAAACAGAAAATTGTAAGGGAAATATGCACAGCTCATGGTTTGCAAAGCAATTCAAAAGACTGCAAGTACCCCTCCATTTTCTGGTTAATCTGTTCAAATGTGTTGCACGGCCGACCAGCTCATTGATCAGAAGATATGTGTTTTCTGACTAGCTGGGCAAATACCTGGAATATATAAACTTCCTGACCAGAAAGCATGTACGTACTTCTCAGAAACACTGCTTCTGTACTGCTAACAGCACACTAGGAAAAGGGCAAGACAAAAGAAGAAATGGTGACTCCAACACAGGAAGCATATGTACAGGAGTAGACATAAATGGGTGGAAAAAAGTACCACTTGAAGAAACATCGAGGATAAAATACTAAAAACTTTACTCTTGGAGACTCTCAACTTCTGCACTGAATGAGGAAGTGCTCCTAAGAGAAACACAGCCAGACAGAACATATGAATTCCACCTCTGCTATTGATTCTACAGCCTTAATAACTTTTTATCAATTTAATGCGTAACAAAATCCTCACAGTTGCTACTCGATCTCAAGGATATCATAACTTCCAGAAAATACAGAAAAAGCACCAGTTATTAGTGACTGTCCCCAGAAAGCACAAAACAGGTTCCATGCCAAAGAGAAAAGAGCAGAAGTAAAGTAACACACAATAGATTTCTTGTTTTGAATATTGAAAGACTGGAAAGAGAAGATGGTCTTAAAGAACAGCTTCTATTCCAGTTAATTTTTACATCGTTGAATATACACTTATATAAACACACACAAACACATATGTACAACCCTTACTCATTTTCTAGATATACCTAAAAGCAGAAGTATAAAAGAGTCTTGAACTCAATTGGCAAAATCTAAAGTGCCTAACTAAAAAGAATGAAAGACAGAAGTGTTAACTGAGTGCATTCTCAAAATTCATATGGTTAATTAAGTTCTGCATCGCACACAACACAACATGCAAATCTATCCACAGATGAAGTCTCAAGTCACCTGGACCAACTGAGATTTGTGAATGTGTCACAACACAGCACATAATGCTTAGTCCTGCTTTCTGGAAAAAAGTGAGGTTTTTTTTTGGTTTAGTAGTTTTATCTATTTAGATGATCATATGTTGGAAAGAAACAGTCATACCTATAGAGATAAACCTATAAAAAAAAGTTTGCATGTCTATATTTAGCCAACAAGCTTGCCCTGACTCCAGTTGCACATCAAACATTTTACTGATCATGCATACACGTATAAGCACTCAAACTATATGGAAATCATAGAACAAAGTTGGAGTATTTGGAGTCAACCTCCTGATATTTTACCGATAAAAATCTATTCCATTGATCTTATTGCAAAAATAAATGAGTGAAAAACTTTGCAATAAACACTGAAGAAATGCACTTTTTCTAGAACACTATGCTTCCTAACTTATACCATGCTTAAATAGTCTATTTCTGGAGATGAATCACAACCTACTTTCAGTCACTAGCACAAAAGTCTTCTATTAAGATCAATGTTAATCTGTCTCCTTACTAACAGGTAACTCAGTGAAACTGTCAAGACAAGATAAAGCAACTTCACCCACATACTGAGAATATAACAACTCAAAATATCATACATTGACCAAACGTGACTGTGCTAAACGCACAATTCTACTTTACATATACCTAAAGAAATATTTAAGTTCATCTATTTATAACAAAGCCACCATTTTCAGCTTTTAAAATTATAATTATTAAAGTATTTCTATAGCACAAAACTTACGGAAGTTCAAAGATCAGTGATATCCTTCACAGTCAAGAGTTGCAGAGGCACACTATTAATTTTTTTCTTTCTTAAAGAAAGATTACAGCTATAGAGCATGTTTTAGTTTCTTGGTTTTAGTTTCATTAAATCTTGAGGTATGCATTATTGTTTGTAATAAATGTGTTGCCATATAGAAGAGAACTATCTTCAGTTGTATTTATGCTAAGAGAAAAACTATTATAATGCAGAGTTAACTCAATTTGTTACTTTCTTATTCCTGAAGTTGAAGTAAGAGAAAACACTATTTTACAGGACAGAATATAGTGAAGACTTGGAAGAAAGAGATAAGCTATTTTTCTCCTATTGCTTTGTCCAGTTTTAAACATCCTCTCCCACTCATCACTTTTTACTGACTACATTAAAAAAAAACCCTTTCATTATTGTCTAATACTGACAGTTCAAGAGAAAGTGGCTGACTTCAGTGAGAAATGGTACTCAAACTCTAGCAGGGCTTTCATGGAAAAAGATAAGCATGTCACTTCACATCCACACTACTCGCATTTCCCTTTTTTTGTTTTCTTACACAAAGACAATTCTGTATACAAACTACTGTGCAGTAACATTCTATATTGGAAAACCCCCCAACCATTTCAGTGTCGCTATTTTCGGTAGCCATCCCTTGGGTATTTCTGACAGCAAGGTTTGGAAAGAATAAAAGGAACGGCTGAGTCCTGTATCAGTAGGGTGGCAGAATAGGAATAAATGTAGTAGTATGGGAAAAAGTTCTTGACTTTCACATTTCTGATGCATTGCTGTCTTTAGTTTTCCACCTTCATGCGCTAGCATTTTCTACTTTCCTTATCATATGATCCAACTTCCAAGCAGTGAATGAATGCAGGATAATACTAACCGAAGGTTAAGCAAAGATGCAAGTATCACCAATCATACAGCTTTTAAGCAGTACTGAAGGAGGTTCAAAGGATATACAGAGGCTCAAGAAATATCTGGTCTCACAGTGCAGTGAAGGAAACAGACAACTACATGCCACCATGTGAATGCTTTCATGTTTTGATTCTGTCACTGGAGTTTATCTTAGGCGGCAGTCGTAGTACTCAGCAGCTTTAGTTGATTTCGTCCCTTTGAGAAGTCAGTGAAGTTTCTGGCACCAGATTACAGCTATCCGAAGTATTCCTGTTTAACTCTTCCCAATCAGTCAAGAGCTAAAAGATTACAAATGTAGCTAAAAGACAACCAGTTCTTACAGGAACCATATTGTGCAAGTTTTCCTGCGCATCAGATAATGATCAAACATTTTGCAGTCCAAAACAACGAACAGAGAAAGCTTACGAGGGAAAAAAATGTAACAGGACTGCATCAAACTTACAGGTTTTTATTAATTCACTTTCCTGCATTCAGATAATTTGGAAATTGTTCTTTCAGTCTACTTTCTTTCAAAACAATGTCTACAGTGACACCTAGGGTTGGGATAAAGCAGTTAGCTTAATATGTTCTCCACTCAAACACCATACACTTCTGCATTGCGTTTGCCAAAATAGAACAGTCTCTGTTGATTTACACTTCCTTAGACTGATAGATTAAAAATTATTACTCACTCATATGATTTAACAGGTTTATTTCTAAGGATGGTATTCAATAAAACCTGTGATTATAAAGTTTTCAGAGTCTGGATAAGCTGCAAAACAAAGCTCTCTCTCAGAAGCCCTTGCAACTAAAATTTATTTTTGTTCAGAAACACAGTTCAACAAAAACAGGTGCAGCATTCAGGAAGATATATCAACATAAAGATGATGTTAATTCAAATACCACTTTGCAGCGTGGTACTAAAAATGAACAATTAAAAGAACCTAGAACCTTCAAGACAGAATAAGACATTCTAGCAGCAATTAAGAAGCTGTCTTTAGAATTTGCTATAAGAAATTACTTCTAAAACACTGAACTTAAGAAAAAGCCTATTAGCCTATTATGCAGGATAATTGTCTTGATTTTAGAAGGAAAGAAAAAAGACATTGGAAAGGACTGCAATGCCTGCACTAGCAAGACCAAATGACTCCTTAAATGAAAATCATCAGTCCAGTGCATACTCTCTTCCCTCACAGATCATGTGTACAAGTGTGAAGCACAGCCTACCCTCTCTTGATCTCTATTCACTAAACCTCACGATTCACTCTTCAGACTGCACCATCAGAGCTTGTTAGAATTTTCATTAACTCCTGTAGTGCTTGACTCACTTTGGATTAAAAGTAACCTCTTAGAGAAGACAAGTAGGAACAACTATCTTAGACAATGATGTTAACAAAGACTACATATATAAATTGAAAAGAGTCAAACTCACTTAGGCTATAACTCCCAGTTATTTACAGTAACTAGGATAAACTAGTTCCACAAACAGCCACAGAAATTGTACCAAATTCATCAGAGCAAAAAAGAGTACATTCTTGAACACTGTTCCTTCTCAAAACTTATATGTATTGGAAAAATTTTCATAATAATAAATGTTTCAGACTGCTTGCAAAAAGTAGACATTACTACCAACATTGTAGCATTTAAGCATGCACATCTCTCTGAAATCTTAGCTTGGATAAAAACTGTCATTATGCTGTCAAAACAATGCCATTAATCTACCAATTCCTGTTTAATTTATGTAATTGATAGATATACATATTTTTCCTAACAAGAAAAAAAATGTTAGCAGATTTCATATGAATATTCAAAAAGCAGAAAATAAACTCACTTTCAAAATAAGTTGCAATCCAATGCATATGTAATCTGTGAATAAAGATCTCCAAAATGTACTATGTTGCTGGAATTACAGATGGGCTTTAATCTTTCATGACACGGTAAGAGTAAACAGACACAGAGCAAATATAGCTTCATTTTCTAACACGTTCTCCTTCCTCTAAATTACAGAAATTAAAACTTTGCAGTTTGTATTACTGTGGTGAAGAAAAAAATAATTAAACCCTCTTACCTTCACATCCCTGTGAATTATATTATTATCATGACAGTAACGTAGAGCTTCCAATATCTGTCTCATGTAATGACTGAAAAAACAAAGACAACATACATAAGCTTGCATGAAAAATTACTATACATACATAAACTAAGTTTTAAGAGTCTAACTATAAAAAACTCATCAACCAACTTAACCTTAAATATACAGTGTCCAGTAGAAAGAAGCTTGTGTTTATAATAACAAAAAATATCTAAAGTTTGAGGGTTATTCTGATTGAAGCCAAAGAAAATCAGAAAATAACAATCTGCATTTTCCATTTTGTAAATCTTTAAAATGTTCAATAATTCTGCTTCATGTGAAAAGGAAGTCAGGACCCTTTAGTCTTTTTAATAAGAAAACACAGAAAGGAAAAAAAGTGAGCATCGGTGCCTGATTTATCTAGAAAGGGATAGAACCAAGATCTTGGATTGCTTGATGCAGACTGAAGAATAACTTTTCTCCCCTGCGTCCAAAGAACCCCTTAACAGACTACTGATAATACTAAAAAAACAAGAAAGCCAACAGTATCTTGCACTGCATCATGCAGAGCATTACTAGCGGACTAAGGGAAGTAATTCTTGTCCTCTAGAGGTTGCAGCTGGTTATAGTGAAACTTTTTTCCCTAGGAACATAAATTATGCACACCGTCAAGCTGCCTAGGGAGGCTGTGGAATCTCCATCCTTGGAGGTTTTCTAAACCTCACTGGACAAAGCCTTGAGCAACATTACCCAAATGCAATGTTGACCCTGCCTTGAGCAAGAGGCTAAAACAGAGACCTCATAATGTCCCTTCAAGCTTGGCTTCTATGATGCTAACTACAGTGTTGAGAAAAGTGAACACAGAATCTCCAGAGGCTTTGAGCTCAATTATCATGCCACTAGGACACAGATTTTTTTTTCCCTTCTGCAATTATATAGATTCTTTGATTTTTGTTTACTTTGTAAGTGAAAAGTTGAAGTGATCATAAAAAAGTGATATATGGGGGGAAAAAAAACCACGACTCCATCCAGCAAGACCAATAAAACTTACATCTGTCAGATGTGTCACATAATGCCACTGTACCTGAGATCCACAAAATGCAAAGACAGAGAACTACGTTTTGAATGTAAAATGATGTTTTGTTCAATAATCTCATCCAAATATACAGCTAGTAAGTAACAAAATGCTCCAAAATTCTACTTCTATAATGCTAATTACTGTAATAAACATTCAGACTGCGGAAGCAGGATTATTTATAGCATTCCAACTTCTAGCAACCAGATTTGACAACAGTATATTTCATTCTTTTCCATTTATCCTGGGGGATTAATTAAAATTGTAATACATACCTGGCTACAGCCTCACTGTACACAAATCCAGCATCTGCTCTCTTCACAATTTCAAAACACAGATCTGCTCCATCCATACTGCAGGTAAGAAGAAGGAAAAATGCTTAAGACAGATAACTACAACCAATTACATTAAAATTCTCCAAATAAAGCTATTTACTTGACTTACATAAATATTACATAAAATAGTCTGGACGCATGTACAATGCATTACTAACTGAAGCAGCATTTAACAAACAATCTAGTAGAATATGGCCAGCCATAGGTTAACTGTTTTATGTCCCTCAGGTCATTTAAAAGTTCTCTCAAAACATTAACAAGCCAAACATTTTTTCTATTGCTAAAACTGCTCATTGAACAAGGTGCGCAAGACAGCAGAAAGTCAATGCCCTGCACAAGAAGGCTCTGCAACTTCACAATTAGCGCATGATATTGTTAAGTATGTTCTTAAAAGCATTGTAAGTGCAGCTCTATAATAAAGACCATAGTTATAAAAAAAAAACTTACTAAAACTGAATTTTAAATTATGACTTTAAAAAATATTTTAGAGGTGTAGTATAGTCTTTCCAATTAGCATTCTGATAAAGATAATTAAGGACCCAAAAAGATATTTTACATGTCTCAGTCTCAATGAAGGCATCTGAAAACAGTGTCGGCAAACATACTATATCAGTACCTCTAATACTTTGCTCCTTCTCTTCCCAACTGTCTGTAGTCTTTCTGATAACCTAACTTCCACAATGAGTACTATAAACATTCTTAGATGCACATATATTTAGACCTTAGGCTAAAATTAGACCACCCTTTTGCTAAAACCAAAGAAGCTTGGTGTGGCACAACTGCCCTCCTTTTCTTTCCGCTCTAAGTAACATAAGACAGATTTATATCTAAAAGTGTTCATTGATTGATGAGGCAAGAAGAGAATAACAAGATTTAACAGGAACGAAAACACCCACTTATTATAGTTCATACTTAACAAGGCACTTGCAAAAATATCAAGTGTAACATCCTTTTCAGCCTTCAAACTTTTCCCCCTCCATCACAGACACAAGGTGAAAAAAGAAAAGCAGAACTTGCAAGGTATCCAGAAAGCCAATATCATCAGGGCCATTTCGGTAAGCTAACCAAAATATAAGCATACAATTACTTTTGCTTTGTTACACACCTGCAATGTAAAACTTCCACTTAGGGAGTCACAAGCAATAAGCAGAAGCTTTCATACCTAAATAAACTCAGTAACCATCCCCATGCAAAATGCACTATCATGTGGATAGAGTACTGACAACTATAAGAGAGTAGAGACCAAAAGAAATACACATTCATATAATCAGATGGGAAAAAAAAAATCCTGGTCAGTTATTTCAGCACCTAGTAGCATTTTCAGATTTAACAATCCCCACAAATCGGAAACCTGTATTGCCAAACCATGAGCGTGCTCATCACTGCTTCAATGTATTCTTTTGCAGGTTTTTCTCAGAGGTTTCTCTGTCTTGCCTAATTTTATACAGTGAGTCCACATACTTAGCTAAACATCAGTCAGACAGAGAAGATGCTGTGGTACGCTTTATGTTGTACTGCACAGCAGCAACAGGGTCAGATTCAATGAGAATAGCATAATCTGGATTTAGCTAGAACACTGGAAAAAAAACTCATGTCAATCTCCCTTTCAATGCTTCGTCCCCCAAATTTATTTCAGATAGTTGGGAAACAAAACTGAAACCTTAGCAACACCAGGCACTGTAGAAACGTATAATTTATCTACCAAAAACTATGAGGTGTCATTCTCATGAAGCAGCAGAAGCCTTTAGGAGACTACTTTCTCTCTGACTTGTTATAAACTACAGATGTATAAAGACCCAGAGTCACATAAGATAGTTGCTGAGACAAAGCCAAGAGCGTTGTTCCTTTACACTAACTTTTCTATTAAACAAGGTGTTTATAATCAGAATGGTCTTTAGTTCTACTTCCCACTTACGCATACCAGCATTTTTCATTTCAATTTTGTCACAGTAAATAGCAGTTTAAATATTTTTGCAAATATTTTTCAATTAGTTTAAGTTGACACTAAAAATGGCTACAGGCTGTAAACAGCAATATTTGAAAGTTTTATCCCATTAAGATGAACTCCATTGATCTCAAAAGCACAGATGCGGCAGGCATATTTTAAACTCGGACTTTAACTATTTTTTCAAGGCAGAAGCTTATCTTACGTGTAGATTTTTCTTCATGTATAAATAGAGCTCGTATCACCCTAATGATGTTGAATTTTATCTGAAAGTCTTATGAGACTTTTTTCTAGCCGAGTCTGCAAAACCAAGAGTCAGCTTCAGTTATTAGAAACCCCAGAAAATTTGATGCACTAACAGACTAAAAACTCAGCAACAGCGACCACTTAAAAGACAACTTTGCAGACGTGGAAAGGCTTATGTGATGCAAGAGCATTCAAGTTCTGAGGTACTGATGAAATGGAAGTTCAGGAAGTCTCAAGGTTTTGTAAGGACTCTCAGCATCAGGCTAAAAATAAAAAAATTAAGATCTCAAGTTAAAATACACTAAAATAAACACACGAGATCTATACATGCTGAAGGCTAAGAGGGAGTTGCAAAAAAAGTTGATAAAATTACAGCATGCTCATCATCTGAGAAAGAATCATTTGATCCCAGTAGAGGGCACTCATGGAAGCTACATAAATTGAATGGGACAGTTTATGGCATTTACGATGAGAAGTGCCAGCTAAAGCAATTCTGAACAGGGAGTTAATATGACAGACACAACCACATCCAATTTGTTTTAGGGATCAGTATGAACTATGTCCCTCAATTTTCCATTTTTTACTCTTGATTTTTCCATATCCATAGCAGAACTATGCCTGGAGAAATGTTTCTTTCCATAGTTCTGACCAGTGCTACTGTGCACCTTGAAAATCTTTCCATTGTACTGAGCAAAGCTGACGATAAGTTGCAAGCTGCCCAGAAAGTTTACTCCTGAGTCATATTGAAAGCAGAAATCTATTCTGAGTTTAATAATGACTCTGATGAATAGACATTACACTTCAGAAGAGATCTAAATTTTAGTACTGGGGTATGATAGCTTAATTTTATCCTAGATAATGTATTATGCAAGTATGAAAGAAGTACAGTAAAGCCATATAATAATAAAAAATAGTTTGCTCTCCATAAACTAAGAAGCTGTGCTATTTCACAGTAGTGTAAATGCAGCAGAGTAACATTCTTTAAATATCTTAAATAGAGAGCATTCTTTTCCTCCCCTTCTTTTTTCCTTAATGCTTCACCAGAGCCACATGATTGAATACACCATCATTTAAATGCTCAACAGCTTACGCTTAAGGTAAATCTAAGTAACTTCAGCCATTTTAAAGTACTTTTTCTATGAATCTGAGATTTTAAAACTAAAGCATTTTTATGTTAGCTAGGTTAAACTGCAAAGTTATATGTATATAACTATATATGTGTATATACACAGCCTAACCAGTAAATCTAAATAAGTTTAGTTCTTCTAATGTCCCAAGAGATAAATCTCTCTTAGAATGCACTAATAAAAGCAAAACCACCTATGCATAGACAATATTCTGCAAATGACCAGATATTAAGGTACCTGCAATTCACTCACTACTGATATATCTGAGTTCTTCAGCATGAAAGTAAGTACTCACAGGTCACATACTTTAATTACAATGAGGATAAACTACGTATAATGTACTCTAATTCTAAAATGTGGGCTTCAGACACTTCAAACGGAATATTTGTTCTGTTTTAGAAATACCCCAAGTAGCTGACCTCTCCCAAAGTATTCTCATCGACAAAGACCAACTATCATTAGAAAAAAAACGCAAGAAGCAGTAGAGCATAAGAGAAAGTGATCGTTATATACCTAACGGAAAACAACACTATGTAAAACCCATGTCCCTCCCCCGCTACATCCATGTGACACAGACGGTGCAGTCTAGAATAGCACATTATTCAACAAACACAAAAGAAACCAGATTGCACCCCATTCCATAAATGGAATTTTTAAATAGCTGGAGAATTTTGCATATTATTTTGCTCTTCAGGCACAAAAAGGCATAGACTTAAAAAAAAAGATTGTTTTCATCTGTTTTGACATTGCAAAATACATCTGTTCGATGCACTTCTATTGACTACATGCTTGTATTATGTAAAAACTCAGTCAGCTCAAAACTAATGATTGATCATTTGATATAGAGCAACCAGCAAATAACACCATAGACTAGGAAAGAAAATCGTGACTGGATGACAAAGACTAGAGCTGGTTTTATCGCAGATGAAGGGTCTCTCTAGAGCCTCCAAGGGATCTCTTTCATTAGTGGAAAGAGTCCATTACCCTCTGGGGAGCAGCTGTGGAGCGTGTGGGAAATCAGTCGGCGCAGGCACATACTCTCTCATTTATAATGTAACAACAACTAAATACTTCTAAAATAAAGTCTGCTTCTTACTTTACACGCGCACTTCATCTATTGACCAACTGCTTTGATAGTTTATTGCAGCAGTATCTAAGTGCTAACAGCAACCTACTGGTAACGTGACATGATGGCCCCATTCTAAAGAGTGCTCAAATTTGTGTACAAATGATGGTTAAAACCATGGCTAATATTTTGGTATGAAACCTGATCACTAGTGTTCATGTTCATCGGTGCTTCTATGAATTGTGATGATTTTAAAAATGTTTATTTTAACAAAATTTTTCAAAATTGGGCACAGATTGTATTTTTTCCCGAGTGGTAAAATCTCTTGTTATCAGATACATGCTGTGTTTGCTTATTTAACTTGTACTTTTTCATAACAATAGATCTGGGAAGATATTCAGGGTCATTTTAGCAGCTGCTACATGGTAGCTCATGCTAATGAAATAGTGGTGGACATATCATTTTTGAGCAACTGACGGCACAAAGTTTTATGTTTGGTTATTCTATGCATTTCATGTGATGGACCTCAATTAATTTTCATGAAAAGCACCTGCCAGTCCACAAACAAAGCCTATCACCAGCTTGGCTTGTTACCTCTTCTGCAGATCTGTGTTGTATGTCTTTCTCTTTTCTATCATTTCAGAATAACTAGACTCTAATAAAATACATTTTATTACTGTCGAAAGAACTTTGTTACAAAGCAGTTAAGTTTGTTATAATAATAGCATAACCAACAGAAAGCAGAATGAATGAAAATAAGTTACCTACACATATATGGATGCTTTCCTACTAACTACAAGCTTCCTACTATGGTCACAATTACATAGTATGCCATTAACCCAATCAAACTCAGACAACAGTCTTACATCATAGGAAATATCAGTCTTCTGTTGAATCACTTTAGCACAGCTTCTCCTCCAGTTGTGTCCACACCTCTCCCAGTCCCCGATACATTTTGAGCACAGGTATTCCTAATGCCTCACTTTCTATCACTGTTACAGACACTGGTGTCTTGTAGTGTACAAGGGAGACAAGGACATAAAAACTGGTAAGGAATTATTATCCTTTGAATAATTTAGCTTCCTATTTCCATCTTTCATGTGGCCTAAAGTCAGGTATAGTATTTGTGTAGTAATCCTAATTGTTCAGACTTACTTTTTATGTACATAAACATAAATAATAGGCTTGTAATTAAAAAATAACTACTGCTTTTGTCTCATATTTCTGAGCTACCGCCATGATAAAAATAGAAGCAAATGCTTTCTTCCATTTCAAAATGTTGCTAATTATCACTGTATGTCTCCCCAAGGTATACATAATTATTTCATAATAGGATAATTAAAGTCCCTTGGTCCATGCTTTGGGATTTACAAAATAAAACCGAAGTCAGTACTGAATCAAAACTTACAGAAAGGAAAGCATAAAGCAATTATTTCACACAATCATAAGTTTATAAACTCACCTAAACAAATCCCAGAAGACTTTCAAGCAACAGTTTTCAGCTTTACATTTTTTACTCTGCTACCACCTAACTTTTTCTCTACTGAATGGTAAAACTAACACGCACTTAAAAATAATTCTCACATATCTGAAGTTAAATTCTTGGCTCTAGTGAATGTCCCAATTCAACCTAACAAACTGACTGGCATGATGTGGTTTGCTCCAACATACACAGACCACATGCATCAGAAAACATAATGCAGGAAGATCAGAGAAATTAAACAAGTATAAACACATATGCTTCACTTTGCTATCGAGTAAAGGAAAAGCAGTACTAAAGAAACAACAGTCTGGAAAAAAAGCAAACAAAACTTCACTGCTAGAATAGAATAACACCAGGTGATGACTTTGATGATCAGCAGACTTTTAATTCATTCTCAGGAACCCATTAGGGACACAGCAGCCATCAATGAACAGCGTGTCTGCCCCTAGAAAGCACGTGACAAAGAATCAGTCTGATGTTAGCCACTTAGCCAAGGTGACACCATTTTGTTTGGAACAACTGGTACTAGCCAGAAATAAGTATTTGCACAGTAGTCAAGAATTCTGAGCTACAAAACAAGCAGATGAAAGCAGACATATTTTTAAGTTCAATTTTTTTTTTAGCAAATGGCAACAAAGAAAGGTAAAATCAAAGAGAGAAACTTACAACTCGAAGACCATATAAAGCATTCCATCTGAGCTGTATGTCTCCAATAGTTCAACAATATGAGGATGCTTCAGCATGTGACAAATACTGGCTTCTCTCTTCAGATCTGTGGAAGATAATAAGGTAGTATATAAGCTACAAATTCAAGCGGTTGAATAAAAAAAAAGAAAATAATTTGAATACAATTTTTGGAAAGCTGTACATATATGATATTTCTACCAAATTCTTTAATCTTTATAAGGAATGCTGATGAGATGATATTTTATTATTCTCCTTCACAACTTAGTGTCAAATTAAGTTAAAAAACTCTCATAAATCTCAAAATGTAAACACACAAAACTTAATAGGCTTTCTTCATTTGACCTATTAATAAAAGATCTCCTTAGTCACAATATGAAGAACTGTATGGTAATAAGTTCCTTCAATGCAAACTACACCAAGATTTTAATTGTAAATATTCAACACCACTGTGAAATTATCTCCAAATACATAAGATGGGCTCTTTCACCACACCGCAGAATTATTAAAACTCAGAGGTCTCTAGTGCAATCCCTCTACTAAAAGCAAGGTCAACTAGTGCAGGTTGCCCATGACTACATACAGTTGGGTTTTGAACATCTCCAAGAACGGAGACTCTACAAGCTGTCTAGGCAATACATGACGCTGGCATAAATTTTAACCAGCATAAATTAGATTGCATCTCTATTTTAAAGAAGAGGGAGAAAAGCAGAAACAGTTGTGAATAAAGAAAGAGCAGACACCACTGTGACATCTCCCAAAGTTTGAGAGATTTTGTTTCTGACCAAACAACACTCTTACTTTTTCTGATCACAAATCAATCCTTCTGCTAGTATAGAAATGCAAAAAACCAAACCACACTGAATTAATTTTCTCCTTTGCTGAAAGTATTTGGTATTTTTTAATTTAATCATCCCTAAACTATTATTTATCTTTTAACTTACCACTAATATTCTAGGAAAATAGCAAAATCCTGAATGAATAGCCTTGATAACAATTTGAGAAGAGAGAAAATATCAGGCTGTATTTTGAAGGAGACGTTTTACTTTTCTATTCTCTTTCCATACAACTGTTCATTTTTTAAGAATGATCTACATATGTATTTACGGGAAAATACAAATACGGTTTCTTGGTTTGAGAATGCTTACAGTATTGTTGTGCTACCTTAGAAAGAAACTGAAAATACAGTATTTTCATACATGCCCTATTACATTTCTAACATGAATCACTAACATTCAAAAATACAAGGAGTGAGATGAACATTCTTTCAGGTGAAGCATTTAACAGGTTACTCAGATTTATGCTAGACTTTTGGCCTTTCAGTAATCTAAATATCTGGAAAATTACTGATTTTTTAAACCAAGAAAAAAATTCAGATTTAAAGTGCAGTTTTTCTTTACTAGAACTTTCATATTACACTTTCATTATGTGATTCCTTGCAAATACAATCTAAAAGCAAAATGAGCAGAGCAACCCCTTAGAAACTATTAAATAGGGTAATCTTAGGAAGTGCAAACACAGCAGCAAAAAGAAGCGAACAACTGTCTATCACTGACAAATTTAGATTAAGAAATTCATGTCAAATTTGTCCTTTATACACAGTTGAAAATCTATCAAGTAAGAAAACAGCAGTATATCTTTCACTATTGAAAATACTTGCATATCAGTTTTCACACCACCTTCATGCAGATAAACTAGTGAAACAATATTGTAGCGTTCCATTCCATCACACTTAGGCAGTGATTTGACACTAAGCGACCACCCATCTCTTCTCTAGTCACTGAGATTTTCCTTGTCTTTCACTGAAGTACACATCCAGTCTTCCCTAACAGTATCACTAATAAGCATACTGACCAATCCCGTAAGAGAACAGAAAACTATGTGATTCTGTGATGA
Source organism: Cuculus canorus (assembly GCF_017976375.1). Classification (NCBI taxonomy): domain Eukaryota; kingdom Metazoa; phylum Chordata; class Aves; order Cuculiformes; family Cuculidae; genus Cuculus; species Cuculus canorus. Next base: position 89,878,844 of record NC_071401.1, read on the forward strand.
CTACAACTTTCAGAAAAAAACGGCACTTTTATTTAGTCTCTTACTGCATAATGACTTCAATGCTACCACACCTCACCGTGGTATCTGCCACTTATTTTAGAAAGAAAGCAAAGCAGAATTCAAATAGGAAACTACAGAAAAGTTCTGCTTTATTTATGGGTAAAAACTGCATTCAAAATAGTTTATTTTGGCTCCTTAATTTATTAATTTCTTGTGGACTTTATTTATATTTTGAAGGATGTAGAACTGTAAGGAAGAAAACTTATGCTAGCATTTACCTCATTCCTTTGTGTAATACTTGAATGAGAAACAACTGCTCACAGATTGAGCAGCAGCAGCAGAGGGAGGAGAAACAGAAAGTGGAAAATAAAATCTCCACATAGGAAAACAAATTAATAGAATTCACAGAAAATGGTTTTGTATGACTAAGGGTCTTGGGGATAACAGCAGAACAAAGCCCTATTTTAAAAACAGCAGAGACTTGTTTAACTGTAGACCTATTAAGGAAGAAGAAAACTAGGTATACAGAGACAAATGGGTACACATGACATTGATTCAACAAAGCCATAGGGCAGAAAAGAGATAATTGATTCCGAAGTCCATTTGGACTGTGACCCAAATGTCTAATTATGCCATGTTTAAGAAAAGTAAAAAGGAAGGAGAAGTGAGGAGAAAAGGCAAAGATGGCACACATATGTCATTATTTTCACTTTAAAAAAAATGACAATCACTTCCTACTCAATCCTTTCTCAAACACTTTTACCAGACTGAATTACATTTTATGTCCATACATTCCTCAAGAGGCAATTAAAATCCCAAGCGCCTACAGATACTGTTAAGAGTTCTGAACACAACATAAACCCAAGCAGATGTTTGGCTGCAAGCGACTGAAGATTTCCTAAGAAAAATCCTATTGCTATCTTGTGAGCCACTGTATCATCTGTAACTTATCATTATGAACACAACATCATATGAACTACTCGCTACCTCCTGTTACGTTTTCTCAACCTCCGCCAACAATTTTAGCCATGTTGTGTAGTAATAAACGTCCTGCACATCCTGTATCATAAAAGGCCTTTCATATTACAAACTAATAGAACTTTAGGACAATTCTAGTGAAGTAAGTCAGCTTTAAGCAGTAAGAGGTGACACGCACCATTTACTGATGGTCACGCATCTCATATTTAGAACAGTCTTCTTCACTAGTAAACAAAATTTAGCTAAAGGAACATAATCTATGGCAAGACAAGGTTTTAAAATCCAAAACAAACTGTCATCTTTTAATTGCTGGACTATTTTACTTTCCATTTGAATCTTTTTTGAACACATCATCTATTAAGTTTTTGCTTCTTGATATGGCTGAAGAAATGAGTTTCCAAGTCCATTCATTCTTAAAGACTTCTTTGTCAGCACTTCTTTCAAAATTAAACGTTAATGAAAACACTGATAATAAATAGAACACCAAGGCTTAAAAGCACAAGCTTTAAAAGTTCCTCTGCCAACTGCATGAAAAGTATTGTTACACAACCAGAAACAGGGAGAAAGATGTGGTGTTTCATGTTTAGCACACAGTCTGATACTTTACATTGCAATTCCAAAATAATTTAAAAGGCATCATATTACACTAACATTACCAATAAGTGTTCCAGACTTTCAATCCTTTTAGAGAACTTTGAGGTTTCTTTTAAGTAACTGGAGACACGTTCAAGTTTCCATTTTATACACGGCCAATAATTTAGAGAGTTGCTGAAGTTGTTAAAATGGCATAAAAGTTCAGACTTCTGTAACAAATACAAAAGGTCTAAGATTCTAAGACGGAAAAGGGAATTTCCAGCATTACCACCACACAGAGAAAAATGCAGCTCTGTTTTTGGGCAGCCACGCTGACAATGAATTACTGGAAGCATCAAAAAGATAACTGCTTTAAATAATCCTAATGGAAGATACGTTAGACTTTGAACATGAGCAACACTTAAAATTTCCATGGAAGTTAACTACCTAATACCCTATGCATCTCTTGACAATTATGGAAAACACCTTATTTCCCTTGAAAACCTGATGCCCAAGGTTTTAAAACATCTCAAACACAGTGAATATTTTGAAAGTACGCTCACAGTATCCTACAGCATGGAAGAACTAGATGTTCTCTGGTAGCCTGGATGATAGCACCACTTTAACATCTTAAAAGTGACACATCCAGACTGTAGCAGCCACATCTGTTTTAGCGGGAAGTGACAGCATGAAGTTTCTTAGCAAGATCGGAAGACATATGTCATTTTTAAACATACATCATCCTGATTTTCCAGGGTCAGTCCTTTAAAGGATTAGTCCTCCAGCCACATACTTGGGTATAATAGTATTTTGAAAGGAAGTATCTATATCAGTTGTAAAATTCCTGCTTAAAATGCTTCTATGCATTTTGTACAGTGATAGTATGATTATGTATATATGTGGTAGCACTGTTTTAAAAGGAAACCAATATGCTTTTTTTGTTTGGTTGTTTCATTCTCACTTATCATCCTTTGGTGCACATCATGGAGAAGCTGCTGACCACTCCCAAATGGAATTCTTTCAGATATAACCAAGATGAATGATGTGCTTCAGAAACGTGCCTGATACACACCAGTCTTACAGGCTACAAGGCCAGACTAGTCCTAGTTCAAAGTAACCTCCTGAATCCTGTTTAAGGAAGACACTGAGATCTCGGCACCAACTGTTTCACTGTACAAATACATTGGTTTCTGTCTTGTGGATTACCCTTGGCTAGCTGCTTCCACCCAGGCTCTTGTTCATCTCTGCTTTCAGCAGGGAGGGTAGTAGAAAATATGAAGAAGAGGAACAAAAAGCTCGTATGTTGAGATAAAGACAGGGAGATCGCTTACCAGTTACTACTGTAGGCAAAATAGCCTTACTTGACCAAGTTAATTTATTGCCAACTAAAATAAATACTTATTGATTTGGGCAGAGGGAATCAAACAGATAAACATTAAACCAACAAGTTTCTTCCCTCCTTTCCTTCACTCATTCACTGCAAAGTCCTCTACCCCTTAGCTCTAAGTGGTACAAGGAGTGGGGGTCATGCTCAGTACAAAGTAGTTCCTCTCTGCTGCTCCTTCCTTCTCACACCTTTCCACTCTTCCAGCACAGGTCCTCCATAGGATGCAGGGGATATCTGGTCTGACATGAAGAACCTCCTCCTTCCCTGATCCTAGTATTCCATCTTTTTGTTCTACACTTCCCATACCTCATTCCAGCACTTCCTACCCTTCCTTAAATATATTTTCACAGAAGCACCACACGTGACTGATGGGTTCAGATGTGATCCACTGGAGCCAACTGGAACCAGCTGCACCCAGCACAGGGCAGTACCAATCCTCTTCCTATGGAAGCTGCCTCTGCAACCTCTCATTGCAAAAAAAACCCTTGCCACTTACATTTAATACAGGTCTGCTCCATTTCCTGGTAGCCAATCTTCATTAGACACCATGCTTCAAGGGACTCCAGAGGCTGAGTGCATCCAAGCTGAGCATGCCACTACTGCACCTCTTCCTCAAGACATCATGTAACAAGCACACAGCACATTCTGCACAACAGCAAACTCTAGTTTAACCAGTCATACAGTACCTGAGGTCACACTTCCAAAACAGGTGAACTTTCAGGGCAACACTGCTTAAAAAGTTTCCCTTCCCCACTCTGCTCATTCTTGCTCTTCTGTGAAAATTACTTTTAGGCTTTAATATTCTAATAATATAGCAAGAAGCCTTAAAAGCCTTCAGCACAGCCAACATTCTGCAACAGGAATGAGCAGCTGGAGGTGGGAACATTGTATATTGACATTGGCAATGAAACTCCTATACTACAGAACCACAGTGATGTTTCTGCCTCAAAGGTTTTTTTTTTTAAAATTTTTCTTTTCTTCAACGTGAAGAGTACTTCCCTTTCTCTTAATTAGAATTGTATTACCTGCCTTCCTGGGATATGGGACCAACTCCTCATCACACAGATACATTTGACCAGTTAATGACTACTTCCCTGAACAAGTAGCAAAAGCTTTCCTGTCTCCCCTCCCACACGCATTGGGGTGGCTAAAGCTCTGTGTTAGCCAATCTGATTTAACTGCTGGCTGTTTCTCCCTTCATCCCACACACATTCTTGCCCTCTGTTCCACTGTGCAGCAGTGTGGAGCCTGTCACATCACACCCCAAACCATTTCAATGTTAACTCAGTAAAGAAAACATTCATTTTTTTCTCCCCATGGCAGTCTTAGCATGTAAAATGTCTCAGTGAGCGATCTCTAGTATAGTAGGTGGCTTAAAAGAGAGGAAAGAAATATGGAAGGAGAAAGCAAAGAAGACTATGAAATCTAGCACTCAGAGCTGCTTAGGATGTCACTAAATGCAAGCATAACAAGTAAACACCCTTCCCTGCAAAGTGTCTCTGTCATCACCAAATCTTTTATTGTATAATCCTTATAAAAAAGAAACAAATGCATACAGCTTGCAAATGGCCCCTGATAAAACCACAATGCCAATCTGCAATTACAATCACAATGCAAGATAATTAATCTCTAGTCACTACCTTTTGTTTTAATACTACTATAGCATTTGGAAATAAAACAATGACAGGAACAAAATGCAGTTACAGCTAATACTAAACAACCAGAATCCATTTCTAAGCCTCCCATGCAGCAACCTATTGAAATCTCCATTTCATAAGACTCACAGAATCATAAAATCATTTTGCAGAATCAGACTTTCTAGATGCTCGCTAAATTGTGAATAACTTCCATTTTCTACTCTATCCTTTCTCAGTGTTTGGACATAAATATAAACACATTAATGGCTTTTTAGCTTGAGCAGGATGTCTTGGGAGACTTAAAAGGCAATTTTCCTTCCTCAGTTTATAATCCATCAGATATGAAGAACATTAAATTGGGTGTGAAAAACCACTTTCCTTTCCTTTTCTCTCACAACTTCTGATACATGCACCAGACTTGTCCAGAATTACATATCTGTCAGACACTGTAAGTTGTTTTGCATGGTTGTGTTCATGAAAGCCAATATTCTCTCCTTTTACTTGTTTCCTCACGTCTACTGGCATACAGGAAGATGGTGTATTTTAGGAAATGAATCAACTTGAACTAATAAAAATGCTTAAGAATGTCTGAAAGAATATACACAGCTGTCAACAGAGATAATTAAAATCAAATCATTTAACTACATTGAATTAATTTAATTAAATTCCTAGTAACTTTTTACAAAGCACTCAACAGAAAAAGAAAAAATAATAATCTAATCTTTGTTAAGCATGAACGAAGACTAGATAAGCCCATTTCTCTCCTCTAGATACCCTGCATCCTTTCAGTTTATACTCAACAGCAGGTTCAGTGAGGCAGGTGTACAGAGGGAGAAGAGGGCAAACAGAAAAATGAAACCATCACTTCCCAGAATAGTTTTCTTTTTTTTTTTTTAAGATGCACAATCTGTATTTAAAAACACTCTCCGTAGTTCTCCCTGCTGCAAAGTAGCAGTTACAAAATAGTTTTGATAATCAGAACTAGTGTTATAAACTCCATATATTAATTTTAAAAGGAGTAAGGAGTTTTCTCTCTGTCACAAGTTTGGACTTCCACACAGAAATGGAGTTGCTGCCAAAGGCATTTTGAAACCTCTGCTGTAAAGTCTGAAACATTTTCCCTTCCTCCTAACATTGCTCTGTTTTCAAGAATTAATGAAAGGAAATTGAAAATAGTCATTTATTCTCAAGCTGTGATGAATCAAATTATGAAAGTGAGTTCACTACTGATACTCATAATATATTAAATCCCGTGTTCCCACCTGTTTTACAGCAAAGCATAATAGTCTGAAACACCTTCCCAATTACCACAGACCAGGTGTTGTTACACTACAAACCATAATTTTTAACATGTTGTAAAACAATGAATTCTTTAACAGAGGGAAGTGGAAGGGTATGTGCAGCAGAACTGTCAGAATATGCCGTGAAAATTCTTTAACAAAATAAAACAAAAAAATACGAAAACAATTAGATGCAAGGTATGTATTTAGTAAAATGCTACATGTTGGCTGGAGCACTGAACTAGCAAAATGATCAGCAGTAAGGTCACAGTGGTCATCTTCATTGAAATCACTGGAAGGTCATAACTTCATGAAGTTATGCAGATTCTTTCTCCTTGTAGTGAAAACAAACCGATAAACACTTAAAACTAGCAGCTGCATCAAAAGCAGCAGTTGTTGCCTCTTCTGTCAACTCATTCTCCCCTCCAGCACCATCTCTCCCCTTTACATGCTTGTGCAACTGCACAATTAACAGAATCAAGAAATCAATTAGACTGCAATCTTTTTCCCCTCTCCCTTTAGAGATATTTTTCAACCAGACTAGTTCTGGCTAGTTCTGGGTATCTGCACACACACTTAGGAGCACAATCATGTTGACAGCAGAGCCATATAAACAAATGCTCAGATTATAGAAATGTTGCTCATCTCAACAGCAGCGCTGGCTTAAATTGTTTGACAATATGTCAAATCATAACTGTCTGTAACATTGCTGTCTTCCTCCCAAAGAGATAAGAAGTCAAAAAGCTAAGAACACCAGATCATAGAATAGTTTGGGTTGGAAGGGACCTTAAAGCCCATCCAGTTCCAACCCCCCTGCCATAGGCAGGGACACCTCCCACCAGACCAGGCTGCCCAAGGCCCCATCCAATCTGGGCAACCTGTTCCAGTGCCTCACCACCCTCATAGTGAAGAAATTCTTCCTAATGTCTAGTCTTAATCTGCCCCTCTCCAGTTTATATCCGTTGCCCCGGTCCTATCAGTACAAGGCTTGGAAACAGTCCCTCCCCAGCCTTCCTGTAACCCCTTTCAGGTACTGGAAGGTCAACATAAGATCTCCTCAGAGCCTTCTCTTTTCCAGGCTGAACAACCCCAACTCTCTCAGCCTGTCCTCGTACGGAAGGTGCTCCAATCCTCTGATCATCTTTGTGGCCTCCTCTGGGCCTGTTCCAACAGTTCCATGGAGGTGGCTGAATCACCTTCCCTGGAGGTGTTTAAGGGACGGGTGGATGAGGTGCTGAGGGGCATGGTTTAGGGATTGTTAGGAATGGTTGGACTCATTGATCCAGTGGGTCCTTTCCAACCTAGTGATTCTATGATTCCTATGTTGAAGATTCCAGAACTGGACACAGTACTCCAGATGAGGTCTCACAAGAGAGGAACAGAGGGGCAGAATCCTCTTCCTTGACCTGCTGGCCACACTTTTTTTGATGCAGCCCAGGATACATTTAGCCTTCTGGGCTGCGAGTGCACATTGCCGGCTCATGTTGAGCTTCTCATCCATCAGCACTTCCAAGTCCTTCTCTGCAGGGCTGCTCTCAATAACATCACCCGCCATCCTGTATTGAAATCAGGGATTTCACAGTATTATCAGGAAATGCTAACTCACAGTAGCTTTATAATTTTATATACCTTACTGAAACTCAAATTAAAATTAAAAAGTGAAGGTCTCATTTCTCTTTCCCCTCTGCAATTTCCTATGTTTATGTAACTCCAAGTCAAAACGTATACTTGCGGGTTTCTCACTAGGTGGCAATACAGCTCTTACTTTGATCAGGAACTGCAGTCAGCAAAAGAATACAAAAGGTGGCTGCATTTATTTAGCCACAGAGAGCTTTATGTTTGGCCAGTCTTATATCATTGATCTCACTAATGATGATTACAGTTGCCTAAGGACAAAAAAAAAGCATGCCACCTTAAAATAATTAAGGTACATCCAGGGCTAAGTGTCCTTTGATCCAGATTCTGTGGAAGACCATTCTCTCCTCCACACCTAACTAGCCATTCACAGAGCTGATGACTACACCAGTAATCCACTATCCTGAACTCATCGATAATTGTATTATATAATTAGAATACATTTAAAGTGTCCTCATGCAAGCCACAAGTCCTTTGTTTAATCCACAAAATTATAACAGAACTGTGCGTTTACTGCTTTGAAGTCCAGCAAAAAGCTTTAGAAAGCTAGAATCAGCAGGTAGTTCAGTTTATATAATTTGCAATATCTCCTTTTTAAAGGTTAATCACACAGGGTGGGGATTTTTGTTTTGTTCTTTGTTTCTGGGGATCTTTTTCTGCAAGGATGTACATGCATTTGTGTGTATGAATATGTTTTCCCTTCAGCCTTTGGCCAGAGTAACAGAGGCAATGTGTATCTCAGAATGTGCCAAAAGCATCATTATCCATGTTAAATTCAGATTGGCAGAATTTTTTTTACACTAAACATTTATATCTCTCTAATATTTTGGCCAAAATTCACTTAGGTTAACTAAAGGTGAGATTTTGCAGTCCTTTAAATGAGTTTTTAGTACTCATGTACTAAAATGTAATGACATTATATCAAGTAAGTGCCCTAAAAGGCAATGGAACATTACAAGAAAATAATGTTAACTTCACTCTGAAAAATTATAAGTCACCTCTGTTGCCGATCATTCTAATATTTGCAGCTTTATTTTTGTTTGAAATGTCTTTTCATCTGTGGCTTAGCCTTTATCTGAAAATAGTGACAGGGAAATTTACCTTCTGGCATTAGCAAAGAATCTCAATTTTACAGGAAAAATTCTGGCATTTGAAAGACAAAAAGGAAACCTACTCATAACAGATTCAACTAGTCCAGATAAACTGTGCCTAACTCCTAGTCTAGGAAGGATTAAATAACCCATTATACTGCTGCTGTTGAACGCTAACAGGCAGAAACAGAGTGCCCAAAGGCATTCAGAAGAGTGAGTTGACTGCTTAAGATGCTTCTCTCTTTTGCATCTTCTTAAGACGCAAAATTTACTTGTTTGTTTGCATTGAACAAAGTTTCTTTGGTTTTCAACTGACAGGCTCTGCACAACCAATGCCAAACCAGTTCCTCACTAATGCCAGAAAGAACAGTCTATTTTGCCCATATCAAGTCTAGACAACTCAGGAAAAAGAGCATCTAAAAATATCAGTCTACTCTGATGAAATTAATCCTACAATGTCACATACTTTGGTGAGTGACAGCCTTTTAATTGTAGCAGCTGTGGATGCAGCACAGGTTACTTTACTGTTTTTTTCAGGTAAATAAAATAGCAGAAGCTGCATTATATGCTGCTCTACGGAGACAGCCTGAGTACTGACAGCTCCCTCCACAGCATGCTGAACTCTAGGGCAAACAGCATCTACAGTGCTCTGTGGAGATGCACCCTGAGTAATAGATAACTATCTGGCAACACTTACGGGCGATATCAATTCTATGCAACTAGGAAATCCTGTAGCAGGGTGAAGTCTGAATGCTGGAGAACAGTTATCTTAATGAAACTTGTTTTCTGTACAGTGACAAAATGTCAGGAACCAGAAAACTCTTTCCAAGCAGTGGTAATCCAGGATAACAAAAAGTTAGCTTTGGTTTGTTCCACTTCTACATATACTTCTCTTTGCAATTATTACCAAAAGTCAGAGTTTTTTTCTTTTCATTGTTAACTAACACATTATAAAGCACGTTTTGCAAAACAGGCGTGCAGGTCTTAGTTCAGTAAGAAAAAAAATTAACACTACAGAATGCATTCTTTACCAGCACTTTTAAGATTTCATGCCAAGAACCACCAAACTTTTAACTAGACTTCTTACTTCCACATAAAATACTTTAAAATCCTGTCTATTTAAATCGCAGTGCTTTAAGGAGCCCTTTTCCGCTTGTGCAGTTGCAATGCTCCTCCAAGCCTCTGAAACCAGTGCCCTTGAAATATATCACCCCTGCCATTCCACAAAATTCAAATGTTAGTGACGAAACCAGTGCAATCAAGCTCAGACTTGTTTCTAGCAATTCAAGTCATAGCTTTAAGAATACAGTTCAACTTGCTTAACTTGTCTTGGATTGTACAACAGGCTGAAAATACTGCAACATTTTTCACAGTCACCTATGCTTCTCTCTGTAGACTAGTCAAAATTGACAGGTACTGTATTCTCATAAAGAACTTATCCAATGACAATTTTGCATATGAACAGATTTGAATCCTTCTCCAATTAAAGGTCATCTGACAAATATTTTCTTTCATAACACTCATACATTTAAGCTATTTAAAGGATAATTCCTCTTCATCAACACAGATATGAAGAGTTTACTACTTTAATCTCACTCAAGCAGTAAGACGACACTATTTCATTTTCTCTCTTTATTTTCTGGTGACGAACAAGGATTGGAAAATACCTAAAATTCATATTTTGCAAAAACTGAGTTATCCAATCTGTAATGTAATGGAAATTACATTACAGAGCAGGACATACAGACTTAGAAGCAGTATACCTGCAGTGTTTTTTAACCAATTTCTGAGGGGGTTTCCCATTGCCTCTGGAAGTCCAGATGATGCCAATAGCAGGAACCACATACTAATACAAAACAATTTCTTTCACTGTGTGCATTGCAAGGGACTGGCCTTGATCTGCAAGCCTTGCAGTAAACAGCTGGGGATAATGCATTGCTGCTCCTGCTTGACAGAGCAAACGCTATTAATGTATTTACACCCATAGCACTTGCATGTGAAACACTCAGAGCTGAACGAACCTTCTTAAGGTCTTAAAAGGCTTGACTCAAATTTGCTCCAAGAGCTAACCTATGCTCTCTCATTTCAGAATGCTTAGTATGAGCTCCATTTTCTTTCTTTGGTATCTAAATATTAAATGATGATTAAATTAGGGTAAGAACAGAACCTTACAGATTCTGCCCATTTTTCTTGCTCTAAAGTTCAAGATAAACAATATGCTTGCATATACATTAAATGGTCTAAGCATGTGTCCACTACTATATTTGAGGTGTCCACAGAAGTAGAATAACTTATAATCCATATCCTCTCTACAAAACAGAGTTTTATGAGCACTGAAACAGTGAATAGGATCCTTTTGTTAAAAGGAAGAACGAAATTTCCTTTCCTCTATGATTTAAATAAAAATATTAAGTATCTGTCTACATTAAATATCAGTAGAATAAAGTATTTCTTTGACGAGACAGGGTACTTCAAAACGTAAAACAACACACACACAGGTTAGCTGAATTAAACAGAGCCCTGACTCATGCCACAGATTCCTTAGACCACTTTTCCTCTTTGCACAATAAAATCAAAACCATGTCTTAACATGACAACACATGACTCCGAGGCTAAATGCAGCATTGTCCAGATCCTGAAAACCATCTGCAGCACAGATAGTTGCAGAAATGTAACTCCCACCCCTTCCTTGAAGGTGGAAGCAAATAGTAGTTCAAGCCCAACCTTCCTTCCCTAACAAACCTCTTCTGGTTAAACAACTTCTTCAGCATGCCTCAAACTGCACAACCGTCTTCTCATTTTTTCAGAGTACCGAAGCAGGCAGAGGAATAAATGAAACTGAGGCAGGAAGGGGATGCGTGACTTTGACATAAAAAGTTAAATTTGCAAATTCGTGAGCTTTTTATGCAGGTTGTGTATGCATCTGCAACAATATTAAGAGCCAACTCAGATCTAGCAGAATGTATTAGCTTAAACACATTATATAGAAAACAGCTATGTTGCTTCAGGGCACGATGATACAGTCTTTCCCAGTCAATACCTAAATTAATAAACCATGATGGACTTGAGCTAGGGTCCATGTAAGGTCACTTGAAAGGCACAGTGACCTCAATTCTTCAGGATTTATTCACCCAGCTAAATGTAAGCTGTGGATATGCTAACAAATGCTCCCAGAAATGCAGTGCCAAGAAAATGTGGCTGATACCCTCCCCAAAGGGTCAATTCTGGAAGGGTGCTAAGATAGAGCTCACAAATCCCAACAGATACAACTACGTTGTACATGTTCAGCACATTCACATGCTTTCTAACATATCCCACTATACCGGTATTATTGCACTTCTTTCTCACTAGCTACAGTACCTCAGTCTCCATTTACCATAGACAATTAAGATTTGGCTACTTAAATCATCCTGTTGTATAAATCTTCATCTATGAACAACTAATTAGGGAAATCAAATGGCCTCATGGCATACAGAAATTCATACAATTTATATATACCCTATGTTTTCCACACACTACAGTCAAATTAGAAAGCCTGTTTGTAATTTCTAGGTAAGAATGTTCAGACACCAAACCACACCATAACATTCTAAAGCTGAAAAAAAAAAAAAAACCCAACGCCACCTCTCAATACTTTTTTTAAACTTTGAACCTTTACAATTGAACCTGGACTGAAAGCTTTGAACTTTTCACCATTCTTGAGATGTGCTTTATTAACTAAGTAATCTTTAATCTTTTTTTTTTTTCCAAATGCCACAGAAAATCATGAACTAGAATCCTTTTAAATCTTTTGTTACGACAAGCAGTATTATTCAAATGAGGCTTGTGCCATTTTAGGAGCAATCACAGACACGAAAGTGCAACGTATTGCCAACAATGAATGGTGAAATCAAAGAATGGCAAAAGCAGACAATGTATCTGACATAACCTATTTTTAAGAGGTTTTTCAAAAATACATGTATCAAAAGTCTAAGTAGTTATATAACAAATTAAATTTTGAGGATAGTTATAATGTTCCATGGATTTTAACGAAAGCACTGAGTGAACTTCAGCTTACTGTACATAAGCATAAACGTAAATACCACACAAATGTAACAGCCATTTCTCCTACGGACTGTTTTCTTTGTTTTGCTGTCTTTCAACTGAAAATTTATCTTCAGGTTCCCACAATACTGATACAATTCATGTGATAAAAGTTACGTAAAACTAGTTTCCTGCTAATAGCAATGAAATCGGGTTCACTGTCTCTAGTTTGGAAAAGACTATTAGTATAAAAATCTATTATTTACATATAATGTAACTAGCAAGCACAAAAAAACTTCTAAGAAAATTTACTAAAAAAGCAATTTTCTAATTTTAGAAATTAAAGAATTTTCTTCTGCTTCTTGTATACACATATCCCTCATTACCATAACACATTTTCAGTATACTGGAAGTTACTACCTGATCTCAAAACACTCTTCTGGGTTAGCCTACAAACCAAATGAAAATGACAATTTACATCTCTATAAATATAGGAACTGCATATTATGCTACACAAAAAAACTGCTCCTTTTCCTGTTTTAACACGTTGTTACAATGGCTACCACACTATGGCATCACATCAAAATGCAACATTTAAATCACCCAATGGCCACGAGCATGTCAAAAAAGCAACAGGGAATGCATGCCCATCTAGGTCATGCTAGATGTGAAAGGAAAATTGCCCAGCTTTAACTCTTTGCCAGTCTGTGCTACCGGAATGCATGCAAAAGAAACACTGCAAAGACACTTTTTTGTTCCCTTTTGAACCTAAACAGATGCAGTTTCAGAGAAGTGGGAGGGTGGAGAGAAAAGAATAGAAGTGAACGTACATGTAGCCTTCACTGCTCAAACTTATGAATTGCCCTAAAAAAGTGCAGTGTTCATGAAATTAAAGGGAGGGGTTTTTTTGGTTTTGTTTGTTTGTTTGTTTTGTTGTGTTTGGGTTTTGTATTTTTTAAAATCAGATTTGAGAGACTCCAGGAGCCCATAATAAGCAGTTATTGGAAGTGGAATCTCCTCAAACTGCAGGACCACCTCTGTCAAGACGACCACTTAAGCACAGCATGTCACTTATTTAAAATGTGAATGGAGCTCCCACTGGCTGTTGAAAAAATACTATGGCTGAAGATATTACTCAACAAGGCAACCAACATACTCACTGTCTTAGAGTGTATTTTTACAACTGAAAAGTCATCCACTTTGACAGTGTTACAGTAGACCTTTATTGCAGCCATTATTCCTCTCAAGTCAGTGTGTGGGAATGGGTACTCCTACAGATACACCAGTGCAAAGAGCATCGGGCCACCCTTAAGAATCGGGTCCTGTTATTACTGGAAAGTTTCCTCTGTGGTCTTGATGTAAAAAAATACCTTCTCTTTTGTGCTCTCTAAAAACCGTACTTCTGTGGCAAAAGCTAACATCCTGTTTTAGGTGGAATTCATCTTTGGAAGAATACGTGAGGAAACGCCTTATCTTTAAAGAACAGCATGAGAAAAATGAACTGTAGGGAAGTTTGTCCTCCTCATACCACTTCAGAGAAGTGACAGCTACCAAGATTGCCATTTACACAAATAACAAGACATATCACATTACAAAAATCCCAAAATTAAGTGTTACCCTACTGGAGTCCTTAAAACCTCTAAACTCCATTGGAAATTATTCAATAAATTCAACCTTTCCTACAGGCAAACATCTAAGGAAGCCCGATTAACCTCTACTAACACATGACAAGAATTGCTGCTAGACAGACTCCATCTAACCATGAAAGAAACAAGATTTCTTAAGCTCTCATAGCCCCAGACAACTGCAGTGGGAAGTTCAATCTGTAGGAATACTGATTAGAATCAAATTATTTCACTTGGTGAGGTGAAGAAGCCCCACTTTCCTCATAAGAAAGAGCCTCATTAATAGCCAGAAGGGCAATATAAAGTGTCACTCACCATCTAGAAAACCTAAGTGTGGCAAATGTGGAGTGATACACCACTCAGAAATTCCATACAGACTGATACAGAAGGAAGATAGAATCTTCTGAGACAGATGAAGCAAATCCTGAAATTGGCATCATCTCAGCAAAGCCAGTGCCCTCAACTTGAGCAGCTTCCAGTTTTTACAAGAAAATGTAGAACAATGATATTTGTTTCTTTTCTTTGGGCCACTGGATCATGAACAGAGCCAACTAATCAAGGAAATAAAGTATGTACAGGAACTGAAGGTCCTAGGCTTGTTACTACGAAGAGTGATCAAAGTTCTAGAAAAAATGAAGAGTAGCTAAATCCTTTTCATCTGACATGACATTCTTCACAGAAGCTTCTTCTCTTGGGCAAATCCAGCAATCAGGTTGCAAGAGGCAAAATGGGAAATCAAATGGGAGACCAAAAATGGGAAACTGTGGAGGGGGAAGCCTGGTAGTCCAGATATTTTCTGGAACAGAACATGTATCTTTAAATCCTTAATTGATATATAGCTGCTGACCAGTCCTACTAGATGAACACTAGCACAGACAAGGGCAGCAGCTTTGAGGCTTTTTCCTCTCACCTCCTTGTTAATGTCACCCTGTGCATGCACCTTCTCCAGCCAGCCTGCTCGTTTGTTATTCAATGCACAAAGAAAAACTGAATAATGCCTAGGAGCTATTTAGGAAGGAACTGAGGTAGCAACCACAGTTATTTACAAGACATGCTCCTACAGTTACTAGTCTAACCCCAACTTGCATTCATGTGTTAAAGTCACTGGTAGCCCTTAGAAGTGAATCTCCTCTATTTCCTAAGCATCTCGCACTGGTTTATTATCTCAGATTCTAAACTAACACACAACATACAGAAATATTTTCCTCTAAAGACAATATCATAGCATCATAGTATAGTTAGGGTTGGTATCAAAATTCCCATCTGAATATATTCAAACCATGCTCACTTATGCTTTCCCCTTAACAAGGTAATGCTTTTTTAACCCTAACAGGTTTCTAAATAATGTGTATTTAAAAAAGGAAGCAAGCCAATCGATAAGGACGCACAGACTAGGAAACTCAGGGTGCCAGTCCTTTGTTCACTTTTCTTCCCACTTAACTGAGTTAAAATAAATCAGTCTGAAGGTCAATAAGGTACCCAAGTCAATGAAAATGAAGTAACAGGATTGCATAGTAAGGAACTTGGGTTTAAGAAACAAGAATTTCCCTCCCTCTTCAGCAGTCAGGAGCTGGTAAATCAGCTCAGCTGCTTTTATGAGGGGGAAGGAGAGGAAATGCAAAGCAGTGAGACTCACCCACACACTGCACAGATGGTAAGGGTCATTTAATAATCCTAAATGTTAGCATCCTACGTTTGCAGGGCAGACTAATTTGTTTACTTTCCCCTCAAACTGGTAAGTTTCTGAGACAGAGACAGTAGGTGCCCTATCCCTCTGCAGCACAATAAGAAGAGGTTCTTGTAAAACTACAAAACCAGAGACAAAAAAGTTTCTTTCCAAAAATGTCAACCTCACCTGTCCAGACCCCCACTGGAAATACAGGCTATAGTTTGGCACAGTTTTTCAAAGGAAACTACGAGGACAAAAGAGAATATAGCAATGATAACATGCATTATCATGCATGACCTGAAAAACACTGATTTGTAACACATTTTGTAATAAACATTTATGTGGTGGCAACTTGGATTCCAATACTTATTTGATTTAGCAAAGGTAAAAAATAAAATCAACCTTACTCAGGCAAAGCAGCATTTCATAAGCCATTTGTACTTCTTATGATGCTATAAACTAAGGCAACATTTTCACCAGGACCTGCAACTGTTAATTGTCACTAGATCACAGGCAATGTTAAAAATGACAGATATTAAGAAATCTACAATAACTAGTTCTGTCACAGCAGATCAAACAATATTTTTTAACCTGACTTCATTTAGTTAGTATTCTGGGAAACCCAAGGAAATGAAGAAGCTTGGGTTTTGTATCGCTGAGTCTGCTAGTAACTTTCTGTAAAATGAAGAATATATCGTAAAAGTAATTTGTCAGTTCTGTGAAGTATTAAAAATAAATCCTCATTTAAGTGCATTAAGAAATGCTAAGGCATTCTGAAAGAATAAAACATTACTTCTTAGTACCAGTATCACTTGCAATCAGGCTTTTTCTTCTACAGCAACTTCAAAAAAATAAAGAATTTGACAATTGAATAAATACATAGAACAATCCTCTCCCCCAACCAAGAAACACACTGTAAAACTTACTCACGTGTGATATTAAAAAAACAACATCCAAGAAAAATATGTCATAGATTTAAGCAAATCAACCATAGGCCACAGTATTTTCATTTGCATTGCCAAGTAACTTACTGTCACTGTGTATATTTGTTGGTTGGATTCATATTAGGAAATCAAGTACATACAATACATTCAGTGTGTCAGGCTATCCAGGTGTCTCTGGTAAGCATCTTCACTAAACTAAACAACATGTAGCTGGAAAATGCCATGCCAGTAAGTGCTGTTTCAGAGTTCTCAGACCGCAGTAATATATAGAGCTGTTAAAACCAGGTCTCTCCTAAAGCCCTTAGCACTTAAAAACCCCCAAATTGCTACGCTATAATTCTAAGAAAATATAAGTATCTTGCAGTGCTTAGTTAGATATAACACTCTCATCTTTCTATCTTCCAAGTAGTTAAGTGATCAAAGTATTTTAAAACCATACATCTTCTATTCCATTACTCTGCATCAGGGAGAATGACAGTTGGCTCAGTCAAATCCTTAAAGTTACTGCTTATATCTGTAATGGTTTTAAAACACAGAATTAGGAAGAAGTTCAATCAGTATTAAAGGTAAAGATAAAACTGAATTCATATATTGCGGTCATTCAAGTGTTTTTTAAGTGGATTTTTACCTTAACTGTATAGACAATCACTTACTGTTTGTCCCAAACTTGTTTCAGTCTATTAAAATAATGAATACATTGGAAGATGACTGCTGCCCTTCTCTGGACGTGCTCCAGCAACTCAATGTCTTTCTTGTATTGAGGGGTCCAAAATGGAAGAAAATATTCAAGGTGCAGTCTCACCAGGGCGGACTACAAGGCTACATCACTTCCCTAGTCCTGCCGGTTACACTATTTTTGATACAAACCAGGATGCTGTTGGACTTCCTGGCCACCCAGGCACACCGCTAGCTCATATTCAGTTGGTCATCAAACAGCACTCAGGTCTTTTTCTGCCAGGCAGCTTTCCCGTCACTCATTCCCAAGCTTGCAGCATTGCATGGGGTTGTTGTGACCCAAATGCAGGACCTGGTGCTTGGCCTTGTTAAACTTCATACAATTCACCTGGGCCCATTGATCCAGCTTGTCCAGGTCCCTCTGCTGAGCCTTCCTTCCCTCAAGCAGATTGACACTCCCATCCAATTTCGTGTCATCTGCAGACTTACAAAGGGAGCATTCAATTCCCTCATCCAAATCACTCATAACGATATTAAACAGGCAAGCCCCAACACTGAGCCCTGGGGAACCACCACTTGTGATCAGCTGCCAAATGAATTCAGCTCCATTCACCACTAGTCTCTGGGCTCAGCCACCCAGCCAGTTTTTTTACTCAGCAAAGAGTAAACCTGTCTAGGCCATGAGCCGCCAGCTTCTCTAGGAGAATGCTGTGGGAGATGGTGTTAAAAGGTTTACTAAAGTCCAAGTAGATAACATCCATAGGCTTTCCCGCCTCTGCTAGGCGGGTCACCTGGTCATAGAAGATCAGGTTGGCCAAGCAGGACCTGCCCTTCATGAACCCATGCTGACGGGGCCGGATCTTCTGGTTGTGTTGTAAGTGCCTGATAAGCACACCCAAGATGAACCATTCCATAATCTCCCCTGGTTCTGAGCTCAGGCTGACAGACCTTAGTTCCCCAGATCCTCCTTCTCACCCTTCTTGTAGTTGGAAATCACACTGGTAAGCCTCCAGTCATCTGGGACCTCCCCTGTTAACCAGGACTGCTGACAAATGATGGAGAGTGGCTTGGCAAGCTCCTTCAGTACTCTCGGTTGAATCCCAGCTGGCCCCATAAACTTGTGAGTGTCCAGGTGGCATAGCAGGTTGCTAACTGCTTCCTCCTGGATTATGGGGGGTTTATTCTCCTCTCTATTCCTGCCTTCCAACTCAGGGGCTCAATATCCTGGGGATAACTGGTCTGACTATTAACGACTGAGGCAAAGAAGGCATTTAGTACCATTAAGTCTTCACCTTATCCTTGGCGGCAATGTTCCCCCTCTTGCAACCAATAAAAGGTGGAGATTCTCCTTGGCTCCATTTTTGTTGTTAATGTATTCATAAAAACATTTTTTGTTACACCTCTTACAACAGTGGCCAGATTGAGTTCTAGATGGGCTTTCGGCTTTCTAATTGTCTCTCTGACGAGATCCCTGTAATCTTCCTGGCTTACTTGCCCTTTTTCTCAAAAGTGGCACACTCTCCTTTTTTTTTTATTGAGTCCCAGCAGAAGCTCCCTGTTCAGTCATTTCCATTATCCCACATAATGACCTACTATGGATATCATACTCATAGAAGAGAGTTAGGGTTGGAAGGGACCTTAAAGATCATCCAGTTCTAATCCCCCTGCCATGGACAGAGACATCCCACCAGACCAGGCTGCCCAAGGCCCCATCCAACCTGGCCTTGAACACTTCCAGGGATGGGGCAGCCACAACCTCCCTGGGCAACGTGTGCCAGTGTCTCACCACTCTCATAGCGAAGAAATTCTTCCTAATGTCCAGTCTAAAACTGCCCCTCTCCAGTTTATACCCATTGCCCCTAGTCCTATACCCACAAACCTTTATGAATAGCCTCTCTCCAGCTTTTCTGTGGGCCCCCTTCAGGTACTGGAAGGTCACTATAAGATCTCCTCTGAGCTTTCTCTTCTCCAGGCTGAACAAGCCCAACTCTCTCAGCCTGTCCTCATAGAGAAGGTGCTCCAGCCCTCCAATCATCTTTGTAGCCCTCCTCTGGACCCGTTCCAAAAGCTCCATATCCTTCTTATATTACGGATTCCACGACTGGACACAGTATTCCAGATGAGGTCTCAGAATCGAGGAATAGAGGGGCAGAAGCACTTCCCTCAACCTGCTGGCCACACTTCTTTTGATGCAGCCCAGGATACAGTTGGCCTTCTGGGCTGCAAGCGCACATTGCCGGCCCATGTCGAGCTTCTCATTGACCAGCACACCCAAGTCCTTCTCTGCAGGGCTACTCTCAATCACACCATCTCCTATCGTGTACTGAAAATATCTCAACTTCTGTATACTTCAAATATTAGTCATAAATATTGGCTGATGCAGATGTTGGAATGAAAGTCTCCAAGATCGTCATTTTAACATGAGTGGCAGTTCTAGAAAAGTGATACTGCACAAGGATCATTATTTATCATATCACAGTGACATATATATTTCACATTCACAAAACAATAAAACCCAGCATTTAAGAGTCAAAAAAGCTTCTCTTTGGATCAATGAATTAACAGAAATTGCAGCTGAGCTGCAATTAATTTTGAGTTCTGTTGACTGCAAAACCCAGAACAGAATACATGCTCACAACCAAACAGAAAATATTTGAAAATACAGCTGATGCTTATTATCTTCCCTGTGTTTGTAACCAGCCTGAATTACGGCAAGCATAGTTAGAAGCCTTTTTTCTGGACTATTGGCAAGAATCATAATTCGTTAGACAAGTACAAACTGTGTATAAAGACAGAAGTGTTTTGGAAAGCATTATTTGTTTTTCAGAGCAGAGTCAGATATACCTCATGCATTTGGTGAGATTAAAGAACAACAATGTTTAAGAATTAAGACTTGTTTTAAAAACAAACTTTTTAAAAAAACGTATTTCCAGATTTCTTTACATAAATTTAATTATGACTTTGCTTTGCAAAGAGGGTGAAGAAACTTCTTCGTCATTTGGCTTATTGTACTGGTTAAAGCTCTAGGCATTGCTTACTACTTTATGAATACCAAAGCAGGAATTATCCTTGCTTCCCCATCCAACTTAAATTTCTTCTTCAAACAAACTTGCTTTTCTCAAACTCTTTCCCAAACAGTTTGTTTTCTTAAGCAAGAAGCAGCTATAATCAAAGAGTTTTAGAAAAGAAAAATGTTGCTACCTTATGTGATAAAACCTCACCTGTACACTCACAAAGGAGCACAGAGGAACAGTGGTGTATGAGGCAGAGGGAAGCTCAAATAACAACCTGCTCAGTTGCTCCCAGACCCATCACAGGAGTGTCATCCACGCACCAAAGAAGTTACAAAGCTGCATTTGTAGAACCACAGAACGGCCGAGGTTGTAAGGGACCTCTGGAGGTCATCTTGTTCAACACCTTGCTCAAGCAGGACCACATAGTTCTAGTTGCCTAGGACCATGTCCTGGTAGCTTCTGAATATCTCCAAAGATGGAAACCCTATTTATATAATCATGGAATCATAGAATGCTTTGGGTTGAAAGGGAACTCAAAGATCATCTAGTTCCACCTCACGTGCCATGGGCAGGGGACACCTCCCAATAGACCATGTTGCTCAAAGCTCCACTGAACCTGGCCTTGAACACCAGCCTCTTTGGGTAACTTGAGCCAGTGCCTGACAATCCTCATAGTGAAAAAGTGTTCCCTGGTGTTCAGATGGAGCCTCCTGTGTTTCAGTTTGTCTCCACTGTCTCCTGTCCTATCACTGGGACCACTGAAAAAAAAGCCTGGCTCCATTCTCTTTGCACTCTGCCTTCAGGTATTTGTAGACATTGATGAGATCCCTCCTGAGCCTTCCCACCTCTGGCTGAGCAGTCTCAGCACTCTCAGCTTTTCCTCACAGGACACATGCTCCACTTCCTCCATCATCTTACTGGTAGCCCTTTGCTAGACTCTCTCCAGTAGCCTCATTTCTTCAGAAAAAAGGTACTATGTTATTTCTTACCCAAAAATACTTCTCACATTTAACAATACTAGTTATTTCAGTAAAAATTTTAATCAAAAGGTCACTAAACCCTATTTTACACGTACAAACAGGAATTAACTTCTAAATTACAAACACTATTCATTGACTTTCACTGACTTAAATGACAAAGTTTAAAAAAGCTTTCATAAGAAGATACATTCGCATAGGTCTTATTTTCTTGTTCACATACATGAACAAGTTTTCTTGTTCCACATATATGCAAGCCAGATGTCCTTTGCTTATGATCTCAATGAAAGGCAATATTTCCTTACAGAACTTCATATTTGCTTCCTTTGACCAACCAAATTCGTATGCAGGACTCCAAAAGAGGTCAAAACAATGATAATTTGACCAGTATCCTAACTCCTGGAGGCCTGCAATCTGGGCACATGCTAGAAACAGCACAAAAAAAGGTCCCCAAAAGATAATCCTCTATTTTACACTTTAAAAAGCAAATTATATTATGTCAAGTTCTGCCCAAGACTGTATTCTGTATTTCCAACCAGAAAACCACATGCACCACTTCTGCAGTGAACCGACTTCCAGTTAAAAAAAATAAACATATACAATCCTAGTTGTGTTTCCATGCATTCCTGTAATTAATTGTATCTATTATATGGCTAATATGCTTCCACACTTGCAGAAATGTCTTCTGGGGAAAAAAGCCTAGTTACATCTCTTACATTATGTGTCTGCACAAAGCATTTAATTCCAATGACACTTTGTTTATGAAAGTTATAGCAGATCTATAGAACAGTTAGATCTTTATGAAATTTATACATACAAATTGGTTGAACTGAATTTATAACCACATCTGCCTACAGCTTCTCCAGAACAACAAAAGAAGAAAACTTAACGAAGTCCTTCATTAAGTGAAAACAAACATCTCAGAAAGGCTTGGGTAACATTTCCTGTACCAAAACAGGAACAGTTCTACCCACGTGTGAAAGAACAACAAAGCTAGGAATTACGCATTCACTGGGACAGCAGACTCTTGAAGTGGCAAAAAAAAAAAATCAAAGGTGCTTCTAAGCATCAGTCTTCAAGTTCTGTTGATAAGCACAAATTCTAGTCCTCTTTCTTCATATTCAGTCTACATATGGTATAGTATCGCAAAATTTGATGACATGATTGTAATGTCTTTTACTCAGAGACTTGGAACTCAGCACTGACACTGAATTTTTGCTTAAATCCTTGATAAAAACAGAGAGGGAGGTGCAGAATCTTACACAGAGATATATTTTCAGAAAGTAACTTGTGATTCACCACAGCCTTCCAATATCAAAGGTTAAGATACTCTGTTGAGTACCTTTACTGAGAATTAAACAAAGTCTTTCAAATAACCATCATTTAAAGTGATTTAAAATAATGCAAGTCTAAACTAAAAAAAAAAAAAAAAAAACAATAAGGGTAAACTATTTAAGGAAATAAGCAGAACAAGAATAAGGTCTTAACTATACGAAAATCACTTACGACCTGAAAATATGTCAGGGAAAAGATCTGTGGACCTTCTGTAGAAAAAAACAAACCGATGCCAACTTTCACATTTCCCCCCTCCCAATGAAGTAATGTTGGAATTCTTGTCCTAAGAAGGATGATCCATAGCAATACTAGTTTTGATTCAATTATCTTGCCCCTCTCAGTACTAGAAGCAGTCCAAGAACTACATTCAAAACACTTCCTTCCCAATTACAATATTGTCCCTTGTCATAGCCAAAACATTCTGCAGAGACTGTCTTCACAGCTACATTCCAGTAGAACCAGTTCGGGATCGAAAAGAAACCCAACTCTTTCCTTATCAGCTCATCTATTCAGCCTCACAGCGTCTTGCATGCATACAAATTTGTACAGATGCATGCATCAGCCTAATAGATAAAGTCTAGCCTATTACAAGGTTGTGGAAGTAATGGTAATAACCTTCTTTGTGAAGATCTTCCTACAAAGAAGAATTAGACAACTGAATCTAATATACAATAAATTTAATTTTGAAAAACAACTGCAAAAAGCCATGCCCTGTAAGCACAGGGCACTGCCCTTTGAATTGCTTTAAAAAACACTCAGCACATTACATGAGAACAATGTGACATTAAGAAAAGGCAGACAAATAATGTATAGTAGTTTTTACTAAGCTTGATAGTAAGGAACTGATCACCATTCTCTTCCTGAGAAATAGTGTTTGCATTTATAGATATTTGGCGTTTGAAAAGCTAACAGAAAACAAGAGATGCAAGTCACAGAGGAAAAAATAGAAGAGCAAGGGCTATGAAGAGAGCAGCAGAAAAAATGAACAAAAGTTAACTAAGGTGTGAGCTGTAACACATTCAGAAATAAGGAAAATGCTTTTTATATTTTTTGTAGTAAAAACTCTGAGTAAAGCAACTAGGAGTTGTATGTTTGAAAATAAGTCTATTCAGTTTTTTTTAATTAGACCTTAATGAGTAAACTACCTTCTGAGAGCATCGAGTACTCTTCCACACGAATCCTCTAAACTGAACTGTACAAAATTGTCTCTTTTATATCTAAAAATATTCAACCTTCACATTTGCTTATGCATATTTTGCATTTTTTTGATCTCTACGGTTTGAAAGCATAGTGAACTGTAGCAGAATCTGTCCACATGTAAAATAGCCTGCATTAATCCAGTAGATCACGCGGCCACTTGAACAAGTGACAAGGTGTCAATATACTTCATTAATGTGGTTGAATTACAACACTACAGAGATTGATGACACATGGTATGCAAGACAGGAATACTAATAGTTAAATCCAATAGAATTTAGCCTAAATTAGATTTGTTAGCTGTCAGGCATCGTTATATTTCATTATTTTTTTTCCTATTACCAAACCACTGTAGAGTTACATGCAGACAATAATTACTCAAGATGTGTGTGTCTATGCACACTGCGTGTACTGAGCAGCTTTTTGGAAAGAATGACATATCAGATAAAATTTTGCCTTGCAGGATAGTGGCTTCTCTATCATATAGCACAAATGCTCATGATAGTACCAATGATAAACACAGATCAGCCTAGATAAGCAACAATTTTTAGAGGTTTGATTGCTTTCAGTACTGTGATAAGGCAGATACCATCACTGTAAAGAGTTTTTATTTTAATGAATTTTATTTTAATTGTTTAGACTGTTAAAAAGTATCCATGTTCAACTTCCTCTCACATTCAACAAATCTAAACACTGTATCAAATGCAGGGTTTAATTGCCTTTTTTTTTTAATGCACAGCACTGTTAATCCTAAATTTTCTCCCTAAACAGTATTAAAGTTACATTGATGCACAGATTACATGCAGATAGTTGATGCTAATACCAGAGAATTATGTAGGCTGGAAAGAACCTCAGCAGGTCACTGAGTCCAAACTCTTGCTCAAAGCAGGTCAAAATAGATCAGGCAACTGGGCCTTGTGTGGTCTAGTCCTGAAAATCTCAGACGATGCTCTCCACAGTGTCTCTATGCAACCTGTAGCACTTTTACCACTCATTAGTGATTTCTTTTTCCTTTCCTCCCTTGTCCCCAACTGGAATTTTGCATGTTGCAGGATATCCACATGGGCCTAGTCTTTTCACCGTACACTTACATGAAGAGTTTGGCTCCATCTGCTCTATACCCATCTATCAAGTAGTTGAAGGCACCACTAAATGTCACCTTAGCTTCTCTTCTAAGGCTAGACAAACTCAGTTCGCTCTGTTGGACTCACGCCAGTACATTGTTGTTTTTCTTGCACTGGGGAAACCAAGTTGGTATACAGTACTCCAGATGTGGTCTCACAAGGGATGAATAGAGAGAATAATCACTTCCTTTGACTTCCTGACTACACTTGTGCAGCAGTCTGCCATGCAGTTGGCTGCCTTTGCCACAAGAGTACACTGCTGACAAATACAAAGATGAAGTTCTTGCCCATAAACACAGATCATCCCAGATGAGTACTTACACAAAAGTACTTAAGAACAGGTATGTTTTAGATATGAATCATAAGTGTGGAGGCATATTGGGTCCTTTACTTCTCTGCACTCTACACGTATGTTAAATTAATAGAAGGAATTGTCATCAGCTTCCTAACGTGCCGAATGTCCTGTTCCCCGACTCCTGTACCTTGAAGACAGACTGGAGGCGAAAAGTTGCACAAAGATAATCTTCAGGACCAAAATGGTCATGCAGAGCACAGAAGTTTGAGGTAAAGAATGTTCCTAAGGATTAATCTTACCATTCTATTCAGCTTCCTCCCAGTAAAGTTATCTAACATTTATTTTATGCAAGTATCATTATCATGGTTCCCCATCAATGTGTTTAAGGAGTGCCATATCAGAAATAAATGAAACAAACTAAAAAAAAAAAATAAGAAAAAACCCCCCTGAAAACATAAACTTAACACCTGGATAGAGGAGAGGCCTACAAACAACGAAAAAAAAAAGCACAGAGGAAAAACAAAATAAAGACTACACAAGATGGAAAGAGTTTGTGAAAAACGGACTCAGATTCTTAGAGTTAAGGACTTGCTCCACATTCACTTATACATCTTAAGTGTCTTAATATTAGAAATCTGATGCATAACAATTCAAAACCTTAAAAAAAAAAATAAAATGCACAAACCAACAGCAATCCCAACACCGAAACCACAAACCAAAAAAACACTAAACCCAGAAAAATATTTATGATCTCTTAACTCAATGACCTGCTAGCTGGCGTTATAGCTATATCAATATAACACTTTTGATTTGAGTGAATCAAAAAAACCAAAATGTCTTACTATATTCCCAAGCTTTTTTCTTTAGACCCAGGCAAAAGAGGCAAACAGTCAACAGCTATCCTTCATTTTTCTGTGAATCTATTATTACTGTTGGCTTCTCTTTTCCTCCTGATGAGTTCCTCCTATTTTGTTTACTTTTCCCTTTCAGCAATTCCTTAACAGACACAAAAGGTCAAATTCTACTGTCATGGAATGAGGAAAAAAAACCACCTCACTAAAAGTAGAAATGTGTTCTGTGATTCTGTGTTCTAGCATCAGTAAATAAGATGAGGCTCAGAAAAAGTCTAGAATACAGACAGAACTTCATTACAAGATACCAAATAATTTTAGTGAAACTACGCTATCTCAAAATGCAATGGATTGTGTATAACCCACCAAAACCAGATTGTGCCTACACACAAGCTGAATACTATGGAAAGGACAGCCTATATTCTGTTGAAGAGGCTACGAAAAAGCAACTATCAATGGTGTTATCAGATGTAAACAAAAACCTTTGGTAAAGTCTGATGTTAAGACCTGAGGTTTAACTTATGAGTTAAACCAGCCTTTAAAGGCTTAAGGTACTGTTTGTTGTAATTGCCAACAAGTCATTGACCCTTTCTTGCTGCAAATTCAGGTTCATAAGACTAAGACGGCACAAGTAGAATCCCCCAACACATTACCCTACAAAAGAATAAGATCCCCAGCAAAAATGTACCAGACACGGAATATACGGTGACTGTTATTCAGTTACCATGCAGTTTTTCATATAGTAGTGTAGAAGAACTTTATGTACACAAGTTGCATATTCAATTTGGAAAAGACATTGTTTTGCCCTAAAACCGGAAATGTTAAGAGCTACAGATTTTTATTTACACTGTAGCAGTTCTACAGTACTGTTCTAAAATCCTGACTATAATTAAAAACGTATAGTTTTTATATAATTTTGCACACTTTACTGCAATTTGTCACCCATTTTATATAACGCTACTTGCTGAATCTAGACCAGTAAAGACATAAGCGATCCTTCTTTACTTCTTTTATATACTTTTTTGATTCAGAATTAACTTTAAGAAATTTAAATTCTTAAAAAAAAAAAAAAATCCAAACAGAAAGAGCAATGGCTTAGAGTTAATATAGACCTACTATGCTTTCTAATGTTTATTACCATAACTGAACAGTTGTAGGAACTACTAAGGATGAGAAATGCATGCACTAGAAGTTAAACCAAGATAAATTTGAGATTTAAGACCTTGCTTTAAATCTTCTAAAAAATATAAAACAGAAAGGATCTTACAAAGCAAGCAAACATAAGAAGGCTGACAAATCAAAAGACAGCTTAGAATCAGCCTAATTGTTCATTCTTACCTTCTGTGCTTAATCCAGGACTTGAAGTGAATTTTGCTACATCGACAATCTTTACAGCAAACTGTTGCCCTGTTTCCCTGTTGATACATCTCCGCACAACGCTGAATGGACCCCTGAAAGAAACACATACAGAAGACTCATAAATAATCCATTCTCTTCTATGCATTGAGCTACAATTGTGGCATTTCTAACTAAAGTTTAGATTCCAATATTCAAGTGTAGTATTTACTCTGAGGCTTATACCTCTCATCCTTCCCACCCATTCTATGTAAAATTCATAACTTTAACTACAGATTAAAGAACACTTTTTGGTACGAGCTTTTCCTTGCTCCTACCATACAGTGAAACCCTCCATACTGATGGCTATTTTCTCCCCCATATCCAAACACACTATTATTCAGTATCTGGTCTTTTACCAACAGTTACCACAGATATTTTTTTTTAAAATGATCAATTAAACCTCTAATATACAGAAATCCATCTACATCTGTAAATGCAAAAGGCTCAACTGACTTCATATGGCATCTGAAGGATGGAATCCTCCCCCTGCATTTCAAAAATATTTTATTGACAAGTTCCATTCTACACTGATCGGTGTGACCTCCTTTTCTCAAGTCTGCTTACTCTTTCAGCATCTATCAAAGTATAACTGCTTTGAAATAGTATAAACACAAATTATGGTAATTAAAGAACATTTCAGAACCTAAATCACATCTTTGGAATAACATTGGCAATACTTGTTTTCATTTGCACTTGTCATAAATTACTAGAAACTAAAGGTATGTCGTTAAAATGATCCCTTTTCATTCTCATTGTTCCTTCTCTCCCTCCTCTTCTCTCTCTTCTCCCCATCTCCTCCAAGCCTTAACGTCTTAATGAAGACATTAAATAACACTTTTAACATATTCTGGTGCAGAATGGTAGATCACTATAGTGTACAGATGCCTGACAAGACCATATCCTTACTTATAGGTAGACCCCTGACTGTTGTTCATTAACATCAACTCTATAAACATAAATATTTCTGTTGACCAAGTTCCTTCAAGATTTCCTGGCCTCCTCAAGCCTAGGCCGCACAGCTTGCTCATCCACCTGAATATGTGTACATACCTCAAGCAGCCAAGGAGAGATAGTCGGAGGAATCATAAATCAAAAAGAAGTACATAAATTGCAGCTTTAAGAGGCACCAGAATTGTGGCCAATCCTACCTTTCTATCTTGAAATCATGAATTATTTTTTCCTTCCATTATACATTAATATTTTAGAACCCTGACCTGAGCGATTTGCTTCTTGCATATTAAGTCTGGGACAAAAAAAAATTACGCATTTTATTCTGTTCTGTAACAGAGAGGGTACAAGAAACATTCATACATTCTCAGCCTCTATGGCCATACTGAAACTTAGCTATAGTTTTAACAGAACCTTCTCTACTCTGAACAAGGAATGCCAAAGACACTGAAGTAAATAAATATTTTTAAAGATAACCTGCAGATTTGGCTAACCACAAGCTTCAGATTTCCAACTTTTTCAAAACTAGCACTCATATTCAAGCTACAGACAGCCCCAAAACAGCGTATTTTATATTAGATGAATACGTTCGACGACAATCACATCATAATAAAGGCTTTGCAATTTTAGGTAATTGTAAAACACTCATGAGAGGTATCCTCATCAACTAAGCAGACACAACTGCTTCCACGTGCCAAGTAGCAGGAAGAAATTTTTAAATAATGGTTGCAGTTAGCTTTTTGACTTCTCCATCACAGTTGCAATGAAACACCAGTTTTACAAATGAAGTTATAATAGTCCATGGTGATACTGCCTAATATGAGTGAGAAAAAAAATCATGCTTCCCAACACAGTAGATTTAAACCCTCTTTGGAAATTAAATAACGGAAGTCTTTCAAGCAAGCCTCTGTTTCAGCACTAAAAACACACTCTTTTCAGTCAGGAAGAGGAGTACAATATTTCACTTCTCAAACGAGACAAGGAGATATCCAACAGTTGTGTCTGCCACTGGGAAAGACTATAGCACACCCTCACTAAATGAAAATTTCTATAGCTCATTTTATTCACCCTGCAGCTCAAATTATACAGATCTAAAATGGAAAGAAGACGTGGACAGGGGAAGGAGCAATGTAACTCTAGATACAGATCATCAAAACTGTTACAGATAGATCAGACTATTTATTTGTTTATTTATTAAAAAAGAGGAACCGAGTTGAGTTGCATAGTAAGATTTCATCTTGTAACAGTCATACAAACTAAAATTATAGTGCACTGTGTTTTACATTTCATTTCTCTCTGCTAACCTTAGCAGACATGCCCGGCTGAGATAAGCAAACCTTTGGTTTCACACCCATCCTCTCACCTCCCCGCAAACTTTCAGAATCTTTCACTACGGTCAGCATAGACACAACAGATGACAGTAGCTCTAAGTATGAGAATCATTAAAATACAGAAGTAGGAAGGACAGATGATTTTTTTTTTACTGATATTTAATTCTTGTCATGCTTCCAAAATTTTAAGTAAGAAGGGCAGGTCCTGATGTAACCCTTAAGTCTAGTGAAACTATTTTTTGGTGATTATCTTTACTGTCTTGCACAGAACAATTAATTTTACATCAGACAGGCACAGACTTGAAGAAAATCAATTACTAATTACTCTCTCCTTCAGGAGTGCAATACCTGAATTAGAATAAAATCCTAAAAATGAGGTCTTTTTTAATCATCTCCTTCACTTCAAATTATTTTACTTAGTGTATGTCATTAGGACTTGAAGGATAAAGATCATAAACAGATACTTTGCAAGCTTTGTTGTTGTTTACTAGAATCATTGGTACATCTGTCTGCTCTGCTTTCTTTCCCCATTCCTCCAATCCACATTGGTGTGCAAGAATGAGAACTGGTTGTGATTAAAATATACCTTGTTGATTCCTAGAAAGCATAAATACTTGCAAACTGTACCCAAACCCCCATTCCCTTCCCATGTCTTGAACAAACTGAGCTTAACTGTGCAGGAACGGACTTCCTACTGACTGATGGTGTAAAAACAATTTCTGAACCTCTATGCTTCAGAAGCCCAAAATTTGAGATTTTAAGTCATTTACATATCAGATCACCAAGAATTTGCTTAACACCTCTCCTAAGTGAGTCAATTCTTTGAGGAACTTTAAATAAAAAAATGCATTCTGGCTCTTAAATTCGATTTAATTAATTTCTTTTCAACAAAAAAAGAAACACAAGCTGAACACTTTGTCAGTAAAACCAACAATAGTGAACAACATCTCTTCCAATGAACAGAGCGGTCCTTTAATAATGAGCTTTGATTTAAAAGTAAAAGGCCTTAGATTTCTTTTCTTTATTTAACAGAGCTTAATTATTAACAACTTGAAACATGCAATACAGGTCTTGAAGTTATCTTTATTAAACATTTTAAATGGAAAATCAATGTTTTCTAAAAGGGATTATGTCTGTTTGCTGCACAAAGATACTATAATATAAATGTATACAGATAAAGTCACATAAGATAAGACATACATACCCAGATTTTTTTTTTTCCCCCATTTATAGGCTTTGCATTTGCTTACCTAAGCAGCAGATAACACTGCTCTGTAGTGACATGGTTAACTTTACAAAACCACTGTATCCAAACTGATAAAAATTGTCAGGAAGGAAGAAAATTACAACCTCAATTTTGAGATAGATCTCTTCCCATCTTCACTCAGCCATGCCATTTACAATACATACTTTTTCTTTACTTTTCCTTTTAACTGAAGTGAAACTGTTTTGAAAATTAAGTATTTCTAGTATTATTAAACCTGCAGTTAGACAAGCTATCAGGTCATTTGCACATGGAATTGCAGCTTTAAAAAAGTGTTTGAGCCTTTCTGTGAATTAGCATATTGGACTACAGGGCATGCCCATTTAAAAAACCATCCCTGGCAAGGCTGGGTAGATACGTTTTGTTTTATTCTCAAGAGAAAATTTAAAATACTGCATTGTGACTGTGTCACAGAAGAATTTTTGGGTTGAAGACCTGATACTTTAGAAAATTAGATGACCCAGTACAAGTCACAAAGCTGAGTTGCCAAGCAGCAACACTTCTATCACACCTATGTTTCAACAGCTCACGTTTTCAAAATCAAGTCCATGTTTTAACTGAGCTTTAGGATAAAACAAACAAAGAACAAACCACAAGACAGCGGTTCACTGGATTTCAGGCCAATATGAAAGCATACTCTCTAATATTAATCCAACAGAAAAAACTTCAATATACAGAATATTGAAGCTGTGATCCTAAGGTAGGGAAAAAATGAATAAAAGAACAACTCACAGGTCTCCCCTTCACTATCACTTTTGTGAGACAAGATCACTTAAATGTCTTTGAAAGTACTCAATCATACTGCTTACATAAAATATTTGAGAACATTGTAGATTTTGTTTTCTAATGATTTTTTAAATAATTAAATAACTGCAAAAAGCCTACTGAAAAAAATGGTAGGGTTTGAAACAGGGCATTTAAAAACAGCGAAACTAAAGTCAAGAAAAATTTTGGAAGTAGTAGGCATTTTTAAATAACAGCATTTATAGAATTTACACAATATTAGCAAAGTGATAGAACATGATTTATAAAAAAATCATTGTTATAACTTAAAAATATTCAACTCCTGTCCATTTTAAAGACTCAAGCAAGCTTTTACATATAGAACAAAAACTTCAGGAAAAACACTTGTCAAAAAAACTTGGAAGAAGTTAAACTTCGGTTATGCAATGCATAAATACCTGGTGTGGGGTGAGGAAACACAGGGAAAAAGCACAGTCATATCAAAGCAGTGCACTGTACGAGCTAATTAGACACCAAGAATGACTTTATGACTCTTTCTACTGTCAGAAGCAACTGCAGTCAGAAGCAGTGGCTGTTAGTTTGGACCAGAAACCAAGTCACGGTCTTCCTTCCAGCCTAGTGCACTTCCAGCACCATTTTCCTCACTGCAATCATATTAGAACCCACTCTTCCAGCCCTCCTCGAAGCCTCATCTGACACAGAAATAGAGGAAATGAAAAGTAAAATAAAAAACACTCCCAAAAACGTTCAGCACCAAAACACTGGCAGAGCTGAACGTTCCACAGGAAACTACAAGAAAGAGTACCACTCCAGTGGTTGTGAAAGGGAAACGCTCCCCAAGACGACCTTAGGGTATACTTAGAATACGCAACATACTGAAAAATATTCACTTTAAATTTTACAATTTTCTTTTATAATTCAGAAGCTTGTTTACATGTTTTTGTCACTATAAAAGCAAAACACTTCTGTTGTCCTGTCTCTCCTGTCTCCAGTCTGCAAGTGTGATAAGGTATCCTTAATTCATCTGTAAACCTTACCAACAGAAATGGTAAGTTTGTGGCCTGATTTTTCTTATCAAGCAAAAACGAGAGAATTAACCAGTCATTCCACATCTTAATATATGAGGTCTCTATCTACCAAGTATCTTGGGCATACATGTGCTATAAACAGATGCTGATACGTAAAAGTATGTTTAAAGTATCTGTAGTTTGTAAACAGCTCTTATTTTACATTGACTGGTTGGGATATTGAGAGGATAGAAAAGGAAGAAGATTGAGATGAGATGCGCACTAGATTCTCTATTATCATGAAACAAGAACTTCAGCACCAGTCACAAACAACATTAGTCACATGCAAGCTACTCAGAAACTATTTTTATATTCACATATACTAAACGGCTCTTCATTTTCAGAGCTTCATAATTATCAGTTAACACTGACCTTACCCTTGTGAACTCTCTCATTTTATTCATAGACTCATAGAAGAATTTAAGCTGAAATGTACCTCTGAAGGGACAGGCTTAATAAACTTTGTCAGAATATCTACTTCTTGCTATCTCAAATGTTACTACCGTGTTTCTACTCATCTTCTTTTAAAGAAAACAGCAGAATCTACCTCACTCTCCGAAAACAGCCATTATAAGTCATTATTCAGCCCAGCATACAGAGAGGCAGGTTCTGCTTTCAATAATTATTGTAGTAAGAGATTTCATGGTCTTAAGTTGGTCCGCAAGCTACAGCCGTGGCAGGAATAGTAATAGGAGGTATAATTTGTTCAGACCTATAGGCTTTTTGGAACAAGACGAGATGTTAGCTGCTGGGTGGCTTATGAGGGCCATGCTTCCACACAAAAAGCCACATGATACATACAGAAGATTTGAAGAGGTCTTTAGAGTAAAATTACAGTACATCATTTCAAATTCATGTCTGGATGATACTGAAGTATGATGACTTTTAAACATAAGAAGTAGCTATTGACATAAAACAGCTCTTTCAAGAGACTGTACTCAGACCTTCCTTTGCATGCTATTTTTCAACTCATTAAAGGTCATTTGCAAGAGAAGGTTCAAGACCTCAAATTCAAATAACTCTTAAATAGCCTCCTTAGAGAGTTCAGGCTCTTGGCTCTACAGATTCCATTTTTAGCTCCTTTTTTACCTTGATAATCTGTCTCTAGTGATTCACTTCTAATTTGCTTTTGCTGCAAGATTAGACATCGAACACTATTTTCACTTTCCTAAATCCTTTACTATGCTAGCAGCCTCAGTCTTCAAGAAAGTGACGGTGATTATGTGCCAGGTTTCCAGATGGATGAAAGAAGGAACAAAAAATTCTTTCTAAGGCCCGTATGTAGTAAGCATACACAGGTAAATTATGAGACATTTCCTTAACTGAAATATAAATAGTTATAAAGGCCTCAGAAAATTGTGCAGTTGTTTAAATGTTGTTGAGGAAGAAGCATGAAAATTGGTTTGTTAAGCTGAGATGAAACATCCCGTCTCTTCATCGGTAAAAAACTCAACTGACAACAAATATCACTCTCCTCTCTAACTGTTTCACCTTAAGGTAGGTGAGAAACTACATCTCACACAATAACTGATTTAGGGCAAGTGGAGACTGGCAATCAAAGCATAAAACCTACTTCTTGACAGGAGAGGGGGGAAATAAGGAGAACTTTGTTCACTGATAAATTCCCACTGGAAAGACTGCAATAGAAGCATGGAATCAAAATCCCCCAAATTTTATTTTAATGCTCTAACATTTCGTAACACTTCACAGAAAAATACAACACACCAGCAGCTGAATCAATAGCATCAGTTCAAAATAGTTCAGAAAAAACGATGATGTTCTTACAGACTCCCTTGAATATCTGACCAAATCTTTTGCTCCTCTCTCTTCTTTGTGAAGAAAGACCTAGAGCACAAGATGAGAAGGCAGTGAAGGAAATTTGAAAAAAAATAATTCATAAAACTACATGAGGTATGAAACCATTCAACACTGAGAAGAAAAGGAGCAAGAATGAACAAATGTGTTAAAAAGAGCACTTCAATCACAGGAACAAAAGGGAGTCTATTAAATATAATAGCTTTACTTTCAAAAGAATAGAGAAAGGTTGTAGAGTACCTTCAGCTTAAAGACAACGATCATTACTTTTCTCTTTCCCTGTCCAAAGAACCTTCTCATCCCGTTCACTTACCACAGTCTTGTCCCATCTCAGGCTGTGGCTTCACAAGCATTTCTCCAGCAAGCAGTACTGACCAAACCAGCAACCATCTAGCTATTGTGTAGTCCTGAAACAGTTTTGGCATGGTTATACTGACCCAAATCAAAGAAGAAACAAAAACCACTCAAATGCCCTACAAAAATAACTTATTTTTTACCGTGTTACTTTTCATGCAGCACAGTTGGCTTCATTTTCTTAAAGCAAGGCTACCAAAAACCTGTGTAAAAACAGTTAAAACCCAGGAAAAATGGCTAGGATGCAGGGAGCGCTTAAGCAGCACTACTGCTAAAAGTGAATCAAGTCTCAGACCACAGTGCATGTGTACTCATGCAATGAAGCAAAGGAATGCACCTGAGAAATTTTTAGGTAAATCCACACATAGCTGGGTCCACTTTGCATAGCTTGTCTTACAAGTGCTTCCAAGAACAGCACACTGAGCAAGATGAGATATTAGAATAGGAATATGTCAGCCACCACCATTGCCAAAAATTCCTTTGTAAGATTACACCCTCAGGTGAACTTACATCCATTAACTGCTTCCTACATCATCTATCCCTCCTGCAGGGTGGTTCTACTTTCAATACCACTTTATCAATGGCCACTCTGTATCTATGAGTCCTGCTTACAAGACTGAGCTTACAGACTACTTCCGCTTCTCTCTCTCACTCATGGATTTTGCCAAGCCTAACAAAAGGCCTTTTTTCAAAATGATGAGCTTTTGCATTTCAGAATCTGTTCCCTGCATCTGTTTCAATTTTAAATTTTTCTCAACAAAAGCAACCAGAGTTGTGAGTAGCACTCCACATGAGGTCTTAGCAAAAGTTTGTACAATGTTGATGATGCTCTCTTCTCTGCTGGAAATACTGTGCCTGGTACAATCCTGCACTTTTCTTCCCAACATGTACATCTAATAGCCACTTTATATAGCTGCATTCTTCTCCTTGGTTGTTTCCAATTAACCAGTCTTAGTCTATCCAAAAGTCTGTTATTAGTTTTTCTGCTTCAAGCAGTGGGTCCTATATTTAGAAGTTCATAATTTCCACTAGCAAAAAAACTTGAATGCCCTGATTTAATTTCTTCTTTAGTCCAATATGGAATACCTCACATTTATCACATTGTAATATTATCTTTATTTTAAAGAAACCAACAACTACAAGAGGGAAGTAAGATGGAAGCACTAGCAGATCTCATGTATAGAAGGGGTTTTCTCATTGCTCGGAATACACCACCGCTAACTCAGCTGCCCCAAAACTACAAAACCCAGAAGTTTCCTATGTGTTCACGGTAGGGGAGAAAGGCACTCTCAACTTGCATGGGGCACTACAAAAGTTGAGAAATAACATTTTTATGGAAAAAAAAATCATTAAATACTGATATTATTGTATCTACGATAACACACGACACTTCCTCAAAACTGAAAATATATCTCCTTCATACCGCGATATGTGCAAAAGGCTCAGAAATTTGAGGGCCTCTCCCTTCCCCATATCTGACTAAGAACAAAACTACCTACTCAAAACTCACTACACAACAGTTAAGCCTATTGTTGAAAAACAGCAATGGTCAAACAATGCAATGTTTCTAAACCACATACATGTACTAGAAATCATTACCTCCCACAAAACTAATACTGGAATCTAAGCAGAATTTATTCTGTTAATCAGTTCAATCAAAATTCCTTCCTGTGCAGAATCACAGAATGGTTTGGGTTGTAAGGGACCTTAAAGTCCATCCAGTTCCAACCCCACTGCCACGGGCAGGGACACTTCCCACTAGACCAGACTACACAAGGCCCCATCCAACCTGGCTTTGAACACCACCTTGAATATCTCCTCAGCGCCTTCTCCAGGTTGATCAACCCCAACTCTCTCAACCTGTTCTCACAGCAGAGGTGCTCCAGCCCCCTGATCATCTTCATGCCCCCCCCTCTAGACTTGTTCCAACAGTTCCATATCCTTCTTACGTTGAAGATTCCAGAACTGGACACAGTATTCCAGGTGAGGGTCTCATGAGCTCAATATTAAAATCTGTTGGTTTTTTTTTTTTATTTTAAAATCTCAGTTCAGCTTAGCTGTCACTTAAAAATCACAACCTTCATCCAGACAGACCGCTTCCTGAACTTCTTACATGAGTTTGGCCTCTGACATTGCAAAAACCTTCACATGTAGGAAAACGAAATGATCCTGTAAAGAAAGTCTGTATTGTATGCCTCAGAAGTATGCAGAATAGTATCAAATTTCACAAGTTGTCATCAAGATCATGCATGAAGTGAAAGAAAACATAAATATTTGAGGTTTTCTTTTAAAGATGTCGGAAGACTTCAGAGACCAAATTTAGGACCCAAATCATCAACTGTTAGGGTGATTCATAACATTTTAAGTTATGGAAGGACCTGGGTATTTATTAAGATGTGTCGGTTTAATACTGGGGAAAAACATCCTGGTTACGATAGTCAAATAAGGTTGTTGAATTCTGTCTCCAGGGGAGAAACGAATGAATTCTGATGTCTTGAAATCTGAAGCTTTCAACAATGTACTAGAATAAAAAAATCTGTCACAGAGCAGATAAAAAAAAATTAGTTTCTCTCCTATGTCTGAATCTGTTAGGTTTCTGAATAGCAGTTCCTTGTATTTTTATGCAGTTAATGCATATAAACTACTGTTGAAAGTCGAGGCTTTGTTGGTTTACTTTAATTTTTTTTTCAGTACAGATTGCATTTAACAGCCTAGATATCTTTGAAAAAAAAGTAATCTATACAATTTGTACTAGTTCAGCCTTTGTCTAAACTCTAAACAAGTCACTTTTTGGTAGTTTATTTAGAAATGTCATTGCTCTCACTAACTTCAAAAATTAATTATGTCTTGAAAAAAGCTAATGTAGCTACAAGACGAACCTTTTAAACTAAATAGGGCTATTTGCCCTACTAAATATTTGAGAAGTATAATGTTATGCAAGTATAATAGGAAAATTAATCACTGTTGTTTGTAAAAGTAACAAATACTCTTAAGTATTTAAACACAAGAAACCAGCTTCCTATAAAACAATCATTTAGGAATTTTAAATTCAACTCTTTTCTTCACACGCTAATTTAAAGTTCTCTCTTTTGCATGACCTTGTCATTAGAAAGACTTCACAATACAAAATATCTTATGTTAGCTACAGGACAATTATTCCTATATGAACCATAATCACCTACAAGAGAATTATTAATAACATATAGCGTAGTCTATTGTATGATGATTTCACAATCTCTATACTGAAAAAAGCCACAGATTATTTTTCTAATTTCTAAACACTTAACAGAACTGTTAACAACCTGAAACTAAATGTAAAGCCTTTCCTTAAAAGTCACATTTAATATTTTGGCTGTTTTTTATTACAGAAAAGGAAAATCTGCCTGGATCAATTTCCTAGTCAGCTCTTGAGACACAATTGCACTGATGTTCGTACCAGTAACAATAAGAGGATACCAGAGCAGTGCTATCCTTTTCTAAAGAGACATTATTCCTGAAACTATGAAATTAGAAGGAATCAGACCATTGTCTCCACCTCTGCATGACCATTTAACATGCACACACTGAAGGATCCAGCACTCCTGCAAGTAATTATTTGACCTTTGGGATATCAACAAAAATAGGCAGTTGAAATCCTGGTCCCGGTCAGGAACAGCATCTGACATTTCATCAGTTTCCAGCTGCCCCTTATTAATTTTATTCAAGGAGTGAATAGTGAAGCCAGGCAGATGAGTAACACCTTGGGTCCAAGAGTAGATCTCACAGTTTGTTTCCTTACATACTCTCACATCAACAAGCAAAAAGTTGAAGTACTCTTTCAGTTACAGCACTCTAAATTGAAATCACACTAAAAATTATTTCAACTGCAGTAATAAATGCTGTGGTCCCTGACACAGCATCAGTCATTTCTACACAGTGATACTGGGAGAAGCCCTAAAAAGAATCAAGACACTGTCTAGTAAGAAACTTCCTGATGCCTGTCTGAGGCTTTCTTAAGCTTGGCTTGCTTGGCTGCCACAAAGTAGCTGGTGGCAGCTGCTACTGCTGTCACCAGGAGGGAGTCCAGCAGTAGAAATGCATCTTCCAGCTTTGTTCTAGGCTATACACACACAAAGGAGTAAGCAGACACTCACATCAACTTCCCTGTCTTCTAAAAAGACAGACAAAACCAATTTCTTGTTTTCAAGTAACTGTACAACTGTACCTGTAAGGATGCAAAAATATAAATACCGGACATCCAATACTTTGGATGAAATATGTACAAGTGAAAAACCAAAAGCCAAGAAAAAACAACCCTCAAAGCTTTCATGAAAGCTTATTTATTAATTTAAATTAATAAATTTATTATTATTTATAATAATAAATACCATTATTATTATGGTATTTATTCCCTTCAAACACCCACCCAGCAATTTCTAAGTCATACTAACCGGGCAACTGGTTATGCTGCTGAAGTTGGCAACAAGCATTTATTTGGCTTTTAGGAGCACGGGATTCTCTTTGAGGACTAAGGACTGATAGGAAGTGACAGACTCTGCCAAGGAGGGCAAAAAGCATTTTTGGCTAACAGAGTGGTCATCTGGTCAAGGAGAGCTTTATAATAGGAGTGACAAGGGAAAGAAATGAGGACCAAAGTAAGCAAGGTGATATGGACAGCAGAGACCTTGTGATGACACATTTCAAGCTTAATGAATAAGGAAGAACCTACAGGACAGCACAGGGACAGCTCTCATAATACTTCTGGGAAATCACCACAATCAGGTGACTTTCTGAGTTGCCTGAACAGTGACTTATGCCATGTGGGGAATTAACATGAAGAACCAGAGGTGTATGTGCAGATGCAGGGTTACAGTCTCATTTGTTACAGAAAAACACGGTAGGTTGGCTCAGAGAACTGGGGTGCTGCAATGGGTGCGGATAAGTCATTAGAAAGGACAGGCTGGGACAGTAAGGGAAAGCTGCTCTTAATGTAAGAGAGGAACTTTATGTATGGAGGTCTGCCTTGGCACTGATGAGGAGCCAGGTGAGAGACTATGGGTCAGGATCAGCATACAACCAATATGGGAGATACCGTGGTGGGTGCCTGCTACAGACTGCCTGGTCAGGGAAACGTAGAATCATAGAATGGTTTGGGGTGGAAGGGACCTTGAAAGATCATCTAAGTTCACCCCCTCCTGCCATGGGCAGGGTCATATTTCACTAGATCAGGTTCCTCAAAGCCGCATACAACCTGACCAAAGCCTGTCAACGTCCCTCTGGATGGCACCCCTTCCATCTAGTGAATCAACTGCAGCGCTCAGCTTGCTGTCATCTGCAAACTTGCCAAGGGTGCAGTCAATCCCACTGCGCATGTCATCGATGAAGATATTGAACAGCAGTGGTCCCAGTATGGGCTGTTAAGGGACACCATTCATGACTGGTTTCCACTTGGACATTGAGCATTGGCTATTAACACTTTGGACGCAGCCATCCAGCCAACTCCTTATCAGACTAATAGTTCATCCATTGAAACTGTAACTCTCCGATTTAGAGGCAAGAATGTTATTCTTGCAGGGGACTGTATCAAAGGCCTTACAGAAGTCTAGGTAGATGGCATCTGTAGCTCTTCCCTTGTCTGATGATGCAGTCACTCCATCACAGAAGGCCACTAGGTTGGTCAGACAGGACTTGCCCTTGGTAAAACCATGCTGGCTTTCTCAAATCACCTATGTATCCTCCATATGTTTTGACATGTCCTTCAGGAAGTTTTATTTCATGAACCAGATAAGGCCCTTTTCAGTGCACAAGAAGAAAGCTCGTGTTTGCAGGCCCCAGTTCTCATGGTGGACTTCAAACACCCTGATATCTGCTGGAGGAACAAAGCAGCAGGCTGCATGCAATCCAGGAGGTTTATTGAGTACCTGTAACTTCCTGACACATGTCATGGAGGAACCAATAAGGGGAGATGGCCTGTTGAATCTTCACACTTATAAACAAGGAAGAACTCAAAAATTTGGGGCAGCCTTCAGTGCAGGAAGATGGTGGAATTCAGGATCCCAAAAGGAAGGAGCAAGGCAAAAAGTGGTACCACAGCCTTAGACTTTAGCACAGAAATGAGAGCAGGAGAGGTACTTTTTATAGCTTACTAGCACACCTGGCTAGGCATAAAAAACAAAGAACGATGGCAAATAAGAAGAAATAAAAGGAAAAACTCATGTCAGAAAGTATCTCTGACAACTTGCAATACCGGAAAGAAAAGGGAATTTTAATCGGGCTGTTTTGTATTTAGTCATTTAGATACAAAATCTACTCATTCAGATAACTGCCAGAATAAGAGCTGTGCTTGTAAGTCAGCTGTATATTTTAGTTTCCAGCTTACTGTCTGTGGCATCCGCAGATATACTCTTATAATAACAGCTTCATTAGAAGCTCAGCAATATCCTTGCAGACAGAAACTTTATTGGCTGACAGTACTAAACTAAGTTTCACATTAAAATGAACGTATGACAACATTTAGAGTAGCGATGTGTATTTATACACACAAACTCCCCCTCACCCCACATGTACATACAGTTAAAATGTGGTATGCCAAAGCACTTCCAATATATGTTCAAGTCATATCTTTTGCAAACACTTCTGAAATATAGCTTCCTTCTCTGAAAATTAAACACATCTGAGACCGCACTATTGAGCCATCATTAAATAGCTTGGGTAATTCTTCTATATTTAATTCTACCGGAGTTCTTACTCTGCAAAGCCTAAGTATGCAAGCTAAGTTATGGTCAGAGCAGGAAGTTACCAGATGAAGTTATTTAATTCTGAAAAAAATCATCGTAAGAACATTATTTAAATTTAAGTTTTCAGTTCCATCTGCTTTTGCATAAAATGCAGAGGGTCTGAGGTATAAATTTTCACCACCTCGAAGTTACACGTTTTAATTATTGTAGTACACCAGCACAAAACTTTCTGTGCAATGGGTCAACGAGGCAAACCCCCAATTATTTAAGACCTGATATTAAATTTGACAGTGTTCAGAAGCATTTATCAACAATGCAGTTGCTGATCAGAAAACAACCCATCCAGTAAAAGATATAGCTGAACAAAATGAATTTGTCACAGATCTTAGTTTGCTAAAAAACAGAAAAGCATTAATGTCTATGAAGTGCCTCAAGATTTAGCTTCACAGAACAGCAAAAAAAAAAAAAAAAAATTTCAGCAGAATTGATACCTCTTTCATTAGCTGTTCTATGTACTTCACTCTTTTCACCGATTAGCTAAAACCTGTGCAATAGCATGAACAGAAAAACAAGGACAGACATTTTCTTGTTTCTTTAACAAATTTTAAAAAATTAAATCCTAATAAAACTGTAAACTCAGCACATTATCAAAATTTACCATTCCTCCTGGCAATTACTCCTGTGCAATTCTCAAGAATAACTATCTTCAATATATGGAAAACTCCACTTCTACAAATTCCAAGCTAAACAGCAACATAAAGAGCCTTTACCAGTTTTGTGAAGTCTATGTTCATGATTTATAATAAAGACTTTCTTTAATGTATTTTAGTCAAATGCAGATTTGGATTTTTGGTTAGAATGCACAACAGCTAAGTCCCATCTCCTCTGCTTCCCCATCCATTGAAAAAGGTGTAGCTCCAGATCACAATCTTAGCAAAGACAATCCAAACAAATATTAAAATCAATATTTTTATATTGTGCATCAGATATTTATCTAGGAATACCAGGCAGTGAATTCAAGTTAAAAAAAAAATTCCTCTTCAGAAGCAGAATAGAACAACACAATACATGTAGAATACAGACTATTTTCAACAGTTGATGGTTATTCAAATCCACAGTCAAGATTAAAAAAAAAAATTATCCGAGTGCCAAGGAAGTCTCATTTCTGAAGTTCTTACAGAAAAGGCACACTAAAGGCTCTGAACATCAGTTATGTTTCTATGTTGATACACATACATATTCAAAAGAACACCCTGTAGCTACGCAATGATATCTGGTATTCATGTTCCCTCTCTCCACGTAAACTCTTGATATCAATTACAGAAGGAAGTCAGAAGGGACACTGCTCCTTCATCTCTTGGTTCTTCATGATGGAATAAGTGAAGCGCAGAGCTGTAGAAGTTTGCCATCTACCAATATTATATAGAAGAATTCCCATATTTTAAAAAAAAAATCTCTA
Source organism: Cuculus canorus (assembly GCF_017976375.1). NCBI lineage: Eukaryota > Metazoa > Chordata > Aves > Cuculiformes > Cuculidae > Cuculus > Cuculus canorus. The sequence continues at coordinate 89,922,250 of NC_071401.1, forward strand.
AAAAACCCTTAACATTTTAAATGCCACATCTTAATCTGCCTAAACTAAGTTTCTCATTATTCTACTGAGAGCAAACAAGACCACTTTGGGGGAAGAAAACAGCAGTTTATGGAGTTTGTTATTTGTAATTTAAACAGTCTTGGGATACCAACACAGAAAAATCTATCTCCTGTACAAAGGGAAAGAAACATGGATATCGCATATCTACCAACCAAGACACAATACAAATGTATGATACTCCTTTTCTCAGACCATTCTACTCCCCTACTGTTTGCAGAAGTGATGCTGAAAACTACAAAACCAGACAGAGCTGCCTATATGGCAACAGATTAGAACCTGCTCAGACCTCCTTCATACTAGAAAAACGTTGTAGCGAGCTCTTAAAATTCTCCTCTGTATGGTTGTTAAGTTTGACTGAAGCATGATGGTTCTTCTGCTATCAACCTTGCAGCACTCAAAACTACCATATTCTCTAGAAATCTTCAGAAAAAGCTCCTTCAATAATTAACTAATGTTGCCTAATCAATGGAGGCACTTCCTACTAGCAAGAGCTACAGCTTCAGTATGTTTTTTCTCATATATTCTACATATTTGTAATATAATAAAATAGTTCCCCATAAAACCTAAAAACTCAAAAAAGTGAAATTTAGAAAAAAATTAGGCACAGCTTATCAACTACAGTTCCTGGAAAGGAAAAATTTTCAATTTTAAGCTGACTACTAGCCTTACGCAGAGCATCTTTCTTTGCACCTTAAGGTCAATCTAGCCCACACCAAAGCAACTGAACATTACAACTGTGACAAAGTTAAACAGTCTTTACAATTCAATATAAGGTGCCAAAACATTTACACTGTATCCAAACAACAGTCTTTCAAGACTGGCTGCTTTTCCAGCAAACTTCCTTCCTGAGAGCAACCAGACAGCAGGTTACACCTTGGACATACTGTAGGGGCAGCAGCCTGCTCATACCTGCCAGAGGCCTCTAACTCCATTCTAAAATAGTTCTGCTAAACACAAAGTGAGGTGTGAATAACAAAACGCTAGGTGCACTGAATATCTGCCTGTACAGTAGGTTTGACAGTCCTTCATCAGAGTCCCTTACATAGGTATTGCAAGAGGACAAGGATAACTCCTTAAGGCAGGAATAAGTTGTGAGAATCAAGCCAGCTGGTTAAGTCAAATTCTCTAGCACAACAGCTGTCTCTGCTACACTTGTATGCACAGCTCTGCCAAACAACAAGGGTTAACAAAAAAAGCTAAGTTGCAAATCTTCACAGTTCAAACAATTATCAAAAAGGTAATCCAAGATGAGCACCTCCAATTCTTCACTGGAGAATGTCAACCAGTTCTGTGTTGCTTATCGTTCTTTAAGACATAAGTACTGAACTAGATTACCTGTAAGAAATTTCCTTTCACACTTTAAAGATTTTTTTTAAAGATTTTTGAAATATAAGTTCCAGGTTCTGTATGTATCTGCAGTTTTTATCACTACCTTGCCTCTAAAACCATCTCTTTCTGCCACTGACGAGTGACTTTAGCAAGAAATGTTCAGAATTTTAGCTAACATTAATAAATAATAATAAAAATATAACAAATATTAATATTTATTTTAATAAAATAATACAAGCAGTCATTGAATCAGGAAATCCTGTACTGCCAGGCATGCACTTCTGCCAGGATTTTCATATTGGCATTGGCAGTTGTGTGGCCACAGGAATGAAACAGGTAAGAAATGTAACTAGTGAAAAACAACCCATGATAAAGAACTGGGCTTAGATAAGCTTGTTGTCAGTTCTCTTCTGGTCAGTCCAGATCATCTGTTTTGGAAACATGTTACTGTAATCAGCTTGAAACAAAGAACTGAAAGCATAACTGGAACACTTCTAAATGCTAAAAAAAACCTGTTAGCAGAATCACACTGGTCTCAAAAAGATTTGAAGAATCCTACTTACAAAACAAGTTTGTCTTCTCTTTTATACTGATACTCTTTAGCCTTAGATAAATTAAAATTACAGCCACAGCTATCATGGTCAGAAGCTTACTTATAAAAGTAAAGCTAAGGCCTCACTCATAAGAAAGCAAAATTGACATTCTATGACTTCCTTTCTGTCAAAAGTCACTTTTGCCTGAAGTTCACGTGCAGAATTAACATGTCACTCAAAATTATTTTTCAAATAGTTTAGAATCAGCAATATAAAACCCTGAAACAAAACCTTTTTGCTCTTCCTACAAACAGCCATTAAAATAGTCATGGAATCTTAACATGCTATAGTATACAATCAGATTACCATAAAAACAGCTCTCCAAAATATATTTCATTCTCAATTAGATCACCCACACTTCACTTCTGTAATTATGCAAGTTCAGAGGTTATTTTAGACATAAGACCTACTTGAAATAATCTTCCAGGTCCCATGCCAAATGCGACAAAAGGAATTTTAAGTGAGCAGTACTTGGTCAATCTTCCAATACATACCACTTATATAAGCTTCCTAAACGATCTCTGCAAAAACCTTATTTTAAAACAGAAGCAACACTTTAAAACAATGCAGTTACTTCCCACAAATTTCAGAGCACGTGACAACCTCCACTTGTTTCTACATTTGCTTTTTAACTGTAAAATGTATTCTACTGGTTGGAAGGGACCTCTGGAGGTCAAGCAGGACCACCTAGAGCCAGTTGCTCAGGACCATGTCCAGCTGGCTTTTGAGTATCTCCAAGGATGAAGACTGCACAACCTCCTCGATAAACCTCACATGGTGAAAGTGAAAAAGTGCTTCCTAGTGTTCAGGTGGAGCCTCCTATGTTTCAGTTTGTGCCCACTGCCTTTTGCTCTGTCACCGGACAACACTGAAAAGAGACTGACTCCATCTTCTTTCACCTTCACTTTAGATTATTTATACTCATCGATGAGATACCCCATGAGCCTTCTCTTCTCCAGGCTGAAGAATCCCAGCTCTGTCTTTCCTCATAGAACAGATGCTCCACTTCCTTCATCATCTCAGTGGTGGCCCTTTGCTGGACCCTCTCCAGTAATTCCATGCGTCTCTTGTACTGGGGAGCCCTGAACTGGACACAGCATTGTGCTTTTGGACTCACCAGTGCTGAGGAGAGAGGAAGAATCACCTCCTTCCATCTGTTGGTAACACTCTTCCTAAAGCAGATCAGATATGGTTAACCTTTTTTTGTGGCAAGAGCACATTGCCAATTCATGTTGAGCTTGGTGTCCACCAGGACCCTCACAGGGACTTCTCTGTAAAGATGCTTTCCAGGTGTGTGGCTTGCAGCATGTACTGGTGCAAGAGGTTATCTCTCCCCACCTGCAGGACTTTGCACACTTCCCCCTTGGTGAACTTCAGGAGGCTTCTGTCAATCCTTTGGACCCATATTGACTCCTGGGGCACAACAGTAGTTACTGACCTCCAACTAGACTTTGGGCCACTGATGAGCACTCTCCGGGTCCAGCTGTTCAGCCAGTTTTTAATCCTCATCACTTTCTGCTCAATGAGCCCATACTCCTTCAGTTTCTTTCTGAGGGTCTTACAGGAGACAGCATCAAAGGCCTTTCTGAAGTCTAGGCAGCCAAAATCCCTTGGTCTCCATCTACCAGGCCAGTTGTTTCATCTTGGAAGTTTCTCAAGCTGGTCAGGCATGACTTCCCCTTGATGAATCCATGCTGGCTACTCCTGTAGCATCCTTATTTAATTCAGATCAATTTCCAATAATTTACAAAATCCATCACTTCTTTTCTCAAAAATTGAATGCAAATTGACAAAAAGCACCAGTATCACTAAAATATTTATACTATACAATACACTGTACATTAAACTACAGTGTTTTGTTCTGATATTACAGGAAAACCCAGCTACACATTAAATCATCTCTTCAAATTTGTGTTGACACCACTCAATCAGGTTTGTGCAAGTCTTGACACACATCACGGCCAACATCTGGAATATCACAAGTCAAAAGCTGTTTGTCAAAAGCTGTCTCTCATCCTGGCACAATTGGGTGGCATGCACACACAAAGAGTGCAGAACCATTTTCCTGGAGAAATCAGAGCATGATACTATCCCTGACAATTTTTCCAGATAGCAACCCCTCCAGCAGAAGTTATCATATTTACATCTGCCAAGATAAAACATCAAGGTAAACAGAACACAATTCTGCAGTCTCTTTTCAACATCTAGCCTGGCTAGCACAGAGGGGTTCAATGAGCTATGTGAAGTCCAAAAGCCCAGGAAAATGAGAATCAGCTCGAAAGTTCTTCCTTAGAACTATAAAAGCAGACTAGCACAGTTTCAAATGTATTCATGTAAGAAGTGACATAATTCTGTACTATCAAGTGTCATTTTCATCCCCAGTTGGGTATGACAAACCTATCCCAGGTGGTGACTGATAAACCAAAAGTACAAGAAACTGCAGCTCTGCCAATAACTACCACTAGACGCATCTGTAATCCATCAGCAATTTCCCTGACTTTGGGATGGACTGTCCTTCATTAACATTACCTAGCATCAAATAAAGCTATCTTAACAGTCACATCTGGCCTTCAGCACACTAGTTGGCTATCCTGGTTTACTTTTGCTTAAAAGCTGTCAGTTTCTTGCCTCACTTTTCACACAGTGTATTTCAGAAGCTTGGAGCAACTAACCTACTGAGCAGCAGAGACCTTCAACCTGCCTACCGACACACCAAGGACCTGGAGCACAGGCGCACTGCTGCTGAGCAAGCCCCTACAAAGCAAACACTCCTCCCCATCAACAGTTTCACCTACAAGAAATCATACTGTGGTAATGTAAGACAGCATACAGCTTTGTCTTTAAGCGGAGGGCAGGCTCTGTATAAATAGAGCATTAATAATGAAACTTGCAGCTTTGTTCTTACTATTTGAGATATGACTGAAACGTGATGAGGACTAAATCAGTCCAAGCTAACCAAGTCAAATCCATATGATGAAGCTAATATTGGAAGAAGTTGATTACCCCTGCCCTTTCCCACCCCCTTCAGAACAGCAATAGCTCCCCACTTTTATATGGTAGCAGCCTATATCTAAAGTAATACAACCACTAAGCAACCTGACATCCCTCAAAATTAATTGCTGATGCAACTACATGCTCTAAAATGTTTCAGCAAATCAATCTGTAATAAAACTTTGGTACCATATATATTTGAAAAGAAAGATAACCTAAGAGATAAAAACACTTGTCAAACACATTAAGACAGCTAAAGATGAACATTCTGCAACGCCTCTCCTGTCAGAAATACATCTCCAATTATGTACCAGAGCACAAGTACACATTAACAAGAGGTGCAGTACAATAGGAATAGATTGGTAGAATGAAAGTGTATTGAGAATACAAACATCCACACTGAAAGAATTTTCAGGTTTTGCTCTGAACTAGCTCTAGTCTGGTTCCATGTAATAAATACCCATTAGTAGTTGGAGAATATTATGGTCACCTTCAGAGCACATTATTCAGTTTAATTTAATTCAAAACGAATTCACTTCACATGCTCTGAGATCGCTCTACCATATGAAACACAGCAAAGCACATTAAGATTGGATGATTGAGAAACTTGATTTAAAAGAACACTTATGACCTGAAATAAAACACCAATGGAGACACATCCACATTGCAGGTTCAATGATTTAAAATATAGTTTAGTTTTCTACTACAAAGAAATCTAAAACTCACATTGGGAACATGGAAAAATACATTGCATACTTCAAAACAATACACACTGCAAGCAGAAAAGGATTTAGTGTTGCATCTTGTACATTCGTTCTTGGGGAAAATGCAATGTTCATGTATTAGAATGGTAAATTCCTTAGTGTTTAAAAACGTTTTGATTAAGTTCAGAAAACTACTATGGCATACACAGTTCTGATAAAGCCCCATGTTAAGAGCCATCTTCTTCCCTCCAAAACCATTCAGAGATAAACTATGATAAATCTTGATGCGACTTGGAAACACCAAGTCATACTATTGTAAGGCAGACATCAGGGAAAATAATAACAAAAATCACCCAGAAAAAATATCAGACATGCAAAATTTTAACAAATAATAAAAATTTAATTGTTTCCCTTTGAAGAATTAATAAAATAACTGATTGGAGAGTTCAATATGCTCTATAACAAATCTATTTACATTGCCCAATTCATCTCGATTTTCCCTTTTTTTTCCTACAGAATTCACAAAGGGAATACTAAACTAACATTGAAGTGCTCTTGCAGCAATTTTCTGAAGATACTCTATCAATAGATGTACCATGTAATCTAAGAGTAGAAATACTGTTACACTCTTTTTCACTTCTCCACTGTTATTAGACCTCAAGAGATCATATCTGGTTTTCCATACTGCAGCTTTCATGTGTGTAGTTAATTTTTGCTATTTTATGCCTTTTTTAAAATTAATTCTGACTGGCTTTCCACCTCGTCCCCCTGTAATCATACCAGCCTGCAGTTTAGATGATTTGGGAAAACAATATTTTAAATACTTACCCATACTGTACTTGCTACAGAGAATCTGCCATATAGTCTGGAACACTACCTTCGTAACCGCAAATGACGGATAAGGTTCAGATCTGCAGAAGATTATTTTCGAGAGAGGCAGTAGGAGCAATCAAAAACTAAGTCACAGAGAGAGTTAACTGTGTAATTTAAGTATTTGGACACTTTTTACTGGCTGTTTTTTAGGATCACAGGTTTATGCCCTAAAGCATAATCTATTCAGTCAGACCATCTAGAGGACAAGATGCATTTAAGTCCTATGAAATCTATCCACATTCACTGTATCAGTGTTAAAAACAGATATATTAAGATAATTCCTTTCACTGGCTCACAGTCTCACTGTTAGTTAATGGTTATGCTTGTAACCAAACATAAAGAAGTTTCAAAAAAATAAAGACTTTAAAAAGTTGGCAGAATTTGTTTAGCTGTACACTACAAAAGTTCATACAAGTTTTGGTCCCAGACATCACCGCTCAAGTTACAGACTTAATGTGGGTTTGGTTTTTTTTCCCAGTCCATATCAGGGCCTGTAAGAATTTGATACCAGCAGAGGGGATGTTTCAGCTAGGATGCAACATAAATACATTCCAGAAAAAACAACAAAATCTCTTTAGTCTGAAGGACTCCAAAGCAAACAGCTAGCTACTGTAAGCAGTGCTCCGAACAAAACCAAAGCTTGATCAGCTTTGAACTACATAGGTATGTGCAGATAATACTGGTAACGCAGTAATGTTTCAATGTTGGAAAATTAAAACACAGTTTTGTTCTGTTAATAAAATCAATAATCCAAGTTTGCTAGATACAACATTTCCCATCTTATTCAGAAGCATAAGTAGCATCAGGGCACGGTTTTAGTAAAAATGACCCAACTCAATGAAAGGACTTTTTTTTTTTGAATAGTGAAAATATCAACCCTAAGTTATCTGCAAACAATCTTAAGGTACAGTATAATTTACTTACATGTATTTAGAAAAGACAATTTAGAAAAGAATTCTAGTTGAACAATGGGTAACTCAATTTACCCAAAGTATTTTAACTGCAGAAGTAAAGTAAACCATAATCCAGAAAAGAGTGACATCTTCTAAAAGCCTTTATATCTGAATTATAGTCATACTGTTTATTAGAATTGTAGCCTTACTGTTACTGATAGCAAAGAAATTAAGCAAATACTTGTAGCAATAGTGTAATATGCTTAGACCATAACAGCCACGAAAGAATAGCATTTACAGGAAGAAGTTATGTACTTTCTACTCATACAGATTTCAAATAGCTTTTGGACAACGCTTCCTCTAATGAGTTCTGACAGTAGAGTTCAATATAACTCTAATCCCATAACAACACACATTCTACTGATTGCATCCCAGTTTTGTTAGAATATTTTAGCATGAACAAGCAGCTATTCTAACAACATTAAATTTCCAAAACACACACAAAGTCTAAGGCCAAAACACTTGTTCCAGCTAGTAAACATTCTAGGCAACCAATAATTTCCCCATAGAAACAGAATTAAGCAGCTCTCCCTAATTCCTAAAATTTCATAGATAAAAATAATGACAAATGACAAAGCGAGGGACTCTCTCCTCTGGTCCAGTTTTAAACACCAGTCAGTGACACTGACGTGCTAGAAGAGCTACACGCTATTACAAAAGAGGAGTTTAGATAACCATAGTCTGAGTATCTAACACAGTAAATAGGAAGCTACTCTTTAACCGCCACAACAAAATAAAGACCCTGCAGACCAAAGTGGTTTAATCTGAGACATATTTAAAACCAACTACATAGAACTAACTTCTGCACATATTCATTATGGCCCCCATATTGACTTTATATTATTTCATTACTCGAACAACTACAGAACTTCCATACACACAGAATGTGGCTCCTTCAATACAAAACGTGTGTTAGTTGGGAGACAACTGTACCTTGTTTGTGGGGTTGCGTTTTGTTGTAGTGTTTATTTGTTTGTTTCAGTCTTGTGGGATTTTGTTTCCGTTTTGTTTTGTTGTGTTTTTTGTTGTTTAAAAACAATCAAACAAACTCAGACAACATTTCAGTCAGTGCACAGGTGTACTATAAAAAGCTACTAAAGTAGCACTGTTGTTTTATACTAAAGAATCACTGTTCAGTGATAGATGAACTAGAAACTATTTCATTTCTGTTTTCACTTAATTGAAAACGGCCTGGTCATTTGTAAGTAGCATTGCTTGGGCCACAACTTTGGGTTTAGAGAACCTTAAATAAAATAAAAGAAACCACTAAAGTTACTGTTCAAGCACTGCAATAGAAAGTGTTACTGCACGCAAGATAAACTCACTTAAATATCACTTATAAGTTATACTACTTCCAAAACAATAGAAACTGATAATTATACTACTCATTTGCTGCTGCTAGTGATGCTCTGTCATGAATGTCTCTCACATGTGTATTTCATACACAGATCACATTGATGAAATAATGTATATGGTAAAATACAACAGTTTGGGGAAGCATATAAATCCAAACACCACGTAATTCTATGTTTCTTGGAAAAGTTCAAGCTTCACAAAATATCTAATACAGTTCAATTTTAAGTACACTTCAAGAAGCCAAAGACAAATGTTAATTTTTCTCCATAATGCTCCAAGATGAACCTTCGGACAAATTTGTATTTGACATTTTCAAAGAGACATTTTTAGGTACCCTATAAATCATGTTAAAATGCATACAGAGCACATACTATAGAACAGCTCCAGAATACTGTACATGGAGATATCAATGTAGAGTCAAATCTGAGAAATCTGCATCTTTATTTCTTCACTTTGCTTACTAAAAGAAAATTAAAGTTCTAAGTAACAAGCCTAAATAATACATTCCTCAATTATTACTGAAACCAATTTCTTCATTTCACTCTGTATTTGCAAAACCAGTACTTTGCAGGACTGGGAGGGGGAACGTGCTCACAAAATTAGTTGTCTTCATGTACCAATACTAAAATTGTGTTACAAAATAGTTTTGTTATAGACTAATAGAATTTCCAGTATCATGACTGGCATTAAGGCTGTAGCAATCTCCTTAAAACCAAAACAAACGTTCAGAGGAAAAGCATGCATTCATTAACAACACTCTTTGCACAAAGGAACACAGATAAAAAAAAAACCCTGCAATGCTTTCCCCAAATTTTTATTTGCTGCCATATGATTTTTCAGCTCACAAACATCACAAGATATCATTAGCTTCCCAGCTATTAGTTTCTCTGGTTTTGTTTTAAAATTAAACTTCTCTACGACTAGGTTGGGAATCAGAAATATGCTTAATGTCCTAAGCGGTCAATACTTCTACACAAGTGGCTATTACAACTAATTCCAGTATTAGGTATAAAAGCAAAATCAGCTTACAGACAGCATACAACTGACAGGTTTCAATAGTACTGGCCATTAAAGAGAAATCTTGACACTGTTAATCAAAAAGACGCTTTGTCTCTCATGAAATCCCTCCTTTCATTTGTCACTGTACTGTGCAGAAAACAGGACATGCTGCTTTGCATAAAGCAATTACAGTGCAGAGTAGAGCATCTCAAATACATATCTTTAGGTTTTGTTTTTACAGGTAATGCTTAACAGAGAAAAAAATCTACGCACTTCAGCCACTTCTATATATGTGTATACAGAAATGAATCTAAACATACATTTCTTAAAGGCCTAATTATTTCTCAAATAGCTACAAGATCATTTAAATGGGAGAAAAAGCATCAAGTTCTCCTGAAAAAGATTTTTTTTTAATTTTACCTCTCAGTAGGAAAATTATTTAAATCTGATCCCCCATTATCTTAATATTTCTCTAAAACTTTAAATTATATATCTAAAGCAGGTCAGGTGACCTCTGTTTTCCCATTCTAATGTAGTAAATTTTGAGGACTTTCTTCCCAATTATCTTATTTGTGCCCTAAACTGGGACAAATGCTTAAGTGTAATTTAATTATGGGAAGGGTATTTTATGTTTACTCATCCTGAGTAGCAACTTTGGAGCAGGTGATCCTTTATGTTCTTTTACATATTAGATCTTTACTTATGTCTTTTTCAACCACTGAGGAAAGTATAAATTATATCAATTGTGATGTGTTAATCGCAGTATACTCAAAAGAAAAACAGAATACTCCTTGGATATTTGATGATCAATTTATTAATCTAATTACTGAGATAGCACAGGTAAGCTGTTAACTCTGGAAGATTTCAGAAAGGATCCAGACCCCTTCCTCTTTTCCCATCACTACAAATTTTACTTCTTTTTTTTATTTACTTTCACCACTGAAAAAAAGGTCCATTTAAAAAGCGAGCTTACTTACCAGGTGGGTCTCCCAGACATCCACAGCTCTAGCCTTAAAGCCACACAGAAGCCTGTTAAGCGGCCCACTGCCAAGGACTGGCTTTAGATCTATTTATAGCATAAACATGGTGAAGGCTGGATAAGTCTTATTAGCCTATTTAACAGTTATTTGAAGATTTGTTTATTTAAGATGCAATAACTTAAAAATAACTGCATAAGCCTCAGTTTCTTCAAAACATTTTAAAGCATAAGCAACACCCTATCAAGATTGCTACCAACACTACTCTTGAAAGCCCTTCACATCTTTAATAACTACAGAGGATGTTACATTAAAGGATGTCATGAACTCCAACAAACTGAACAACCACAGCAAACAAACCACTCATTTTATCACCTTCAAGTAAAAGCCTGTATATGCACACCAAATCAGCAAGAAAGACAAATTCAAGAACTAATACCTTTTTGTAACAGGATTTAAATAAGCTAATTTTGTTCTTTGGCACTGGGTCTCAGTAACAGAAGGGAGGCTTAAAATTACAGACCTGCATGGCTGAAACAGAGAAAACACTACTGCTGCACAGATGTCGTTGCAATCAGAAAGATGCAACTCAGAAAAAGAATATGATGAAAAGATTCTGTAAAAAGGAAATATAAAAAAATTTGAACTTAGTGTATGTAATGGTGTGAAAAGGAAAATACTTGAAGAACGTGCCAAAAAAAAAAAAAAAAGCAAAGAAAGCTCCAATAGACTCACTCATGGCCACATCAATGTAAAAGTCTTAAGAAACAACTTCCTCTCAGGAAACAAATTCTGGATTCACAATTAAGAAAAAAAAGGGGGTGTGGGGGGAATAACATGCAGAACAGACAAATATTTATGAACTGCAAGCAGCTGGGCACATTTTGTTACAGGAAATAAAACAACTGACCATGCCTGGAGTTTACTATGTCTCACTTTCAACCTGAGGTGTATCTTAACATCCCACTGGTTTAACATTTCTGTTTAAATTCCACTATCATTTAAGGGGAGAGAAGGGGAAATGAACTTCATAATTAAACAAAATCAGCTAATGGTTTTAAGTTAGGCTCATTTTTTTCTACTCCTGTGCAGAAGGACATTCACTTCTGGTTTAGTAAAGGTGGTCCAACAACTTATTCAAATGTCTACATTAATTTAAGCAGAGCTTGAAGTGGAAAAACTACCTTGTATCCAGATGTTTCATCTACTGCTACTACCTCCCTTTTCATAGAAGCCCACATGGAAAACCTATGAGAAACGTGCACGTTTCTGTTTCTGTGACAGGTGCAGTGAAAATATCGCCTTTGAAAAATATTCCACTTCTTGCTTCTGTTTACGATGTAAAATGAGAGGAGGCTGTGAAGCCACTAAAGCTTTAACAATTATTAGATTTACTAACACAATTCCATGCAAGCCTTGTCCATGCTCACAGCTTCTACTAACAAACATTAACTGGAATGTGATGTTCAGAAGGGGAAAATTATTAAGATCCTTCTTAGCAGTAGCACTATTGTCTTATATTCTTTTAAAGAACCACTTCTTTCAGTTCTGTTAGCTGGCTTTACAGAGCTAAATACAATAGCACCACACTGTGGGAGAAAGCTTCGCCATATATACATGGCGAACGAGGCAGCAATTAGGAATTGAGGCACCATAAGAAACGTTTGGTTTGAAAATTTGTGTGCCCCCCAAGTTTAGAAGGATATGAGGACAGTAATGCTGCCTGATAACTTCCAATACTAAATGAAAGATCCAATTTAAGATGACAAACTTAAAGGTATCTTACAGCCAGATTTTCTGATCACAGCAAACCTGAGCATGTAGAATTGTGCATCATTTTCCCATTATTTTTACAAACTGCATGATACTCAATACGGTATCACAGGGCATTCTGCTCCTTGAAACAGCAAAAGGAGCTCCCACATGCAAATCTGGTTTGGATCCAATTAAACTCCAGCCTTCATCTTACTGCTGAGGAAACTTGTTAAAAAGCTTATGAAAAAACATGAGATTTACCATCTATTTCTCTAAATCATGTATACAGAATTAGAGAGCAGCTGAGGTTGGAAGGGACCTCAAGAGGAAATCTGGTCTGCTACGCCAGCTCAAGCAAGGCCACCTAGAGCAAGCTGCTGAGGACCATCAGCTTTTAAATATCTCCAAGGATACCTCCACAACATCTCTAAGTAACCTCTGCCAGCTCTCAGTCATCCTCACAGTAAAAAAACCTGTTTCCTGATGTTCAGACAGAGCCTTCTGTGTTTCAGTTTACGCCCATTGCTTCTCTCACCTCCCCCAACCTCCTGCTGACACTCCTAAGGCAGACTAGGACACCATTAGCCCTCCTTTGTGTCCTGGGCTGGCTCATGTTGAGCTTGGTGTTCACCAGGACCACCACAGGAATTTTTCTATAAAGATGCTTTCCAGTTAGTCAGCCCCCATCATGTTGTTTCGCCCCACCTGCAGGACTTTGCACACTTCCCATTGCTGAACTTCATGAGGTTCCCATCAGTCCATTTCTCCACCCTGTCAAGGACTCTGTATGGCAGCACAATACTCTGCTGTATCAGCCACACCTCCCAGTTTGGTGTCATCTGCAGTTCTGCTGAGGGCACACTTTGTCCTACATCATTCAGATCATTAATGCAGACATGGAAGAGGACTGCACCCTGGGGTGTAACGATACTACTGGTCTTCAACCAGACTTTGTGCCACTGATGAACACTCTATGGTTCAATCCATTCAGCCAGTTTTCAACTCACCTCACTGTCTGCCCATTCATCCCATCCTCCTTCAGCTTCTTTATGAGGATCTCAAGAGAGACAGTGACAAAATCCTTTCTAAAGGCTAGACAGACAATAACCACTGCTTTCCTTCAACTATCATCTTTTGCATTCTAAAAAAAAAAAAGATGTGCTAACTGTACATGTGCTAACTGTACAAAAAGATGTGCTAACTGCTTTCCTTCAACTATCATCTTTTGCATTCTAAAAAGAAAAGATGTGCTAACTGTACATGGTGATCAAAGGTCCTTGAATAAAACGTGACAAATCTAGAACCCCATTAAATTTCAGAAGTTTGGCCTATGAGAACAAGCTGAGGAAAGTTCACTTGTATAACCCAGAGAAATAAAAAATGTAGCCTTTCAAGAAGATAGAGCCAAACTCTTTGCCAACATGTACATTGGAAGAATGCGCCACAACAGTCAAAGAGAAACAGTGAAGGTTCCATCTGGATATAAGAAAAACATTCTTCCCTAGGAACATAATTAAACACTGGAACAGGCTGCCCAGGGAAATTATGGCTGTCCATTGTTTTCTACATGCAACTGGACAAAGCCTTGAGCAATCCGCTTTGAGCGGATTGGACTGAAGACCTCTCAAGGGCTCTTTAATCTCAATGATTCTATGAAATCAATTTTACTTTATGTTTGCAATGACCTAACAGCACACATATAGTGGGCATACACAGCATAGCTCATTCATTCCCAAAACCTCATTCACTTATCTGAGCCTTCAGGGTTTTTATTTTGCTAAAGGAAGAATGCAACACAGATTCATCCATCCTGCTGCCTATGGACTGATGGGTCACCATACAGGAAAGAAAACTGCCACAGCAATAAAGGCTTAAAGAAATAGTCTTCATTTTTCTCACCCATAAATCTTCAGACATTCAAGCAGGCCAGCAGGAAGAGTTTGTACTGCATTCATAATATATAATATATTAAGCATCTCCAGCCTCATTAGTCTGAGGCAGAGTTGACAACCACCTGCCTCTTTCCAGCAGCAAAAAAAAAAAACCTCAGAAAAAAATTCATTGCGAGGAGGGACAAAGCACCTTTTCCTGTTGTTGTCTGAATATAAACAACTGTCTGATTGACACAAACCCCCATTCTCTGACTACATCCACACACTGGAATCTTCTTTTTCAGTGACAGATAAACCCATTGCACAATTCTATGGAGAGATGGAAAGCTGAGTGGCATCATGGTAATTTGCATATTTTTAAGAAGGAAATTTAAAAATTACAATGCTTGATTTCTGCTAACCCAGTACATAAAAATACCACATGAGCAATGGCTAAATTTTCTATTATATCTATACAGAAGATTCTTTTTCAGAAAAGCAGCACTTAAGCAGAAGGTACTTTACAGGTTTATATTTGTAAAATGGGTATTTCTCTATGGCAACATCCTTCCAAGAACATTTAATCAAGCATTTTCTTTGTAATATGCCATCAACAACAGCAGTTCTGCAAGCTGAGTTCCGTGTGTCAGTAACCATGTACAATCCTACCCTTGCTCAAGGAGACTTGAAGGATATGATATTGGAAATCACTGCCAGTTTAACATGCATATGTCTACTTCAGTACAACTCATTGAAGTCTAGATGGTAGATTTCAAAAGCCACTCTGGTTAGAGTATTCACACTGCACATCAGAGGAAAGGTGGAAGGAGTCACACTTACTAATTAGTCCTGGCTAGTTTTAAGTTTGCAATACTTTTTTATTGGGATAATTTTTCTTTCTTTCTTTCTTTCTGGTTTGCTTCCCTTCCACTGCCCCTTAAAACAATGACTTATATACATCATATGGAAATGTTAACAAAGAAAAGAGAATCTCAAGAAGTGGAGAAACGTAATTCTTTTAGATGACAAACAGAAATAC
The DNA here is from genome assembly GCF_017976375.1 of Cuculus canorus. NCBI lineage: Eukaryota > Metazoa > Chordata > Aves > Cuculiformes > Cuculidae > Cuculus > Cuculus canorus. The sequence continues at coordinate 89,937,750 of NC_071401.1, forward strand.
AAGTATATAGCTAAAAAATCCACAGGACTCAGAATCATAATATTAACAGAGCACTGAGCACTCTAGGTTTAGGAGACTGAAAAAAACCCCCACAAAAAACCCAAAACCACACCAAAAGAACTCAAACCAACCAACCAAAAGGCACACAAACTGTCTGCTGTGACCTCAGGATTTAAAAAAAATATCTGACTATCAAAAGGTAAAAAGCCTATTTTCTCCCCTGTCCAAATAGAACTGGTCTGTCAGCAGGGAGTGTGTTACCAAATTTTGTCCAGAAAACATCTTCAAGCTAGGTTACACCAACAGATATATATATTATTTTTAATACATTAAAAATCTGCATAACCGTTGCATCATGTTATGAAGTTTGCGTTTACAACAAAAAGTAACTCTTATTAAATTGTGAATTTACATGTATTCACAAGACAGTTGCAGTAAGATACACGTATACAGGATCAGAGAATCCAAGCTGGCACAGAGCTGTCAAACCTAGCTATAACCAAATCTTGTTTCCTCTGTCAGTGTTCAAGTGTACTTTCATCCCTCACCTTGGCTGTTAATGCAACTGTTCCCTAACCTGCTTTAATCAGAATAAGCTAGGTTAGCAAGAGGTAATATTTGAAACATTTAAATTAATCTGGTTAATTTAAAACAAAAGGAGCTGTGCCGTAAGCACTGGGGACGAGGGGGAAGGAAGAGCAAGAATGAAGATTCAGGAGTAATTTAATCAGTTAAAATGTAGGATTAAAAAACAGGCAAAATACAACTTGAGATAGGTGACAAAAGTCAACTGTTACCATTTATTATTATCGCTTGTGATTCACTCAGTATAGTTTCTGAAATCAACATTTTTGTTCAAAGTTTACTTTAACATACTAATAACCTCTACTGCTTGCTCTTGTAGCTAAAAGGCATATAAATAAATAAATAAATTACTGCAATTAGAAAACATTCTACTTAAAAGCCACTGAATACAGGAGGAAGAATTGATGGCAATAACCTTGTCAAACATGCCATCCCTACTCACGAATCAATCTTTATACCCTTCTGCCTACTCTGCTTTGCTAAAATGGTCTCTCTCGTGTCCAATTATCACCTCACTAATCCTAATCTTGCCTTTCATGATTCTCATCTCACTTCTACCCCTCTTCCCCTAGACCTTCTCAAGCACCAGCTGCTTCTTTTCCACAACCTTTAGCTCAGCTGCGATGTTCTTCCTCTCACATCTACGAACTTTCTGTTACTACCCTGTAAATCAACTGTTACTTGGTCCACCCTCCCAACCCATTTTCTCTGTCCTTGTAGGCTGGCAATCACAAGTACTCCTCCTCTAGCTGGCTATTCAATCACATTTTAAGAAACAGCTCCTTATTCCTTCCTTCCAATCAACCTGCTCTACTCATCCTTTCCTCTCCCTCTTTCTCTCACATTCACCCCTTGTAGGAATTTTTCCCCCAGCAGCGTCCAATTCCAACTTCTGTTCCCCCCATTCTCACCTTGCAGCAACTCTAAATGCACTCCTGAGCAGCGCTGAGCAGGAACATGCACCACTCAAAAACAAAGCTACCACAATCCCCTCGGCCAAGTTTCAACGATTCCAGCTCCCAACCCTTCAGGAACCAAAAAAAAAAAAAGGCATAACGTTGAGAAGTTATGCATTTATTTGAAATTAGCACTTAACTTTTAAACAAAATACATACACTTTCACAGGTTATCAGAGCCTTTCGCTTACCAAACACATAAATAATGAATCAGTTGTAAAAGTTGCTGAGAACTCTCAGAATTATTACTTTTCTAATGTATTTACCTTATATGCACCAATGATTGCTTTTTCCTACCTTCCCCATAAATGCTACAACATTGTAATCCCTAATGAGAAAATGAGGGTTTTTTTTTTACTTTAAATTACCTTGTATTCTCTAGAACATATCTGCTTGTTCTTTTCTAGTCTTCATTTCTTTGTATTTATCCTCCTTGTAGAAGTTTTGTATATTGAATCTAAAATGTAACGATAACTAATTTCACAGAATTCCAAGAATCTAAGAGGGTCATTTAAAGATTGGCTTCTATTCTATATCTTCCTTTTTTTCTGAGATTCATTCTGAAGTTTGTAAAGCTGTCTTTAGGATCGTTGATGAAATTCTTCAATTTTTACCTTTACTACTTTCATTACGATATACCTTATATCTTTTTATATGAGCTAGAAAGTGTTTTCTATTATTGCATATAAAGATGGTTCACTTAAAAAAAACAATCTGACTTTCCAAAGGGAAAAAAAACCCAAAACACCAAACACCAGCAATCATGAGCTGAACTGTACACAAAAGGCCAGAAGGCGCACATCATACCTTTACAGATTTACACTGGAATCCTCAGCAGCTCTAACACTTCTGCTCCAACGACTTATGTACTCTTCATTACAGTAGCATTGAACAAGGTGCATGAATGGAATTAGAAGCTCCAACCTGCACAGTGCAGTTCCTCCCACAGGCAAGAATAAAATCTAAATTCCCCACTGCCTGTAGCCCTGTAGCAGTGAATTGTTGGGTGACTCAGCTAGAACAGTAGGACTGTAGAGCTCCACAGGTAAGTCTGACTTCTAACATAGTACACATGGCATTCAGGTCTCCAACAGCCCCGGATGGTGCACTAACCATACAGTGAACAAAAGGAAATTGCTTCATATTCTCCCACTCATTGTCTCCCCTCACCCCAGTTTTGGTCAAAAGTAACCAAACTTGATGAGTTCTTTACAAAGTTCAAGGTATTCTAAAATGGTCAGACTGGACCTGAGAAAGCCTATGTTGCTTAACCCTAGGCAACTACACCTGAGTAGATGGGATTTGAGCACGAGTTCAAAGACATTGCTCAAGAACACCTCTAATTTATGGCTCTAAAATGTAGGTATCCATTATTTTCAGCACCATGTGAAATTAAGCTACATACGAAGCTTCAAATAGATAGATAGATAATAACAATCAAACCACAAGCTACAACTGAGGCTGTGCCAGGCTTCTGAAAGTAGAATAAAATCCTGGGTCTAAATGTAGCCTTGAATCAATTCCATTTAACATAAAAGGCAGATTTTTCCTGTACAGTTCTATTCAAGCAGGGGCGGGGGGATTAAATGACACTTCAGAAATATTAGGCTTTTTCCTTTAATGCAGAACTTCATCCCTAGAAAGTGCACATTTACTCTTATCAGGACAAAAAGCCCAATGATTAACTCAATGCCACTGAATCACAGATAATAACACCTTCAGTTTGTCACAATATAAAAGTTCAAAATTTTAATTTGCTTTTATACCTTATAACCCATAAGAGATACAAATATGTTACAAAAACATCTCCACTCAGGATATTTGGAAAAACATAACTGTTTTATTCTTCTTAAAGCAACAATGGCAAAATATTAATTAAGATAAAATTCAGCAGCTCAATATGAGTGTTAGGGAAAAGAAAAAAAAATGCAAAAACCCCACCTTTTGACCAGGCAGAGCATGAAAGTATTTCAGCTGGTAGTTTCCTCTGAATATAAATTACTTTCTCTCATGTAAAGTATCTGACAGTCTCCAGTCTTCACTGAGACCTTCAGACAAGTGGGGTGGGGAAAGCCCCAGAAATAGACTTAAACCAAATTTCCACAAAACTTAATGTTCAGTGACATTTGGAACAAGAAAAGGTTTTTCAGATACTACAGCAAGTGCATCTACCCGCCTCAAGTTTGGGTGCAGACAAAGTACAGTCTTGGCAACAAATAACTGGTTTCGAGAACTGCAGCATGCATACTGACGTATGCATGTGAAAGCCTTCTGTAGATGCAGTAGCAGATGATAAACTTGACACAGACTTCTGCAGAGATGTGACTTCAGTACAGACAGAAGAAGTAGAAAAAGGTTCCGAGGCTGTACTGCATGAACCTTCACAGCTGGAGTAAGGTTGAACGCTGAAAGGAAGGATTCACTGCTGAGCAGGTTGTATAAACCCTTCTTTTTCCCCAACATACTAAAAATTATGTTATGCATATCCTCTAAAAGGAAACAAATCAGCCAACCCTTTTTCGTCCCCCACAGACAGTTATTAGCGTTTTTTAAAACTCTCTTGGGTAAGCTTAGGCTGTATTTCAGAAGGTAATGTACTAATTAAAATAAGGACTTGCAGCAGCTAAGTAAAGTTTTCTTTAATCGGTTTGTCCAAGCATTAATTTCAAATCTATACTAAGTTGCAGAACAACAAGCCTCATTTACTGCTATCCGAAGACCTAGCGATACATCAGTAGAAACTAGGACAATGGTCACTGCTATTACCTGCTTTTTCTCTCCACGTTCAACTGAGAAGCAGTTGAACAGGTCTAGAGCTGCAACCTTAACTAGCCCCGACTAAATGGAGATCCCATTCCTGATTCTCTGTGCAAGCAGAGAAACTGAATCAAAACTCTCTTCATTTTTAGGGTAAAGCGCAATCGAAAGAACTAAAGCAACCCTTTGCACACTTCTTAAGATTTAAGCCTTGCTTCTTCTCTCCCTTTTGGGTGCAGACTTGGAATGCAGAATAAACATTGTCTCCTCCAGACTTAGGGTATTTTACCTCTGAATACAGAAGTGGTGATCACCCATTTGTTACGGAAATCTTACTGGACAGCAATTGCTACAGCCAAAACCAGATACTACTATGGTGAAAATCAGAATATATATAATCCATGAAAACAGTGCTCTAAGATACCTAGAAACCATTTGACAGTTCATGGGTGTCACAGTTCAACTGTACGTCTAGGGGAGCAGTATTTTTTTAATGGTTGAGGCACACTTCCAAAACTGATTATTTATTATTTCCAATTGACTGCTCATCTCCTACATTAAGGAGAAAGAGTCCCTTCCTAAGGCTAGAAAACTCCATGTTTACAGTCTTGTCCTTTTTGCAAGAATGTGCCCTGAACAAGCTTTAAAATCACTACTTTATTATTGCCAGAATAAGTGTATTCAAAATGGCTAATGATCTCTAGGTCCTCCTCTTCCTGGGCTTTTTTGGAACATTGGTGTTTGAAACACCAAAAGCCCCTTCCATCCCTTTCTTTTTCCAGGATGTGACAACTGCACATAATCCACTGAGAAATGGAAAATATTTTCCTGAAGGGTAAATATTTTCCTAAGAGATTCTCCTGGAAACTGCTGAAGCACGTGGAAAATAAGGAGGTGATTTGTGACAGCCAGCATAGCTTCACTTAGGGCAAATCATGCCTGATGAATTTGGTGGCCTTCTATGATGGGGCTACAGCATTGGTGAATAAGGGAAGAGCAACTGACATCATCTACCTGGACTTGTGCAAAGCATCTGACACTGTCCCCACGCAACATTCTTGTCTCTAAACTGGAGACACATGGGTTAGATGGATGGACTCCTCAGCGGATAAGAAACTGGCTGATGGTTGCACTCAAGAGTAGTGGTCAACAGCTCAACGTCCAAGAGGAATGAAATTCCACAGGCATCAGTATTGGGACTGGTGTTGTTTAACATCTTTGACATGGACAGTGAGATTGAGGGCACCCCGAGCCAGTTTGTAGACGACACCAAGCTATGTGGCACAGTCAACACACTGGAGGGAATGGATACCAGTCAGAGGGACTTCAACAGGCTTTCTTGAGAGGTGGGCCTGTGCAAACCTCATGCAGCTCAACAAGGGCAAGTGCAAGGTGTCGCACCTGGGTAGGGGCAATCCCAAGCACAAATACAGGCTGGGCAGAGTGGATTAAGAGTAGTCCTGAAAAGGAGGATTTGGGGGCTGGTGGTGAGCAGCTCGGCATGATCCAGCAGTGTGTGCTCACAGCCCAGAAAGCCAACTACATCCTGGGCTGCATTAAAAGAAGTGTGAGCATGAGGGCAAGGGAGGCAATTCTCCCCCTCTCCTCTGATCTCATGAGACCTTATCCGGCATACCGCATTCAGTTCTGGAATCCTCAGCAAAGAAAGGATATGGACCTGTTAAAGTGAGTCCAAAGGAGGGCAACAAAGATGATCACCTGGAGCACCTCCCCTATAACGACAGGCTGACAGAGTCGAGGTTGTTCAGCCTAGAGAAGAGAAGGCTCCAGAGAGAACTCACAGCAGCCTTCCAGTACCTGAAGGGGGCCCACAGAAAAGCTCAGGAGAGGGCTTTTAATCAGCAAGAGGGGTAACAATTTTAAGCTGAAAGAAGGAAGATTTAGAACAGATATTTGGAAGAAATTTTTTAATGTGAGGGTGGTGAAGCCTTGGCACAGGTTTCCCAGAGAAGTCATGAACGCCCTATCCCTGGAGATGTTCAAGGCCAAACTGGATGAGGTTTTGACCAACTCAATCCAGTGGGAGGTGTCCCTGCCCATGGCAAGGGGGGATGGAATTAGATGATCTTCAAGTTCCTTCCAATCCAAATCATTATATGATTCTGTGATTAAAAAAAAATTATTATATCATCTATGCTTTCTTTCAAAAACAAAGACATGTAATCTCCTTTCTGAGAAACTAGTTTTCAGGCTTAACTGTTTTCATGAAGACACATGGCTGTTCACACAACAATTTGCTTTCCAGTGCTCCCTGATTCCTATCAGGCAAAGATGAAGTTTTTAAAAACTGGCCAAAATCCCTGAAGAGAATGACTCAGTGGGAAACTTATAAAAGGGACAGACAGAAAGACACATACTCTTTTTAATAATTTTTTTTTTCTATTTAGTTTAGGCCCCAAAACAGTAGGAACATGAGCAAAAATGAGAAGGAGGGGGGAACACGTATGAAGAAATACTGCTCTTTTAGGATTTCATTATATGCCTTTTACTATGAGCTACATACATTTTGAAAGTGAACATTTGCAAAGAAATTCTTTCCTGGACAATGTGAATATTAATTTGATCCGCAGTATTAGTATCATGAATATTTTCTACTATTTGATGTCAACTTCCTCACAAGAAAATAATTCCTGCTTTACAGAATTACCTATTTAAATCTGTAAGATTTTCATATACTACATAAACATCACAAAATGTTCATGTCGACCAACATTTAAATAAACCCTTTTTATGACAACTATCTGACTACAGTTAAAATATACTAGTAGACAGATTTTCTCCAGAACTTTAGAAACCATTTTAACTAATGAAAGAGCATAAGCTAAACAATTTTAATTAGCAAGACACTTCCAATGTAATACATGAAGCTGAACATGATTTTTTCAGTCCACTCTGAATGGCATCAAGCATTCAGAAATACACTGACAGTTTTGGATACTGGATCACATTTACATTGTTGATTACTAGCTTGCTAATAGCGAGCAATAGCCCTTCCCAACCTACCTGTTAGAAAAGAGGAGGTAACAGATTACACATGCTTTACTGAAAAACAGGACTAGGGAGAATACAGAAAACACCCAAAACAACTAAAAAAAAAAAAAACCTGCCAAACCTACAAAAAATAAAGGATACTTTCACATTAGATCAATACTGTCTACTTTCTCCTTCCTACTGCATGCAATTAAGTATGCCAGGATCAAAATTTGCTCCTGAGCAAGATACTGATCACTAACAATTCAGGTCACATCCAGCAAAGCAGACAAGAATACAGTGTTTTTGCACTTTTTGCGGGGGTCTTAAGTCCAACTAAGAAAAACAATTAGCACTTGGTCAGATGTGAATTTGCACTTAGCACACCTCTGTGCATTTGAGCCTCTCCAAAGAATGCTGATCAAAGATTTGTGCATGTCATTAAAGAACATCATACTTTCTGAAGGTTTGTAAAAGCCACATTTCAGCATTTAAGCTGATAGGATGAAAGATCTATTTATGTTTACTAGAAGTCAAGGAGAATGGGAGGAAAAAAAAAAAAGAAGAATTTTACCACCAGCCCATGCCCTGCAGAAGACATTTTACAGTTTCAGACTTGTGAGCTAGATCTTTCTCCTTTTCCTCGAAGTCTTATATTTCTGGAAGTAACAGGACCTTGCACATTGCCAGTAGGCATGCAAGTTTCCATTTACTGAGATTTCAAGAATTATCCTGTAAAATAGAGCAGCTTAACAAAAGTAGCAAGAAGAGAAAAAGTAGCTATTTTAATCATTCTTGGTTGACTACCCCTTGCCACTCACAGAGATCAGATAAAGTAGAAAAATGTGAAAAATACAAAAAATATTTTCAGCTAGTTACAGTTTACGTGAAAAACTGGATAAGGTTTGTACTTATTAGGTATAAAACATTTTCGTGTGCTGAAAAGCCCTTCTTTTCCCCTAAATGGGGGGTAAACATGGTTTTGTAAAAATGAAGGCCGAGATCTTATCCTTCTTCCACTCACGCTCAAAGGGATACAGTGTGGAGAACCACCTCTCTGCCTTGAATTCTAGGCAGAAGCAGTGAATCCCCAAAAATTTATTTTTCCGTGGTGTAGAGGTAAAATCAATCAGCTAAAAGGTAGTTCTTTCCCCTACAGCTTTTAGAAATATTATGAAAAAAAAAAAGAGGGGGGAGATGATCATATATTAAATACCTGAATTGTCATCAGGACTTTATCAGGAGACAGTTACAGAACAGGTTACTGTGTACCACTCCCTGTAAGTAAAACAATCAGGTTGCAACACTACTGTCTGCAGCTGGCTGCAGATTCAAAGATAAAACTGCAATAATGACATTTTTTCAAAGGTTCTGGTTCTAGCAACTTTGAGGACTAGAGAAACTTTTTCTTAGTTTTGATTTCAGAAACTGAAATTGTAGTTCAATTCTGCAGCAAAGTAGTTTTTGTGGGAGCAATATTCTGATTGACGTCCTACAGTTTGCTGGGAGACCAGTGGGTCTGAAGAACACTAACCCAGAATTCAGCTTATGCCTGCACATACAGTGTGAAACAACACATAAAAAGTATTGATACAAAAAAGAAATGGAAGGCAAAGCACAGAAAAAAACACCAGAAAGAAGCTTTGGCAGAGGTACAGAGGAGCTTTATATTATAAAACAAATGTTGAAAGAATGAAAACTGGCAGAGAAACCCTTAAAAATACATTAAGGTATATTGACACTCAAACTGGAAATAAAATGTTGGTACTGAAGAGATTAACAAAAAATAAAACTGTTCTATATTCCTTAACCAAACAACAGAGAAGGCAGAGTCAGATCCAGTATACATTTTCTTCAAGATATTCTGAAAGCACTCAAACGTGTTGGAAGGAAGATGAATAAAACTACTTTTTATAATATTATGCACAAAAGTGGCAAAACCAACTATAATATTTGTGAAACATCTCTCAAAGTAACAGAAAATAAACAAAAATTAGAAACTTAAGGTACTGTATCATAGTAAGAACAGTAACAGGAGTGTGACTTGCAAGTTTTCCAGAGCCAAAATGAGAGCTAGAAGTGCTGAAAGCTTGCTTATTAACTACAGCTGTATCTGAAGATGAGGCAAGAAAGAACACAAAATATTTCCCTTTATTAAATAAACTCCCTTATGTTTTCCAAAGGAAATAAACACAGGACACCACTGTCATCTTCACTGGTACAGGCATTACAAAATAAAAACTTCTAACAGCAGTCAGTCATGAAATCTGGCCAAAATTTGTCTTTTTAAGAGTACAGATGAAAATGTAGGACCAAAGAGCAGCTCAAGATAAATTTTATGAAGAAACTAGAGATGGCAGAAAAGTCTCAAGCTATCAGTTGAGAGTAAGAGAAAAAGTTAAATGAAAAGGGAAGTTCTGAATAACTCTTATAGCTTTGTTCAAACAGTGAACATCTAAAGCTGGATTTTTTTAGAAAAGTGACAAAAAATTGGAAAACAATTAGAAAAAAACAGGTATAAACCACAGTAAGAGTTTATTTTTAAATGTGATGGCCTCACAGATCAATTTTTAGCACATATCAGAAAACGCATCTCAAAACAGCTTTCAACCAAGTATGCACGTTTAAATCTACCATATATATCAATATTCTCTACAGTCACCACTGATTTCTGAATGTTCCAGCCATGTATCTGAAACCAAATTTCAGGAAGGCATTATTCTTTTCTACTCTTAGTTTTCTGCAAGGTTTTACATTTTTGAAAAATACATTAGCAATACTCAAAACTAAGCCCTATTCTGAAAAGCAAAAAATATTCAGGGAAAGAATTGCAAGAGTTTCAGAAAGTGATCTCACCTTTCTGCTAAACTGCAACCCTGAGAATACTCTAAAATTCTGTATTTCTGAGTTTGTTGTTTAATTCTAAAACAAAAGTATCCTAGTATACTGGAAAAGCATTGTCCAACAGCAATGAATATTGAAGTATCCCACAACTAAGGAGGATACCCAAACCAACAACAGTTCTGCTATGTATTTTGTCTAGCTACTGAGACGTTCTCAGACCCAACCTGACAGTCCACACCCAGTGCAGCTGCTGCTCACCCATCAGTGCTTGGAACATTCACTCTGAAATTAGAAGACACGTATTCGAGTCCTTCCCTAACATACAGCACTCACCAGGCCAGAAGATATGGGAAACAGGTATTCTCAACATCTTAGCTGATGTTTTATGGAATCATTTGATATTCACCAGATCACTAAGAAGGGAAATGCAGAATCCATGATGATCACACTCACTAAGCAGACAAGCAGAAATCGGCTTCCCAGTTCTTGTTCTCAGACAACCGTATGTCATACACACAACACAAGTAAACCAACTCTACAGCCAGTAGCCTACTTGAAAACATCCCTAACCAGCAGAGCAAGCACACAATTCAGAACTTTGACAACTTCAAAAAACTAAAAAGCTAAGAATCTGAGAAAGAAGATACATCTGCCAGAGCTGAGAAAGTACCCTGTCTCAATGGCAGCTATGAAGTAATGAATGCTTTCCAACTGGAATTGCCTACAGCTGATAAAAAAATTGACACACTTGAGATCTAAGATTACAGAAAGAGCTCCTGATATTTTAAGCACCCTGTTTACTTTATGTTTTTAAAGATAATTGAACCTTAAGGGCTGAACATCCAAGAAACACAGGCAACAGGTAACCATTTTTTCATAGAGGAAAAAATAAAATAAAATAAAAAAAAATCTTAATCTAATAGTTCTAACCAAGCAAAACAGTTCTGTTTGACCTTCATTTCTGAAAGCTCCTTTTATTGCTTTCACCTTTGCAGTGCTGAAGCTCTAGAAATAAGACGCTTGCAGGAACACACTAAGGAAGAGATTACCTCTAGTTTTGGGGCTGTAGAAAGGAAAACTGTAAGCGGAAGTTGGTAATTGTAAATCTAAACTTGATCTAGAGACACTAATACAGAACTTTTCCTAAAACAAACAAACAACAAAACAAACCCAATAAACTAGCAAATATTTAAATTGAAACAAGTTCTTGATCCTGATAAACTCAGGTCCAGAGCACAAAATCTGAAAAAAAAAAAAGGTAGCTCAGGAAAAGATTTGGTTTTAATTTCTTCATTTTTTTCTAAATATGTTATCAGTACCTTTGCACATAATCACATCAGAAACAGAAGACTCGGATTCGGTTTCTATAAAAATTAGAAGCACTTAAAAACATTGAGCACACTTGAGGTTCAGAGTACATCCAACCACTAATAATAAAGTCCTGAAGGACCCAACAAAACACATGCACACTTGAAGAGCATCTAACCATGCCACGAGCTAATATGCTTCAAAGAATTAATTCACATATTCAAAAAATAAAAATCCTATATTCACAGTTGCCTTTCAAACTTCAATTTGACTCTACTGTATATCAAATTTAAATCCTGAATAAGGTGAGGTCCTGCCATAAAGTCAGTGCTTGCTTTTAATTACAGGGAACATCTGTGTATAGAAAGAAGAAAGAAGCAAATTAAGAATATTAAAGCAACTAAGTGTGATTTTTGTGTCTGTGTTAATAATTGGTTGTTTGCAACTTAGATTTTTTGTTTTAGAGAAAAAGTCTCTTCCTTTTTTCCCCTCTCCCTTCCTTAAAATCTTCTGGATTATTGCAGCAAAGTTTTGAGGCTATCTTCCTGCTTATTATGCAAATACAGCCAAACAAGTTTTAAAAAAACACTAAAGCATTTTATGATACGGTCTTAGTAGTTCATTGGTGTCAAAGGGCAGGGTCCTGCACACCTTAAATTTCTCCATCCCCGAGTCCTCTAGCTTGAGCTAGCTTTGACTGCACAGTAGGTCTAGCCAAGCCCATGAAAACAGTAGAATAACCCATCCAGCAGGTGAACATTTATCTAATGCGCCTGGTATATACAGATCAGATGAATGCTAAAGCTGGCAAAGAGGAGGGGTGCATCACTCAAGGCATGGAAGCACCTAAGAGAGCAAGACCTCCCTCTTCCAGCAGCAGCAAATTTAATTTGGCACATATTGCACAACTGCATTTACATACTCCCACAGTGCCTCACAGAGGGGGTTAAGAAAAGGAGAATAGGCAGCTACCACCACATTTAATGAATCTACAGATCAGCCACAACTCAATACAGTTCTCCTTCAGGAATCATGATATACTTAAAGGCTGCAGGATTATGGAGATGCAGGATTTTACATCAACTCCTGCCCTGTTTAGCTACTCTGTACAGCTAGACCAGCGCTGACCAGACAGATGTTTTCTCAAGACCCACCTGAACCTAACCTATCTGGTCCTGCTGGATTCAAGTTCAGTCTTGGCAAACATGAAGACCTTCACAAATGTCTGCTACGTTTCTGGAAGTTACTAGGTCAGACCAATATTGATGCAGGAAATATCCTATCAGTAAAATATACAATTCCCTAATTTTTTTGTCATCTTCCCAGGCTACACTTATTCTCACCTCTATATCATCTTTTCCTAATCAGTAAGAAAGGAGATAAGACTGCCTCACTTGCTTTTTTACTGTACCTTCCATTCATAGGTATATAGATCCCTCTAATCAAGTGGAAATTAGTGCTTTCTCACTGTTTACAACTGCTCCCCTCTGCTCAGTACCAGGAACACCACCTGGAGTCAATAAAAAGAAGGGCAGCGGACAACTTTATTTGCAGCAACAGCTACAGGATTTCCCTGGAGCAGGGTGGAAGTAAAGTAATAGGAGATCCTTTCGGCTGGCTTCTCTAGCATCAGGAATGCAGCCAAAGGTTTCACTCATAGACGTTCCCCTCAAAACAGAACTGGGAGAATAAAGAAGATAGAGGAAGACATCCGAAGATCTTGTCAGGACAAGTTAAACTTCCCTTTAGGAGAAATACTAAAGATTTTTTTTTATTTTGGTTTGTGGTTGGTTGGGGTTTTTTTTTGTTTGCTTTATTTTTTATTGTGCTTTTGTTTTTTGGTTATTGCCTTTGGTTTGGGTGTTTCCCCCCCTCTGGAAAGAGAAATACAGTATGCTAACAAAATATCAAACAGCCAAAAGAGTTGGGGAGAGGCTGCAGGGTGGCAAAACCCAATGAACTGGGGAATCATCTTTGCAAAGGGAAAAAAAAGAAAGATTTCATGTTCTGAATATCTTAAAGGCCAATGTACCTGAGGAGCTTTCTCCTCACTACGGCTAAGATTTTTTTCCTTATCACCAGAGCTCTTTGGATCAAAAATTTCTAAATATGTACCACTTTTCAAACTCTGCTAACAGTGAGTTTAAATACATCACAGAATAATTAAGTCTGGAAACAGACTTAACATCATCAACATCATCAAGTCCAACCATCAGCCCAACACCACCATGCCTACTAATCTGCATCCCAAAGTGTCACATCCACATGTCTTTTGAGCATCTCCAGGGATGGTGACTCCACCACTTCCCTGGGCAGCCTGTTCCAATGCTTCACCTCTACGTTCAGTAATGAAATTTTTCCTAACATCCAATCTAAACCTTCCTGGCACAACTTGAGGCTATTTCCTCTCATCCTATAGCATGCCCGCTGGGAGAAGACAGCAATATCCACCTCACTACAACCTCCTTTCAGGAAGTTCTAGAGAGCAATAAGGTCTCCCCTTAGCCTCCTCTTCCCCAGGTCACACCAGTTCCCAGTTCCTTCTCCAGTTCCCTTAGCTGATCCTCATAAGAGTTCTCGAGACCCTTCAAAAGCTTCACCACCCTTCTCTGGACACTCTCCAGCACCTCAGTGTCTGTTTTGTAGTGAGGGGCCCAAAACTGAACACTGTATTTGAGGTGTGGTCCCACCAGTGCCAACTACAAGAGGATGATCACCTCCCTACTCTTGCTGGCCACACTATTTCTGATACAAGCTAGGACGCTGTTGGCCTTCCTGGCCTCTTGGGCACACTGCAGGCTCATGTTCAGCCAGCTGTCAACTAGCACCCCCAGGTCCTTTTCTGCCAGGTAGCTTTCCAGCCATCTGTCCCCAAGCCTGCAGCACTGCATGGGGTTGTCAGACTCAGTACCTGGCCTTACTGAATCTCATATAACTGGCCTTGGCCCATCAATCCAGTCTGTCCAGCTCCCTCTGCAGAACTGTCCTGCCCTCAAGTAGATCAACACTCCTACTCAACTTGGTGTCATCTGCAAACTTACTGAGAGCATACCTGATCCCTTGATCCAGATCATTGACAAAGACATTAAAGAAGTCACAAGTTAACAAAGAATCACGTGTTCCCCAGAAAATGCACATTTTTAAGTTGTAAGGGTTTATTATCTCAACTACCACAGAACTGAAACATTGATGAAATAAAAAATAGGTTTTCAGCTTGGCTGAAAGTGATTTCTAAACAAGTGAACTGAAACAGAACAGCTTTCATACCAGTTTAAATGCCCATATAGGACTTATATCTCAGCTTTTACTCCTAAAAAAATTTGCTCAGAGGCAAGTTCTTTGCAGCTTTCTTAACTCACACATCCTAGGAAATCTGCTCAGAAATAAAAGCTAGGAGTACTGCTTAGGACAGTCCACGCTATCCAGAAAAGGAAATAGAGATGTTAGCAAAAAGTGAAATCTGAGTACCTGCAACAGTTACATATGGCATTGTGTAGCCAAAGAAACAGGTGAAGAAGCCAAGGGACAAATCTATTTAACCAAACGCTTCTTAGAAACCTCTGGTGGAGGGAAACTATAAAGAACTCAAGGAGCACACAATGAACTTTCTAAATGTGTAAGAACTCTGCACTAATTATAATTGTCTTCACATGATGAAGACATGTTTTAACTACAGTTTCTGAAAAAGTTAAGTTGATACAGAAATTGACAAAATACTGACAAATCCTAGGCCTGCAAGGAAAGTACAGCCCCACTGCACCTTGAACACTGCAATAAAAGACATAAAGCCCTTCTCACACTAATTCCAGCAAAAAGATATTAAAGTAAAAGAGCAAGGAACTTGTTAACCAAGGAAGGGTCACTTCTGTCATTAGAGAATACATTAGGAAATAGTTGTTAATCTTTTTAGTCCTAAGTTTATCCCACCACAGTTTTCTAGTTGTTTCTCTGAAAAGATGTCTTTGTTTCTCATACAAACAGAAGTGAAAAAAATAAGCTCTATTTAAAACTCAAAGGTCTTTTACGGTTAAGCACCAAAAAATTATTCTAAACCTTACTTTGCTTTTTTTTTTTTTTTCTGAAAAACAAAGATATTGGTAAGAACGGGGCTTCGCCACTAGTAACCCTATTGTAACTGAATACCAAAGCTTGCTGTGGGTTTCTGTTTCCAAACAACACACCTCCGTGAAACATTGTAGCACACTCTGAATACAGCAGAAGTTTGCTGAAAGAAGTCACTAAACCCACACTGTAAACCACAGTTCAGTTTACAGTAACACTGAAGCGACAGCTCTCTCTCCCCATGATTTGGAGGCCTTACCTATGTATCCTCTTACACGTTTATCTGACCTATGCAAATTAAAAGGAAAGTGTTTCTTGGGGCCCTTTTGGTGGGCATATTAGTTAATTGGTAATCTTAAGAGATCAGTCTAACTTTTTAAACAACTATGGATGACAAATCTGGCCATGCATGTAATATATCCTGTATGCACATTTTCACACTGAATATTAAAAATGTACTCACTCCTGGAAAAAGAAGAACGCATAAGAATTATTTTAACTCCATAATTTGGCAGAAAATCCCTACTTTTAACAACCACCACTTTCGATCCTGACGTTACCATTCTTAGATAACATATTTAATCTAACTACAGGTTTCTGAAAAGTGATCTTTGGAAACATCGTATTAGGGTTAATACTGCTTGATTACCTTCCACTGTCATGACATCTGTATAACACACAACAAAAAATGCTAGTGTATAAGAGAGGGCTAAGCAGGTAAGCGTCAGTTGACATAAAATATGGGTCTCTTATTTCCTTAATATTTCTTTATCCTGAGGCATTTATGTCAAGCATTGTGTTTGAATTGAAATTATTAAGAAGGATCACTAGGGTCCTAAAGCCTAGGCCCTGTTCTTGAAGGCAACAAAGTTTCATATTAGTTTAATTAGAATATCAAACTCTTAACTTAGCAAATCTTCAAGACAAGGTACCTTTTTTTTTTTTGTCCCACAGCTGTTCCACGGTGTCAGTAGTAAGTTGGTCTAAGATTTTGGAATTTACAACCTCAAATTACTTGGGACTAGTCTGCACACATTTGCTCATCTGCTCTTACCTTCCAGGGCTTCCTTGTCTTGGGTGTTTAAGCACAAAATCATATTTGCAAAGCCCTTGGACAATCTCTTGATTTGCATTTTCCTAGATTAAGTTCCTTCTAACTCCCCTCTTAAGTAAGCCTCTACTTCACAATCATTACAGCTGTCTTGTTCACGTCATAAGGATGTCTGCAAGAATGCAGCTGCTTATCTAAACATTAGAAAAAGCCACACAAATGGCGAGTACGATTAAAATGTACTCTGCAACTAGGTATATTAATTCTATTCTGTGTACAGGAACAGTTTAACCTCTTAAGTAGACAGAACCTCTGAAGCAGAAACAGGTGACTATTATGTTAAAGTCCATAACAGAATAACTTGGCTAAGGAGATATTACAACAACTGTACACTTCAAATAATCTACTGTTATTTTCCTGAAGCAATGCACATTATGACCTCATGCTTAAATTAAATATCCATTATCATCTGCTCATTTTAAACACTGTAACAGAGAAACAGCTGTGAATGTTTTATTAGTATACTAGTATTTCAAATGATACTAAGAAACTCAATGCTACACTAGACCACTTTCCATATGCCAGAGAAGTTCCCTTCCCTCTTCCCCCTGTCCAAACAGCAAATGCATAATACAGTTGTTTCACATTTTCATTTGTCAAAATTATACCCATCAGTGATTTGAATTGGTTTCACAGGAGATGCAAAATTTCAACCGTGTACTGGAGAAAAAGTACATTTGAGAGACAACAGTATTCTCACTCCTGTGTATAGAAAATGGAGGCAATAATGAAAAACAATATCACTGGAACCATCAAGATACTTCTAGATAGTTTTGTTATCACAATATTTAAAATTATTAGACTATTAATATTTCTTGGACAAGGAATTAATGAGCTCTTTTCTCCCTTTCCTAAACACTCCCAGACTTGGGCATAAATCTAAAGCTTCTCCATCTCAAGACAACAGCTTAGTATGGAACTGCAACCACCATCTTCTTGTCTGACTTCAATGGGGTACAAGTCTTGATAATTCAATGCAAAAAGAATTCCCCGTTCTGCTTCCCGGCCCAACACCTTGCATGCTTCCCTCACATCTCCAGCAGTATTAGTAGGCTGAGTAAGAGAAAAACACTGGCAGGCTCTAGGTACTTGAACTCTTCTTTACTAGGTGGAAGAGCCCAAGCAGAGTGAATCATCCCATCACAGGGGAAGGAGGGGTAAAAATGATCTAAAATCCTCAGCGTGCAGTGCAGAAAAGTACTAGACTGAACACAGTCATATTGCAGAGAACATCCCTATAGCTGCAACAGTATTGGCACTTATCACCTTGCACTTTGTTATTAAAAATACCAACGACCATGCTATAACTATGCTCAATGATTAGACATACATACGGCCCACAAAAGGAAAACAAAAATACAAAAATTCACAGTTTAAGTGACTGTTAATAAGATGACTAATGATTTCTGTTGTGACCAATGTCCTTTCTATCAGAAATAAATTTTTATCAGCTCTATCACATAGTACTTACAACTTAAAAATTTGGAGAAATCTCTAAGCAACTTGCAATCACACTGTTAGAAAGATCAAACAATCTTTATGGTACTCCTCTAAAACTAACATGAATATTAAGAGGTACAGAAACTCAAGCCCAGATAATGTAAAAAAAGTCCTCGCAGAACAAGGACTCTGTCTATCATGAAAGTCAGTCTTCTAGATTCAATACCAGCTTTGCTTACTCTCACTTAAAAACAGACATTCTCTCTTTGGCATCAAGAAAACTACTGCTACACGTATGTGGAGGTCCTGTGATAAATTCAGAACAGTTTTCACCTGAGATGAATACCAAAGATATTTCAACTCTACACCGACTATGGTTTACTCAATGCATTCTGAACGAAATTTTTAATTAAAAAAATAAAGAAGTACACTTAGCACTATTATCTGTGAACTGTCAATCAAATGCACGGTTTGATCAACATAACAAAAGGCTTTTAGCTCCTGTGCTTCTCAGGCAATACACAGGGAGAATCTCTGCACAGTTACCTGGGAGCAAGTTTGGGGGGGGGGGGGGGGGGGGGGGGGGGGAAGGGGCACACCTGTGTTTTTCATCACTGCCAGTTACCCCAAGATACGTTAAAACAGTTTTGAAGGCTAACACAGAAATCTCCAATTTACATCTTGCTTGAAGTGTGTTTGCGTCAGTCAAGTCTGAAGACAAGGCGGTAACACAGAGCATAATGCATCTGGTATACTAAAACTACATGACTAACGTTAATGTCATAAATGACACTTTAAAAAGTTTAACAAGAAATTGGGATATTATTCCAATTTTTATCTTGATATGGTTTTCAGTGATGCAAAGATATACTGGAAACACATGCAAATGAAAATTTCGCTTATTTTTTTATTTTTATTTTTCTAAAGGAAACTGAACTAAAATTTCCCTCCACTCTCCCGGCCTTTGTCTTTTCCTGCACCATTTAAAACGAGAAAAGCATGCTTGTAGAACTTAAACACATTAAATGCCAAACAATAAACACTTTATCACTGTCACTGCAATCAATTCACTCATGTACTACTGCGAACACTCCAGCACACCAAAAGCTATTATCACTGCATTTACACAAAGTAAGTATTATCAGTTTATCATATTTAAAAGCGTTTAAAGTTTATCCTTAGATCAGAATACACCTCAACAAATTGGGCTGCATCCTGTCAGCTAAGCAGCTATCTCCATTTTTCTCCAGTAAATTGTATGGAAACTTTGGGACTTCTCCTAGACTAAAGATTCAGGCATTTTACAGGCAAAGATCTCTTTTCCACACCCTTTGTGAAAATATCTTTTACTACCTTAAATGACAACAGTTACTACCTATTTAGGAAAGATAAATAACACATTTTAATATTTCATGTTTCTGAAATGCAAATCAGGGCTAGATGTGCTATTTGCAAGAACTAAATTACTGTATCAATCAATAATAAATCACAGGAACGTGCAGACATTTAGTGGATGTTTCACTGAAAGATGTTTAGCAAGATGCATATGCAGCAATTCAAATCAGATTTACAGCAGCTCTCCTCAAGTGGCTTAAAGATGGGCAAGGTGGCACCCAAAATCTGCAAGCTAAATAATGATGCTGCATCGCTGGCTTCCTGGAAGTCACCTGTGTAGTACTGTAAAGAAACAGGAATACTACTTATACAAGCGTACACGGAATTGCATATTTATGTTAAGTGTTCTTTTAGGGGACTGACACGATATCTGTGCGGAAAAGCCTGAGCAATCATAATAAGCTATCAACCCTTCACACGATCACCGCTGCTATTTTCAGTGATCCACCCTGATTTCGCTACAGCGCTCTTGGCATCATTATGCTACAGTGATTCAAGATTTTTCTGTCAGATCTAGTTACATCGCAACACTATCTATACTCCCTAAATCTCACCTGGAACTTCTGTAGCTAATACCTAATCCACAGTTTTTGAGCTCTCTCTTCAAAATTCTCTGATCACAAAACAAAAAGTCATTTGAGATGTGAAAACATCTGGACCCCTATGAATCATCCATTCTCTAAAAGCGTGTGGATAAACACTGCACCTTCTTTCTAGGAATAACCAGGTATGAATAAAATAGTGTGTAAATTGCAGTGGCTAGCATAAAACCACTTGTGAAAGGAGTGTACCAAAAATTGTCTTCAAAACGTGTTCAATAACAGAGTTTTGTTTCTCACCTACAGAAGCTCCTCACCAACAACCAGCATTAAGCTGAAGCAATCGCTTACTGTTTATGACAGCAAATAAGGCCTTTGAAGCTTAATATTTCTAAAGTTGTCTATGTTAAGAGAAAGGTAGTAACACCTTGTGAAATGACACCGAGTGCTGAAACTTCCGCTGGCAACAAAGTCACCTGCTGAGTCCAAGACTAGCATTTCAGTATAATCCCAAGGAAAGATTAATTCTAGAATATTTTTAGCCCCAGCTTTTAACGTAGACGGCACTTGATATAAACTGAAAAGCATACTTGTGGAGAGCAGGCAATAGAATACATGTAGAAAAAAAATTCTTTCTCACAATCAAAACACAGCGAATAATTATTGTTATAAAATTCATTGTCAGGAAGAAGAAAGCACAAAAACACTAAAGAGTGCCAGTGCTAAGGCTTCCACAATAATCTCAGCCTCTGAATCAGAAACATACAGAAAAATAGGAAGTCACAATATTGTTACATCTTTCATGCCCATTTTGCAACAGAGACACAACTATAGAAAAATATGTAGAAGGCGAAGAATAAATAAAATGGATTTCAAAACATGATAGTCACAAAAACACGGGGGTAGAGTTCAGCTTGAATTCTTCATCACCAGCTGATCTGGGGGATTCTTTGCATTTTCATGGTGTGACTACACCAACAGAGACCTGAACAGTCATTTCCATGCCCTCTACAACAGTGGCAACCTGAAAGAGGCAATTGGGAACACCAGCAACTACCTCAACTCCTAGCCTTGATACGAGCCTCTAATATCGGTTTAATAGCAGTTGCATAATAAGATTCAAAAGGCCAAGCACTCCTACTGCCTTATACATCTCTATTTCCACACGAATGAGAGGGGAGGGAAAGATCTGGAGGAAAACCGAGCACTACCCAAGCGTCACCAGTAATGCCACTAACGAGCCGGTTATTATTGCAGCAAAGAGGAGGAAAGCCCAACACCTGGCACACAAATACGCAGACACGCAGCGAATAGGTGGATCTAGACAGAGACATCTTCCCTTTCCCTTATAGGCAATCCTTGATGGGTGTGCCAGGAATGGGATATGGGGAGGGGGAGGAGAAGAAAAGGGGTGGGAAGTGGTTGCCGCTTGCTGCAGCCAGCCCGGGCGATGGTTAGGTGGTTAATCATGGTGGCTGAGGAAACATCGGGTCACTTCTTTCTCTTCTTCCCCCCTCCCAACCCGCCCCATACTCCTTCCTCCTCCCGAAGGTGGGCAGCGCGGCCCGGTGGCGGCGGGGAGGGACACACAGACACACATAGGCGGACAGACAGACACACACAGAGGCACCCCCGCACGGACCCGCAGGCGGCGGCGACTCAGGTGGGTGCGGAGCGGAGCAAAGCATCCCTTCCCACCGCCCCCCCCAACCCCCCACCCCGCCGAGGGGCTGGCCCGGCTCTCCCCCCGCGGGACTCACTTGCCGATCACCTCGCAGAGCTCGTACACGTCCTCGAACAGCACGTCGTCGTCGGCCATGGTCCGCGCGGGGGGGAGCAGCGCGGGGGGCGCCGGGGGGGCGCGATCCCCGCCGCGCGCCGCGAGCCCCCGCCGCTCACCCGCCACCGACACCACCACCACCACGGTAAATCCCGGCCGCTACCGCCGCCGCCGCCTCCACCACCGCCCGGGGGCTCCCGCGGCCGCGCCGGGGCTCCCCGCTCCTCCTCCTCCCTACGCGACCCCACCTTCCTGCTCTCTCCCCCCACCCCTCCTCCTCCTCCTCCGCTGCCGGCTCCGGGCTAGCGGGGCGGTGCGAGCTCCATGGAGGGGCCGGCGGCAGGCGGCGGCCGCGCCGTCCTCGCTCCCTCACCGGGCGCGCGGATGGGAAAGAAAGGGGGGAGAAGGGGGGGGGGGGTGCGCGCGCCGCGGGGGAGGATAATAGTGGGGAAAGGTGAGGGAGGGAGGAAGGGCGGGCGCAGCCGTAGATTACGCTTGGAGGAGGAGGTGAAGAGGCAGCGGTAGCGGCGGCCGTGATAGGCGCTGGCTTTACAGAGAGAGAGGGAGGGAGGGAGGGAGAGAGAGAGGGCGCGCGCGCGCCCAGCCCGCCGTCACGCAAAGCCGCTCGTCGTGGAGCGCGCGCGCGCCCCCCCGTCTCCCGTTCACGCGCGCGGGGCGGCGCGCGCCCCTAGCCGGAGCAGGCGGCGACACGTACGGTGGCGGGGGGGGAGGGTATGTGGGTGTGCGTGTGTGGAGAGGGCTGCGCGCGCTTCCGATGCTTTTATTACACACTCCTCCCCCGCCGCCTTCAATACAACACAGCGCGACTCCCCGCGCCCTCGCCAGAGTGGTGCGCGCGCGCGCGGGGCCACGCCCACCAAGCCGTTATGGAGGGAGGGTGTATGAGGGATTCGGTCTGCGCAGGCGTGGAGTGGGATGACGTCATGGCGCGGGAACGGGGCGGTGGGGGTAGGAGGTGGCGGTGATGGAGGCTGCGGGGGTGGCGAGCGGGGATCGGTACCCGCACCCTCCTGCCTTGCTTCCCTGCCCGCTGAACAGCAGCGGTTCGGTGCGGGGGGAGGGCGAAAACGAGGCTTTTCCCGTCGCCTCCCGGTGCGTGGCGGGCGGCCCCGCTCGTTTCCTCCGAGTCGGGTGCAGTCACTGTGAGAATGAATGGATAAGTTCTGCTACGGGTCGTTTGTGTGTTTAACTGTCTCGTCATATGAATCTGTCTTGTGTCGATAGGGAATCTCCAGGCGTGGATGAATCAACTGAAAGGGTAAACTTCCTTAGAGTTGCGGGAATTTATTGATATGGTTAATTGTTTTCTAGTTGTCGTAGGTCAAGAGATAACCTGAAGGGAGTCTCCAGACGTGGTTGGATAACCTAAAAAAATACACTGTCTTTGAGGACTTACATGGTTCTTTGTCTAAAACTAGTCAATATACCCACTGCTTTTGTGAGATGAGATGCCTTAGTTAGAAGGGCATCTGAGTCAGCGCTCAACTGTAAAATAAAAGTATTGTTGTCCTTGCTTCGAAGATTTTTTCAGTGTTTTACCAGTGAATAAATGTTTCTTACATAATAAAGAGCCTCTGTGTGATACTGAAAATATACCTCTTGTATCATGTGCAAAACTAGGCGTGTAGAGCTTTGTCCAGGGGCCAGTGAAGTGATTGGCTGTTTTGGGTTTTTTTTTACCCAGAGGTCTTAAGTACTTTCTGGAGCACAATTTGAACCTTCTTTGTTATTAGGGAAACAGCCATCTTCGTATTTATTATCCCTAAAAGTGATGAATGAAAAGAACCTTTTGGGAGTGCTTTTAGAGCTCTCCCAGCTGGGCAAGTAACTGTTGGGTGTTGTTGCTCTTAACTACTTAAAAACAATGTCGGGACACCTGGTGGATTTTAAGTTTCTTGAGTACTTACCTGATACGTTTTCTTCCATGATGTTTAACATGTTGCACACAAAACTGTATAGGAAAGACGCAAGTTGCATGTGTGTGCTTTCCCAAGTTTTGAGTTAGATGGTTTGTAGAAGGAAGCAAATTTTTTTTAAAGGAATTAGTTAGGAACCGTTGCAGTTTACAAAGTATTTATTTTTTTACTATAGTGCTTTAGCACACATGGAAATTCTTAAGAGTCATTAACAAAGGTAAATTAAATGGTTGTTGCACACACACAGAAGAAAAAATAAATGTCAAAGCAGAATGATGTGATGAAATGGTTTAAAGGTCAGCTTTAAAATGCGGAGCTGACAACAGTTTACCAAGAACACCTTGTTCCCATCTCCACAGAAATTCAAAAGAGAAAGATAAAGAAAAGCAGTGAAAATAATTACGTCTATCTCCTGCATCATGGTGTAGCATATAAGGTGAGAGGCATTCCCATGAGCCTGTTCTTGATGGCGTAAAAAACTTTAAAAAATATTTGAACACCATCTGTTATGTGGAATGCAAACAAAAAGCCATTATATTGAGATTGTTCCCTCACACAGCTAAGCATTTCCTTTCACAAGGCCGTCAAGCTGAGTACCACATAGGCCTCACAGTAGTAAGTTTTAGAACCTGGGTTTTTAAAAGTGAACAAGAAAGAACAGTACAAAAATGCACAGGGAAGAAAAATGCTCATAACTGATCCCTTCCTGAGTTCATGCAAACACTTTTGCTGCTCTAGCAGCATCACTTCGCAGGGGTCTCACCTGCCTCTGGATGCCAAGTGCTAAGAGTCACACCAGGCTGTGTCACCCAGGTGTGAGAGGTTAAACTTAAAACAAGGAACACCAAGCATAATACATGGGTGACCTTTGGCCAAAGCCCTTTAAGAACTTTGGAGGGCAATTGGCTCTGTTTTGGGATGGCACAGCACATAAACATGGTTTTCTGTTGGAACGGGTCTGAAGGAGGGCTACAAAGATCATCAGAGAGGTGGAGCACCTTCCATACGAGGACAGGCTGAGAGAGTTAGGGTTGTTCAGCCTGGGGAAGAGGAGGCTCCAGGAAGACCTTATTGCAGCCTTCCAGTAACTGACGGGGCTACAAGAAAGCTGGGGAGGGACTGTTTACAAAGCCTTGTAGTGTTAGGACAAGGGGCAGATTTAGACTTGACATAAGGAAGAATTTCTTCACCATGAGAGTGGTCAGGCACTGGCACAGGTTGCCCAGGGAGGTTGTGGATGCCCCATCCCTGGAAGTGTTCAAGGCCAGGTTGGATAGAGCCTTGGGCAGTCTGATCCAGTGGGAGGTGTCCCTGCCCATGGCAGGGGGGCTGGAACCGAATGATCTTTAAGGTTCCTTCCAACCCAAATTCTTCTATGATTCTCTGTTTCTATGATTCTATGATTCTGCTAATGGATGAGGTCTCGGAGCACAGGTTGAAGAGAAAGTTAGAGTTGTTGTTGTGGCAAGGTAGTTTCCTTAGAGACCCTAAACAAAAATGCGCGTTCCCTAAGAGAGGCAGTTTGTGCCCTGGCATCTAGCATACTTGAAGGGTGCTGCTACCTTCCAGTAAGGAGGGTTGCAGTGGCTTTTTATTCTTATGGGCTGAGCTTCCCCCTCCTCCCCCTTTTTTGCCTTTCTTCCCATTCTGGAACAAAGAAAACATGCCTGTTGGAGCAGCTGTAGCATTCATTGCTGAGGCTGTCAAGAAGCAAGGCAAATCTATGAAAGGCTAAAAAATGTGACAGTGTCCATATTCACTGCAGAGGGGGAGAAAAATGGGTGCTACCTACCATTTGAGTTGCATGGGAAGAATCTTGTCTGAACTAGGATTTGTGTGCAGATCTGTATCATAAAAAGTTGCATATTGAACCAGCAAGAGCAGCAAAGATAGCACTACATCAGCAATTGCTGGAACAAATGAGAATTATGCTGTAACTAATCCTAGTTTCACATTGAATGGGCTCAAGAAAATACGAGTGTGAGTTTGCCAAGTTTGTCAGCAACCAGTACCTGATGATGTGACCAGGCAGTGCATATACAGATACGTTTGTGATCATGAATTTCATCCACAAGTTTGAAAGTATTCATTCCCCTTCCCTTTCAGAGGCAGGCATTACTGATTATCACCCACGTATACAATGCATCTCCTTGTAGATTCTGGGTTTCATTTAAAAGTTTAAGGTTAAATTATTAAATAGGCATATCTAACGTCTCATTTAAAAGTACGTAACTAGTACTTTTTGAAATACAAGCAAAAGAAACTTTACACTTGAGAGCTGGAATGGTTTGCTTGCAACGATAATTGATCTGAAAACAGTTCAGGGCATCAGTCATTTCAGGCCTGGGGAGAGACTTCTTCACAGGAAGAAAAGGACACTTGAGTATTCAAGTTAATGGAGTGCTTTGCAATCCCTAGCAGCCCTCCCTAAACCACCACATATGTTGGAGCTGCCTGTTTATCATATTCTGAACTGCCAGGTGACATGTTTTTAGGCAAACCAGTGTTGGTGTTTAATTCAAAAGTTTATTTTAAAGTCCTAAGAAGTAGCTGAGTGTGGGCTTGGGCACTAGAAAGCCCATTTCTTAAAATTTTATGGCATTTTCAAGTTTTCTTTGGCTTTGTAGTGTGTGCACATGCAGTCTGCATGCTGTTGGTGAGCCACAGGGCAGGTGAGTTGTTCAACGGTTGTTTATGGAACCATGGTTACCAGTTACATCCAAAACACCTTTACAATGTTTTCTTTTAAAAGTGTGATGTAAAAGGTATGTGATGATGAACTAGATATTTTAAGGGTTTGGCAGTGTTTTATAATCCAAAAGGTGTAAAAAGCATCAAATTTTGTGCCTCATGATTCCAAATATAATAGGGCCACAAGTACTTTGGTCTGTAACCAAGCTATTCATCCGCTCCTTCTTATAGTGTTTGAGGATGGTACTGATACTGAAGATGAGTATGAACTGTTAGTACTTGATAAGAGAGAATATCAGAGGCCTACCAGATTTCTGACAAACTCCACCGTATCGTTTAAGAGTGCAAATTCTATGAACTGAAAATTGTTCCTATTTTTGGGCAATAGGAATGTGTTTTGGTTGCAGTGAGTGAAAGGAGACGATGTTTTGATCATGTCAGTCTTAGACATTTGCAATCCTTGTAAAAAATGTCTATCAAAAGAATCCTAAAAAGCCATCATCCAACCCTGAATTAGTCCAACTAACTTCTTACAGAAGTATATAATTAAATCAGCTTGGAAATCTACTGTGTGGTGGGGCAGCCTACAGCTCCAGAGCTCCGGTATAGCACACTGCACAAGTCATGCCATACTGTAATTAAGGAGGCAGAGTTTCCCAAGAATGCGTGTCTTAAAAATGGAATTATGTTTGTCTAGGAAGATAAATCTCCAGCTGCATTGTCCTTAGTTTTTAAGTTCCCCCATAGTGTCAGTTCTCCATTGTTTAACGAGAAGTGGACTTTCACTAACACCCTTCCTCACTGAACTCACTATCAGCTCTCTCTTTTCTTCAGCCTCCTATCTTCAAAGGTCAGTTGAAAACTTATTGCTGGGATCCATACCTTGCCCACATATAATTCTGCTGAAATTGACCCCCAGGTTCGAAAGTTCTTGGGAAGGAATACAGATGTGTAGATGTCTGTGAACATGGCAAAACATAAGTGTAATTTCCCCAGGCAGCCGGTTAAGAGCTGCCTCTTTTGAATGAGGAATTCTTTTTCATTGCCATTCAGACATGGTGACCACATTCCCTTCGCCAGACACTCAACTCACACTGACCCAGCCACCCAGCTGGGAGGGTGTTAGGTTAAGTAATCAGCCAGGTCTTGGTCAGGGAATGGTGGGGAAGACGGTCATGTTCGTCATCTGTAATTAGGCCAGATTCATAATTAAACATAAATTACAGTAACACTACTGAAGATACATAGTAACCTAAACCAAAGCTGAGATCCTCTGATACTACCAAAGGACCTCACCGTCACCCTTCAAAGTTGATTTCCAAACGTGAAACAGTCCCATGTAGAAACAGCTCATAACGTCAAAAGAGAAAGGAAAACTTAAAAATTGCACAAAGCCCTGCTTAATCGAGTTTCTTTTTCTCAGCTACTTCTTGCCATTCTGGTTTTTTTCTTTACTTTCCCTGTGTACAGTGTACCTGTGAACAATCTTGATTGGATTATTGGAGATGCTTATTTCTTCTCTCCCCTGTTCCAGTGTTTCCTCATTGATGGGTATGGATTAAATAATATGAATTGTGGAGGAAATCTCCCTATGATCCTTTTATTGAAACTTTATAAATTAAAAAGATCTTACAAGATTTATAGGGGATAAAACCAGGTAATAAAAACAACTCAAAATTCTGGTTCCTTTTTAATCATTATCCTAAACAGAAATTTGCAAGTATGTGCTAATCATGCACCAATATACAGAAAAATAATTAAAAACCACCTTATGAGGACAGTATCAAAATGAAATAGAGCAAAACACACACATTTTCCTTTCATTTCTTTCTTTTCTTCTCTCTTGCATTTCTTACCCTCCTACTATCTTTTATAGAAGCACATTAAGCTCTTTGGAGTAGATAGGTGCCACCCTAATAGTTAGAAACTCCAGAAGGGCCCCACAGAACAGAGTAAGTGCCCAGATGAACTTTGGTGTAGATAAATGGCAAGGAATACTGCACCTACAGGGAGTCCTTATCTATAGCATACCTGTGGGATGCTGAAATTGGAATTCCAAATTGCAGCTCTGGAAAGAAACTCACCCTCGCAGTTCTCTGAAAGCATTACCAAAGGGTGCAGTGCCAGTGAAAAAAAAAAAAAACAAAACAACAAAATGGTAAAATATTGGGCATATCAGGACAAGCATTACAATAAGGCAGAAGGTATCATTTTTCCTCCATGTAAAAGTCTGGTGCACACACAGCTAGAGGGCTGGGACATTTCAGGCATCCCCATCTCCAGAAGGACACTAAGGAGTTTGCAGGGGAAGAGAGAGAGAAGGGCAGTGACAAGAAACCGAGGATGAGCCATCTGCCTTGCCAGGAGAGGGCAAAAGTCTGGAACTTGTCAATGTGCAGAAGAGACACCTGGGGTGGGATAAGGTGGAGGTTTGCAAAATTGTGAAGGTGGTAGATCAGGTGAAGGCAGAACTGTCCTGCCATACTGAAAGGGTGCTTACTGAAACAAGTAGGAAAGTAGTTTAGGACAAGTACATGAAAATACTTTTTTTTTTTAAAATATATGCATACACCGAGTACTGAGCTTTGAGAATGTGCTGCCACAGGAGGCTGTGGACACCAGAAATATCAATACGATCAAAAAGGAATTAGACCATTTTAGGCATGACACATCATTATAAACAAATACTGGAACGAATAGGCAGGGACATGCACGGAGCATCCCTGTATAGGAAATGTTGATACTGGAGAAGTGGAAGGGCAACCAACTGCAGATAGTGGCTAGGCTTTCATGCACTTTCTAAACCGCCTCCTACTGCCACTGCTCTGTTTTCATTTTTAAAGGTGTAAATATAGTCTACCACTACAAATTATGCAGTCAGCTTCTCCACATTCAGGGAAATCACAAAAGTCAGCATATCTGGTATGCAAAGAATATCCTTACCCAGGAAGGCCATGTTATTGATCTCAGTCAATCCCCTGTCAGGCAGGTAGGTAGACCTAGGTGGACCCATTAGGGCATTTCTTATATTTTCAGCCTTTTAGTGTCATCCTGTGGTTCATTTTTCATTTGCAGCTTTGTCTTTTATTTTGCCTTGACTGCCACCAATTTATTTTCCAAACCTTATTTATAAGTTTTGAGATACCTATTTTTTTCATACTGCATTTCCCAGCTCACTATTACTATTAACGTGCAGCAGTGCAGTCTAAAAGCTGACAAGGCTTACAGTTGAAGACTTCTAAGACACAGCTATGGCTTTACCACTTATTCCATAGCCTTAGGGTAAGCCAAGCTTACCACAGTTTATAACTTCAGAATAGAATACTAATTCTGTAAATAGTTATTTGCCAAGTGTTCTGTATTCCTCGTTGTCATCCGGCATTTGTCCTTTTCCTTCTGCTTTTTCAACCTACTTTTTTTTTTCACATGGAGTATAACTTCACAGAAGAGAGCAAACACGGCTCTACCTGACCATTTAGTTAATTCCCACTTCCTTCTCCCTTTTTCTTATCCTTTCCCTTTCTGAAGTGTTATGCTGACACTGCATGATTATTCACACCCAAACTTCAAGGCTCCTGTATCCTTCAAGAACAAAACTACCTGTGACAGAAGGAGTTAGTATTGACTTCCTGATTCAGACTGGCCAAGTTATCATTGAGAAAGCTTCTTGTAAATCTTTTCCCAGCAGAAATCCAATCCATAGATTGTCTGCAATAGATCTTTGAAATTTAGCAAGGAAAAATTCCTGCAGGGCAAAGATGTGTGGGTTTCTGTGTCCCATGAAATTCTATTCAGGTCTAACAGAAAAAACACAGAAATATCTTTTTTTTTTCCTATGGCTTATGTTGGCAGCAGCACTTTGGCAGTCACCCAAGGGAACTGGCCGTAGGCATTTTCATCACAGGCAGTGTCCACTGCATGCAGCATTGTGCTGGGAGCCTGACACACTCTGGCTGTAGCTAATATGCTGTCATGAAAGTGAAGTTTGGAGACAACAGAGAGAGAAAAACCAAAACCACCTTCTGTAATACCACTCTCTAAACACAGCACACAGCATCCGTTTGATCTCTTCATTCATGGGCTCAAGAACATCCTTATTTTTGAGAAATTTGAGCCATGCTCCCCTGATGATCACCTGTGTGCTGCACAGGGTCCGAATCTCAGCGTAGATTTTTATGAGTAGGTTGGGGCCTTTTCATTTAGGAGGAAAAAAAATATTTCCACAAGGCAAAATATTTTTTCTTTGGGAAAAGGTATTTGTGTGCTACAGGTGAGACTATTTTCAGGACTGCTACTCTGTTTGGTCTCAATATTGGAATGTCAGTGGAGAATGTAACAGAAGGTGGAAACATGTAGGACAATCCTGATTTTAGGACAGGAGATAGACACACAGGTGAACAAATTCTAATTTACCTTGAAAAGTGTGGTCCCCGGTGGTGTTTTTCTCACTGTTCCTCATTCCCAGCCTATGGAATGGATAGCTGTGTTGCCTATCAGACCCTGAACTACCTGCCCACTTACAGTGCAGTGTTTTGGGGCTAATTAAAGCCATCCCTCTTGCTGACAGCCCACCCAAGCCCCTGTGCTGTAACAGGCACAGAAAAAGAAAAGTGCCTCTGAGGCCAGCCCAGAGCGGGAATACACACTGGTGTCCCCACCATGCTGTCACTACATGTCATTCAAATCCCTCAGACTCCCTTGCTGTTCGTGTTCTCTTTGAGGAAGATTTGCAGGTACCATGGTGTCCATTATGTGCTCCATACCCACAGGCTTTGGATGTACCTGTGCTCAGTCATTACAGTTTTGGATAAAGGACAGTTCTTAGGAGGCTGAAGTTGAGTCATAATTAAGTGATTCTTTCAAATAAGAACAAAAATGTTCAAGTGTATTTCTTGTTTCAGAAGAAAGGAGATGCTATCTAAAAGCCTTCTAACTTAGCATTGGTATTTAATGATTGACTACTGACTACTTATTTACAGTTATTGTCTGAACAATGGGTAAGTTAAACAATGAGTGAAAAGGTATGACTCTTAGGCCTGGTGATAGTGTTGTCCCTGGTTGTGTTGTCCCTCGTTTGGTGCCTTTGGTTGGAAGTATGAACTTAATCACGGAGCACATGTGACCCACAGTAGTTGTACCTGTCCAGACACATGTCACCTCAAAACTATGAAGGGCACATGCACCAGGAATGGAATATATATAAAGGGAAACACATAATTATTGCCTCTGCTATATAGCTACAGCCAGTGCCCAGCTGGTCAGGTAAACAAAGATTTTGGCAAGTGATGGTTAATTCTGTTTTCCCATCTTGTGAGCTTCTAATATGAAGAATCTGATGTAACTTGAGACACCAGTGGTATAGAGGTTTACGTATGAGATAGATAGTTATCTTGGGCTTCCTTTACTGCCAGTCAACAGAAGCAGGCATTTCTGATGCGTAATTAAGCTAATTCTCATACGGACATGTAAAACGGCAAGAGGAACTGTACTTTTTCAAGTGTCAATTTCCATCCACTGACTGTTTGAGTATGGGTGTTTACAACTTCTGGCACTGAGACTGGATGGTCAGTAGGGCTGCAGCAGGAGGTTTATGTGCCCACTCTGGGTATGCTGGGGAGGCAGTGAGTAGCTCCAGCAAAGTTCCTAGTTTTCCCTTATGAAAAATAGGATATTTTGCCTTTGATCTTTCAGAGGGGATGCTTTAAACTAGTCCATTAATATAGTAATGGATGCCCTAAAAGAAAAGAAGAAAATTGCTACCTTTTGAACAGTAATGAGAAATGTATTATTTTTTCCTGGATTGGCTTTCGCCTGCCACAGGAAGGAAAAAGATGTCTTCTCCATATATCTGGGCTGTCTTGCAAACAGCAAGCACCGTGCATAGGGATCTGCCTTACATGGAATGTGAACTCTTAACAAGAGCATTGCACTTGGCAAGCCTGTATTTAACCACTGTTTGAAGCCAGAACCTCTTAAAGACATGGTTCTCAGCAACTGCCCTCTGCATCTTGAAATTAAACATTAACATAATAAGGAAGTTCAGATACTAACTTAATCTAGCTTAATTAACAAGCACACATTCAATTAGTCTCCGAGGTGCTCGGCACTGATACGTGGAATTGGAAATCTCTCCCAGAGTATCAATACTCTTGCTGTCAGGTGACAGCAAATCTGTTCTTTCCATTTGTGCCATGTCCTGAAACTAATTCATCTCAACCTGCTGTGGCTGCTCTTTGTCTGTCAGAGTTTCTTAGATGAAAGGGCTATGTCAGTACTTCTTTGGATACAGTGTCACTTATTCCTCTGCATATGTCCACCTGGTGTGTCAAGTTTGTCTCTGACGACAGGATATTTCTTTTGACATTATTGCTGTTTGCAGTCATTGTTTTTCATTATGGATATTCACACAGTTGCTTTTTCCAAAATGGTGACAACTCCCAGTGGCCCAGATAATGTTTTCTTTTTACCTTCTCCTCAGCCCCATCTTTTTTCCCCTATATCTGCCAGCTGCCATCACTTTGACATGAGTTCCTAACAAGAACTCAAGTTCCTAACAAGTGCTCAAGACCTAGCACTTTTGTTTTCAGTTTCCTGTTGAATAAAATATCAGCAGGCAACAAATCACATTATGTTGGTACCACTCTGCCATTTAACAGTGCCAAGTACGGATCAGGATTGGTATCCGTTCGTGTATATTCTTTAATATATTTTCTGCTAGCCTTCAGAGGCTGGAGATAATGGAGGTTATGGTTATATGACTAAACTTACATTGCAGAGCACATTGATTAAACACAAACGTGATAAATGCCAGGCATTACTATAATCAGGTACACCAGGCCCAGCATATCGAATCAAATTTGGGTTGTTATTTTTCTTACCTGTTATGTTTTCTAGCCACACTATCTCAGGAGAATGAGAATACTCTAAATACATATCTAAAAGTAAGGGACTGCTGACTTTATATTTTCCTTTTACAGCCAGGACATGCAAGTCTGTTTCTTCTTTGCATTGGGAACAAGTACTTGCTGTGCCATGTGACAAGTCTTACCACTTCCTTAATGGCATTGTTTAGCATCAGGACAGATGTCTAGTTCTCTTAGATTTTTCAATCGCTGTATCAGTTTACTTTGTCCATTTTATCATTTTCCAATAACATTGTAAAAATGACTACTCCAGTCTCTTTAAGCATCTATCTGGTGCCAACAGCTTCCTCCAATTCTAAAGGGATAAAGATTATCAGTAAAGACAGCATAACGTGCTGGGTACGGTATGTAAATACTTTTAGTTACAGTTTGTAAGGAACTTAGTTGTAAGAGCAGTTTTGACAGTCTGGATTCTGTTTTTACTGTTGCTTTTCATCTCTGTAATTCATATAAAATCTGACTCTGGACTTTGAACCACTGCCCTATTTTTAAATAGGAGAGTGTGCCTCCAACCACCAAACCTTTTCTAGGTTTACATTTAACTTGCAAATCCCTTATCTGTAGCTGAATATGCTTCTTGAAAGCACTTTTTTCCAGATTCCTGGCCAAAAGTGACTGTCAGCCAAAACTGAACTCTGGGAGATGAAAGTGTGAACCTTTCTAGATGTAAGGCTGTCGAACATTGTGTCCCTCTCCTCTTGAGGGCACTGGCATTTTGCTGACACTTGTGTCACTCACGCTACTGCCCTGCAGCTCAAAGAGGACTCATGCTACTGCTCTTCTTGGAGGGGGTGGCTGGAACTTCGTGATGTGATTACTTTTACAGGCCTCTTCAGTTTCTCAAAAGCTTTGTCACTAGTGGTGGCACTCATTTCTCAAGGACATTGCCATGTCCTGTGTTTTGTCAAGTATCAGGCTTAGAAAGCTGGTTCTGGCAGCTCTGTCAGGCACAAATTTGCCTACTACATTCATCTCTCCAAGGAATCTTTAAACCCTTTCTTGTCTGTCAGGCTAGGTGTACTAATGATAACATCAACCTCCCTCGTATGATCATTTCCTAAACTATTCTGGAAAATGAGCTGGATTAATGAAGGCTTATTATTTAAATTGCTGAAGCTACCCAGCTCATTTTGACTGAACACATAAGCTTCTACCACAACTGCCACAACCGGAATGGATGTCTATCGGTCCCTAAGAATCCAGTGTGTCCCAGTTGCAAAATTATATGCCTTAGTCTAAACCTCATAAACTAAAACTGCTATGACTAAATGTCTGAGAGTGTGCTCATATGCTAAGCTGGTTGCATATGACAGCATGAAGCTCTGCATAGGTTAATTTGCTCTGCTTAAAGCTCAGTAATTTAAATGTGGCTCAAATGTCTGTGCTGTCCATTGCAGTCTTCAGTGAAGTTATACCCTTAGTTCATTCTGGTTTTGGTCCCAGGCTTTGTTTTGTAAGCATACAAGGCCAAAAAGTTTAAGTGAAATCTGATTCATTCATTGTCTGATATCTCACTGACTGCCATGGCTTAACCTGGCTTTCTGGATCAGCTCCTGGCTTTTTCCAGAGCTGTGGGAAGCTGCAGTTCTCCGCACTGGCCAGCCTTACAGCTGATGCTGTCCGCTAACAGAGGCTACAGCGCATAAAATGTTCTCAGGTCTTGTACTGTGTAGTCTATGGGTAGCATTTGTACCTATCTGTCATCTCTGAAACATTCTAACAAATGCTGAAAATATTTATAGAAATAATCTACTATGGGCAGGCAAAAAATGCTGGCAATTTAATTGTAAATTAAAAATTTTATTTTCAACACTCCAGGGATTCCATCTTAAATATGAAAATGCCACAGGTTTCAGTGGTCCTGTTACCCTCATCAGATCTGTATGCTGTTACTCAGCATACCCTTGTTTTACTGGAATTATATTTGAAATAAAAAGTTAAGATTTTTCAAAGAAATTCTGCTTTTTTAGGTTCAATCTCTCACTTCCAATAAGAGGAGTCTGGTAACATAATTTGCTCTGTTTCTTAGGTAGGATATTACGGATTTGCCCGATTTTTCATTTTACCTTTTCCTCTTTATGCTTTGATTTTTCATGTCACACAAATGACACGGTAGACCTAAATATAGCAGAAGATTGCTCATGAGACTCTCTTAAATTAATCTTATGAAAAGAATTGATTAAACTTGGTTCTTGACTAAAAATTAAATCTTTTTTTCTCTTTGTTTGACTCAAGGTCAATTTTAAGCACCTTTGTCATTCTTCAATGGAAGGCAAAATGTTTTGGAAAACACTTTGAGGAGAAATAGCATAGAAAAAGCCTTGTTCCCACACAACCTTAAACCCCTGGGGTCCAATCCTGCATCACATTGAAAGATCATGTCTGTAATCTGTTCCTTAAACTTGAGATGTCTGATATGTAAGATAAGTGTATGTTTAAGTATCTGAAGACTTTGTTTTGTCTGTTTAACTGAATCAGCCTTCTGTACAGTGATATCAAACTCAAGTACACTCTGAAAGCATGCCTGGCTCATTTTCAGCCACTGCAGTAAAAAGACATTCCTCCAAGGGGAAAGTAATGTTGGAGAGATACTAACTGAGGAATCCTCCATGAAATTCAGCATACAGCCTGTCCTGGATACTTATTTCTTTACTGCTGCTTCTTGATGCAGAACACAAAGCCTTTAGAGTAGATCTTCAGGTCATGTAGTCTGGACATACAACATGAAGAAGACTTTACTCCCTAACCCAATTCTGTATACTTTTACCAGTCGTCTTAGTACACTTATGAGAGAGATACTAAGTAAAAAATGACCCAAGCAGGATCTTCTTTACTGTGCAACAGTTTTTATTGCCAGGAATTCAGTATGAACAACCAAAGAGTTTTACTCTTTGGTCTTCAACAGAGCATACTGAGATAAGGAAAATAGTTTCCTACAGAAATATAGCACAAAATCAGAATAACGTTTTTGGATTCAAGTACAAGCATGTGGAAAAGAAGAAGAAAACTTGCCTATGCTGCGGGAGGACCAACTGGCATTGGCTGATGTCTCTGTGATGCATTTATTTAAATACAATTTAGAATACGTATGTATTCAAATAGTAATAGATCTAAATTTTTAAGGCTTTATTCTTTCCCTTCTATTTACATACTGGTTTTGTATCAAATTGAACAGCAGTAAATTGCTTCACTAATTTTGATGTCAGCTACTAATATTTTAAATGGCGCTGCCAAAAAGTTACAACCATAATTTATCCAGTAGAATTGCTGCTATGAACTTTGCTACAAGCTACTGACTGAGTAAGTAAATTTAAAATTTGAGTTGTGTAATTTATCTCAGACTTTCTGCAGTTTGGGTCCTATGCAATACTTCATGAAATTAAAAACCAATACAGTGTTAAAATTAGAACATTGGAACAAAGTATGCAGATTCTCTAATGATGTTAGGTGTGTTAAGACCTTGAAACTAATATCTGCAGCGTACCTGTGCATTAACGGTAGGACTGTATAGTGCTGGCTTTGAGAAAGAAGATACACATTTGAGAAATAATGTTTATATCCATGATTACAATGACCATTTGAAGGACAGGCTTGGGCAAGAAACAATGGAGATCTTTGAGAAAGAAACCAGAAAAGTGGGCAGTATTAAACATTTGTTCAGCAGGAAGATTTGGATTGTCATGAAAATCCCCCCTGGCCCAGTGCTAGAAAGGTTAAACTTGAGCTGAAACATTTGGCAACTGTGCCCTGCTTGGAAATATTTATAGAAGGCTAATACTTAGCAGGTGGTAAAATTTTCCTTCCAAGGATCTCCAAGCATTTTACAAAACATTAAAAATCAAGCTTCATAAAAAATTCATGCGTGTCTTTTCCAGATGTGTCTGCTCCTGTAGGCAGGCAGTTTGAAGCCCTGCTGTCTGGCCCTGCAGAGCCAACCTCTGCTCAGTGCCCACAAGGTATTCCCTGTCCCAACCAGAAAGGAAATCCTTGGAAAGCTTGAGGAGTATACAGAAATGTACAGAGGAGGAGGGCACCCTGCTTGCACTGTGTTCATGTACCCTGACTTCTAGTGCCCTCATGGAAACATCTAACAGTCCCCCAGAAATCAACTCCAAGGCAAACACAGTGACCTGTCAAATCTGTTCCTGTGACATTGTTAAGCAGCATCTGCACTGGAGAAAGGAGAGAGGTGCAGAAAGGTTAGAAGCCTTGCTTAAGGTTACACTGCCAATAGGTGGCAGAACTGGAGGAAGAATCCAGTGTTGACTCCAAATCTTCTGCCTGCATCACCAGGCTGACTTTTATTCCAGGGAGGTACAGCACAAATAGGAAATTAGGTGCTGCAAAGGTATTAGACAGCTGAACAGATTGTGAGTGTTCTGGACAATCTTGTGATTACAGCCCTTGTGAGCTTTGCTTCACTGCTGGGTAAATTGTATTAAACAATCATGAATAGGTACGAGAGACTTAAATGGGTGTAATGTGGTAAGAACGAACATTTTTCCATCAAAGAAAATGCAAGATTTTCTACAGAAATGAAGAAAAACATATTTTCATCCTGAAAAAGTTTTTTTTAGGGACCTGTGAAAAAAGCTAATTGTGTGGGAAAGTTGTTGTAGAAACACCGTGAGGCAGATAGATGTCTAAAGAAGTGGTAGAATGGCCTGAGGCTGAGTACCAGTACTTAGTGATTAATATAATTCACAGTCTGTAAAAGAATGGTCTGTCTGGTGGCAACATTTGCAATATCATAGATTTTTTTTTGATAATTAAAACAAAAGAAAACAATAGAGTACTACTGAGATAGTTAAGCTAGGTCACTGAGCATCAGATGGAATTTAACGTGGGTATTGCACCTTGGAAGAATTGCCTGAACTGCTTATACAGATGTCAGAGCTCAAAGTTAATGGCAACTAATAAGAAAGAAAGTTTTGATGAAAACATCGGTGCAAATAGGAGTAGCAAGGAAGAAGGTATAGATTTATATGCTAAATAATTCTGTGGTGTGTTTATTTGGAACATTTCAGTTCTGGTTATTATATGAAAAGTATAAGCAGGAGAAAAGAAAAATTTAGAAGCAACTGGGAAGAATGACAGAAAAAATCCATATAAACTTGAAACTAGGATAATCTAGATAAGAAGTGAATGGGTAACTGTAGAAGTGCACATTAAAACTAGTTAAGGGAAGCTATTTAATGTTCTTGTATTTTTAATTATAATACAAGAGCAAGAAGATGTTCAATCAATCCAAATGTAAAAAAATAAAAAAAGAGATAAAACTTACCATTTTTAAATAAAGGCAGAATGCATAACGGTAGCAATGGATGCAATACTAGACTATAACCCCGAGGCCAGGAATAAAACCAGATGAAGGAAGTTATAAGGTATTTATGGCCTCTATTAGAACATTCTACAGTATGCACAGGACTGAAAAGGAAGGATAGTAAAAATTATCATCATTCAGGGACTTAAAAACAAACATTAAAATAAGGAAATGGACTGGCTATTTTGCCTTTGCACAAAGAAGCAGGTTTTGTCTTCATCTGAAGCATCTGGGACTGTCAACAGCTGCTGATGTGATCCTAGATTAGATAGTATCATCTTGTCTACCCATTTGGAAGCTAAAGGTGCTAATTAGAGGAATCAAGATCATGGGCATATGAACAATAGAAAACCCCAACAGATTGTGTCACTTCCATATTTTGTGCAATGAAATGCTTCATTTTGTTTAATCCGGGAATTTACTTTTTGCAGGAGGTATATAAAATTGAGCATAATAATTAGTTTAGGCAGTATGTTCATCCTTCGATTCAGATATTGCTGTTTATAATGAGCACTTTTATAGCTGTTCTCAGCCTTAATCGGCAGGCGACAGGCAACGTATAGGCATGGAGGGGTTCTTTATCAGTGTTGAAGATTACATGACCTATGTATCCCTGCCATCTGCTTGTCTTTTACCTTGAGGTAAATCTGCCTCAGTAAAGTACTTCATACAAGAAAGGAAATACAGCTATGGCAAATTTATTA
This sequence comes from Cuculus canorus, assembly GCF_017976375.1. Lineage (NCBI taxonomy): Eukaryota > Metazoa > Chordata > Aves > Cuculiformes > Cuculidae > Cuculus > Cuculus canorus. The sequence continues at coordinate 89,977,096 of NC_071401.1, forward strand.
TTAATAAACAGAAATCCTCATCTGTCTTATAAACATCCGAACAAGGATCAGAACAAAGTTGTTCTGCTGTTGTACCAATGTCATGGCTGTATCTATCCGAACAAACCAGAGACTAGAAATATTTCCATTTAAAATTAGACACTCATTTGCAAAATGACAGGTTATCCCACAGAACCCCATAGACTCCTGTCTCCATCATTAATTGTTTTACTCACATCTGTTTTAATGACTGGATTTCCTATCCTGGACAAGAAAAAATAAACGCCTAAAATGCGTCCAACCTCATAGCCTTGTGCTTTTGTACTGCTGAGTTCATGTCTTTTCTGTCTTCTTAGTAGTGTGGGTAGCCACATACTAAGAAGTTTCATGTGCTGTGTCTTGTCAACTGATCTTAAATTTTGACGGGCTCCATGCAATGTGTTATAAAGGACATAAATCTCAGGGAAGACAGCTTTCACTTTTTGCTGTAATTGGAGCGAAGGCCAAAGTTAAGCGGTACAGACCGTGAAAGGATCTCAATTACATGGCTCAGTTTGGAAATATTTTTTAGCATACACTTCCTTTGGAAAGAGATTCACAGGTTGCAGGTTCTGGGGTGGTGGAATAATAATAGAATGACCACACCTGTTTGTGGGGACCCAAGTCCTCTTCCTCACATCTCGTGGAGCAGCACCACATCATGCAGAAGTGGCTGCCCTGTCTGAAAGCTGTGAACCCCATTCACCTGAGTCTGACTCTAGCTCAGTGTAACTGGGTATAAATAACCACGAATTTCCTCATCTGATTGTTACAGCGCTGTATTATTTCAACACACCATTAAAAGCAGTCACCTTGCCCCTGTGAAAGGGTTAGGTTTTTGGCAGAACAGGTTCACACGTGGACCTACAGAGAGCAGAGTTTGTAGGCATCTTGCTGTGTGCTGAAGACTTTACATTTTTCTCATAATGGAGACTGGTACTGAGTTTTGTATTTAAAACATCGATCAGCTAGTGTTTAAAGCCCTAACATTTAAATAGCTTGCTGTAACTCTTCAGTCAACACTTAAATCCAGGATTTTCTTTTCCTCTGAAAAATATCAACTGGTTCCTATGTTCCACTCTAGTATGCAGTAGGAAGTGAAAGGAAGCCGAGTCCCCACTTTGCTAAAGCTGTGTCAGTGTTTCAGCTTCCCAGACAGGAGCACTCAGGTGTAGCTAACAGCTGCACCACGGTAGCTGAACTGGGACCTCTTTGCTCTCCTGTCAGAGCTCATCATGCTCCACCTCTGTGCTCCAAAGACAGTGGATGGAGTTTTCTCACACTCCACCAGTGTGAAGAAAGTGAGAGAGGTTAGGCAGAAGAGAAGACGTGAGCATTTTTCCTCTCAGCCATTTGCTGCTGTATACTGTGGAGATGCACTGGATAAGTATGTGCTACTTCTGCCAAATGCCCAGTTAGCTATTTCCATAGCATCCCTAGAGGACAGGGAATAAAAGTGTCATTCTGGATCTCCTCAAGCATTATAGCTTATTTAGAAACATCTTCATCCTCTGTCACGTGTTATAGCCTGTACTCTAGAGAACTGAAGTTGGTTGGAACTAAGGGATAGTTGTTATAGGACATTCACAGTCCAGCTCCTTAAATGTGGAGGGAGTCTAATCTAAGAGCTTGGTCTTCTGTTACAGAAACAAGTTATGTTTATACTAAGCCTTTTCTTAATTCTATATGTTAAAACCAATACTCACAGACTTTCAGGTTTTTAGTACACCTAAGCTTTCTTTGTTTTCTCTTTGGTCTAAAAATGTGTAGCTTTATTCTTTACTTGGACCTATAATTAAAAATGCTTTTATCTTAGTCTCGAGTCTATAGCTCCATGTTCATATCAGTCCTGATCAAAAGTACTTCTTTGAACTTTAAAATCTTTTCTATAGAATATTCCCATATTATTCTACATGCCTCGTTTTGATCTTTAACTAATTTCTTACGTTCTTCTCATGCCTACTTCTGATACCTTCTCTCTCTGTCCATCCCGTCTTGCAGTCTGCGTGAACCTCAGTTTGTGTCAGTGTCTGTCTTGTCACACTTGACTCCCACTGCTGGAACCTTCTCTTTAATGAACAGTTCAGATTTCCAGAGTTCCCTAATTTCCCTTTGAGTGATCTTTTCTAAGGAATATCCCCCCTGTCAATTCAGCCACTAGCACCCACCAATATTAGGACTTTGGGAATTTTTTTTTTTTTAAGCTGCATCCTTGTTTCATTTAAAGCCTATAGATTTTAAAAAGCTGAGTCATTAAAAAGTCACAGAGTGAAAGTTGGAAGAGTTAACATACAGAATCTTACCTTGGCTATTAAAGGAGAGTGGTTTGAGACACTACCCAGGGTCCTGGAAGCACCCCAACAAACAGTGTATGAGTTTTTTCAGAGTGTGTGCAATTACACCTCTACCAACAGTTCAGCTTGGATGATTGTTGTGGTCCAGTTCAGCTGGCTAGCAGTGCCGGAGTCAAACACCATGAACAAGAGGTCACAGACTACGATGATTAGACAATCACCTGATGTAAGGATATAGTAAGGACCTTCCAGCCTCTTTAGGGATATAGTGCATGTGTGGTTCTGTATGCCCTTACCTCTCACTTTACCCTCCCTCTCCTCTCACAGGAGAGATTCTAAGATGGTGCCACAAAGTCTTTTCTGTGATGGGGTGATTAGAAGATGAGGTTCACCTGCTGTGATTAAATCAGCTTCAGCAAGGTTAATGCAGCCGCTTTAACCATTATCTGACAGACTAGAGGGAGGATCTCCGTTTGTCTGGCTGTGCTGATTTCAGATGTTCCCCTCCCAGAAATCAAGCTGATTTGATAAGGATTCAGAAGATTCAGGTCCGAAGTCTGCTGTTTCTGGGAGGTTAGCAATTGGTTAGCCTGACTTTTGTGATCCGGATCAATGGATGCTATTAACTTGCTATGCATTAAAGAAACTCCCAGTTAAAAGTGCTGTTAGGACACAGCTCTGGACTGAAACAACACTGTAAAATTGGTGACCGGACGGCTCCAGACAGACAGCTTCTGTCATTTCTATGTGAGATGTATTGCTTTGTTAGATGTCAGCTAGCAAATGTATCCTGCAAATTAAGACTTGTGTTTCTCTATAGCTTCGGAATGACCAGCAGCAGGATTTCTGAATTTGGGGTGCAGTAAATGGAAATCTAATGATTCATAAAGACACCCCAAATAGGCTCCCAGAGGTGTATGCAGTACTTGCAGAAGCAAAAAGTAGTAAAGTCTAACATTTGTCTATAAAGATTTGGTGACTCAATTTATAAAGGGAGCAAACCAACTTAACTGAGAGTTGCCACTTCTAAAATAGTTTCCTTCCATAACTGCATTACAGGTTACTTTATTGGGAGATCCTGTTTACACAGAAATAAAAGCATGTAATTTCAAATTTCATATCGGGCTATTTAATTTTACAATAAGGAAAGATAAAATTTGAAATATCACAGAATCACAGAATCACAAGGTTGGAAGGACCCATTGGATCATCGAGTCCAACCATTCCTAACACTCCCTAAACCATGTCCCTAAGCACTTCATCAATATACGTAGAATAAGTTGTTTGTATCAACGTGCAATACTGAAACCAATCAAGTCCCTTGAATAAAATCCCATGGAAGAAATACTGTGCTTAAAAACCCAATTGCTTTTTGATGAGTCTGAGAAAAATGTTGTTTTTTCCTCCAGCCCAAATACTGTCAACAAGATATTCATATATGTATGCTCTCTGGCTATTTGGTAGGAACATTGCTACAAGCCTTGCTTATCTGGATGTTTGTGATGTATGTGTTGTGACATCATCTCAAAATGTATTGCTGACAAGAATGGAAGTCTGTAGAAAGTATGAAAGTTTATATTTTTATTGTTTTAATTTTTCTGATTTATCCACTACACTTGGGTATTCTCTTGCCTAGCGTCCTTGGTAGTGTTTGATATGTATGCTGTCGCTGAAGACATAATGATGAATACCTCTAATAGGCAGAGTGAGGAAAGTGCCAGTAGTATTTTAAATATCATTGCAATATTGGACAGTTTGCAAGTTATCTATTCACTATCAACCTATCCAATATCCAAGAGTTAGATCAGAAGAGGACAGTAAAGGAAAAATACGCAGGAGATGAAACAATGGGGAAAAGGTCATTGCTTCAGGAAAAATAGCAGAGGGAGGGAAAAAAAAACCAACCCATGTGCCTGACTTCACCCAATTCAGGAGTGTTTACTCTTCACAAGGCTTGAAATGAAAGAGAATGCTTGAACCTTGCAAATTCTTATCCCAGGCGTAAGAAGTGAGTTGCCAGCAAGTGGAAGCTGATATCCACAGTAAGAGAGAGGTGGGTAGGAAGACAGACACAGCAACTGTAACAGCTTATTAGTTCACAGATGGGAGGAAATGGGTCTCCTGAAGCTAAGGGTGATAGACATAAGGCAAGCGCAAGGAGATGTACATCTATGGATATCAGTGACTATGTGAGTGCACTTTCCCCAGTATCTTGTACCTTTCAAGAGAATGAATTAACTGTGCTGTGTTTCATGGCATCAGTTTAGGATGACATTGTTAACTTGGGTGCATACCTAGACCCCTTCTGGTTCAGTGATTTGATTGCCTGGTTTCACCTAGATGGGGATGCAGGGAGCCATACCCTTAACCTACCAGTGCAGTCTTAAGAGACAAAATAGGCATTGTTTCCCTAAGATACATACCCATATGAAATTAAATTCTGTGTAAAGTGATGTACTTAAAGCACTGTGGATGTTTCAATAGCAACTGATTCAAATTCTAAAACAGTTGGTAATTTCTTCTGAAAAATTAAATCGCCATCTAGGCAAAAGACTTATTTACTGAGTTACAAGTCATACTCAGATACAATTTTTTCAGAAGTAAAACAATAATTGTGATTATTATTATTATTAAAATGGCAACACTGCATTGTAAGCCTTCATGAATGCAGCACTGTTTGATTTATAAAAACCTGCATGTAGTTTCCTGTATTCCAACCAATAATCATTTGAAACAGAAAGAGGAAGATTTTAATGAGAGCACTTCTGCTGTAATCAAGTTTTACTTTTTACCTCTGAAGTGTATAATAAGTGCCAAGGTCGGTTTTCTTTATTTTGCTTTCACTACTGTACACCTTTCAGCAGTCTAGGGTTGTTCTGACCTTAGTGCATCCAAGGCTGTCCAGATATCATCCATGCTAGGATGCAAGAGAGGTTCATCAATCCATCAGAAAGGTCCTTTTTCCGAAGGGATCTGGACAGGCTGGACCGCTGGTCTGAGACAAATGGCATGAGGTTTAACAAGGCCAAATGCCGGTCCTGCACTTGGAGCATAACAACCCTATGCAGTGCTACAGACCAGGAGAAGTCTGGCTAGAAAGCTGCACAGAGGAGAAGGACCTGGGGGTGTTGGTTGACAGCCGACTGAACATGAGCCAGCAGTGTGCCCAGGTGGCCAAGAAGGCCAATGGCATCTTGGCTTGTATCAGAAATGGCGTAACCAGCAGGTCCAGGGAGGTTATTCTCCCCCTGTATTTGGCACTGGTCAGACCGCACCTTGAGTACTGTGTTTAGTTCTGGGCCCCTCACCACAAGAAGGATGTTGAGGCTCTGGAGTTTGTCCAGAGAAGAGCAACAAAGCTGGTGAGGGGGCTGGAGAACAAGTTTTATGAGGAGCAGCTGAGAGAGCTGGGGTTGTTTAGCCTGGAGAAGAGGAGGCTGAGGGGAGACATTATTGCTCTCTACAACTACCTGAAAGGAGATTGTGGAGAGGAGGGAGCTGGCCTCTTCTCCCAAGTGACAGGGGATGGGACAAGGGCGAATGGCCTGAAGCTCCGCCAGGGGAGGTTCAGGCTGGACATCAGGAAAAAATTTTTCACAGAAAGGGTCATTGGGCACTGGAAAAGGCTGCCCAGGGAGGTGGTTGAGTTGCCTTCCCTGAAGGTGTTTAAGGGACGGGTGGACAAGGTGCTGAGGGGCATGATTTAGGGAGTGTTAGGAATGATTGGAGTCGATGACCCAGTGAGTCTCTTCCAACATAGTGATTCTATGATTCTATGATTCTATGACTTTTATTTAAATAAACAGTGGCTTTATTTAGGTAAGGTCTCGTTCACATTGTGACTGCTTTGGACATATGGCTCCTTAGTTTACTCTTTCATCCTTACCACCCTGAAACTGAGTTTACTCCTGTCTCTCAATCAACAGACCCATGCTGGTCTGTTCCACATGTATCTCTTACCTCTGGGAAGCAACTAAAGGATCAAACCTTCTTTTTGATCACTTCTTTCCCCTCCATGGCACATCAATTGCTCTGGAAGAGCAGCAGCTGCTGCAGTGTTGATAGTTATTGCTTGTGTCCATTTGAAATTACAGCCTGCTCTATGAAGGTTGCTATTGTCATGCAAGTGTTATATAGAAAATGGAGCTAAATATTTTAGGCCATTTATTGACTGCTCTTACCAAGTATGCAGTGTGAAGGAAAGAACACATTTTAGCCTGCCCCCTGCACACTCTCATTACTGGGTAAGTGAGGACACCAATACCTCCATATTTTCCCTAAGCTGGCTGGTCGCTTTGGGCCTGAAGCATAGACTACATTTCACAGGCATGGCACTTGCTATCCCTGGATTTGCTATCTACCGAGCATTACTAGAGCATCACTAGAGCGTTCTGGCACTTAGTACTTTTAGGGCCCCTATAATTGCCTTTAGAAGGTATGGATTAACTTGCCCTCTTATCATTATGCCTCAGTATTGGGTCATACACTCCAGTGAGAGGCTACAGTACATCTTTCTATGGTGAAAAAAGTAGTAGTCCAGTTTAAAGTTTAGGGAGCAAAGGGTTCACTATTTTTTTGCTGCCTAAGCAATTATTTATGCTGTATAAAGTGGCATTTATATGCTGCTCCTGAGAATAGTTACCTGTATTCACTTGTCAGTGCTGCAAGTGGCAGCTGATGATGAACCTGACTATAAAAGACCCATCAAAAACATTTCCATTAACACAAGATTACCCCAGACTTCTGATGGAAATTTCACTTTTGTTTTCTAGTATCTTTCATATATTATTAAATTGAATGTGCTTGAGCTTGTATTGTGTGGTATTGAATGTTCAAGCTAAATAATGGCTGTAATACAAATTTGTTTTGGTAGTTGCAGTTCACTGTTTGAAGACAAGGCAGTTGTAGCTCATCTGAATAATGGTTTTGTTCTTAAGTGAGCTAAAGGTAGTGCTGTCCCAATGCACGAAATTATGAAGCATGTAGGAGTTTAATTTGTATGTTTATGAGAGGATAAAAAACCAGCTCATCTGTTAGGGGCACATAGATGAAAGACAGAACTGGTGGATCTAATAATCATGTTCAACAGTAAAATGTTTGGGGACTGTAACAGCTGGAAAATTATAGGTTTCCATGAAAAGGAAGCTGCTTTGGAGAAGGAAAATATAATATTTCTCTTTGTACTCTATATTTGGCAACAGATGGAGGATATTGCAATTATGATTACCAGATAAACTTTGAGAGGGAACAAGCTAGTAAGAGGTTAATTTTCATTTTTCAGATACTAATGATTGTTTCTAGACTTACTAGGTCAGTAGAAAATAGTTGCAAAAACTGTCCAAAAAAAATTCCTATACTGTATTAAGGCAAATAAAGATAATTTATATAACTAAGATTAATTTGGCAAAAACTACTAACTATATTAAATCTACTACATTTTTATTAGCTTTAGTTATCATGTTGTAGTTGAAATTCCTCTTTTTTTCAAGTCTTGTATCCCACATATAGGAACATGTATGGCTTCAGCCTTCTGGTCTGTACTCTCATCTGTTGACAAAGCTGCACATTTAGTTGCAAAGCCTGGTTTAATGGTAGTATCCTTTGGCGTTATGATAACTTCTAAATGTGTTCTAGTTATCTTTTTGAAAAGTAATTTAGAAACACTGTGAATTTTTTCTTATTAAAATAAGTCTATATTAATTTGTTTAATAATTACAGTCTATGAACAAATCTTTAAGGAGATGGTAGATGTCTCGTATGTCCTAACCTTTCAGCAGTTCAGGTCTGGTGGTCACTGCTGGTCACACACTGTTCCCCCAGCAAAGTGTACATGGGCATGAGGGAATTGCTTGTCGACCCATTGGTAGTGAAGCAGGTGACCTGCATGAGCCCATGCTCCCATCTTCTGTGTCCCCTTCCCTTCCCTTCCCTTCCCTTCCCTTCCCTTCCCTTCCCTTCCCTTCCCTTCCCTTCCCTTCCCTTCCCTTCCCTTCCCTTCCCTTCCCTTCCCTTCCCTTCCCTTCCCTTCCCTTCCCTTCCCTTCCCTTCCCTTCCCTTCCCTTCCCTTCCCTTCCCTTCCCTTCCCTTCCCTTCCCTTCCCTTCCCTTCCCTTCCCTTCCCTTCCCTTCCCTTCCCTTCCCTTCCCTTCCCTTCCCTTCCCTTCCCTTCCCTTCCCTTCCCTTCCCTTCCCTTCCCTTCCCTTCCCTTCCCTTCCCTTCCCTTCCCTTCCCTTCCCTTCCCTTCCCTTCCCTTCCCTTCCCTTCCCTTCCCTTCCCTTCCCTTCCCTTCCCTTCCCTTCCCTTCCCTTCCCTTTCCCTTTCCCTTTCCCTTTCCCTTTCCCTTTCCCTTTCCCTTCCCTTTCCCTTCCCTTTCCCTTCCCTTTCCCTTCCCTTTCCCTTCCCTTTCCCTTCCCTTTCCCTTCCCTTTCCCTTCCCTTCCCTTCCCTTCCCTTCCCTTCCCTTCCCTTCCCTTCCCTTCCCTTCCCTTCCCTTCCCTTCCCTTCCCATCCCATGTTTTTGGACACAGACCTGTAATGCTAATTTCTGTTCCATTCTGATCGCTGCTCAGGTTAGCTGAGACAAGAGGTGCCCAGCCCATCAGAAAACATACACTCTCTGCTGCCTGTGATGTCTTTGAACTTTTTGTTTCCCCTTGAAACAATAATGTGGAATATCATTCTTGAAAGGTTTGGTACACTTTATTCCTGTGTTATTCTGTGGCTCGATATCACATATTCCTATGTTACAAATTTTCCAAATGAGCTGAAGAGTTTTCAGATGGGGTGAAAGAGTCAAACGTCTCTGAAGTTTGGGAAGCATCAACCCCCAACCTCAGGCTCGCAGTGTCTCATTGCAAGACAAGCAGTCTTCTAAATATAGACATAGCTAATTGCTTCCTGTATTTTCAAAAAACGTTAACATTGGGGAATTCACTCGTGTTACTTTAGAGCTCTGTCCAGCTGGCAGCACCTTCACTTGAACCACAATGACAGCAGGTAATTGTAACAGAACAATCCTTGTCAAAACAAGAAAGATTTACTATGCCAGTGGATAATGAAATGAAACAACTCATGCAAGTAATAAAGAAAAAGCACTGCTGGAAAGATGGAAAGGCATATTCAGGTCTTTAAAGACTATAAAAGCAATATAGTGAAAGAGTGAGTTGTTGAGTATATCACTGCTCAACATTTCGGGACGAAAGGAGAGCTGCATTCACAGGCAGCATCTGTAGACTCGCTTCGCATCTGGGGAATGCTTGTTGTGCAATAGTGATGTTCATTCCCAGCATCACCAGCACCTCCTGTATCAAATCCTGTACCAGGAACTCTTCTATTCCAGAGTACTGGCAGTTTTTAAGACCAGCCTATGCCAAACAATGTAGAAAGTGGTGTATGAAATTTATTGTCTCCAGTCTTTCTAAATCCTAACAGTTAAAAGCGAAGTTTTGCTGTTGCCTTTAGCATTAGTGTTTTTGAACATTTATGTTTGAATTGTCTCTTTTATTCTCTTCCCACGGTTTACACAAATCTCTACACTTTTTTTTTTTTTTATTTCTACTGATTTGTTGGGTGTAGTAATGTGTGCTATAGAGGAACTCCATCAGCTCATTATGCCTTGTGTGCAAAAGTCTGTCCTAGATATATTTGTTTTCTATTTTCCTGAAGCTGTCCTAGTGCCATTTTAGGTGAAAGAGGAAATAAAGATCGCCCATTTATCTATTGTACATTAACAATTATTTTATGTGTAATCCTTTTATACTTAATACTGCCTAAACAGTGTACCAAAGTCAGTGCTATTGCAGGACTATACTGGAAGGATGCTCAAGCCAGTCTTAAATTAAGTCTCACGGCTGCTGCCTGCAGCTTAGTGGTAGCAGCTCCAAGTATTTCTGCTCAGGCTGCCAAACTCACCTGAGAAGCAGTTAGCACAAAGCCAGATCTGCACTGCTGCACTCACAGCAGCAATTGCAGTACTGTCACTGTTGGCAGTGTGTGTATACCTTGATCTTTTCAGTCATTCCCCCTTCAGAAGGTTTGTCACCTAATTCTGAGCCCATTCATTAGAAGATATCTTTTGTCCTGGGAATAACTTTCCCATATGTTTATGTACACTTTTTTTTTTTTCCCCCAAGGAACATGCAAAAAACAGGTTCTTGGGTGCTCTAGAAATACTGCAGATCAAGTAAAAGGAAATATGTGCATGGGTAGCAAAGACTATCCTTTCACTTCATGTCTCTTGGTATCTTTTTCCTCTGGTAAACTGCAGTGCTATTTTCAAACTGTGCTGTGCCAAAGACCTTCCAATAGCAATAAACACATCCTTAGGAGCAGATTACTGCAACATTGCAAGAGGGGAATGGTGAAGGCAGCCCAGTTCCTTACCCTCTGAGCTTTCCTGTCCCTGCTGCTCCTGGAGTTTCTATTTTTATTTCTGCCCCTGGGAATGAGAAGCAAAACCAAGGGTTGTGTCTCTCATCTCAGTTGCACAATAACATTTCCCATCGGGTCCTCTTGTGGACTGAATTCTTATCTAAGATTTGGTGTCAGGGGCATTATTTATTATTTGCTATGTAATGACAATAATTTTTAATATTAATTGCTTTTTCTACTTCGTGGCATTCAGGAGTCAGAAAGTATCAAAAGAAACAGGAAAAGGGGGAAAGCCCTCTTACTTTTCTGTGGGTAATAAGCTAACTTTTCTTTAAAAGTTCATGCTATATATATTCTCATGTGTTTAGCTCAGGCAGCCTACATTTACTACAGAGACAGTGTCACTGCTAAAATCTTTACAGGTTTGCCTTTGAGAGAAGGTAAGATACCATACTATTCCTTAGAGGTTCTCGTTCCTTGACTGAGAGAATGTTTTACGTGTATTCATTACCTGCAGAAGCATTTATATAGATTTTAAGTCTTGCCAACTATAATGTTCATTACATTTGCATATGATTAATTGCACTTTGGCAATGCGTATATAATAGGATACAAGGTATAGTCAATAATATTTCACTATTTGGAGCATGTTTCACAAAAATAATTGCTTGCCCTATTTGTGTGTTGGTCTAACTAAGTCAACAGTCTCAAGGCATAGGGCAAAGTCAAACAAAGCACCTTCACCTATTTCTGGAAGACACCATTGGAGAAAATAGTTTGTATTGCTCCAGTTTCCTTGGATGAAAGTAGATGTAGAGTCTGTCTGTCTGTCCTTTATTCTCTTTATTTTGTACCCCTGCTCCTTCTTTCTCCCTGATGTCTCTTGTTGCTCCTTCACTCATGCAGGCATCAGTGTTATGTAGTTCTGTTGGGTGCAGTAAGAAAGATGATATATACATTTATGTAGATATTTACAAGTAATAAATTGGACAAAGGGTGCTTGTACATGTCACCACTTGGAAGTTTTAGTCTGCTCCTGGTAGCTGTTTTCAGATGAGACAAGAATATGGTCTAAAGACGTAATTTTTCTTCTTTGTTTTTTTTCCTGCAGCACTTCATGTAATTCAATAAAGCTAGGAGTTTGTTTTATTTAGTGTCAAAAAGTGATGTATTTTAAAATTAATCTAACTTAGACTTTGAGGAGTTTCCAATGGCAACTCCTTAGAGTGGAAGCACATGATGGAGAATGTTTGCAGAGCATTCCGCTGGTAGCTGTGTGCCCTCAGTACTCACAGATTAAATGCCTACATGGCCTTTTAGTTGCTGTTACATTATTAATGTGGAGTGTGGTGAAAAACTCTGCTGGAAACATGCAGAATGAGGGTTGCTAGAAAAACATGGCTTTCTTGTCATGCCACTTTTATATTTGCTTAAAGATGCTTTTGCAAGTATCTTTTTATGAGAAGAAAATACAACAATTAGATGAACCAGTCATCTGTCAGGCTGTTAGTATGGACAGTCAAAAATTAGTGTAATTTAGATACGGGCTATAAGTGCCTGGCAACCATGAGTTTAGATTGACAATGTGTATTAATTTGCCTGCAGTCTTTTCTGTACAAGTTGCTTCTACATCATATCCAAGATTGACACCATATGACCTTTCTCATGCTTGCAACAGTCAATATTCTCCTGTTAAAATCAAGAATTCTTAAATAAAGGAGAAAAGAGGCCTTAGAGTGCACAGGAGCTTATACCTGTCAAAAAGACTGCATACGAAGCATTTCATACGCAGGAAAAGAATTTCACAAATCAGTCCCATCTTTCGCACTGTTTAAATAGTCAGCTCATCCCTGAGCTGTGGCAACAGAGGGAGGAAGAACAGACACTGTCAGCAGACATAGCCCTATGCCGCACAAAAGTTTCATACAGTTTCTTTGTTTTTCTTGTCCACTTCATGCCCCTCAAGTGAAGAAATACAATGTTGACCCTTCCCAGGTCTGCAGCCTGCTACATCTTTTTTAGGGGTGCAGATGAGTGTTGGTCATGATGATCCCTGTTCGACATGCAACTTGCAAACCATGGAGTGCTTTCCCTGCCTTCTACAAGGCCCAAAGAACTGACTTTCTGGAATGGGTCTATATTCAAGAATGCCCTTTTCCAGTTGAACTGCCAAATAAATATGCTTCAGCTGATGCACACTCCAGGTCCACATTCAAAACACAACTAATTATTTTGGATATGAAAAACTGAAAAAAAAAGACATAAAAGAAAACTAAGAGCTATATGGAACTAAATGTTGTGCGTTATTACAGAATCAGTAATTCAGCACCGATCAGTCCCTTTTCTGAAAACAGAACTACCATTTCCTCTCTAGTTTCACCCATGCTATACAGGATTAGGAATCTTCTCTTTCAAATTAGCCACTGAAGATGGAGAAATCCATCTTTTTATGTAAATAAACAAAATCATAATATAACATGTTAGGTATGGATTAATATATTGGCAGAGGTGAGTGCAAGTCCCCTTCTTACTCCTCTGCCTGTGGTAATATTTATATTGTCATCCGTTTGTACTCTACTGGAAGAGCAACTTAAGTCCTCTGCCATTTATATTGTTCTGTAATTAGATGACTGTCTTCTTGTTGCTTATAAAAGTGCCTGTACCTTCACGTGAGCTTACAAACGTTTTGGAGGCCTTTGCAGAGAAAAAACCTTTGTATGAATATTTACAAGAAAAAAAGGCATTGTGAATATCAAAGCAAATTCCTAATGTCAAATTCAGGCTAATGCTTGGAAGTACACTTTGATGTTGTTGACCGAAGTCAAGCAAATGTTTTAATTAAAATGTCTTTGCTATAGACTTCGCAGAACCACAGATTCACAGAATGACCTGAGTTGGAAGGGACCCACAAACATCTTTGAGTCCAACTCCTATCCACAGGACAACTCCAAAATTTACACCATATATCTGAGGGCACACTGTTGGCTCATGTTCAACTTTCTGTCAGCTAGAACCCCCAGATCCCTTTCCACAGGGCTGCTCTCCATTCTTTTGCTCTCAAGTCTGTATATGTTGCCATGTCCCAGTTACAAAACCCGGCATTTGCCCTTGTTAAACATCGTGTGGTTGGTGATTGCTTAGCTGTCCAATTTGTCCAGATCCTTCCGCAGGTCTCTTTGCCCTCAAAAGTGTCAACAGCTCCCCCCAAATGGGGGATATGTGTGAAAAAGAGACATTTGTGAATCATTGGATTGCCAGGCAAGACATGAAGGTAATAGGAAATACAGTACTGTTTGATGGAGAGACATTAAAAAGCAGACAATGCAAGTGACCAGGTTGTAGCTTCTACTCATGTCACAAACAAAGCTGGACTGACCTGGTTGGCCGCTATTTTAAAAAGAGGCAGAGAGCAAAAATGTTTTCCGTTCCAGCAGCAACCCCAATCAGCCTGGGTTTGTCTGGTTCAAGTCACAAGAGAGAAATGCCCTTTTATTTCAAGGATTGCCCAAGTACTGAGCACCTCTGAACAGATGAGACTGTACAGGGGTACTACATGATGTGTGCTATTTTCTATTTAGTTCTTTCTAAAATGAAATCTGAAACACCTTCTGCTCCATGTTGCACTTATACTTTGTAAATTGTCCCCATTAGTGGAATAACATCAATAGAAGTCCACTGCTGACAGCCATTGCCAGGAAGCTGATCAGATGGCATGGAAAAACAAGAAATGTGGCCTTCTTACAATATGAAGATGAAGAAGGGAGGCCAGGGAGCTGTGTTTTTGGTGAAATGTAAAAAGCCAAGTTTGCTGAAGTCAGAAATGAACGTAAATCATTCAGTCTCGTGTGTTCTGTTTTCTCTGTATGTGTGCATGCTGTAACCTACCATTATTCCCTATGAAGATGCTTTGTTGGGCTGTCTTCTGCTCCACTGCCGTCACAGGCCATTTCCAGAGGGTAGAGGCATGAAGTTTTTCCTCAGGCCAACCTGAGGGCCGTGTTGGATTGCACCTGGGTTCCACTGGGCAGCGCTAAGTAGATTTGAGTGCTAAGTGAGACTGACATGTTCCAGGAGTGGGGTCTGGGAATCTCTACAAATACTGGATAAACTGGGTGCTGAGCACTCCAGAGGCAGGTGACAGTTTTGTCCTGTCTATAAGCAAGACCTACCTTGAAGACAGGAAACTGAAGGACTTTCCCATGTGTTTATACAGCAAAGTTGTATATTGATTAGTTACATTGGGTGCAAAGGTTATAAAGCGCTTTGGGTATTTACGGTAAAAAGAGGTAGGAATTACAAGACAGAGAGTAAAATGATCAAGAGTTATGCATACTCACATGTAAGAAATCTTTCCTGAAGAGCACAGCTGAGCAATTAAAAACACTCCCACTCCTCATTATAAAATGTGAGTGCATTTTGGAATTTGATTCAGGGGTCATTACATCAGGAGGCATTTGCAGTACCAAAAGCACCTTAAAACAGTGTTAATGCCTGCTGAAGGAAAGCCGACATTAATCCCCTTGTGTTGGGGTACAGGGAAAAATACCCTCTTCTCCCTCCTCATGGTAAGGTTCTGTGTCTGACCTCTGTTGGTTTCTTGTGTTTCTTGCTACAGAATGGCCATTGTCGAAGGCAGTCTCTTTCACAGCGTCTCCTTCATGCTGTTTTATAACACACCTCTTGATCTCTCTCTCGTGTATTTTTTAGGGTCAGAAAGGAAGATCCTTGCTTCTGAAGTGCAGGACTTGCAGGAACCACAACACATGTCATCTCTGAGGGGCAGTGAACATCATTGCAGATTCCTGCCAGAGTGTTGATACCTTTACATCAGAACTTATTTCAAACTGTACATCAACTTTAAGGATACATTTAAGGAGCACAATTCATTGAATGATATTTTAAATAAAGAAAACCTGATTATGTTCTATAAATATTAATCTCAGAGTGTAATTATGCTACTACTCTTATTATATTACACTAAGCCTGCTGGTGTTGCAGCATTTAAAATAAGTGCTAGATGATTTAATTTGTTCTTATTCTCTTTGTAGAAACAATCTTCAGCCTGAAACAAGATTGCAATTTGCTGATTAAAAAAGTATCAGCTAATCAAGTGAGATAGAGGAGTCTTTTTTTTCACACTTTTTCCTTTTTATTTACTCTTACTAAATGTTTCTTCTCTGGAACGTTATACCTTTTTTACTCTTACTGGTTAATTGTCATTTATGTAATGTTCTTAACCCCATTCATTCAGAAGGTATCACATGTCCAGCGCACATGGTAAAGGTTTGATTTGTAAGTGCTAGCTTTGGGAAACTACCCACAGTGGCAGCATTCCCTCAGGACGCAAGTTGTTAAAATGAGTTCTGATGGAGTAATGTTTCATATTTGTTTTATTGGCTGCATACGTGACTGGTTGAGAGACACTGGGGAAGAGGACTGAGAGAAGTGGATTGTATTTAGAGATAGTTCTGCATCAAAACAATCAGGAACAGCATATTGGAACTTAACTTCGGTAAAAATACTGTGGTGTCACTTGATTGATGAGGGCATCAGGCTCTTCTCTCCATTCATGGAGGAGGAGCTCTGTGTGAGATATGAAGAAAAGGCAAATTCAATAGCATGGATAGGGCCATAGTGGATTTTGCTAGAGTAAAATAATTGACTTGAAGCTGGTCTTTTCTTTCTTCAGTCCAATGGAGCAGTGGTGGAATCTATGCCAAGAGATGTGTTTTCCATCATATCTCATTCAGTTTAGCATCTCATTAGTTGCAATCAGATTTATTCACAGCTCCTGCCTGTGCTATTAACGATCTGTTCTTCACAAATAGCTGAAGTGGTAAATGAACCTATACCTACAAAGAAAGTAAGATTTTACTTTTGAATAGATGCTCTTATAGATATTCATGCACTATTCGTGTTCTGTGGCCCGAACTGTTTTTCAGTGCTCACACCTAAGCCCTTCTTGAAAGCTAAAGACATATTATATGGAAAAGAAAAGTGAAACTGGCCCTGTGGAAGTGTCTCAGAATCAGTTGGCTTGTTGGCATGGTGGAGTATCTGAGGCTTTTAATCTGTCTTTTTGCTGGGCTTTTCATTATCTTTCCTTTCCCATTTTTCTCCCCTCGCATTCACTGTCCTATATATGCCTTCTTTTATCATCAAACCAAAATTGCTCTGAGAACTGCAGAGCACTTCCCCTGTAAGTCATCATTTAGCTTTTACATATCTTTAACAAGTGATGACTACATGTTCACATACAAATGGGCAACCTCACTGGAGGGCCTTACCTTCAAAGTGGACTTTGACTCAGATGTGAGGGCAAGTTAAATCTAAATGAGTGGCAGGTAAATACCATAAAGCCATGCGCATAAAACTTGAAGTTGTTACCACCGTGGTTGCTGTTTAAATTTCTTAGTTTCAATTTCTTTTGAGATAAAATAGCTTTATATGTCTTTGCAGAACACCTGGCCTGATGGAGCCTTGTTAATCATAGCAGCTTAGTATGTGGCACACAGCAATGAAGAGAGATCAGCACAAACAGTTGTTCAAGTAAAATGAGAGTTGCACAAATACTTGCAGGATGTAAAAACTCTGTGGATGGGCTTAGGAATATGTGACAAAGATCATAGTAAATGTGTTTTCCTTCCTTCTTTAAGTGTTTGCTAATATCTGTGTACCAAACCCTATTTTTTTCTCATGGAATAGTTTGAATATCCTTTTATTAATCATTTAAAGAGTAGATTCTTACATGAGGTTTAGTCTGCTCTGAAGACATGGTTATGAATGGAGAGCAGTATAGCAATATGCAGCCTAACGGTAAATTAATGAGATGTAGTGATCTGGCTGTAGCAGTGCCAAACACAGCCCAGTGTAATAGTCTCTGGTGATCCACGCCTTTTAATTTTAATGGAAAATAATCAGGCAAATTACTTTAACTGTAAAAACTTTAAAATAAGAGAATTGAAAGTATCTTAACTGTTACTTACCATTGGCTTTGCAGCACATATTGTTGTTAAAACTAGGTAGTTTCAGCTTTATGATGGCAACCTAGTGGTGATAGGTGAAGACAGAGTGCTTTCTTAGGGTCAGTTATGCTTTAAAATATAATCAATGTAATAAGTGGGTGCAACTGCAGTATATATATTACATTACATGTATATATTACAAACCACATAGTAAATTAATGCATTTGATCTTTTGCTCAGGGAGATCCTAAGTGTCAACTCATGGACAAATTTCCATTTTCTTTTAAGAGCAGTTTGTCATTTTCTTTTGGAAAGAAAGATTTTCCCAAAATTCAAGCACATTTCCTTGCTGCAGTTAAAAGCTGAATGAGCAAAACTATTTTTCAACTAATAAATCCTCTAAAAAGGAAATCTTATTAGTGTAATGAATACATTGAATGGCTGTTTGTTATACACAATTAACCTCCATTAATTGGAGTGGAGTGCTCACAGAAGAGGTATTGTTTATTTGACAGAATGTTTTTTGTGAAGAGAAGATGACGTTTCAGAGAACTTGCCAAAATAACTCCATCTCTGGCCGATGGCACTAAGTGACCATGGGGGTGGTGCAAATGAAAGCTGTCTGTAGAGTTGGAGAAGGATTTTGTGATACTGAATGATCACATGGTCAAACAACAGGTGAAATTGAGTGTTGACGGGTAGAAAGCAGTACAAATGGAGATTTTCTCCTAGCTTTACATGCACAACAGGGGGGCCTGACCCAATTATTACTGCTTGGGAAAGATCTTGGGCTGTAACAGGCAGTTTTATGAAAATAGTAGTGTTCAGCAGCAGGCAAGAGGTGAAAAGAAAAGAGTCTGCTTGGAATTGCTGGCAGAGGTGCGAAGAACAAAATAGAGCTCCTCGTTGTGTAGTGGTGTAAATCCTCAGCTCAGCTGTCTGTTGTATGTCAACCATTGTTCTCATGTCCTGGCTCAGAAAGCGTCTCTGCTTCCTGGCTGCCTGGTGGGACTTCGAGGCTCTCAGCCTCTGGGCTGCTGTGGGGCATGTGTTGGTGACCGGACTGATATTGCTTGTGTGTGTGGACTCTGGTCAGCTGGTAGGATTATGTGTAGGTCCAGGTAGACATGCAGGCTACAATTCACTCACCGATACCTTCCTTACTGTCTGTATGTTGTGTGCTCACAGTCCCGATTACTTGCATTTTAACAAGCGTGCCCGTGAAATGCCAATCAGGTGCAAACCAGCATAGGCATTCCTCTGTGAACATGAGGATCAGAGCAGTGCAGTAATTCCCAGAGCTGGGGGCCACTGCTCCCTGCCATGAGAAGCAGTGACCTCAAAGGGGCTGAGGGGAGCTTGAAGCCCACCACCTGATACCTCATCTGACTTCTGTCAGTGTACAGGTTCACTGCCAGGTCCAGTTCACTCATTGGGGCGGTATTTTGCAGAGTTTGGGAATGTTAATGTACAGGGATAAGACAAAAGCAGGGTGTTACATTTCCATTGGGAGCAGAGCCAGGGAGATGTCTAATCTTACTATCCAGATATATCCTTGGGGAAAAAAAATGTTACTGTCTCTGTCTGCCTCTGTTTAATTTAGTGGCTGTTGGGGACAATTGCTCAGTCATAAAAAGATGAGATTCAGAGACCGGAGCCTTGATGCCACAAGCTTTCCTGCTTTCACAAGGTCTGGAGTCTGACATATACACAGTGGAAAGGAGAAGGTACTAATTACTACCTCTTTGATACTGATTTTGCATTTTCCTCTGCTGCTGGACCATTTTACTCTCAGCTTTATGATTTTATTGGTAGATTTGCGCAGTTTCTTTCTCTCATGTTAATTTTTCTGTGTTTGTGAGATGGAATTGATGCTGCTTTTAGGGTTCGCTGCTGTTTGTTATCATCACAAACATAAGGAAGGCGTTATTATCTTTTTAAAACTTGCATTATCATTTACTAGTGCAGTCAAGTCTTAGGCATTCTATATCAGTATTGCTGCCTACAGTGAAACCGATAAAATACTAATGAAAAATGGGCCAGTTCTAAAGTGCTGCAATCAATATGCAATACTTCTTACATGTTAACCTTTACCATATGGATTTATTATCACATTTGATTTACACCTAATAAACCAAGAATCTGCCTCTAGAGTAATTCCTTCTTATTTTTGTGGGGAATGGAGCATTTTCTGCTTCAGATGTTACACAGTGTTACGTCACACTTTGCTCAAGGAGCCACCCTATGGTCCCATATGTCTCCCCTTACCCAATTAACCTGGCTTCAGCAAAAAGCTTCCTGACTTTGGTTATCTGCCAGGCAAAACTGGATCCCTTGTTCCAAACTCTGCTTGTAGTCCTGATGTTCTAAACCTGGGGAAAAATGATCTACCTAAACAGAAGTGCTCTGAGTTTACTGGAATGAACATTTGCTCCACCATCTCTAGACTTCTTTGTGATGTTTTAACCAAACTCATATATTTCTGGCTGTGATCATGAGATTTAGTCTGCAACTTTGACAATTAGAAGTGGACATCCTGCTTTCCTGATTTGTTAGCCTGTTCAACCCTACTCATTTCAGTGGGATCGTGCAAAAGGTGATTCCAGGGCAAGTCTGGCCATCTGGGCTAACTGCAAGCCCGCATGCCTCAATAGTGCGTAAGTGTTTTCCTGGAGCTTACTACGTAAGAAGCATACCCAGCATATCCCATGACTACTTCCTTGGAGACAGTGGTGCAGCTATATGATGGAATATGTTTACAACCAGTACATCTTATTTCAAACCCTGTGTCTTTTTAAATGGGTGTTCTGTGTTTTTCCTCTTCAGTGTTTTCATTTGTTTCTTTAGGTTGTAATACTTAAAATGTCGACTGTACTAAGAAGATAAGTAACAATTTTATTCTATTTGATTAATAAACATTTAACCCCAAGCCACCAAAGCTGTGGTAGCAGTGGAAGGCTACTTCCAAATGATGTTAACACGCACATTACAAGATATATTCTTCCCTGATATGCCAGGGGCCTGTTGCCCAAGTAGAGGATACTCTTGGGCCCTAGCAAAGGACATACCACAAGTCCTGATATCTGCATTGTTTCAGAACAATTTTTCCTACCTACAAATCCCTGTCTATAAATGTAGTACCCACAAGGAAGAAGGTCCCTGTCTTCTCCAGATGTTGATCTCAAACACTGTGAAAGCAGCATGTGTAGACAGAAAACCTAGAGGCAAGTGGGAAAGTTGTTTTGCAGCCTGCTGATACCATATTTATGTGTCAAGCCACAGTACTTGGGGACACAGAATGTGTGTGTGGGAAACTGTGGTAAGATGAGGACCTTGATGGGTAACGTTGCAGAATTGGAGCAGGCCAAAGACATCACATTTAGCATGCATGTACTCTGAGAGGTCAGGCCCCAAGAACTCCAGCCTCTCAGCTGTATTCAGATTTCCCTGTCTAGAGAGCTAATTTACTCCATAGCAAAGACTACGTAACATATATGCGCCCTAGACAACTGGGGCAACCAGAACCATGGTTGAAAATGAGGAGTGCTCCTCCTGGACAACATAGATGGTCATGTCTGTACACCCTTCCAGGATGCTCCTGCCTGAGATCAGGCAGCACCCAGTGAAGCAGCTGGAACAAGAGTTGTCTCACACATGCAGCCAGGAGTGACTCCATGTGTTCTCCGAGAATAACAAATCCTCTCATAGACCTGTCTCAAGTTGCGGACTTCCCTGCTGGTCTGCTTGAGATGGGAATCTCCATGGATTTTACCTACTGTTTTGAGGTGGATTAACTGCTGCTTCAGAAGTTCCACACTTTTTGTGGGCTTCAACTTAATTCTTTTCTGTTCATTCACCTTCTTCACTTCCTTTAAGAATGTTACTGATTTTCTCCTCTGTAGGGCTTACACCCCTCTACAGAATAAAAAACAAGAAGAACTAGCTTAATTCCTAGCATACTTATGTATTCTCTTTTCTTCCAGATACCTCTGAGCTCTGTATCACACCTGACCGTGCACCCTGTTAGGAGTCAAAAAAGTTGTGAAGATAGTACTAAGTCCCAATTATTTCAGTTGTGCTACTGAATAATAGACTGAAAAGCGAGATGCCTGGAGTGCATCAAAGGCCTAGTGAAGGTCTACAGAGATGCCTGTGTTATTTTAGGAAGAAATATGTGCTGCTACAGTAATGTATAACTACTGCATTTAAAGATCTATAGCATGAAGAGAATACAGGGTGCTTCTAGTGATGGGAGCATAAGCGCATCCTTGGCAGAGGAATAAAGTGACTAGCTACAAAGCGTAAGATATTTCCATGAGGGAAGATGATAATCAGTCAGAGAGGCACTATAAAACGGATAAAGGATGGGATAAATGTAGATGGAGAGGAGCCATAGTTTTAAGGTGCTGGACAGCAAGGTACCTCTGTGAGCTGTGCAAAATCCTGCACCCTGTGCTCCATCTGGGGTCTGCCCTTGGCAGAGAAACCTGGGGAAAGGTCTTGTGTTGAGCCTGGCAGCTGGGTAAGGTGAAATGTGTGTTGTCCCTGCAAGACAAGGGTTAGAAAGAGGCTTGGAGCTACCCACCACGATGGGGAGCTGCTCTGAGGATGCCAGGAATCTCAGTGGTGCCCTGGGTGGTGATGGGGCAGAGAAGAATGCAGGGGAGGCAGTTTTGGGAAGATGACTTCAGATGTGGCTCTGCTGGGCATCTGCAGATCATGGCAGCAGCTCTCCACCAGATGCAGTACCAGTACCTGCTGAGCCTGCACAATGTGCAGCTGGGTGCCACTGTGTTTAAGGAGTTTTAAATTCCTCCCTGAAAAAGCAGTGTGTAAAAGGGCTTCTGCAGGTTTGAATTGGTCCTTGCTTGACAACCAGGAATGGCTCCTGTGTTCTGCAAGAATAACAAATCCTCTCACAGACCTGTCTCAAGCACATGGGATATTGCCGTGACCTTGGTGTCTCTGAAATCAAGTGTGGGCTCACAGTGTGAGAGCAGAAATAGGTTTGAGGTGGCCCCTTGTGCCTCTTGTTCCCTCAAAACTTCTCAGACAGGCAGTGAGGACCAGGACAAATACTCCAAAAGCACAGAGGCTGGAGTTACATGAGGTAGAGCAGTAATACTTAGGAAGACATTAGCGGGACCCAAGGTGCTGATTGTACGTATCAGTGATGAATTAATCCTTTATGGACAGGAGTGGGCACAGAAAAAGCACACGGGCAACCAGGCAAGCTCTGCACAGCTTTTGTGGTGAGAGGCAGAAGCCATTTCAAAGTGATAAACAGCCCGATGCTGTGTTGGCGTTAATGCAACCGCTGAGAGAATTTCTCCTATGTTAATCTATGAATTTCATAGTCCAACACTCCATTAATTATTTACAGATTTATAGTTCTTCCTCCTCCCTCCCCCCCAGCATCTGGCTGCTGTATATAAAACACACAGTTGCAATTACAAAATGTCATCTGAAAAACTATCACCACTCCTGTCTCCTGCTGCTGTGCGTCAGGGTAGCAAGCAATTACAGACTTTGCATGGTACCCGTTGGCTTGGCATTTGTATGCTCAGAAACCCCGACTGAGCACCCAGGGACAGACCAGTGCCATCCAGGGCCCACCCCACGCTCAGTCTCAGCTTGTACCAGAGCTGTTATCAGTTGCTGTGCCGGGGCACAAGATGGGACCCATGGGCAGTGACTCTTTCCTCCAGCATCAGTAACAAGTTTCTGGTTTCTGTTTCACCTCAGGGGGACATCAGTGGCTTTGATTGTCCCTACTCTTCATGCCAGAAATAGAAATAAATCAGTTCATATATTCTGAATCTTCTGCATCCTTTCCTCCTGTGTTCAGCTGTTTGTTACACATGGGAGCAATAATCCCACATGTGGCAATTTGTTCCCCTCAGGGTCTGTGTTTTAGGCTATCATCTCCGAGCTGGAGTGGTGTCACTGCCTGTGTTGTGTAGGGGTATCTTTTAAGTGATATTGTGCAAGAAATGTTATGGTTATTCTTTTTTTTTTGCTGCAAGTTATATCTGAGCTGTATGTTTCATTGACTGCAGGAGCTGGGATCCTCTGGAGCTCTGTGAATGGAAAGGCAGCTCCAGGAGAGTGGCCCATGAGTGCAGTCTATCTGGCTATAGGCATCTCCAGATGTAGTCCTAGGACTTCACAGAAAATGGGCAGCAAAGCACTGCTACTGCTTTGAGAGATTCAATGAGAAAAGCAATCTTCTGAAGATAAATGTGTAGCATATGCAATAGAAGTTTAGGAGGGTAACTGGTACCTCTGTAACGGCCAGAAGCAAACGACTATCTATAAGAAAGTACAGCGCATGCTTACGGCTACCACAGCAGGTCATGCACGTTATGTTTTCTGCCAGACAAGATTTCTCTATGTGTTTCAAAGATAGCCCCAAGAAAGGTGTTTTTCAGTGGTCATGATGTGAAGCTAAAAATGCAAAGAATAAAAACTGCAATCACTGGTAGAAGTCAACATTCACTACCTGTTATCACATTGTGCTTTCTAATGTGTCTCTATTGTTTCCACACTGTTTGCTGTGCTGGAGTGCAGAGATCTTGGTTCTGGCAGTTACTTTCATTGCAGTGTTAATGGAGGGTCCAAGAGCCTCACATTCAGCCGATACCTTGTTCCTCAGTGTGACAGCAGAGAATTTAGGAGCAGCTGCCTCATATTATTCTATTTTATCTTGCAAGTGCTTCAGTTGGGATGTATTATCCTGCAAAACTCTTTGTCATCTTAGCACTTCTGCCTCATCTGCTTTTGTGGTCTCATTGAATATATTTGTGGTCCAGGTGTTACTGCTGGCATCTTTGTGTTTTTCTGAAGCTGAAGGATATGACTTAGGTTGGTAGAGATATACTTCTTTTCTTTGTCTCCAATATATGTTTAATGATTAGTTTTAAAAGATATGCCTTGCCTTAAAGATTTTTGCAGAACAGGTCTGATACTGTTGACAAAATTCGTATGTAATAGTCTTCAATGGCTGTGTCAGTATGTCATAGTATTTTACAGAGATTCTATTTAAGTGTTGCCCATTAACTTCCCAAATATTTTTATGTAATTGTTTCACTTACACAATCATTAACAGATTATTAAAAAAAAATCCACAAATCCTGTTTCTAGTCCAGGCAGGTTTGCAAGTGTTAGTTAGTTCAATGGCAAGAGCTGAGTCAAATCTAAAATCCTTGAATAGCAGCTTTAATCGTACACTAAAAAGAACTACACAGATAGATACTCTTTGCACCTGTCAAAACATCTATAGTAGTCATAATTTTCTGTATTTTACCACATTATTCAAGCCCTTCAAATCAAGTCTTCCGCACAGAAGAGCTGTGCCTCATGATGCCATGGACTGAGTAGGTGAGATAAGCCCATTTTCCTCTAAGGAAGTGTTTCAGTAGGAGAAATAATCAGTGGAGAAAGACAATAATTTCCTCAGATTCAATGCTTTTGTTAGTTGACTGTCATCCTTCAAATTCAAGAGTTCTGTCTAGAGGAATCCTATTTAATGAGCTTGGTTTTGCTGGCCTTTTAATGTGTGTCATGTTTGCTGGCTGAAAATAGATAAATTAATTCCCTCCCCCCCCTGCCTCCAGCTTTCTTTGTT
Source organism: Cuculus canorus (assembly GCF_017976375.1). Lineage (NCBI taxonomy): Eukaryota > Metazoa > Chordata > Aves > Cuculiformes > Cuculidae > Cuculus > Cuculus canorus. Next base: position 90,002,368 of record NC_071401.1, read on the forward strand.
CAATACCTATGAATTCCATTGTTTCTCCTGGGCAGTTTGTGAAACAATGTTTAACATCAGTATTCCCTCCTTACACTTATGATATTATAGAGCATGCTGAAGAGAAAGAGAAATTCTGTTCATGTCTGGTTGTCACTAATGAATTAGTAGCCCAGAAAGTTAACAAGGTTCAGATTCTCCCATCAACAGAAATAAAACATATCCTTAAGCAAAAAAATACTTAGAGTAGCTGAATAGACTCTTGCAACAGTGAAACTATGTTAATAATATAGAAAATATTGAATGCAGACATACCCACTGAGAAATATTTCTGCAAATAGACATAAATCTTTGTTCAGTTTGTTTTCAGAGTCACTGTTATCAAGTCTTTCTCTCTTAACCTGTAGAGAAATCTGACAAAAAAAGTCCAGCTGAAATGCCAACACAAACAATTTGCTATTATCTTGGGGTTAGGAGTTAAATACATGTTGACTTTTAATCTAATGCACTTTTTAGGACCTTCTGCAGCTCAGATACTCCAGTTTATCTTTTCTAATATCCTTTGTTTGTCAGACAGAGATAAAGCACTTTGGTAATGTTTAATAATGAAGTTTCATATCTAAAACTGTACTAGAATGATCTTTGCATTCAGATGTGTGGGATTTGCCTAAGATAGAAGCCGAATTTCTAGATGTCAGAGAGAAAAGTTTTAGCTCTCAAACCCATGTTAACACAAGAGTGGCATGGTGCAGCCAATGGAAATGAGCCAAAGAAATCTCACTGTTTATGCTGCAAAACCTGAATTTTGCTATTGTAGCTTAACTTGATTAAAACAAAGCAAAGCAAAACAAACCAAGCACACTTTAAGCTTTCCTGTGACTCTACTTTCCCAAGCAAAATTAACCATACCTTCAAAATTCATACCCAGGCTAAGAGTATAACAACATTCCCATGCTGCATCATCTTTACTGTGTGGCTCTTTTAGCAAAGCCTTCGCACTGAAGTTCTGATCACTTTTTAAAGAAAACCCTTTAATGTGTCCTTAAAAATAACTATAGCAGATGTGTAACGTATGTGGGTGCTGTACTGGAAAACTGAGTGCAGGGCAGCAAAGCTGAGATTGTAAAAGCAAGTTGCTGAGGCTATGTCTGAATGGCTTAGTAAAAGAAAACTAAGGAGGCACTGCAGCTAAGTTATGCGGAACTGTCTGAATTCATACTGCTTAAAGCTAGGCCCTTAGTAGCAAATCTGTGTTGGAAACACATAATTGAAGCAGTCCAAAGCAGAGCTTGCAAGGCATTGACGTAAGAGTTGGCTAATATGAATGATGAGAAGGCCCGTGATTGCACTGGATTCTTAGTTATCTCTACTTTGAAGTAAAGACTTCCTTTTAATTACATGGTTCATGCAAAAAACGCAGGTACTTTTGAACATATAAACAATCAGAATTCAGCTGAGCACAGCAGGTAAACTGCATTTCTTTTCTTAGTTATATTTTTTTTTCTTTCAAGCTCAAGGTAACATGAATTAATTTTTACCTAATTAACTAATTTTAGCCAATTAATTAGGAGCCAGATCATATTTCTGATTTTCAACCAACGACTTATTTCTATTTTGATTATGTTGTAAATAAAGTAGGATTTCTTTACAGTGTTGTCTTTAGTTTCTTTTTTCTGCACACATTTTCTGAAATGTTTAATGTCATTATAAAGACAAATTAAGATCAATTTCATAACCTCAGGCTTAAATTTGTTTGTATTTTAGTGAAGCCACATTGTTGTATGCAATCACAAGTTACTTTATCCAATCTGACACCTGCCATCTTGTTTACGTTAATGTTGACTTTAGAGTTTATTGTAGTTGTCCTCAACTTTCTCTCTCTTCATTTTGTAACTAGCTTTGCAATTAGGTAATTTTAGGAATACAGCAGAGGCAAGATGTAAGTTTTCCTGAGTTTTACTACCTTTTATGCTGTGCTTCTGAGATAAGAACCATGTGGATGGTTCTGAACAACTGGATGCAATTAACTGTGATGAGAAGTTTGCTTAGAAGATATTTCATGTTCTGCTTAAAAATGTGGACAGCTTTACAAAGATGCCTAAGGACTGTTGAAGTCTTTTTCTTCTCAGAGTGTCGAGAATTGGCTAATTACACAGCAAAGCCATGACCAAATGGTTAGGTTTAGCCACTGAAGTGGCTGAGTGGACAAAGTCCTCCTTGGCCTTTTTTTGATTTACAGTTCCTTTCAACTTGCCGGTATAAGATGGACCCCTTCTACAGTGAATTTCATCCTTCAGACCTCAAAATTGTTATTCTTGGTTACCTTTCAAAACTCCTTCAAGAACTATTTCATAGCTGCCTCTGGGTCTGCAGGTGACAAGCTGAAATACACATCTCTGCTACCAGTGAGGAGAGCTGGTGACTACAATGAGTTTTGTATGGCAGATCTTGGGTGGTGAGATTTCTGAAGTAGACGTCTCAGTTAGGTATCTCAAGATAGGTGGAATGGGTACAGGATAAAACACAGAGGTAGAGAGTTGAAGAAAACGTTCATAATATTTTGAGCCAGTATTGGTGGAAGTAGTATATCCTTAATATTCCACTTGAAACAGGAGAAACAAACTCCAACAAAAGTCATCAGAAAGAAAATCTCAACATTAGCAACATTAATTTCAAAGAACAGGTCCTTCCAGTTTTTACTATAATCATGATCTGATGCTGTGGCCTTGTAGTTAAATGCTACTCTGTACAATCCGCACTAAAGCCCAGGGACTATATTCTTGTTTGCTCTTCATTCCGTTATTGAGGTGGTGAAATTGAGGTTCAGTACCAGCAGAAGGAGAAATGAATGGATATGTCCAAATGTATTCAGAGATAAGTTGCTCAATGAAGGTCGTCTGTTTATTTGCACATATATTTGGTTTACTCACTAAGCATGATTTCACCTCACAAGTAATAATATTTGCACAGTGTAATTTCAGAAAAGACTGTGATCCATAAAGAACTTCCCAAGCAAGATAACTGTAAAGCAGATTTAATTGCAAGAATTTATTGGTCTTCAGAACAATGAGGCTGCTTAATAAAGGTGAAATGACTACTAAAAATCCAGTAAGCAGACAGTGCAAAGTTTACAGCATCCTTAGTTTTACCTCCATGTCCATTACATGCTTACTGTGCATCAGCTGAAGTTCCTAACCAGCAGGCTCATGAAATGTCACTCCAGAGTATGTGCATTTGCTTTCTGCATGATGGCATTTGCGCTGAAACTTACTGTCCATTGAATGTAAAGTTGTGGCCTAAATTAATAACTGCAGAGAAGCACGTAAGTTTAACAATTTAGTTTAACAATTTACTTTAACAATTAAGTTAAGCACAATTTAAGTGCTCCCTTAGCTGGGACCCAGGAGCTGCTCTTTGAATGTCCCATGTCTGTGACTCATTATATATAAACCAAATTTTTTAAAGCAGTAAACAGATGATTGGTGCAAAGGGCAGCTTGTAGAGAAACCTCAGGAAGATGGACTGATGATTCCATAAATAGAGAGCGGAAAATGGATTTTTTTTCCAGTGGAAAGTGTATAATTTAATCAAAGTGGAAACATTGCATGGGAATGTGCTGTTTCAAACATATTTTTTCTTTTAGAAAATAAAATCAACAAGTATTTTCACTGCTGAGTTTTGGAGTCTTAATGCTTAAAGGGAAAGCTTTTTACATGAACGCACATATGTGGTCAGGCTATAGCTGGCATTTGAAGGACAATGAAGGAATTAGTGGAGGCTACCAAATACAGTTTATAACAAATTCCTTTCCTGGGAAAGCATCAGAATTCAAATGACTGCTTGAGCATATTTATTGCCAGCATCTGCCAAGAATATTCATAATATTCTTAGGCTCAAGGTGGGTTGCAGGGTGATCTTTGGAGGCTGAGGACTTCACTTTCATTAGATAGATACAAGGGCAGCAACAGCGAACTTTCATGGAAATTTGATTCATATAAGTCCCCAGACATATATAATGTATCTCCAGCCATCAAAATGTGACAAGATTAGAAATAGGATGGGTGATGTACTTGGAGCCTTTCTCTAGTCTTCTCGTGGAATTATACCAAGTGCAGAGATCACTTTAGTAACAAATCCTCCTCATGGATCCTGGCAAAAAATATTCCGTGTCTTCATAGTCAGTATGGCCAGTATGAAAATCTGTTCAATTTTGTCTATTTTGGACTATGAATGGGCAAAACTTGCAGTATGAAAGAATACAAATTGCTAATTTTGTGTTCTGTAAAAGCAGCTTCTCCTAAAACCTGCAATGTCCAGATATTTTCCTCTCATTGGGAACTAACCATGGAGAAGTACAGAGACAGACATGCTGAAGCATTCTAATGAAATTAATTTGAAAGCAAAAATTGTTCTGGAACCTTAAATAATGGGTTACTACCGTTACTGTATTATTATTTACTCACAGATCGTATGACTGTTTATTTTTGCCTTAGCGTAGTGTGGCTCTCCTAAGCTACAAAAGCAAAATATTGATGAGTCAGGTAGCTAAAACAAGATGCAGAATGCAGTATGCTTCAAATAATGCCAAACATTTTGTGTAAGATATATCTAATTACAAATTATTTCCCTACTTGGTAGCAGACAACATATGTCTCCACAAGTAGAGTACCTTTTCTTTAATCAGTTTTATTTACATAGTCTGCATCTGAATTCTGACCATGTAAATTGATTTTCTGTGGTATAGTTATACATGTTTTGTAATTATATATTGTATATACTTGGGTGACTTTCCCTTCTTTTAATCAAATTAATTTTGAACTCCTAATTCCTTACTTACCTTTTGGTGCTTCAAAATGACAAATGTAATAACAATAGTAACACAAATAACAATAGGGAGCTTCATCTTAGAAGTCCATTCAGACTTTAAAACATGGATAGAAGACAACCATTTTCACTTTTTCTGCATTTGGATTTTTTTTCAACTTCAGAAATCAGCTGATAGGATTACAGACGAACATACACCAGCCAGAAACTTGCATACCACCAGCTAACACTCCCCTGAAGTAACCCTGATGTTGTACACAGCATCTTGCAAATGGGAAGACTGCCCAGAGCAGAAGGATGACGGAAGTCTGTGAAACCACCAAGTGAAGACTTTAATCTCCAGATCTGAAACGAGTGACTGTTGCCTGTGCTTGCCTAAACTCTACTAGTGGACAAAGCCCAGATCCTGTGTTTGATCTGACATGTTCAACAGCATAGCCAGCTGCAATGGTCTTCTTTTGCTGCCCTGACACATTGCTCACCCTTCAGCACTGTTGGAAGAGGTTTTGTGCTTAAAAATGGATGTGGGTACTTTATATGAAAATACCCTCACAGGCCTGAGAACTTCTTTGGTCTTAATTCTCTCTGTTTGACATTAGGTACTTCATCTCATCTGTTTTGCTGGCTGCCTTGGAGAGATGGGTTTCTGTAATTGCTTATCCTCTAGGTTAAAAGGCAACAGTTAAGAAGATCATTTGTAGTATGAGTTGTTTTGCCTTGATACACATCATAAGGCCATTAAAATCTGAATGGCAGATGAAAATAGATGAAAAGCTCACTGGTACTACAGGTGCTGTGTTTTGACATCATTGATTGCTCATTAGCAATTTTCAAAGGTGAGCTCTCCAAAGCAGAACTGTCCTTTTAAAAAATAACCACGCCAGAGGATCTTCTAGCACGTTGTTAAGGTTTTTTAGCTTCTTGCCACTGTGTTTGGACAAGTATCTTTTCTTCTCCTAGCACCACACAGGTTACTCTCTGCAGCTGGAATAGCAGAAGTTGATCCCTCTCCTGCTCTTTAAAAATTTGCGTGCTCAATACCAATATTAAAAGCCATTTAGTATGGCTCAATGCCATATTAAAATGCAGGTTTATTCCTCTTCCAAAACATGTGGGAAAACCATGTTTTCCCCCAATGGTTTTCTCTACTTTTCTAATCATCTTCTCTGAGGTATTTTAAAAAATCATGTCAAGGATATTTAAAGCTAACAACAATGAGAAGGAGCAGAATGCCGCTAAGGCTTTAGATGTTCCACACTAGGTCCTTTTGGCGTTAACCAGTTAATCTCCACAGCACTTCCAGAACTACAGATTGTGCTAAAAAATTTGTTGTCTGGACCCCATCATATATCACTAAAAATCAATGCATAGAGATTCAAAGTAGCTGAATGCTTTATGTCGTGTGTGGGCCTAACCAGGATGAAAGTGTAGGAACCAAGGATGTGGTTTCTGGTCTGACTTCTGGTCTGTGTGAATTGCTACAGCTTTTCTGTGTTTCCTGTTGCCTGAAGTTCTTCTGTGTATGCATACACATGTCAGAACAAAACATGGACATACACCAACCCCTCATGCATTTCTGTCATTTGTAAAAAGTCCAGGCCTGACAGGCAGAGCAGAGTCATGGTGTATTGTAGAAGACCAAAGAATGCGCACTACAGGGCTCGTATCCTGGGCTATGTCAGTAGCACCCTGCTAATAAGCCTAGGCACAGCCAATTACTGTAGGGCAAGTCCTTTTTCCTTTACGTTTTTCCCCGTTTTTAATCACCTCCTATTTTTTCATTTTAATCGCTGGAGGACAGGGAGAACAAATGTTGCTTAACAGTGTGGACAAAAGCATGACTTCAGCTGTTGCAAACCCAGGAGTGACTTGGTTGAACTTCTCAAGAAACAATAACTACAACCTTAAGGCAAGGCAGCACTATTCTGTATCCTTTGTAAATCCTACTCTGCCACATATCTTAGATATTTAAAATATATCTTAGAGATGCTCAAGAAGTGTATTAGCACTGTGCTTTCCTTGTATACATCAATATGTAAGACGACTAAGCAAGTTCCTGAGTTACCATGGAGCCGAACTGCACGGATCTTGGGAGACAGTGAAAACTAATAAAATGGAATGAGAGAATAACTCCCTGGGAGCTGTATTTCTGAAGTGCAAATAGCTGAACACCACATCAAATATACTTTTGCCCCTTTCTTAAAAGATAGTAGATGTGGATGAAATTTGCTGGTCAGATTCCGATGTTGGGCTCATCCATGATGTACAGCTGAGGTATGTTTTGCAGACGAAATACAGGCTATCATTTCCCCTGAGGTGAACTTCTTAAGCTTCTGTGTCTCTGTTGGACTTTGCTAGAACCTCTCAACTTGAACACATACAGTTTCTACCTCCTTTCATCCCAGCAAGCACCACCTCCAGCGCTCATCATCAGGGGTACCGCTTTTGCAAAGCAAAGTTTGAGCATCCATCCTGCTCTTGGGCACCTGCTGTGCAAGAGGAAGGAAAGAGTGTTCCCTCCTGAACAACCCAGAAAATGCAAGCAGCCTTAAGGAAGGATGGGATTCATTTTGCTAAATGCGAATACTTTCAGGTGAGCAGGAGGTTCAAGTCACTGGAGAGAAACATCTGCTTTTAAGCTTCTATTTTTGACTGAGATGAACAACAACATAGACCCCCCATGGTTGTATTGATTAGATTGCCGTCGATTATCAGACCTTTAGATGCCTGCTCTGCAGGGAAACATCAATTCTGCTGGGAAATCTCATGCAGGGCATTCTCATTCAGCAGCCTCTGCATAGGCTATCTGGTTGCACTGAACATTTTGTCGTAGAAGTTCATGTGGCCAAGGACTGTCAGATCAACAGTGTCCCCTCTTGCCATGACAACCTCTTCATATAAAAACAGTGAATTTTGCTTCTCCAAATCTGAATCTGGGTAAGGAAGATAAACTCAAAAGATGTGAGTAGGGACTGGAAGATCTCTGGAGAGAAGAATGTTTCATTCGCTCTTCACAGAAGTAAAATGTAAAAAAGCTTTTATTTTTCTGTTTCTTGTGGGCATTTTATAAATGAATGGATGGATTAATTTGTTTTCCAATGCAAGCAGCTTTGTTAGCCAATTTAACATAGATTCCTGTGTGTATTGGGGGAAATCAGCTGTACTCCATGGATTTTCACAAAATATCTCAAAAAAACTATGAGTAAATTCCACGGTGAGGCTAGAAATTACTTAATAATCTCAAGTAGATATTAGGAATTCTTGTCCCTGTGGATCAGGTCTTGCAGGAGAAGTAACCAGCTGATCAACTATTAACCATTTCTTTCCTATGAACAATTGGAAAATTGGAATTACTGAAATCTTCAAACCCCAGAATGGCTCACATCAAGGTTCTGGTTAAAACACTGTCTGTGTTGGACTTTTTGGTCACATGCAAGGAGGACACCAGAAACAGCCAACACTACAAGAAAGATGTTGGCTTATTTAACCAGTGCCTGTTTTCTTTGGGCAAGGAGATTGTTGGCTGGAGAGGGCAATAGGGTGCTGCTGCTGTTCAGCTGTGACCTTCTCCCTTCCCTTCAGGAGCTTTTCTCCTGGGATACTGTAGGTGGGAATAGGGGAGCTGCTTTTTGTGGCTGCTTATCCTCAACTTCTCCAGGACCAGTAGCTGCTACTTGGATTACAGTGGGCAGGATTGTGGCATTCCTGTGCTGGAAAATACAGCTATTGAGTGTTTGGGCAGTTGCTCTCCTATTTCCATGATCCACGAGCCACTTCAATGGGACACATGCCACAGGAGGCAGCAGAGCTCAGAAAAGCAAGAAAATCTGGTAAGACTTACTTGCATATGATTTTGGACTCTGGAAAATCTTCTGAGGCCAGCTAGCAACAGAGCCCTCTTACTGTTCAAAGAGCAAGGGATGGCAACAGTGTGCCAGACAAACCACTGGGATGCGTGGTTATGCCATGAGTGTGAGTTTGTGGGCTGTCGGTTTGCCACTTCAAGAAAACCTAGCAACTAAAGTGAGCTTACCTTGGTATGCTTTATTGCCCTGGCAATCACAGAGAATGCTTGAAAATGGAACAGAAAATATTATTTTTTTTTTAAATAAAGAGAAAAAAATGAAGCTATTTTTAAAATAAAACAATCAAACGAGATAAATATCTGCAACTCAAGTACTATTTTCTCTGGGATCTGCATGAGAAACTTTCTTCCAGGAAGGTGGATGTCTCAGAGCACCTGATCTTTTTGCAAAAAAATGGAAAAATACCTAAGTAAAGACTATGGCACTTTGTAAATTCTCCTGAGCGTACTGGCTTATCTTAAAAACCCTTGAAGGCTGTCTAACTATCTCAGGAAGCATCTAACCCTTCATTACTCTGAAAAGGAATCCTTCAAGACTCACTGAAACCAGTGAACTGGAAGATTATATTCATTGTAGTGGGGAAGGTCTGCTTGTGGAAGATCAATCTTCTGATAGCCAGCAGGACCCTGTGAAGAGGAGGAGGGAGAAACACAGTGCTATTTTTGAACTTCATAAAGCTTCCCCATAATCTGTCATGAAAATTGGTGGATCATGAGGGAGATCAGTTAATTTAGCTGGAGTTCAGCTGAGTTTGTTTTTCCTAGAGAAGAATTTTTATTGTGTTCATTAGGGATTTTTCAATTATTTTCAGTGAAGGAGATTATGGAAGTTCTCATCCTGTTCTTGAGAGCTGCTCCTGTGCAAACGAACAGCAAAATTCACTTTGCCTCAAACAATTTGCAAACTATAAACAAGTACAAAAAACATCAAACAGATTCAGCAAACAGGCTGGGGAAGCATAAAATAACAGCCAGACAGCTATGACCAGCATGAGATTATTATGATCAACAATCTAAATTATTATTGTACCTCCCTAAGTAGCCTGTTCTGGCAGCCCCATAATGTATGTAACTCTCTGTACCTTCTGCTGCTCCATATCTTTATAATTAGTTGCTGGTAATTTCTGTTTTCATCACTGGTTTTGATATCTGGTGCATTCTTGATTGTTTCTTCTGCTGAATGTAGTCAACAGATAAAATTCAAATTCACAGTGCTTCCAGTTGCCTGGGTTCTGCAGAAGTTTTTAGTTTTAGTAGTTGGAAAACAGTCTTGATTTAATTTTAAAATAAGTAATATACAATTAAAATAATTTAATTGACCATCAAAAAGCTTAACTTCAAAGGAATTAAAAACCTCTCTAAGATATGTTGTCACTTCATAGTCCATTTGCTATAATTTAAGCACTTTTATCAGCAGAGAATCTTACCAAAGGCTTCATGAACACGAGAGATGATTAAAAATAAAAGATCAAAGCAAGCAAAGAAATCCTGTTAACAAATTCTAGCAAAAGGGGATTGTTTTATAATTAAATATGAAGCCAGCCCAAACAAATCTGGGAACTCTGAAGTGAGATCCCACTGTAGCGTTTGGTGGGGTACAATATATATATATTGTGAAGACGTCTGTCCTGTTACCACTGGTCTGAACAGAAACCGTGCGTGGGGAGTCCCATTGAACCTCTCTTTTCTCCCACCAGCATTTTCTTTTTTCAGTGCTGTGCTTCCAGATGCCTTCACAAATCATCAGCTAATTCCATACAGTAAAGAAGCAGCAAGCTTGAAAATATTGCATTAAACCCCTCAGCTCAGCATCAGTACATGGAAGTGCCTGCTGGGAAGAGGGAGAACTTGATCAACTCTGTCTTTCATGACAGAGTAACAGTCATGTGGGGTCTTTAACAAAGTTCCTCATGCCTTCTGGAAAAGGTTCAGTAAGGAGAATTTGCACTATGGGTTTTTGTAAATCCTCTTGCTACTAATGGTACTTCTATTGAACAATTTTTTTGAGGTAAAGTAAAGGCTGAGACTAATTTGCCTCTGCCCATGGTTAAGCAATGCAAACTGCTTCCCTGGACTCAGAATAATAGACTGAAATATTCCCATTTCCTGCAGATGATTAAAAATAAACAGATCCGATCTCAGCTGAAAGAATGTAAGTCGAACAGGCCTTTATCTGGAGGGGAAAATAAACTCTGCTGATGCCTTAGATCTGGGTATATAAACAGCATCTTTTTTTTCTCCCAGGGAGGCATATAATGTGAGTGCATGGTTTGAATATCTTCAAAATAAACGGCTAATCACCCTTTCCGGCCTAATTAGGTTATGTTCTGGCCTCTGGCTCTAGGCCCCGTGCAAACTATTTTCACCAAAACAGTATTGAGGGAAGCCCTGCTCCTCTCCAAAGAAAGAGAGCCTGTCCAACTCTATGTTTGTTAGTTAACATTTGCTCCCTGAGGAAATCCAGCTCGGGGATTTTCCTTGTAAGCTTGGCAGATTCAAGGTGAGAATATTTTCGTTGCTTCCCCATGGGAACAAATGTAACCCTTTCTTCCTTGCAACAAATGCAACGAAAGGATGAGAAAAATCAGGGGTTTCCTTTTCCTCTCTTTTTTTTTTTTTTTTTAATCCTTCCCCCGGCATTTGAGCTTTTCTCCTGTTTATTGTGTGTCGCCAAATTGTAACTTGCTATTTTTTTTTTCATATGTGAGTTTAATAGCAGTACTACTGTCAGTGTCCACTGCAAATGGTGACTAATTAATCCATAAGGACTGTACAGGGATGCTGTTGTTACTGCTGTATTCCAGACAGGGAACTGAAGCATGGATGACTTGCTCAAGCTGACATTTTGCAAGTAAAGACCTGAGGGTGCAGAGTTGCTGACTAAAGCTTACGGACCAGACCCTGCAGCACTGGTTCCTTTATGGGGCTGCTGCATGTGCTGGTGTGCTTGAGCTGCGGCAGTGTGATTATTAGCAAATGGAGTTAATACTGAGAGAAATCAGTGGCAAAGGTCAAGTGGACTTCTAAGCTCTGTTTTATCAAGGCTTTCTGGGCTGCAGCATAAGGTCTGTAAAAAGAGAAATAGCTGACCAGATTCGGAGCATTTCTATACTTACATTTTTCTAGATTTCTCTTAAAAGTATGCTTATTCTTCTCTATAAAAACAGATTGTCCTAACTTTATTCCCCCTTTCAAAGTTTCTTTTCATCTTAAGAACAGTTAAATGTTCTGCAAGGACTGTTTAAACTGTAACTCACAGAGGTGCTAATTTTCTCTCCTCTCCTCTCCTCTCCTCTCCTCTCCTCTCCTCTCCTCTCCTCTCCTCTCCTCTCCTCTCCTCTCCTCTCCTCTCCTCTCCTCTCCTCTCCTCTCCTCTCCTCTCCTCTCCTCTCCTCTCCTCTCCTCTCCTCTCCTCTCCTCTCCTCTCCTCTCCTCTCCTCTCCTCTCCTCTCCTCTCCTCTCCTCTCCTCTCCTCTCCTCTCCTCTCCTCTCCTCTCCGATGGAAACTTTCAGTGGGGGTAGGGCGGAGTTGCTGAGGACCCCAGTGGGGCCCATCTTTCCCAAGAAGTTGTCTTTATGTGGGTACCAACCTGGTCATGACCAGTGCGGTTTCTTGGCCCCACTTCTATGTCTATTTGCTGTGGGAAGCAGTTACTGCATCCAGCACCATGTCTAAAGGCATAGACCCTTTTTTAGTGCCCTTTCTCCAGACTGAGGAGTGTTTGGCTGCGTTGTTGTTGACACAAATCCTGGAGTTGAGCCTTAGCTCTTTTGAGCCTCTTGGATGTATGTTCCCTCACAGTTTTTCTTGCCTGTGACTGCCTTTTAGTAACAAGAAGCCAGGAAGATAAGAAAAGCTGTGCAAATACATTTCTGGGCCACAGGCATTTAATTCACTAGGATGTCCTTTGAAGTAAGTGTTTATCTGTGCTGCCTGGTTTGGTTGCACTTCTCTGTAAGCCCTGTATTTGTTAGCCTGGGAGCCAAGGTGAGATACTCTCGCTGCCCTGGTGGCCGCCCCCAGGCACCCAAATCGTCCCTGCCGCTCTCCCAGAATACGTCTCCTTGCCCTTGCCAAGGAGCCGCAGTTCCATACACAACTGGGACCTGCTGCAGAAAATTGTATAGGTCTGGGATGATGGTAGAAAGGGGGTTGAAGCCATTTGCCTTGTGATAAACCCATGATGAGGGCCCCTTGAGGGAGAGGGCATGTGTGCTCAGCACTGGATGGAAAGTGTAATGAGATAGGGAGGCAAGAGCACAAAGAGTGTTTGCAGTGTAATAGACATATTTCACACTGTCACATCATCTTCACAAGAGCTCAGTTCCTGGTTTAGGTGTCTGAACAAGTGACAGACTTGCATGGAAGGTCTGTGACAGGGAGATGTCTCCACTCAAGCCATGTTCTCAAAAATCTTGATGACGGATGCAAATCACTTGGACCCCAATTAAGAAAAGTATATTTAGGCACCTAGAGAAGTAAAGAGGCACTTAATAGGATTTTCAAGTGCATAAGCAGATTAGGCACCCAGCTCCTATTGAAATCAATGCTGATGGAGCATTAAAAATAAATAAATAAATAAATCTTGAGATATCGCGGTGCTGTCACAGCCTGGGTGCATTTGCAGAGGGTGAGTGGGCTTAAAGCCATGTTTTGTTAAAGATAAGCCTTACAAGTAACAGTGCTTCTTGGTTGTACCAAGGCTTCAAAACCGTAGGAGCAGGTGTTTAAGCTCCTGCAAAGGCTGAATTACGCTTGCTTGTGGGTTTCTTCCAGCTCAGGTCATTCTGTAATTCTATGATTCTGTGAATAAAAGAGCAAACCCTGGAGAGAGAGGTAATGAGCTCTGCGTGCATGCCTGTATGGGAGAAGGAGCAAGACTTCTGCAGAGACAGAGGCATAAAGTAGCACAAAACTGAGGAGACAGAGCAATCACTGGATCTTCTATCAAGAAAAGGCCTTGCAACAGCTCTTCTTTTGGTACAGAGCTGGCTAAGAGGGACTAGACAAAGAAACTGCTGGTTGTTTGATTTTGACAGGGAAGCAGTGCTTTTGCAGTCCTTGTAAATAAGTGAGTTTGATCCAAAGATATATGTGGTGGGTTTCTCTCCTGGACAGAAAGTGATTGTCAGGACCTGGATTTTGGCTCACTGTGATTTATACTTGGAGTGTAATGCTGTGAAGTCAGTTCGCTGTTTTTTTCTGAAAATCAGCTTCTAGTCTGTTGAACTGAAATTCTTATTTACTTTACTGAGTAGTGGTGAGGATATGTACTTTAAGGACTGTGAGGAACGATGGTAACTGGAGCCAATTAGCTGCTACCCAAGGGCATTATCTCCCAGATGTGGGATATCAGACAACTGCGAACCTACAGAATTGCTAACAGATCACTCTTTATTCTCCTCCTGAGACTTTTAATTGGGGGATTAACACATGGTATTTTTAGTGAGTGTCCTCAGAACATTTGTCTTCTTCTATGGCGTGCCAATCCCACAGGGAGCACTGTTTGGGAAGCAGTCTCTGCTTGAGGTGACAGAGAGGAGTTATCTCCTCTGAAATCTCTGTTGACATGAGTTGCTGATGCAGACAGTAAGCAAAAGATATGCGCAACTGCACTACCAAACATATGAATAACATTGAATGAATTAAGCGATCTCAGGACTGCTGACTCCAGCCTTATACTGGTGGTTTCTAAACTGAACTTGGCTATAAACCTTTCTTATGAAGAAGACCAAAGGAAATGGCACGCTGAAGAACTCAGAATGGTTGTTAATGTGAAACATGCTAAAAGAGCCAGTCAAAAAAGGGATTTATGATTTATGGGCCAGCAGACAACATTCAGCTTGGAAAGTCTCAGCTTATTAGCTAGACAAGAAACCTGGAGATAGGAAAGAAGACTCCTCTGTTGTTACATCTCACCTGATCAACACCATTGGAAACTAGTAGGGACAAATTTCTAGATGCTGCTGGGAGAAAGGAATTCTCAGGTTTTCTGGCCTTTGTGCTTCATAATATCTTTTCTACAGAAGTTAGATCCTTCTTACCCCACTGTGGTGGTGAAGTATCTGATGCGTTGTAGTTCTTTGCTTACCCAGAATGAAAGCAAAACGGAACATTGAGATACAATGCACGTCCGTATTTACTTATAATCTTTTCTCTGGGTTATAAGTGCTGAATTATTAGTGTTATGTTAATAAAGTCCATTTCAGCTCATGGAACAGTCTCTTTCTCATTTGAGGAGAAGTGAATTTGGCAATTTGCCATCTGACTAACAGGCTATTAATCAGACAATACCTAGGGACCAGCACCACTATATTGCTTTTAATCTTTTGACCAGTAAGGAAAACAGGAAGAAATCCATTTCCCTCCTTTTTTTGCTCAATGGAACAACCAGCTGGTACAGGGTAGTTGCAAATCAGCTCGACTTAGGAGTAAATATTTATCTTTTAGCTGGGTAAATGGGAGAGTAACGCTACTCTCTTACCAGCTGCCATGTAGCTGGGTGCCGTTCATGCTTGCAGCGGGGCTTCTGCAGGTCTTTGTCTCCTGGAATCACATATTAATAGCAGAATGTCACCTTGCTTTGGGAAAACGTAGAGCTTTGCTCAGATGTGCCTAGAAAGGAAAAGTCTGTTTGACTGAGCCAGACAGTCATATGAGGTGATGACCACAGACAGTGTTTGGGACCGGATTTGCAGCCCACACACTGTCTGTGTAAGTGCTGCCCCAGGGAAGAAAGGAGGGAGCTTCCACAGCAGTGCGGTGCCCACCGAGCAGAGACCAACCCATGGACAGGGGCTTGGTAGTACAATGTGTGGGATCTGGTTTATTTGTCGCCAGATATGAACTTATGAAGTAGAGCTAGGAATGTGGTGTATTTCTTTGTACTTGTGGGACTATCCTCTAAGGAAGGTGGAGATGACCGCCATGAGTCTGCAGGCAGTCCTGCAGCAGCTGAGAGGGGTGGGGAAAGTGCTGTCTGACCTCACCTCTGTTGGCAGTTAAGTCCAGGTATAGTCAGGGTGGGAGACCACGACTGCCCAGATATTGTTGTGATTTGCTCTCCTTCTTTGAAATGTGAATGTCCTGTGGAAACCTCAGGGACTCTGCGGTGGTGTTCAGGCCCGAGCTAGTCTTGTCTTGTTTCTATGTGCTGAGATGGGGAATAAAAATTAATTATGACCAGAAGTGAAAGACTGAACAGTAAAAGCTTTATGTATCTTGGGGCATGTACGTAGAGGCAAGTGGCTCAGTTCTCCTGTCTCAATGCTCTTCTTCAGGATTTCTGGTGGGAAAATCCATCCTACAGATGTTTCTGGCTGGACCATTTGTTTCCCACATGGGCATAGCCCATCAAATCATTACAGTAGGCTCACTGCAGGAAATGGAACCAGAGGTCCAGAGGAAACTAGTCCTGCTTCAGCCCTGAAAAAAAGCAAGCTATCTGGGAAGAAAAGACTTCATTAAATTTCCTTTCCACCCAGTGAATGAGGACACTTTTACCTGGAGAAGAAAGGAAAAGTGTTGTTTTTGTTAGCTTCATCCAGAGAAAAAGCAGATCTTTGAGGTGTTGTCTGGCATGTGACTCCTGTTTTCAAAAGCACTGGAATAATAATAATAATAATAATAATAATTTTCAGCAGTAATCAGTAAAAAGAAATGGAGGCAATGAGTATATTCTGTTCTAAGGGTGAAAACCCATACATTCTGGCTAAGATGTCAAAGAAAACAGATTTAACAAATTAGTGTGAATCTTGGGAGCTGAAGTCCTGAAATCTGTCTCTGCCTTGAATGATGGAAAATTGTAGACATTGCCAGATGGGAGGCAGTACTTTTTCAATTTCAGACAACTGACTCAAACTCATCTGATGAACCTTTTGCCCTGCTGCTGAAAACCATTAATTTTCCACCATTTCTTTTACTTTATTGCTCAGAATGCATAACTACTAAATTAGACACGAAGCTTTTGATATAAGCTAGCATAATCCTTTTACCACTGAAACATGCTGTTATATTGTATTTTGACCACTCTGTGTTTGACATTGCTGTCTAAAATGTATTGCTTAAAACTCATTTTTGCCCATTTCAGGCTAAATCTGTAAAAAAAAATCTAAAAGGAAATTATGCAAAATAAATCAGCTTACTCTTTATTGCCCATGGTGGAAAACACTTGAGTTCTGCATAGTTTCAAAGCACTTTTGGAGGAACTGAAATGCTGCAGTGTCATACTACAACGGTGTCATTTTTCATAGGCTAGTTAAGTTATTTTCATGGGACAATGAAATCTCTTACAGTGACTGTGCACATGAATGATAGAAATGATTGGACTCTATGATCCTGGAGGTCTTTTCCAGCCTAGTGATTCTGTGATTCTATGAATAGTGTGCTTGCATTATGCAAAGATCATGGAAGCATGCTGCTCAGAAAGAGCTGAGTTGGGTCGATCTGATGTTTTGATAACACTTCAGTGGCATACAACCAGGGTTGAGATCTCTACTGCGACAATGGGTAGTCATTGAAGATCCCATAAATGAAGCCATAAAAAAAAAAAAAGGTAGCATTTTTGGAAGTGTTCTACTTTTTCCAAACTCTCACTGAGATTGGGAGAGGGGACTTAAACTAAGGGCGAAGGTTGGTAAGTGTTTATGGAACTGGAGGTACCTGTTCTCTTTTAAGTCTGCTCTCAAGTCTGCTGAAAAGATTCCCATTGACTTTCAGCCTTTGGACCAGTCCATATATGAAAGAATTACTTTATTCTTACCTCTGGTATGAAGTCCATTGAGAATTCTGTGTGAGGAAACTTAAAGCCATTCTACTGGTACTCATAGGCATATTTTTCTGGAAAGAGAATTTCCTGTTTTATGTTGTCTTCTAAGAACAAAAATCCCTAAAAGGATCCGGCCCTACACATAACATAATTTGCTTATACAATAATTTTCTTCTTCTGAATTAATACACGAAAGAGTTTCCTGTTATATTTCAGGGAAATCAGGTGAAGTGCAGAGTGAATATGTCAAATAATGGAGTTCTAGTGTACAGCAACAAAGTCAACATTAATAAAAGTCTGCTGTCTTTCTAAAATAGTCTTGTGCATTAGATTGTCAAATACTCTAGGACTTGTAATGCAAGAAGGCAGGATACTACCCAAGGCAATGAGATGAGGCTAATTAAAATGTCATATAACACAAGTTTAGGTTTTTTTAAACAGATCTCCATGTAAGATAGTAAGATCTTCATTAGAGAGCCACAAACTTAACTTTTTCATAAAGATAATCGTAACAATTCTGTACCTCAATTTTTAACCTCTGCTGCCTACAAATTTGGATTGATGTATCAAAATACATATTGCCTTTAATGTTCTTGTCAAACCTGACCTATGATGGATGGAGTTATTCCCTACTTGGAGAGATGCTTCTGTGAAACTTAGCTAATAAAAGCGTGACACAGCCAGTGACTGATGTCTGTTCTCCCAGGGCGTGTTAGCGTGGGACAAACACTGCATACACATCCTCTTCTTGACACTGAAAAATGAGACACATCTAGTAAAACCCACAATTTATGCTCTAATGGTCTTGCAGCGACCTTCTCATTGTCTTTCTCCCTCCTCACACACCTATCTCACCTCTTGACTCTTCTGTTTCCCTCTCTTTGGAGCCTACAATTAATCTTGCAATGAGTTCCTTGCTGCCCCTGAACATGTCTTATGCTTGTGCACAGGCCCCTGGGAGGGTCTGGGCTTGCTGTGTGGGAGATATCAGTCTGCTTTTTGCCAACTTGGACAATAACAGGAGAAAGAAAGAGCTTGTCCAGGTAAAATAAAGATATCCTTAAAAATTTGAAACAAAATTCAGCAATGAATCCAAATACCAGTTCCAGCAACCTGGTAATCTGTCAGTGCCAGGCATCAGCCCACTATTAGTCTTTTTCTGGATAGAGATGACAGAACTCTGTTGACAAGCTATAGGACTTATTTCGGGAGCTGGCACCTGGCTCCCTGGCATGTCCCCCTGGCGTCTGCGTCACGCTTCTTGGAGCTGCTTTTGGCTCTGCGGAGATTACAGCCCAAGTGGGCTTTCCGGTGTTCCCCAGCCCACCTGCTTGGGAATCTTGCTATTTATTTCTTATAATTACATGTCCATGTACCACTGCTTCCAGGTCTGTCTAACGCTGTGCCAGCAATATAGGTGTCCCACCACTCACAGACGTGGAACATGAATGGGAGAGTTCTTGCACATCCCTAGAGGCTGGAAGGTGCTTTTGCCTCTGCTTTAGCCTCTCTCTCCTCCCACATCCCTCTACCCCATTTCCCAAGTCATTTGCTTTCATCCTTGCTTAGTGTCATGGTCAGCGGCACTGGACCACTGAGTGCCTTCCCAGGGCAAGAGCCTGATCCATCCCTTCCTGTGAAAGGCCGTGTTATCTTATCTGGAGCTTTCCTGTTCCTGCTGCAAGAAAATATTTAGCATTTTAATATCTTTTCACATTTTTTGAAATAATTTATGTATGAACATACACAGCGCTTAGTAATCATTTCTCAGATGAATGTGGAATTTTTCTAAAATTAAACTACCATTCTTTTCTCTTCACACTTGGCTGTCATATCTTTCTTAATGCAAATCAGTCATTGACTAGAGACACCTACTGTAAGAAGCTATTTTAGCTGTCTGATCGGTTATAAATTGATTTCATAAGTGAAGACCGTTTTGGTGAGATAAGTTGGGATTGGTAGGGAATGGAAAAAGTAATTCAAAGGGGAAGTTTTGTATTTGAATGTAAGTGGCTATTTACCTCTATCTCAAAGCAAAGACTGTAATCCAGGGATTCTATCTCTCTTTCCTCCTGCTTTAAATCTTAGACCACAAATCCCCAACCCACTCTGGTCCTATATGATGCAGAGCCCCTGAGGACCAGAGACAGATACACCAAGGCAAAGGAAAATATTTCCCCTTTCAGTCTCCATTTGATATAAGGTGAAAGAAAGGGCGGATAATATCTCTGAAGGAACCTGGCTACTCTTCTGCTCTGAAGCAAGTCCCTTAACACAGGAATGAAAAGGAATCCATTATAGTTAGTTTCAGGGAAACCTCTCTCCACCACTGTTATTTCCCCCCTACTATGCTTCAAGTGCTCATCAGAGGGAGTATTCCCATTTTCTGGGCAAAGAAAATGGCTTCGCTAACACAGTGGTGGTCTGCACAAAGCAAAAGTGAGGCGAAGAAGATTCACTGGGTGCAGCCTGGGAAGCTGGAAAAATGAGAACTGTTTTCTGGTTTTCTTTTTCCTGCTCTTTGTTCTTTAGGGCCAAGTCTGATATTGTCTGCTGGGGCTTGAACAAGGAGCTTAATTTTTGAGGCATGTCTGACTTCTCTCTTTGGATTTTTTTTTTTTTTTCTGTTGCTTGTGCTGACTGTTCTTAGTATGTAATTAAAAGTATGCAAACAATGGCTGACTTCTTAAATGAATTCAGTTTGAGTGAACACGCTTACAAGCTTTAATGTTTGCATACTGTGCTGATGTGAACAATAGTTATCCTGGTGTGAATATAGGGCAAGAGTAAATTTGGAGACCACACAGATAAGTAAATATAGAAATCAACTTGTATCTACAAGTACTTCTGTGCTTTGCTGGCTTGTTCAAACATTTCTTTTTCCCTAATAAATTACAGCTAATCAGCACTATTCAGTTTTTGATTATTTATGATCAATCCACCTTGTCAAAAATTCTGAATAGTGTTAAACAAATGCATTTGAATAAAAAAATGCATGTAACAGTTGCAGCATGTTTGTACATATTCAGAGAGGAGAGAAAACCCTAATAAGTCAAATCAATTACAAATTGCATGTTGCTTGCACAGCTATATTGTGCCCTGAATGCTCGTAACTGGGAGTTCAAAGTCAAACATCCTTTGTTACTTCCATGAAGTTTAAAGAGGCATATTTTTTAATGCCTAGACTTGCAGTTTCTTAGATGTGTGCAGGATTTTCTAATGTGCTCCATTCAATAGAAAATTCAGGGCACTCATAATCCTCCTCTACACTTGAGTTAGAAACAGAGTCCTGCGATCAGATTGCGGTTTTGGAGTGCCAGTTGCTGAAGAAAGTGATTCTTCACCCCACCTCCCTCCTTTCACTTATTAAAAGCTACTCTTTGCTTGGCTTCTAACAAAGCTCCCTGGGAACTCTGCCCTGCAGCCGGCATCGATGAGAAGGTGTGATGCCTTTGGCAAGGCTGCATGACATAGCCTGAAGCCACCCAGTCCTACCACACTGTAAAGGGAAAGCACTTCCCTGTTGCTTCTGACAGCTCGTCACATCAGCTGTGCTTGAAGCCTTATGCCATCGCTTTGCATCTTTTCTCTAACCTATGAAAGTCTGTTTTATTAAAAATTCAGAAGTGGTGCCTAGGCTGCAAGTGAATGCAAATACTTCACTTAGACATAATTGCACAGGAGCAATTGCAGAGGGGCAGCCTAAGGGGTTGTCTCCCCACAGCCTTGTTTTGCAGCAACAACCGGTGGGGTAAGAAGGGCTGTCCCTGCTTGTTCCCCTGAATCAGGAGTTAGATGTGCCATTTGTAGCCAGAAAGGGAAGGATGACCCTAGGTCTGTAGCTGTGCGTTATGCCATGATGCAGGAGCCAATTCACCACTGCACTCCACGCTCTTGAAATGTGGCATAGTCCATCTGAGAAGCTGGTTGTGACATTTCCAGACTTTTCATCACACTCTCTGACAGAGTACATTGTGACTGTCTTGTCGCTACCCTGTGCAGATGGGATGCCTCTAGGTTGTATGCACTACTGCAAAGCACTTGGGCATCTATGTGTGTCTCCCATGTCAGTTTTGCCCTTGTGAGGCCATGCCTCCTTCAGGTTCTTCCTCCTTCTCCAATCTTGGGAGAATAAGACTTGCATAGGCTGAGAATGTGCTCCTTGTGACCAGCTTCCTTGACAATCTTATGCGTGGAGGTCTGCCAAATCAGCTGACTGCAGTTTCCTCTGCCTGGCTTAGCTGGGTGAGGAACTTCAGCTTTATAGTTGGGAACAGGTGGATGTAAATGTTTCTCAGGTCGCACATTGCACAGTCCCATGCTCTGTCCAGCCTCTTCCTTTCTGACATTGTTTTCTTCTTGGCTGCTAACTTGGATGCCAGGATGTTTATGTGGTTGCAGTGATGAGTCTGCAATTCCAGTCCAGTTGCTGGCAGACAGGCGCTCTGCTACACATAAATGTGTGCACATATACTCATTGGTCTCTCTGGAAACTTGTGGAGATCTATGGCCACTCCAGTATCTGACATTCTGGTATTCAGACCCTGACCTATGGTCTCCCTGATAGCTGGCTCCCAGATCCCTTAACCTACGTGCACTCACACAGGTCTGATGTTCCCTGGGGAAACAGGCGCACAGAGACACGGAGGTGTGTCCAATTGCTAGCACGCCAGACACATGGGCCCTTTGACCCATGGCCTGACTCCATCTGCTGCATGAACACCTCCACACACACACACATATACATGCACATGTGCATACAGAACAGAGTCCTTCATCCAGTAAAGTAGAAAAACAGTTTAACTTGAAGGCTGTGGTAAGCAAAAAACACACTAACCAGCAGCCTTTTTACATGCAACTAGCCCCTTTTATCTACTCACCTCTGTATTTTTCCACATTTGTTCCTTCACAAAGCCACCTTCACCCTCCTGTTCTTGCCCTTTGTCTTTACTCTTAATATCCCCAAAATTTCACACATTTCCACTAACACCTTCAACAGATCGTGCACAGTTTTACACCATCCCCAAGTGCTCATCCCATGATGAGTCCCCTACACCTGCAGGCAGTAACTCTGCTCAGCCTGCAAGGCTATCTGGTGAGACTACTTCTCACAGACTCCTCCAACACCCAGGCTATGGCTGGGCAGTCCTCTGCTAAAATCCTTGGGAGCAGCCAGGTCCAGGTGCTATTTGCTTCCTCTACCTGGTACAATCCTGTCCCTATTTCCCATCCTTTGCTTTTATGGCGATTAGCCCTTCATCATGTAAACTAACAGATCTGAAAATCTGGGTGTCTCTCAGAAAAGCAGTTCCACCATTAACTGCCAGCAGACTCACAGTTTGATGTTCAAAAGTTGCGTGACTTCTGTCTCTTCCATGTTCCTTTGATAGGCTTTTTCAGTCAGTACAGTTATACAGTCACATGTGGAAAAAAACATCTCCCAAAGCACATTTTACTGCTGGTTTTTAGGAAGTTGCATTCTGAGGCTAACAAGGAATGTCAATGGCATTGAAATATTAAGCAGGATGGGGCATCATGTGTCTTATTCAGTAACTTGGGAGACGAAGACAACCTTTTAGTCTTGATAGAAAACCTATAATCAACTTCTGTGTAAGACATAGAGCCGCTACTACATATTCTTCCTTCTGTGCACAGGACATTAAGTGAGAGCAATGCTGATAGCCTTCAGGAGGCAATCAGGAAGGACAGCTGATATTGCATAAATGGCATTGTTCTATTGCCATTTGTAAGACTATGTCCAGAAAGCCTATAATTTATTGTTGTGACCTATAAACAGTGAACAATCCACATTAGATAAAGCTTTCAGGGTTAGGGTTGGGACAGGCCCTCCCACATTACAGACCGGCAGAGCACACCGGGGATGTAGAACATGCAGGAGAGCACCTTCTAAAGACACTTTTTGTTGTCATATCAAAAGCAATTCAGCAGTACAAGGTTTAATGCTTCAATCCAGAAAGATGTTTTGAGAAGCTACCATTGTACAGACTACCTGCCCTCTGCCACCTCCCCCACAACAGACAGGTATATCAGGTACCAATGACTCTGGATGTATTTGAGATCCCAATGTAAGTGTTTTAGATGATACTCTTTGTGCAAGCCTTAATGCATTAATGCAATTAATTGCATTAATTAATGCATTAATGCAATTAATTAATTAATTAATACTTAGCATTAATGCAATTAATTAATTAATTAAAACTTAGCATTAATGCACAGGCTATATGGAAACATTCCTAGGATGGTGACTTCAAAACCATTTGCAATCTTCTGTTTACTTTAGCATATGTTTCCAAGAAGCATAATTATGAGGAATATGTGTAGAATTTGGCACCATAGTTTGAGGCTTTATCCAGCGACTGCTGAAGAGATGGCATAATACCTGTGTTATCAGGCTTGACAGGGTAAAAGATGAAACTTTTTTATTAGTATGTAATTAATTCCTTTCTTGGCTAAAAAATAGTCATATTTGAGGTTGCCCAGTTGGAAGAGATGCTTAAATGGTTCAGCAATGTTTTTGATACTATCTTCCAAGAGCATTTTGACTCATTCATTTACAATTATTCATTTTTATAAACATGCATAAGTTTAAAGTATAACACGGATATCTAAAAGGTGTTGGAAATGAAAACCTGACAGCGTTTTTTATTTCTTACATTCATGTCTTGGACTTTGTGTTGGAATGAATTTAGTTGTCCAGAGAAGCAGACGAGATGTGATGTTTAAATTCCTTCAGTACCATGATTATCTGGACTTTTTTGTGTAATAAACTACTCTGCCAGACTATTAGCCAACCAGCTGCCAGGGTCTCCTTAAAAATGATGGGTGCTTACCAGAAGTACAGAAGTTGTTGAGAAATGCCCTGCTGCATCCAGTGCAAGCACAAAATCTGCATTCACAGATACTGGTTGCAAGACTTGACAGTGGAGAAAAATTGAATGAGTCAGTCCTCCTCCCATTCTTGGTCAAAGACTATGAAAAATGTTTTACAAAGATAAATGATACGACATCATTCTCTAGAGCATGAGCACATGCCTCTAGTTCAAGCTAAACAGCAACTATGAGGAACTCAGCTTCTCAAACTTTGCAGTGTGGAGGCAGATGCAAAGATTGGTATTGGAGCTTGTCCTTCAGGCCCCAAATGGTGGATAAAACTAGTCGTAATCACTGCTGAAAATAGTGATCTTTCTGAGTTCAGCAAATATATTTATTGCCAATGCTCTGGAAAACTGGAGCATAGACCTGGGAAAGATTCATATAGAATAATAAAGTATATATTGGCTTGAAACTTGCATATACAAGGCAGTGGTTGTCTGTGTGCCTTTTAAATGCAATGTTGATGTTTCCTAATAAGGGAATTCTGGGAAATTAAAACCTATGCCAAGTAAGTGTTCTTAATAATACTTCACTGAGCTTGAGCAAACAGGGGAGCTTTCATCTCACCTTTCAAAATTTTTAGTAATTCTTGAGTCATCTGCGTATCCCTGAAATTGCAACAGCTGATATCAATGACTGTTGTTAGCAACCCTGCTGTGACAAATGGAGTGACATAGGTTCTAGTGAACTTTTGCTGTATGAAGAATATTTACTCCAACTGGCACTGATGGTGCTCTACCAAGCATGAGTTTGGAAATAATGTTTGCAACAACAAGTTTGCTGCTGTCGCCGTCTTAACAATGAGTGGCTGGATAATCGATGCCAAACAGAATGCAGTGGGGGAACACCTGCGCTACGGTATACAAAACTACCATGATTCTTACAAAACACTGTTGCACCCTTTGCTGCCAAAGTATGCGCCTTACTTGTGAGCTAAAATGGAAATAAATGCAGAAGCTGCAAAACCATGGATGCAACTGAAAGATGGATTATGAAGAACAAGATGCAGCTCAGAATAATTTCCCTGAAGACGGAGAAGGGAAAAATAGGGAGTGAGAATCAAGGAAAAAATGAGGGGGGTCATGTATAGGTAAGTAATGGATATTATGTGGTACTTTCTTGTATTTGTTAAGAATTTCTTTTGAGCTATACATTTGGAAACTAAAAAACAATATTTCCAAATGAAAAGATGCTGCCTTTAGGTATATTGTCACCATTAATAAGCCATCACTTAGTATAGGTTATATCGAAATGAAATCTATTGAGAAAATTGCAAAGTTACCATCAAACCACATAATTATTATTTGTCATGTCACACAGTGAAAAATGGCTGAAGTCTCTTACCTTAGTTCACGGCTAATAGTGTATCCTTTCTGTCATCAATGAGCTGGCCTTTGATAAAGGCCTGAACACATGCTCTTTAGCCATTAATATTTTGTGGTGGGCCTATCTGCAGGTTTTGATGTGTATTTTGGTTGTTTGAGCTGTGTTATTTTCCTTATTTTTGCAAGCCTGGTATATGGCATTTTTGTTATGATTTGTTGCAAATATGCCCAAGATATATATAATTGACATATGTGAAATAGATGCAGAGTTACTAACAGTAATAGAAATGTAAATAACAAATATAAAAATAAAATGGTAGCTACTACTAATTTACAGCTACAAAGAGCATTTTCAAAATATTTAGCCAAATAAAATTCTGGTTGTTTCTAGAAATATTTTTTAAATATACACTGTATCTGTAGACCTTAATCCACCCATTTCCAGCTGAAATTGTGCAGCACAGAAGCTGATTAAAATTCTCTAATAGTGAACCTACAGGTTGAATCCTGTTGTTACGTTCTGTTTTATTGAATAGTAAGGAGATGAACAGTGCATATAATATGGGATAGAGCAATATTCCTTGATTTAATTTTGCAATTTAAGGTTAAGAATATTTTGGTTAATGGAAGATGAAGATAGTATTAAGGGGGTTATTATTTATCAGTGATTTATATAGCAATGGGTTTGTGTTGTAAAACATTGAGTTAGAAAAATTGGCATACTGTCTCCTTAACTCTCAGGCATTGGAAAATTGCCCTTGGTTCGTTTTTAATAATGCACATTGGCTGGTATATACAAGGTACAAACTGTGTATAGATTCATTTAGGACTCCGGAGTGGGAGAATTTGAGTAGGTTTTCAGTGAAGAATCTATTATCCCATAGTAACCGAGAGCATTACATATGATAAGAATGGCATCTACAGTGAATCATCAAATCCAGACAGAGCTGTCTGACCCTGCCAAACTCACCTTTCTGAGCTAATCACGGCTTTTAATTACCAAATACTTTTTTTAATGATAGTTGTTTCTCAGATGCTCTAGTTAGATGTTTGCCTGGTAGTCATGATAATTTGGCAAGTTCCTCTAGTAGACATGGTGATATTTCATTGCTAAAAAGCAGAATTTTAAATAAAAATCTAGCTGGTTGCATTATTTCACTATTTTTTAAGGCAGCTCATCCAGTAGACTGTAAATATCCCAGGGCAAAGATTTTTTGTATTTGTAATTTTTCACTCAGACCAATTGGACAAGGAAGTCCATAAACAACAACAACTAAACACCATTAATTTGAGATTATAGGCTGAATAAGAAATTCAGTCTGCAATTTTGCTTTCTAAGCATAGTTATGTAAGATTTTGTATGGCAATTAACATAATAGCAGTAAAAATTTTAATGTGATCTCATGCTAGGAAAATATCCACAATCAGTCTAAACCAAATACCTTTGAGGACTTTCTAGACCTTTCATTTGTTAATGTAAGTGCTATTGTTTTGTTCTGAAAATTCTAGTCAACATGTTAATCCAATATTCTTTTTCTTAAAATCTGATATAAAAGAATAAGTCCTTACTAGACTGCATCAGCAACACACAAGGAAGCAGGATGGAGGCAGTGCTGTTTAATCAGAAGAAGGCGGCATATTTCTGTGATAGTAATTTAATCTATTTCTAAAACATGTGAAGATAAAATATAGTGAAAGCCTGAAGATGAGGATAATAAGAGTTGCTGAAGCTCAGAATGCCAGAACTTCAGCACTAAAAGGTGTGCAACACCTTTTCAGTCTTCAGGTATGTTACATGAAGCTGCCTGTCAGAATGAAAATAGTGAAAAGTCTTATTTTCAGCATTTTATTCTTATTTTTGTTATTGCTTTGAACACTGCTCTGTTTAATTATGGCAGCACATTTTGCAGTACTGTACAATATGTGTCTGCACAATATGTGTACTCTCACATTTTGTTCTTGCAGAGAGTGAGACTTGGATTTTTTTAAATTTAAGATTAAATAAAGAAATTCACAGCATGTTCAATAACTGAAATTCTTAAAAAGTCTTCTTACAAGGGATAGGGGAGTTCACAGTTCAAAAGCACTGTGTAATGTCAAGGAAAGCATAGATTCTTCTTTTCCCTCTTTGTCTCTTCTCCGTAATGTAGGGATATTTTTTTATCAAAAAATAAGTGACAGAAAAACACATGTAGTTTTTACCTTGCTCAAAAAATAGTCAAATATCTGCCATACGGTACTATCATGATATGAGCTACAGTCAACTAATGATTGTCCCTATTAGGAAAATAGAGATATTTATGGAGGAAACCCACAGATGATGCAAGCTTGGGTCTGGCCCAGTATTTTTTTCTTCCTTCATCTCTCATTTTATACATGAATATGCACACATGTTATGTCTCCCCAGGCTAAAAACTGCAATGAAATAACAATAAAATAGGGATACTACTCCAAGTAACATTAAAAAAAAAATCCTGCATGCCTGTGAAACCTGGACCCCTTTTTCCAGTGAGAGCTGGGGAAAGCCAAGTGACTTAAATATAGGTTTTAGGCTCTGCTTGCCTGCATGTCCTCTTCTGAGTGAGATGCCATCTTTAACAGCTTTCGCTTCCTCTCCTCTGCACTGACTGTCCTCTATCCTTTCTCTCTCTGTCTCATTGCTAACAAAAATGCGTGATCATCTGAAAAATAATCTGAAATATTTTTTTCCGTGATTCCGTTATTCTGTGTTTCCAAGTTTGGCCACTCTGCTGCAGCTAATTGGTGAGACCATCCTGCATTTGAGCTCCCAGGAGCCCCAACCACAGCAGGAGCCCTGACCGATTTGTCATTCTTGAGTTACTGCTAAGTGCTGAGGTGACCCAGGAAAACTTCAGTACCCATGTGGGGACTAGCTGGCAGCTGAATGGCAGCCTTGAACATGCTGTTATAATATGAATGATAGTCTTAAGGTAAGCAAAATTATTGATTGATGTCAAAGTGGCTTTAAGGATATTTTCTCCTTTCTTGCTGGTGAAAGTCAAGACTCAAAGGTGAGCCTTCTGTTGTGGAAGAAAAGATAGGGCTGGACACTGCCCATGGGGGACAGGTATTGGCTCACAGAGGGATATAATACGTGTTTGTCACACCTGCTTAGTTTTCCCCAAGTCAAAGAAATGAGAATCAGTCTTCTGATAACCTTTGAAAAGGAGTTAGGCTTGCCAAAACCTCTGCTAATACACCAAAGGAAAAGGAAGCAAGGAAACATGTTTTGGATCAAATAGTAACATTCTGTTGTACACATCTAAAACACAGCAGAGGGAACACAGTGCTGCTTTTGAGTATGACTAGTGACATGAATCATCATATCAGCTCAATATTTGCCCAAAGAGTATAAACCACTAGGATTCAGGGAGCTAAACTTTGTTTATAAGAGTTGTATGAAGAAATGTGGATACTGCAGCTTTGTTTGTCTTAACTGTCTAGTTTCCGGGCTTTCCTTACTCGTTGAGTAATTTTTTTTTTGTGTTCTTTTCCTTCTTTTTGAACACAAAAATTTTATAAATTACACTTACAATAATGAAAGAAAAGTTCCACCTCAAAGAGAGCAAAACTTTATCAGCATAACCAGATTTGACATTGTTATATATTTGGGTTGGCAACATTGATGGTAATAGGCAACAGATCTTTTAATGCAAATTAAGCACTAGACATCAAAAAAGTGAGGATTGGTACCTCAAGAAGAATGTGGTCAGTCTAGTGAAGATCATATGGAGTTTTGCAAGTCAGTTTTGTTGACTGACTCTGGAGTATGAGGTGGCTTGGCAAGTGGTTGGCTTTGTGGTGTTCAGAGAAGAAGTTGAGGGGTTTATGTTGCCTATCTGGTGGCCCTTTGGGTAACTCGTAACGCTCTCAAGTGCTTCAAACCAAATCTGGGAAGGGACAGTGTTTCCGGCAATCCTGATTTATGAATCAAGTTTTGAAAAAATCCAGGCAGTTGGGAAGAATAAAGAGGTTTTCTTCGTTACTTGTCTGGACAACTTGGTGCTCTGTGTTGGTTTTGGCAGTCCCTCAGCTAGCCAGGTGGCAGACATCTTTTGGCAGACTAGTTCTCCAATGTGTATTTCTAGCCTAGCCCCAATACCTGTTGTCTCCTGCCCCAGGAGCTAGGCAGAAAAGGGCAGCAAGGGCATGAAGGATAAATAAGTGGGTTCAGCAGAAAGCCTGGGAGATGTGAAAACAAGTGGAGATATTGCCAGATAAAATGTTACAAGGACATGGAGGATACTATGAAAGGATGTAAGGGACCGGTGAACTTATAGTACTGGAAGCAAGGGGTTATTTGGGGTGGAAGATGAAAGCTGTGGGATGCTGAACTGCAGGAAATCAAGGTTCAGTAGTTCTGCTCCTCAGGGAACAACTTGTCTTCGGAGCTTGACAATATTCCATTGTGGTTAAACGTGTCTGAAGGGACTGGTTTATTGCTATCATTATATATGGATCTCTTAAAGATACTTATCTTGGAGGTTGCAAAGAGGTTCAGTTAGCAATGGCAGGCTATAAATAGGGAGGAGAAGGATGTCAAGCTTAACAATAGGGAGGAAGGAAAACTAAAATAATAAATATTGATTTGGAGTATGTCTTTTATTATCTCTGAGTGAACAAGAAAATGTTATAATAATGTGATCTTTATGTGAACCATAAATTATCCATGTGAAGGTTTTCTGCATTGGTGTTGACTAATCAACGAACCATTCTGGGGAGCTGCTGGCTATACTGTTCATTCAACAGCTTGAGTTTGTTATCATAGCTCATGGAATTGCTGTAGGCTGTACGTTTTTATTAGTTTATAGCAATTTGTGGGATTCTTGCCCTGGACTCAAGGAAATCACTTTTACCAGATGGTTCAAATCAGTAAAAGTCTTGTCCTGACTCGGTGATCCTTCAGTCTGTTCCCTATTGCACCATGTTGTATAGCTGAAAACAGTTAAGAGTTAAGTTAAGTAAATCTTGGTAATAACAGACGTATTTATACTGAAAGTGAGTTGTAAAGGTAAAACAAGTATTGGATATTCAAACTAAAGGTTGCATTAATCTATCTGTTAGAGGCATTTTTGGAATAAGTAATGTAATTTTTGCATCTGAATTTTATCCGGACTTCATTGTTCTCTGACATCTCTTTTGTGAGCAATCAGGGGATTTGTGTATGGACAAGCCTAGTGAATTTGCTGTTACCATGGGTACACATAGAACAGTTCCAAGAGGGGATGTCAGCAGAAAAGCAGGGTGGTATCCGTGACCTTAAGCTTCTTCACAAGAACCCTGAAACAGCATTGGAACCAAAACAAAGGCATGGGCTACACCAGGAGCTCTGTAGAGGACACAGGTCCTTGGCCATGTGATGTTATGAGTGTATGTGTGAGAGGTATGCAAGGCACTTTGCTTTTCTTCAGGCCATTTCCTGTGAATCGTGTCCCTCCCCTCATCCTTGTGCAATATTGAACTCCCACCTGACACCCCCTCCTTCCTGGGCCTGTGGGCCCCTTCCCCAGCTGGTCTGGTCTCACTTGCCCCTGTGAGAAGTGACCTGTTGGTGAGTAGGATGGGGAGAAGAGATGGCCAGGGTTGGTTCAGTGCTCCGTTACGTGGTCCAGCACCTCTGTAGCCTTCCCAAGGATGCTTGAGGATGTAAGGATGTGGGGAATACCAGAGGATCTGCCCTAAGCCCCTCTCTGCTAGCTGTGGTCAGTACAACCAGCGGTCCTGCTTGAGGGACCTACACCCATCTTCTGTGTAGAAAACTTTTTTTGTTTTCTTTTACCCTTCCTCCTTAAAAACCTAATGAATTAAGTTAACAAATTGGCATCCTCTGCACAAAATCTGCCATAATTAGGATGTGAAACAGGCAACTTGTCTTTTCCCTCCATTGCAGACTCAGACTGGGAACTTCCCTTTAACAGAGGGTCTCCACTGTCCTGAACATGCAGCTCGGGACTGCATTTCTCCACATTCGAATTGAGGTGTTAAGATTTCAAGACCCAGGGATTCTGGGGACATCTAATTTCTTCAAATTCATTAACAAAGTCACATTATTTTTAATGTGGGTTTTTTTCATATGGAATAACATGAAGAGGAAAATAAGATTTATTGTCCAAAAAACATCGCCCAACTAAAAAAATTAGTAACGTGACAACTTGTAATTCCTTAATACACAGATCAGATGGAGGAAATGCAAGTAATAGTGTGAATACCAAGTTTTTCCCATTCCAGATTCAAGAAAGGAAACTCATCCAAAGAGCAATTGCAGATGTTCATCATGTGGTTATAAGTCTTTTTTTGTGGTCTGGCAAAGAGATTGTATAGCTAGTATCAATACTTTAAGATTTAATCATATGTTCATGCCTTGGTTGCATATATTGAAGTGGATGTATAAATTTATTTGTGTCTCTTAGAACTGTTACTTCGTGCTACATGCAGAAAGGCATGGTGGGTTCAGGGTACATCTGTGCCGGTAATTACTTATGTGTGAGCTACTCAGTTATGTTTTGTCCCATATGTTTGTCCCATTTCCATTTTTTTTGGAAAAGTGTTGCTCAGATTCAGCAATTATAGTACTGTTCTGAGATAAACCACGCCAGAGCTGCTAAAGTCTGAGATATTTTTTTATTTCTGTTGGTACTTTTTCTGTTCTACAGGTTTTGGGTGACAGGCTGATTGAAGTGATGCATCTTCACCTTCTCACAAGCATTTACATGTGACCTGAAGGACAATTTTCTTTTACATTTTCCACTTCAAAATTCCACTGTTTTGCTTATTCAGCACAAGTTGCAAGGCTCAGGCCAAGTCTTTACTCTCTGCAGGAAGTCATCTGTGTGTGGAATGTGAAAAAGTACACTCACTTCTACTTGAGTTACCTGAATCGTGTAAGTAAACTCCTTCTTGGACAGGGGCTGTATGTGACCTCCTGGAGCACCCTCCCCTGGGCTGACCAGAGGCAGAAGGGAGCAGAGAACTGATGGACTACATCAACGTAGGAGAGCAGGGTGGCTGCACAGAGTCTGGCAGCAGATCCATGACCTGGCACCGATCCAAGCCTGAGAGGCCATGAATCCCTTACGCTCACAGTGGAAAATGTTGCTACAACAGCAGAAATCAGCAATTATATCTGCATGCACAGGAGGGTAACACAGACAAAGATCAAAGCCAATTTAGTGATGCAAAGTTGGATTGCATCATTAGCAATGAATAAAAGGATGTTTTGTTTTGTTTTGTTTTGTTACAGATCATCTTTTTTGTATCATCTATAACTTTCCATTTATATTATTTCTTCTCTCAACTTCATGAATTCTTGTACTTTTCATTCTGTTTATTGGTCTGTGAAATCTGTGTGCATGTGTGACTCTTCTCTGGTGTAGCTTTGATACACCATGTTGCACGTGCCAAAAATGTACTAGTGAAAAACTTTGAACGTGAAACACGTTTGAAGAGCCTGAGTTTGCGTGGTGTGAGAAAATCAGATCCCTGTAAAGTCTCACACTTTAGACGTCTAAAGATGGGGACACACAGAATCAGTGGCCACTTAGAAAAATGTATTTTTCCGTAGCAGATCTCCTCCATTAAGAGCAGACACTGTAGAAGACAAGATAATTTCTGTAAGTTATTTTTCTTTATTAGAGCACTGCTACTCTGAGTAATCGGGAAATGTTGTTTCTACTGATGCTTATCACTATTGGCACTCCAATGTAAATAACCAGTGTCTGCCACAGTCAGAATTTTTTTCTGGGTGTTGTTCTGTCTGACACTACATAGTTTTTCAAAAGGGAACTTTTAAAACAGTGAAGTCTGATTGTTTTGAAATTTTAACAGTGTCAAATATTTCTTTGCAGCTGGGCACAGTAAAATGAAAACTGAACAGGCACCCCTGCCCACACAGTCAAATTTCTTTTGCATTTTCAAGTGATTCTGCTGCTGGTTGCTATTGAAACTTTGAAAAACCTTTCTAGTGCTAGAAATGTGACACAAAGGAGAGATTGTTTAATTTTTCTTTTTCAAAGGTGAGGAGATTTCAAAATTATTAAAGGCAATAAAACAGAAAATGAAACGCAAAACCAGAATAATTTTCATATTATCAATTTCACTGTGTCATTGTGAAACAGAAAGAGGAAAAAAACTGAGGAAGACTCTTTGTGTACATATCTTGATTTTGACAGGTTTCACAATTAAATTGTTTTGTGAATGATTCAGATTTTCAATAATAATTTTTCTTTGAAATCCAAATCTTAATATTCGGATAGTTCTCGGAATTAATGCTGGCTTGATTTTTTTTGAGAAAAGAATCCCTTCTAGATATGAAGTGAATTGTCTCTTGCTATCTAAGGAGTTGTAAATTTGCACAGCTAAAATAGAAATAACTAATAATATGATAATTGATTATATATCTTTGATTGCAGCAATCTCCCATTCCTGAAATACAAGACAATATTTGCTAAAGTTGTTTGTTAAGAATAACTACATTGTACCTGTTCCCGTAAGCCAAGACTGTCATATGCAGACATGAATAAAGACTATTAATGTTATACTCGCTGAATTTCAAGGAAATTTCTTGCAATGTGTAGAAGTAATCATGTACAAATATGTTTGCAGATTAGGACTTCTTCTTACCCAGATATATAATGCATTTTCCAGGTGGTAGCTATCTGATATTATGTCTATTTTAGCTTTAACACAATGAATACTCAGCAGCAGAGCAATACTGCTCACTGCCTTTTCCTTCTAATATGGCAGAAATCCAATTTATACAGTGCAAATAATCATTATTTCCAATAGGCCGAGGATCTTTCCTGGTGAGAGCATAACCAATGTCTTCTACTACTACTGGTGTCATTCATGATATTTCAGTGATGTGAGTTGGCATGTAAAATCCATTACCCATAGAGGGATTGTGGAGGGGGAAAAAAAAGGGAAAACAGGGAACATGCCTACTGCTGGGAGGCACAGGAATTAAAAGCAAATAACAAAGCAAGTAGAAAAATCTATCAAGAAAGCTGAATACACTGAAGTGCCACGAGCTTGTGGCCCTGGGAAAAGCACTGCAATCAATGTCTTGGTGGCATCGCACCATCCCTGCACTTTATTGCTGGGGAGTTAACTATTGTTAAATAGTACTTTTAAGATGGGCTTTTCACAGTCCCCAAGTCCTTTCCCAGATCACTTTTGATGCATAAAGAAAGGATTTGAGTGTTGATTCCTTTCTCACCTGGAAGGCTGTAGGGAAGCAGTGCCAAACACAGCTCTTCATCTGTCTTTTGAAAAAAGACTCCAGCAGGATGCTAAAGCAAGAGCGTGTTTTCACCACTGACTTCGCAAATGGGAGTGACTCATGTGCCATCTGTTTTGTCCCTCCGCCCGATCATATGCGCTCCCTGTTTGTGCTGGATAATGTATTTGCCATCTATTAAAGGGAGAGGAAACTCTGGAGCAGTCAAAACAAACATGCCTGACAAAGGCTGAAATTTTGAAAGGGGCTGATTGGAAAGCTGCTGCCATTATCACTTTCTGTTGGAACCTGTGGTTCTGGGGCAAGGACACGCCAGATTACAACCCACTGAAATCTTCTGACAACAGGTCAGGGGTTTCTGAGTGTCTGATGTATTATGTAAACCAGTGATTACATTAGCTCCAGAGCACCGCATTGTGACCAGGCTGGCAAACCCTGCTCCTCTGTGCCTGTTGTCACAGCTCAGTTGTGTGAAGAGGTATCTGTCCTGCTTAGGAGCCTGAGAGGAACTCTTCAGCCTGGAAGTGAAAGGTCGAAGTGGGAGTCATGATACAGTGTGGATTTGTGAACTGTATGGAAAAGGTGAGCAGGGGCTGCCCAGAAGAGACCATTCCTCCAATGCAAAAACAGGGGGCAACGAAAGAAAAGTGGTAGTTGGCAGGTTCAGAAAAGCCCGGGAGTTATTCCTCTGTCCAACACCAGATGAGCGGTGGAACTTGCTGCAAGACACAGAAATGTTATCTGGGTTTTAAAAGGTATTTGAATAAATGAATGGAAGAAAGGTTCCATTAAGAGCACTGAAATACAGCGACAGCATCTCTGGCTCGTTCTGTGGCTTAGGCTCTACATGATGTTGGGACTAAAACTTGAACTCCGAAATCACCAAGCCTCATAACAGACTCGAAAGACCAATGCCAAAACAAACTGACGAACTGAATTACTGGTACTTCTGCCATTCATAGGCTGTCATTTTACTAGATCTATTGCTTCTGATATCTTAGTGGCCGGCTAAGAGTCCACCACAACAAGAAGGTCTATACTGGGGAGTAGTCAAAGCATGGCACACTCCACCCATTTCCTAGACATTGCCTAAAAACACCATAATATGATGGTGATAGAGTTAATAGGACATTAATAGATGGTATCATTTGAGTAAAATCAATAACAACTTGGGCTTTTCTTAAGCATTACATCATCATAGCAGGCAAAAAATCACAAACAGGGCCAAGGAATGACTTAGGAGAGCACAGCCTGCCCAAAGAGCAACCTTCTGTCAACAACCTCCATCTTTCCCTAGTGTCATGGCTGTCGTGTGCTTGTAAATCATCCCTCACAGGTTTTGAGAATTTTATACATAAACATATTGTGAAAGAAGTGCAAGATATGCTGTATAAACATGTGAAAAGTACATTTTGAATTGCCTGTAGTTTTCAGCCCACCTCAGTGGGCAACCTGACTCTGTCACATAAAACACCCCAGAAAGGGCTCACAGGTCTGGTGACACTGTTTCAGCCTCCCAGCTCAAGCCTAGGCATGAGCCAGGATGTGTCACAGTGTTGTTCTAACTGGTTTATGTTTCTGCTTAATTAGTGAAAATGTTACTTAGCTAAACCAGAAAGAGGAACAAACTGTACCTATCACCAGAAAATCTCCCTCAGAAACAGTTTCCGAACATATGCATTAGGTAATGAGCCTGTTTCCCTGACTATGTGTCACAGCACTCGGTGCTATTCTGGTTGTATTTCGCAAGCTGGCGTTGCTTTTTAATACACTCGCTCCTGGTCTGCTCTGAATCAGTTGTTCTGCTTATTATCAGGCTTTTGTGAGAAACCATAGTTACGCTGGGCAGCTTCTGGTCAACCCCACACTGCACTTCTTGATGAAGCATGATTTTCAGCTCTGTCTAGTTTTTCATTTTCACCTCTCCTGTCTCTAGCTATGCCTTTTTGCAGTGTGGTGTGGAACCCTTTGCAACAGGGAAAGGTGCAGAAGCCATCTCAGTGGCCCTCACAGTGATTCCTCGCAAGTGATGACAACCACAAATATGTAACGGTGTATTTCAGTACAAGTATGAAAGCTTTCAGAAAATATGTGCAAGGTTTTGTTCAGGAAGCTCAGCCTTTTGCTTCTGAAATCTCTGAGAGCTTCTTGTGTGTTACATCAGTGTTCTCAACAGTTTAAAAGTCTTCCCCCCCACACCCTGGAAACATTTGTCGCAGTGGATTATTTTAACAGTGCTGCTATATGTAAAATGTAGAATGTTAATACTTTATTTGGCTAAACATGCATAATTTGGTAAGACAGGTGAAGTGATGGATTAATCATCAGACTTTAAGTCCTGTTAGCTGCAGTTTTAAATGTTTATTTGAAATTACGGTGTGGATATGATGTCTAAGTGGAAGCTCTTTACATATATAAATCAAAGCTGCTTTTGCCACTGGTAATAAGCTAGGGGTCTTATTTAAAATCTGTCATTTTCTTTCACAGAATCACAGAATCACAGAATCACAAGGTTGGAAAGGACCCATTGGATCATCGAGTCCAACCATTCCTAACACTCCCTAAACCATGTCCCTCAGCACTTCAATTAATACATTAAAGCACTTCTTTAATACATGGATGTCCAGATAGACTTACCACAAATAACCCAGTGGAAAAGGTACTGCTACCACACTGCGAATAACACTTTCCTTCTGCTTTCTATGAATATCTCTTAGCCTTGACTTGGAGGACCTCTGCCACTTGTTGGTGGAAGGTAATTATAGAGCATGCGCATCTTGCCTTTGGCATCTATTAAAATGTCTAACTCTGGCAGCATTTGTGGTAGCAGATTTGTGCTGTGGCTTTCTGTCAGTCGTGAGTTCAGGCAAGTGCCCCATCATCTCAAAGGCAGCCTGGTAGAAGCAATACCTAGCCACTGTCAAGACATAGATGAGCCTGGGGGAAGCACCTATCACCACATTTTCTCGATCCTTCCAGCCCACTTGACATTCAGATATCGGACGCATAAAACTGTGCCTTTGGGTTGAGAGAAAAGACCTATGTTCCTGGCCTTGCCTTTCTCTGTCCCCTTGTAAGCCTGATCTGCAGACCAACACTCCCAGATCTAGGCTATACAAGAAAAGTTTCTGCTTCCCTTCTGAGAGAGGCTTGCTAGTTCCTATTCTGGAAAATTACAGACATCTGGATACATGGTTATGAGTCTTTGGCATAGAAATAAATGGAATCCAATTTCGCTGCACTCATTGAGTAGGGAAATTGCCCTTTATACAGCTCACAGCTGTCCCAAGTCACCTTCCTCAGTACCTATTTATAGATTTTATGCTCAAGACATCTCAACATTAAAAGAAATTCTTCTTAGGAAAGAATGCAGCATTGTCTGGGAAGGCAAGGGTACTCCTGCTTTGAATTTGTGCTGCAGAAGAGAGGAGGGTGAGTATTGGTTTTGTCAGAATGGCAATTGAACCTAAAGAATGGAAAAACGTTTGCATGATGCTGAGACAAAAGGGGTATTTTTAAAGATTCTTTTGTGAAACTCAAGTGCTTTACTTAAACTAAAAGGAGCTTTCGTCAGCTTTGCTTTGGGATTGTTTGATGGTTTTAACCTTTTTGTGCTATAGATTTTGTTTATATAAGTAGTGTCATTTCAGAGGAATGTTTGTTTTGATGTCAAACACAGTGTAGGTATTTCTGAAATTAAACATTTATTAAGTAGCATCCAAACACTGTGTTTTGATATAATATTCCCTGTATTTTTTTCACAATAGATCTTTTAGTTCCCAAGGATGTTTTGCCCAGTTGGAGTAGGGACTGCCTTTGGTCAGGCAAAGACAATAAGCAGAAAATCCTTCCAAAGAAAGTTACAGACAAAAGAGTGTTCTGAGAAACAAATCCTCCTTCCTTGACCACTGTGGGAAGAAGCAGTTGCTTAAATGGTCTTTAGTGACGCTGGATGATGCTCTTCTATATTCTGCTCTTGGGAACTCATATTTCTTAGCATTCAGATCTGAGGAGAGGTACAAAATCCCTTATTACTATTTGATCTAGGAAGCTGGCACACAATTATTTGTTGCAAGAGGTATGCACTTTTCATTTAAGGGTTGTAACGTTTCAATTCTGTTTGTGGCTGTCCTGTTTAGAGGCAAAAGCCATGATTTCTATGTTCAAAGAACATAGAAATGAAAAGAAAGTTTAGTGTGAAGAAATCATGCTCAGCCTCACTGCAGCTTGAGGCCATGGTCCTGCAGCAGCCTTGCCACCGCTAGCAGTTTGTAGCTTGGCTTTGTGCATCCACCTTAGTTTATGTCCACTTCAACATGTCTTTGACAGGAGAAACTCTGGAAAACAATATTTTCAGCAATCAAACAGGAGGGCACAAAGACTTGCCAGCATTTGTCATCTGACAGTAACTAAATAGGTTGACAACATCTAAGATTATCTCCTCTGTTTGGGAATGTGTTATATTTCAGTTGAGTTTATAACAGAAGAGAAAAGCTTGCCTTTATCTTTTGTTTTCAGTTTTCATGTTGCTTGTTCTCTGTGATCCGAGACACTGCAGTGCTTGTAGCTGGATTAGGCTAGAAGACAATGAGAGTCTAACAAAGGACTTCTGGGAGTGACATTGCTGTGACACCACACACAGACCATGCCACAGCATAAGAGCATCACCTCCAAGGCAGTTCAGATGCGTTCTTTTCCAGAGCAAGAGGTTTGACCCTGCCATCAATTACCTTCCTTAGAAAAAAATTCATTCTAAAATGTATTTTTGTCTGCTTTTCTCTTCCTAAATCACTGTGGCAATTGTTCATAGTTGGCTGTGTTTAGTTTGTATTTATACAGCTTTCCTGCACTGAATAACCACTGTTTTATATTAATTATTGGAAGACAATAAGGAAAAGAGTAGAGGAGAAAAGGAATCAGCTGTGAAATTATCTATTCATAGCATCAACTTCCTGTATTTACCAACAAGTTTTTCACTTGCTTAGATTAAGGCATTTTATCCTACTCATTTGTTTTCTTGCATTGGAATCTTGTTTTCCTTCCTTCCTTCCTTCCTTCCTTCCTTCCTTCCTTCCTTCCTTCCTTCCTTCCTTCCTTCCTTCCTTCCTTCCTTCCTTCCTTCCTTCCTTCCTTCCTTCCTTCCTTCCTTCCTCTCTTCTATTTATGTAATGTTCCTATTGTAACTAACTGCACTGAAGGAGAAACTGTTCAAGCTCAGTTTTGCCCTAGCCCAATCCTATGTACTTTTTGGAGGATGGGATTTGTTGGGTAAGTGGATTAGCATTTCTCTTTTTGCTGTCCAGGGGCTGCATCAAATTGCTAGTAAAATCATAAAAGATAACATCTTTGGCAGTTAAAACTACATATTTTTGGGGCTGCTGCCTTTTGCATCACACTTTGGGGACCTCTAGGTGTTATCTGGAGTTTCAGAATTTTATTGGATTTATTTTCATCTTTTTTTGTTAATAGACTCCATTTAGGAAGCAAGTTTATTGTCAGCTAGCAATGGCCTGTTTGTCACTGTGCACAAGAGGATTTCAAATCTGCACTTTAGAAGATAAGAATGAATAGAATTTCTACTGATTGTGCTCCCTTTGGCTCCAGGACTGTTTCCAGACACCCGAGCTGTAGAAACAGGGAGACTGAAGGAGATTGAGCACTTTGTTTCATCAGCCACTTCAATGTGCAGTATTTTGAGTAAAAGTCTAGCTTCCCAAGACGTTACTCCTATTCCATGACTGCTTCCCAGCCTCACTTGCATGCTGCTCTTAGCTTTGCTACAGGACATAGGTAGCAGCAATGTTGATCACAAACACTGTTACAAACTTCTTTATTTAACCAAGAGCAATTGCAAAATGAGACTGTGTCTGCCAGGCAAACACACTGTCCAAAGCAGAAATACACTAATTAAAAGAAGATAAGCAAGGCAGGAAGTCCTGAAATAGAAAATGATTGGCGTGATCTTGATTTTTAAACTTACTTAATAGTTTTCCTTTTCAGATGGTCTATTTCTTTTCTAAATCTTATTCTTTTGGCCAAGGAGGAGAGGAAATGTAATTAAATGAAATTAGTGGCATTTAATTCACAATTTTTTCAGCTGTATGCCTGCTACTCCTTGTATTGAAGTCAGTGTTCTTGCATCTGGGGGGAACAGAACCAGAGCCTGAATAAACAATTTAATACAATCCAGTGAAAAGTGCACACGAAATTTCAGAATTGCAATGACACTGGATGCAGCAAACTCTAATTTAATGTGGGTAAGAAACGGTGTATGCTAAAGCACAAACCTGTGTATTTGCTTAATTATAGCTCCTGGAGTGAAGGCAGTAGGGAGGGAGGAAGAAGGGTAGCCTGCAGCACCTTGGTGCATTTTGCCTAAGAAGGGTAGGAGGCAGCATTGAATGTCTCCCAGGTCTTGCAAACACCTTTTTCATGGGCAGGATCTCTTTGTAAATCTATAACCAGACACTTAACTCTTGGCTTATACAGGCACCAGCGTACAAATGTACAGTCTGGTTTACCTTAGGTGCATGCTTAAACTTGCTCATTACAGTAGTAACAAGTGCTCTTTAGCTCTGTTGCTGCATAGAGAGAACACTTTTCTTCTTCTGCAGCTGGAGTATACTCTTACTCTGGCGACACAGCTAACTGCTTGGAGATGTGGACAGCCTATACAGGTAACTCAAAAAATATTACAGAAAGCTGTTAATGAAAATAATTTCCAAAGTGTAGTTTCAGGGGGATGTAGCATGTGACCTGCACCCCCCTGTGGTACAGGGGGAATGCAAGCAGCGAAGCATGTGGTGCACCCTACATCAGGGTGTCAGGACACTGAAGAATGTCAATTTGCAGTTTTATCAGACCTGACATAGTCTTGTCAGGATATAGATATCCTAACTGGGATGTCAATACTCTCTGAATTGTATAGGATTAGTTAGCCCCCTGAGACAATGAAGAGATGCTGACCGTCTGATTGCCAAATCCAGCCTTCCTTGGCTGGATATTTCAGACTTAAAGGTTTGATTGGAAGGCTATAACTCTCTCAGACACATACAGATGAAGAAAAGAATTTATTTTCTCTAAAAATCACATCCTGTATGAGGTGAACTTCCCATGACTTTTTGGCAGTAAGAGTTATGTTTTTCGCTGAGTTGTATTCTTCATGTATTGACTATGCTTCCTATGAAACTGCCAGATTTCACAACCAATTTTCTCATTTTCACTTTTAGAGAAAGATCTCACAATGCTTAGTGATTGGGCAATAGAATGACAGAAGAAATTCAATGACAGTAGATGCAAAGTAATGCATATGGGGGAAAAAAAAAGCACCCTAGCTACATACAGAATGACAGTTTTAAATTAGCTCCCGATGGAAAGAGATTTGAGAGTCATTGCTGATAAGTTCCTGTGCAAATCAGTTCATTGCTCAGCGGTGGTCAAAAAGATTATTAGGAATTATTAGGGAAAGAATAGAGAGCAAGCAGAAAAATACTGGGTTTGCTACCACATAAATTCATGATGCATCTGCATCCCCAATGTCATGCAGTGAACTCATCACCACAGTTCAGAATGGAGAGCTGAAAGTGGCCCAGAAAAAGGAAGAAGCAGGCTTGGTGAATGGAGTGGATTTTGTATGAGGAAAGACAAAATATACTGGTATTTTCAGCCTGGGGAAGAGATGAAGCCCGATAACAACATGAATGGTAATGGGTAGTTTTGGAAAGAGATAAATTATAATTCCTGACAATATAAGAATAAGGGCTGATGAAATAATCAGCTGGGCATTTAAAAAGGGAGCACTTCATCACCCAGCATGTGGTGAAGTTGTGCAACTCACAGCCACAGGATATTATGGAGACCAAAATGAAATTTGCAGCAGATAGGACCACCAGTTTCTGTTCAAAATCATGTTCAAGATGAAGCCCCCTGCTCAGAAGTCACTATGTCACTGATGACCAGAAGCTGGGACGGCAAAGGAGGGTCGCTCAGTGTCTGTATCACTCTCATATGCTACACTTGAGTGTTTCCTTCTGACAATAATCAGGTTATAGAGCCACGTGAATCTTTGGTGTTCTTGATGATGACAGTGTGGCTGTTCTTCTGTTATGCTTTTCTGTCATTAAAATTTATAACTGAAGCATTTATTAATTCATTTTTATTTGTATGCTTTTCCTCATCTCCCATAACCGTATCACATACATGACCTAAAAGTATCACTGAATTTGTCCCTCACAGTTCTTCAGAATGGCATAGAAACAGCACAATCTCCATTTACAAGGGGAATCCTCACCCCAAGAAGAGCC
Source organism: Cuculus canorus (assembly GCF_017976375.1). Classification (NCBI taxonomy): domain Eukaryota; kingdom Metazoa; phylum Chordata; class Aves; order Cuculiformes; family Cuculidae; genus Cuculus; species Cuculus canorus. The sequence continues at coordinate 90,045,582 of NC_071401.1, forward strand.
GACTGAGTTGGGAAAGGCTCTAAAGGACTGGCAGCTGCCTTCCTCCTCCTCGCACTCTGTGTGGTACCCTGAAGAAATGGCCACGCCGGCCCTTGCCATACCAGCCCTCCCAGAACTGTCTGCTCCTGGGCTGCATCCAGCACTTATGTCTAAGGCACATTGAGAGAGGAAAATAAAACCCCTCCATGTGGCAAATCCCTCAAGTCCTTAATCAAAACTGAGTGAAGCCTGTGTGGTTTGGTCAAGTCCAGCAGCACGTCTGTAGATGAAGTGGGAGGTGGAACCAACTATCCAACCCTTTTCTTGTAACCTGCAATTACAGTTGTTAGCACAAGACAACTAATATATCCTTCTTCAATCTTCTTTTTTCTCTTGGTGTAACTTCTTCTTGTATCCAGCGTGCTCTAATTCTGTGGTTTTCCCTTTATAGCAGTTAGTTTCTCCGTGTAGTCCCTGACCACAAATACTTTTTGAATGGAACATCTGTTTCTAATGTGTGGTCTAGAAATGTTACTTTCTGCAGTATTCCACTTTTCTCCCAAATGATATTTTTCCTCTTCTGTTTGCCCAGAACAGTTTGTAAGCCGATCAATACCTGAAGCAACAAAGGATCCATTTAAGAACAAAGACTTCAAAAGCCACATAGGTGATTTCCCAGAACTTGATGCAGTTGCAGGAGAGGTGGTCGGCAGCCTGGCCATGCACACGGGAGCATTACAGGGCTCCCTTCCTGCTCTTTCACCATACTGGCTTTTCCCACTGCTTCTTCCAGTTAGCATAACTGAAGAGGCAATCTCAGTTTCTTTCATTCCTGGTAATCCCACCTAGCTATCTTCTCGTTGTTTTAGTTGTCTTTCTCTTCTAGCCAAGTCCATTTAAACGTTCAGAGGAGGAAATATTACTGCCTGGTTCCTTCTGTTGTTTCTTACTACCATTACAGCTGCTTTTTTAGAATTACTAGCTTAGGAGCCATCACGCGTTTTGTGTGTAAATAAACCTTCACCATACTGCTCTGCATAAAGGGGCTGTATGGTTGGTAAAGTGGAGATACAGGATGAAGCAGCAATATTTAATCTACTTTCTGGCATGGGAAATATGCCAGAAGAGCCAGATGAACTCTAGAGAAAACTGTAGTGTGCTTCTGGTATGTTTGCAATACAGATTATATAAATAATATATGACTCCTGGAAGGAGTGTAGGAATATATAAAGTTTTATGTAGGGGAAAACTGCGTGCATTTGGGAGATTCAGATGCATCTACATATCATGGGCTGGATGCCAAACTGCGCAATGGTGCCCACTATAAATGGGGCTCAGGGACTGAATTGCTTAAGTAATTAAAGTCGATCTTACTCACATGCTGAAAGGGTAAATTGTGCACTGCCACAATCCACCAAGTTATTTAACCTTGGAAAAACAAAGCTCCTCAGTGACAGAGGAGGACGATTTATTATTCCATTATTTTATCTTCACAAGCCAAGCCGTAGGCAAATACGATCATCGTTTTTAAGAGTTTGCCTGAGCAGGATTGTCTTAGTGGCCAACTACTTCATTATTATCGTAGAGTGTGGAGAAATAGAGCATGATTCAAATGTGTGAAAAAAATGTATCTTAACCATTTTAAATCCTTTAAGACTTTCACCGCTGAGAGATGAACAAATCTATGCGTGCTTTAAGGAGCCTGCTATTGAGCTGTCTGTGCTGGCAGCTGTGCTACAGCTGTGAAAAGTGGGGAGCTTCCTCCGGTGAGGTGCTCTCACCCATCCTGTGGTGGGCATGGAGGGATGCTGGAAGACCTAGGGTTTCAGCGTTCAAGGAGCAACAAACAGAAGGTAGAAGAGAAAGTCCCAGAAGAGACCTTGCCTCTTATTCCCAATTCACCCTTTTTGCAGTGTTCCTCCCTCCTCTCAACCCAGAGAATATGCCTAATGCCTTTTACAGCAGCGTTAGGATTTGGAGCTATCCTTGTTTCATCTGCTCACCCACCCATTTAATGCTTATCATGACCATGAAAGTCTGCCATATGGGCCCATCTCTTGATATTTTAATCTGCCCTGAGTTTTGGGTCAGTAATAAGCAACATGAACAATTATGAAAAAGTGTGTCACACTTGAAACAAAACAGAATTATTTTTTTTATTCCTCCAAGGCCATATTTCTAGTATAGCTTCTTGGACACCCGAGGAAATGCTTACATTGAAAGTTTCTTCTGACTGTGTCAAAGTGACAGTAGCACAGAGATTCCTTCTGTATTCTTTTGCATGCTTTTGATGTTGTTTAGCACACGGTGAATGTGATGAAATAGAGGAAAGTTAATTGTGTTGCTGGAGGTCAATAGAAATTTCAGTAATTTTACAAAACATGTCTGGAAAACTAGCTGACTGGAATAGTCACACCAGACAGACCTTGGTCACCTTGCCTAGCAGCCAGCAGCCTCTTTGAAACCTCCTCAGAAATATCTCTTAGCTTGAAGCCTGGTCTTGGGTGGTTGCTGTGTAGGCAGTGCATACAGCCTCTGGATCAAAACTGCTTCACTACCACCTTTCCCGGGCTTTCATTGCATGTAGGAAACCAGAGGAAGTGGCTGAGAACTGTAAAGGGGAAGTAATGCTGTATTTTGATGTTTTCCAAGACTGTATGACCTTCTTCTCAATGTAAATAATCTGGCAGACAGTTAGGAAGCAGCCACTCACTTTGTCTGCTGTTTTCTCCGGTGATCACAGAGACTACAGTACTTGGTCAACCACTTAGTGCAGCTGTGTGGCACTAACGGGACCTGGCTCTGGGGTCAATGAGCAGCAGGAAAACCCCATGAGGGACCAGGAGCAGCTTTTCAGAAGTCAGAAGGCTAAGGTGAGAAATTCAAGCAATTTAATCACTGTCTTTTGTAAGAAATGCTGTGACAAGTGATTTTTGACCTCATTTATTAAAGCTATTTTCTGATTGGAAAAGAAAAATCTCACTTTATAGGGATAGTGTTTTCTGGAAAAGGTATTCTGAACTCATTTAGACATAGCTGGCAAATTTTAATAATGGAAGAACACTTTAGCAATTTTTAGTCATATTTTACTCCTCTAAAAGCGTGGCAGGTCTGAGTCAGCAGGATGCACAGCTGACTCCAGGGCAGAGAGGAGGCTGGGCGGAGCAGGCTCTGCAGCCTCCAGCTGTTGTGCAATATTTTCTTTCCAGTGGCCTTTTGCAACCTTCTCAGAGACAGTGTAATATACAGACTAAGGGCATTCTTTTAAAAAAGGAAAAATCTCAAAACTAAAAATTACTAGGAACAGTGGAGTTTCTGCTGGCCAGACTCAACAGCATCTGCTTCACTTAAAACATTGAGAGATTATTGAAATAAGGCAGGTGTCTGGGTTTAATTGAGGTAAGTATTTAAAACTGTTTTAGAAAGGAGGAATGGCTCCAAGAGCAAAGATGTCTTGTTTTGAGGGAAATGGCATGAATCAAAACAAACAAACAGAGCAAAAAAAAGAGGTAGTGTAATTTTGATATCAGCTTTGAACTGTCTTTTCTGAGCTGAGTAGAAGGGCAGCGTTTTGGACATGTGCCTAAAAGACTGACACTTCAGTAGGAATGGAAGTGAAAGGAAGAAACCTACACCTGGGTGCAGAAATGGGGGGTTGTTATGCTGGGGTGGGGAGGACAGCAATGCATTGGAAAGGTGGCAGGGAATTTATCTTTCTCCATACTCTCTTCAAAACACAACGCATGCACGCTATATCAAGATGCTCTTGTAACACTAGAGGTGCATATATTTTGGACAAAAGTCTTGTTATTTTACCTGTTGTTCTGATTTATGCTTCTTAGAAAACATGGAGCTGCAGTTGGAAGAAAAGAGAAAAGCCATATGGCAGACTAGTGCCAAACAAACAAACACAGAATATAGATGCCAAGCAGCTTTTGTACAAATGAAAGGATCAGAAAAACAACCTCATCCCTCTTTGATATCTCTACATGTTTTCATGAAAGAGTATTTACCTGGCTTTTCACCTCCCTTTAATCCTTTTGAAGAGACTCGATGTATTAGATGGTGTGCTCAAGGTATTTCCTAACAATTTTAGGTTTCAATAAGATCACAATTTACAGAGATAAATATGACTAACCCTGTGAATAACCCTGGTACTGGCATTAATTTTAAGTGTTATCACCGTACTTTACATAGCTGAAAAGCTGTGAAGCAGAAAGTAGCTGTCTGGGCAGGGACTGTCATGTCTTATAAAGGGCCCTTGTCAATTGGGACTAAACCTCATCTCTTGCTCATATAGCTACCACAACCCAATGGTGGTAACCTCTGGAGCAATCCTTGCTCAGGCAAGAGGACCTTGCTTGTTTTGGATCTGCCAGGTGGTAGGTGTGAAGAGGCTTTTCAGGAACCTGCAATTACAGTGTTACTTACTTAACTAGAAAACTGTCACAGCATTTAAAAAGCCCTAAAGCAGCACCACTGTACCTTTTCATAAGAGTAAATGAGGAAAGAAAATTTCTCTCTCTCTTGCTTTTATTAAAGAGGGAAAATGCTTTTTGTCAGTTGTGGAAGCGTTGAGTCTAACACAGGCTTCTGAACTGCCCCCCAGATACAACTGTGTGCAGCTGGTGCACGCGTGTGCACACACACACACACACACACACACAGTGTATACCCACACTGCAGGCACTGCAGGCACTGGAGCAGCAGCTGAAACAGAACGCTGAGTTTCAGGGGGACGAATGGCTGGATGAAGAGACGAGGACAGCCGTGGTTGGGAAGAGAATAGTAAACCCGGTGCTGAGAGCAGTGGTGACAGCAAAACGAGGGGTTTGGTGGAACAGTCTGGAAGGAAGGGTGGAGCAGCTGCATAAGGCAATGAAGTGCGAGAGGCTGTGGACCAACAGCCACTAGGAAAGTGTCTGGGCCTTTGTTTTTGCTAAACTCCCCTGCTTCTAGAGGACGTCTGTGAAAGCCTTAGCGGAGAATTTGTCTTAGTTCTCTCTAAAACAGAAAAAAGTTGATGAAAACAACTTACTGTCCCTGCCAGCCACCCTCTGGAGGCAGAGATCTGGACCAAGGACTGTGCTGTGGGTCTTGGTGCTCCACACTCAGTGTTTGCTGATCCAATTCCCTGCACTGGAATTTTTGTACATTTAAAATAGGGGATTGTATATTTCCTGCTCCTCATCCTCCCTTTTCCCCACACAGATTTGCACAAACATGCTTAAGCAGGATGCTCAGCTTGTGCTGACAGACCTCTCCAAGCCTGGAAATATGAGTACCTGAACTCAGCTGCTGGTCTTGTCACAGGGCAAATCATCCATCTTGTCTGCCAGAGCACTTGGTCATAGTCATGTCAGTGGGAAGGCCCGAACTCAGCTATATCCTTTTTTACTTCTGTGTGTATTGTGGACATTGATTACATAAAGGCACTGTGATGGGTTATCTGTATGTTTATCGATGACAAAATGAGTAACTTAATGAGAATTTACCATGGATGTGGTAGGTCTTATTCCACACAGGAGAACTTGTGTTAATTGATTGTGTTAATCACATCCTCCGCTATTCATCTTAATCACTACATTTAATTTTATTTGGATTGCGCAGTTCCCTCAAGGAGCTGTGCTTGATCGGAGAGCAGTCAGACTCAGTTAAGTTTCTTGACGTGCCAAGGGGAGTGGAAGAACACTTGAGGATACAGCTCAATTGACAGCAGAAAAGACATAAGGGTGGAAAAGGAAAAGAAATCCTGATGCAAAAAGTGAAGTGCTGTCCTGGATCTTACCATTATAAAAGTACTAAATAACGATGCCTCTTTTAGGAAGTAAAATAGATGGGAGCAAGCTCTTTCTCACGGAGGGACATGAAGTAGCATTACCTGCTCCCATACTGCTGCATTTTCTTTTCCCAGGGAATAGGTGTCCTTGCCCATATAGCCGAACAAGGATAACCATGGCTCAGTGCTGCCATATTCTAGAATATGCATGGATGCTGCATGGCAGAGTGCTGATGGGTGTGAACCTACACCACACCAGGGAGTGTGCTAACACGTAAACGCTATGGACATTCATGAGTGGTGTTTGAGGCTGATCCGTGGCCCTGTTTGGTTTGCTAGTATTGATGTAGCTCACAGGTCTCCAATCTGTAGGTAGTACACTTCTACTTTGTAAAATCTCTGTGCTTACAGGATGCAGTAAGAAGAGGCTGCTAGACGGGAATTGTGATAAAATTTGCTTTAGCCTCAATTTATGGGACATTAGCCCAGTAAAATCCTAGAGGAACAAAAAAAAACCCACCTAGTTTTCTTCTTCATAATTTTTTTGTAAGTGAGGTAATTAGCAGGGATTTAGAGTAGGTAATTTTACCCTTGACAATAAATTGGCAATCATTTGTGATGAGCCAAATAGACATTCAAGCTGGACAGAGAATAGCTGAAGTAGAACCTCAAGAGATTATAAAAGAAACCTGCTGATGTGCAGGTTTACAACTTTCCAGTGTCAGCATTATGTGACACTATTCAGTTTAAATAAACCTTTTTCTGTGTGGAATAAAGCTTTGTTTCCGAACGTCTTTTTGTACCTAGTGTGCAAGACATGAGAATTTGTGAAGATAGATACAAAGCCATGTGGCTGATCTGTATGCTTGAATATTAACCATCCCTCAGCCCCTGAAGTTTAGCTGAATGCAACAATCAGTTTATAATATAATTATAAAAGCATAAACCACAGGGACACTGTTGTCCAGTATAAAGAGGGGGTAAACAGAGCAAGATCCTAATGAAGCTTTGGGTATGACAATACTTCTGGGATCTGGAATCCAAACATGAGTGGTCATAGGTGTTAACAGCGCATGCTCAGTAGCGTGTTCACAAGAGTCTAAGAAATATCTCAAGGGACTGCATTAGTTCTCAGACAACAAAGCAGGAAGACTTTAAACTATACAATGTAAATAATTTCTTAAGCCATAGTGATGTTGATGTCCACACAAATCTGGTGGAAATACCTTTGCAGGACCTCCACTGAGCAGCCCCAACTCAAATACTTGACACTAAACCCCAGAAATGTCCCAGAGGCAAATACTGCACACCATTTGGGGTTCTCAGTTGCTCTTGTTAGGCACAGGCTCCCTCTCTGCTACACTCACACAGAGAGAAGATGCACCAGCCCAGCTGCCTGTGGGGTCAACAGCAGAACAGGCTTGCTGCAGATAGCCTATGATTTCATCCCACAGCAGAATTTTACTTTGGAAGTCACCATGGATCTACATTTCCTCTGTTCAGAGATATACAATGCTGAGAGACAATGTACTCAACATACTTTGCAACAGATTTCAGAAACTCAACAATTTTTAGCATCAGCAAGGTTGGCTTTATGATGGCATTTATTCTTGTTGTCTTTGGGTGAGTCCATTAATCAATACACTGACAATGCTTAATCCTTGACCTATTCATAGACAGATAAGCAGGTTGGCACCAGGTCTAGTATCCCTTGCACGGTAGCATAAATTAAAACACAGTATAAGGTAATCTGAAGGATCTGAGTAGTTCATATAATCCCAGAAGGATTAATAAATACATTTCAAGATATTCCTTGTGTTGTAGCAGAATAAATAATTTTTATTAATGTATCACATCTTTGAATGTTGCAGTCACATCCTATATCCAGGAAAAAGCTGAGATCTCTGCTCCAAAGCTCTTCAAATTTTATGTTAGTCACAATCTATTACTGAGATTAAACAACTAACAGAGTAAGTGGGACAATAAGAGAGGAAGGTTACAACTATGAGGCTCTGTTTTTCCAGGGGAATCATAGTTGCATCATGAGATTTAGGATCAGTTTTTTCCTCATGCTAACATTAGATTAGAAGACACTCATGTGGTGGCATGCAATGTGTGAACTTCAAAGGGAAAGTATTTTGGGTAAGGAAAGAGTGGAAGTTTTCCAGGAGAAGTGCCCATGAGCATCCTAGGATTGGTTTTGAAGTAGCTGTCTATGTGTTCCTGCTATTTTAGGCAACACTGGAGGGCTTGCTAACTTCTCCAGGACATGAATTGTCATTAGAGACAGACAGCGGCATTCCTCAGCCTGGCACCTTCCCATCCCCGGCTCCTTCAGGTGCCGTGAGAAAGCTGTCCTCCTTGCCTTCCCACCCTGAGGCCATGACCATGATCAGCCCTGCGCTGGGAGAAAGCAGGTGACGGTCTTTCCCCTAAAGCCGTTGACAGCATCTGTGGTAGTGATGCAACTTCTTATGCGGGGCTGGATCTGTCTCCACTGCACAAGACTGTAGATGAGGAACTATATGACATTTTAAATGCTTCATGCACAGGATTCCTCACTGTCTTACTTTTGTGCTGTGAATTCTGGTGTCTCCATGCCTACATTGTGAAGAGGGTCAGAGCTGGTCAAAGCTCTGCATTCATCACGTTTTTGAAAATTCAAACAGCTGCTTTGCTGTTTCCAAAATGGCTTTGGAAATAATGGGGTTGTTTGGGGGAAAGGTGGGAAAGGGAGGTTGGCTGTTACTGAAAGTCTACTTGGCAAACTGAAAAGAGAATATTTTGGGAAACTCAGGAGAAAATAGTTATTAAAACAGATACATTTTTCTGGGTCTTCTCACTGAGCTTTTGGCTTTTGAAAATCTGTCCGTTAATGACATGAAAATATGCCAGAACAGAAGGAAGTTCTTACTAATCCTGAATTAGCTCCTAAGAGCTGAATGCGGATATGTCATACTTCTGTAATAAAAAACCTTGTCTCCTTCCGTTCCTGCCTCTCTCCCTCCATCCTGAGTACTGATGCAACCATAGTTCTAGCAAATGTGCAAATTCTTGTTCAGCCACAGTTTGAAACTAGACCAAACCAGACAATGACCCAGTATTGTTAAAATAATAGCCTTTGAATTTTGGCAGAGCTGATTAAAAGAAAAAAAAATTAAAAGTACTTTTAAAGCATCAGGGGATTCAACCTAGCCAACAACACAACAAACAGCATTTTTATTTAGTTGATTCCTCTCTTTTTTTTTTAATGACTTTTCATTGAAATGGTTGCTAATTTAAAGCAGGAAAATCACCAACTATGTCAGTAAAATTTGCACCAATTAATCACCCAGAAGTTGGTGCAATTCTATTTTGATTGTGCAAAAAAAGGAATAGCCTAAGGGTCTCTCTAAAGGGAGACTAACATGGAGCCATAATACATTGTTAAAAATACCTCATAGGTGAGCATATCTGCATAGGTCATAGAGAACTCCTTCTCCCTAAGGAGAGATGTAAAGAAGATATCTTAATTAGTAGATTTGTATGGTTTTTGTTTTGTAAGTGTTTCATTGGTTATTTTAGTCGCAACCTAAGAGGCATTTAAATACGAGGATATTCTTGTCTAAAATACAAAAGGCAGAAGGGCACAGAGAAGATATAGAGCAATCAAGTACAAGCAAACTTTGCAATTATCATTTTTTTCTGCTAGCATTTCCTCAGTTACACCTGCAGACATTATTCTGATAAAGCTACAGTAGTTTCTCTTCAAAGAAAATTTCAGGACTGTGAGAGGTAACAGAGCTGGCGCTAGCTTTTTGCCATCCTGGCTGCCTTGTTTCTATACATTGGCTAACCAAGTGCCATGGACAAGTCAGTCCTGCAAATGCTTGCCCCTTCCTCGTGCTAGTTTGACCAAAGGGAGGACTGATGATTTAGGCTGTTTATACACATTGCTAAAGAAACCCCTGAACAACAAACCACAAGTAGTGATGAATCTTAGGGTAGACAGAGTTCATTCACTGTTATTTGAACTCTTTAGTGTTTACGTGTTTCTCACAAATATCGTACAGTCAAGTTCATAGTTATAGGTTGGTACTTGCAAGGCCAGTGGTGAAGAACAGAGATGCCATTCTGGGAATACGATTGGTCACCAGCAGTTACCGAGGTTTAGCATGCCAGTACATGGCAGTATTAAATCATGATTATGTACTTCTGAACTCTTTCCATGTCCATGTGGATGCAGATATGTTGACGGTGGAATGTGAGTGTCACTACTGCCTGTGACAAAACCATTGGGCCCTAGAGGTGTCAGCAGGCGGTACTTCAACAGAAATGCTCCTCTTCTTGCTGGAAGGAGACATCCTTGTAGCTCCTGAGAAGAAAGGAAGCAGTGTGCTGCTTCTTCTTCTTTGGAAATATTTCACCCTTCTCTTTGTTATTTGCCACATGGAGAACTAACAGGTTTTTTTGGTACTGATATCATAGCGATTTTTATTTTGATTTGTATTACCTGGAAATCAAACCAGAGCCTCCAAAGGGCAGGAGGGCCTACATGGCGGCTCTCTGGAGTCTCAATGGCTACAGTGTGTCTGCCTATATGGAAAATATTTTTTAAAATATGCTTGCTATGAGGACTAAATGGCAACATGGGCTGTCTGCCAATAACCTCAAATCTGTAGTGAGAAGTAATTCAGTCTGCTTGCAAGCTGAGGTCTAGCCTTCCTCTCCTGTATAGACTGTCAATGTTTCTGTGATTTACTAAGAGTAGGTACAAAGAATATTTTATTAAGGCAACATCTTCCACTCCAATCATGATTCTTAAAGTAAAATACTAACATTTTACTCACTGTCTCCCCAGCACTTTTCAGACCTACTTTAAACTTGATATACTGTGATGAGTACAGGTCTTCATCACCGGTGGTAGCTCTGAGCATAAGTCAGTACTAGATTTAGCTGCTCCTCTCCATCTATCGTCAAGTAGCTTGAAGCGAATTCATTACCAGAAGGTTGATGTGTTTCTTTGTTGCATTTTTCCAGTTTATCTAAATTGTTGAAATAGTCCTGCAAGGAGTACTTGAAAGTGGAAGTCCCAAAGTATCAAGCTGAGTTTCAGTTGGCTGGTAAGTGAAGATGCACGTGACATTTACCTTTTGCTTCTTATCAAATCCTATAACAGAGAAGACAGAACATTTCCTAGAGAAAGCTCTTCCTGTTCTCACCAAAAGCAAATGTGAACCTGCTGAAATCAGGCACAGGACGCAATGTTTTAAAAACTACTGCAGCAACTGCCGTGTGTGAGTTTACAAACCTGCAGTCTGAAAGACATTTGAGTCTTGCTCCTAACTGAGTTTGGGGCAGGGCCGTGGAGGATGTAGTCCTGATGTAGCTTTCAGACTACATTCAAAGCTCTTTTGAATGGTGATATGACATCACCTAACTGAGAGGTGCTGCTCAAAGGAGTGACCCTGCTCCCCTTCCCCTTGACCATAAAGTGAGCAAGAGCTTGTTCTGGCTACTTCCTTTGCACCAGCTTCAACTCCACGAAGTGCTGGTTCAGTGAGTTCAGCAAGCAAAATTGTACACTGAAGAGCTGTTTGGCATGAATTGGCTGCTCATCTGGTTATATCAATGCTGGCCACAGGGAAAAGGGCGGGGAAGTGTTGCTGGGGAGAGGGAGGGTAGACATACCCTTTTTGGCAGCAGAGATATTTCATCACAACAGATTTGGGATTAAATGTCTCCTTACTAGAGTGCAGAGAGCATCTCATCCATAGTAAGTACACGGGCTGCTCGCAGGGGAAATAAGGACTAACCTGTTTGTTTTACTCGGTGTTCGTGTCCAGGAAAGCCTGGAGTTAAGTGGCCTTACAACTGGTGGGTTATAATAAGCTGTGTCTGTCCTATGCCCAGGGGATATCCACATTTCTAAAGACAGGTTATGAGAGAGAGCGATCCTATATGTTGCATGATAAAAATGCATCTCTTGATTAAAGATTGAGTTTACCAGCTGCAGGTAACAATCCATGGGTTGTCTGCATCTGAGCAACCTGCAGAGAGAAAAGGGGTCTGTAGAACAGGAGCATCCGCAGGGAGGCATCCTATGTTGTTCCTTGCCCAAGGGGCTGAAAATCAATGAAGGTATTTGAGTTCAACAGAACTGGTCAGGCTTTTCAGGCTTTTAAAGCTCTGACTGTGGCTCTTGGAGCCGGGACAGGTCCTGACGGTATTTCAGCTGGATGAAATAATGAGAGCAGCAACTGGAGACAAGCCAGGATGCATTTAGCAAAGAGTGAGCGATAGCTTCCTTTCCATTTTCATAAATTTGTTCCAAGACTGTTTTATTAAGCTTATTCTTTCTTTGCAGGCCTCTGATCTACTTTTCAGAAGGATTTCAAGCTGACTGGTAAACCATTCCACCCACAAGGAAATGTTGATCCCAAATGCTTGCCATCCCCAATAGAGCCCAGCAGCAAGTGTAAGGCTGGGGTGCTGAGGAGATGTGGGGGAATCTGCCTTTTTGAGATTTATGAGAAATGGCTTCCCTCTTGGAGACAAGCCCTAGCCAGCATACCCTGTGAATTTGTGGGGCGATGGATGGCTTTTGCACAGGGTCTCCTCAAACATGTAACAGCTAGGAACGTGGAAGGACACGTAGATAAAGCCAGGCAGACTTAGAGTCTAGAGTGTATTGTAACTCTGCAGCATTGTCATAATCGTGTTCCTTGAAATTTAAATAAAATGAGGCTTCCTAGGAACCCTGTTATGAAACTAGCTATTTTTTTTTAATTTTTTTTTTCCCTATGCTCTTATGCCTGGTACAGGCTGCAGAAACACCTCCTTGGCAGGTGAGAGGCACACCTGAATTATGGGAATCCCCAGGAAGTTTGGGGCCGTCTGTCATCACAGAAAGGCAGAAACTGGGGAGCTGGAGCACACCTGCACCCTCATGACAGCCAGACTGAGAAAGGAGGATCCTGGTGGAATAACAGCAGCTGTTCCTGGAGTGTGCTGCACAGAAAATAAAATTGCTATGATGAGAAAATTAGAGGGTGCTAGATAATGCTGATCTCAAACAGAAGCTGAAAAAGAACAGTTTGAAGAAAAGTGTCAGAGGAACAAGTGGAAAGGTATAAGAAGGAGGGTTAACAAGACATTCCTGCATGCTGAAACTCAGCATGCAAGTGAAGTCTTGATTTTAGGCATGGAGCAAGGGAAAAATATGACTGTAGGGAAGGAGCTGTAGGTACTAAAAATACGAACCAGCCAAGTGTCTTTCTTCCCTTTAAGGCTGGGAGAAGTACTGCATGGCAGGGGACCATGGTGCTATTGATAGAAGTGTGGGTCTCTCAGTATCCATCGTAATCAGGGCTTTGGATACTGATCTTGTGAGCTGCCCATTGCTCCCTGTGGTACCAGACACCACAGCCACAGGATCAGAGAGAAATGCATAGCAGGTGTACAAGATCAGCTGCAATCAAAGCAAAGGCAAAGATTTCTGGGCGGCTGTGTGCAAAGCACATATATATCTTAGTTAACAGGAGGGTTTTTAAATCTTCATTGAGATCATGGGCAAAATACCAGGGCTTAGGATCTGGATTGTGGTAAAAGTGAGGAGGACTTAGGTAAGTTATATTGATGCAACTTGAGTCAATTTGTATTTGATTTGGTCAACAAGCCCCAGAACCTAGACAGACATTTGTGTTTCAGAGGGTTAATGGATTATTTCAGTTTAGGTCAAATGAGAAAGGAATTGACTCCAGCCAAGATCCAATATGTTCTCATGTTCGAGCTGGACTTGTTTGTGAAGCTGCTGACCCTTTGTGCTTAAAGGACTAAGTGAGGGTAGTTGAGTTAATTCCTGCATTGCTGCTGATGGACTGTAGCCTCTAGCTGAGGACAAACCTTGTAAATAGGTGTTCAAGCTGCCTCTTAAGCTAAATCAGTGTGAACCACTCTATACCATCGAAACATCTTCTTGGAGAGAGGTTTAAAAAAACATCTTGTATTTTGCTGTTGCTTGATTGCATCAGCTTAAAATTCACATTTCAATCAAATTGGTGGAAATACACCTGTGGTCTAGTCTTTAAGCAATACAATTATCAAAATTTAATCTGGCCTCAGTCTGAAGATGAATGCACAGGAAAGGCAAAAGCTTTATCACTGATCTTCTCCAAGTTTAACTTAATACAGTGCCACTGATATCAAAGTAGATATTCTCCCTTTACATAAAAATAAATATGGTCAATGTATGGTTAAGCTGTTAATTTAGTTTTATTCAACTAGGTGTAGGGTTTTTATGACATTACCAGTTTATTAATAGTTGAAAAATGAAAATTTATATTACTGTCAGGGGTGTGAGGGAGAAGAAGAATGAAGAATGGAAAAAGGTGATAAAATTTGCCCAGGGCAGACAATTAAAGAGCAGTCTGCTTTCACAGTGGCACCTAAATGTCATCTCTCATGTCTACCATTGCCACAGTTTTCCACACCTCAGGGGCAGAGTTGTCATTCTTAGCAGAGCTCCTAAATGGTTTCTCGTTTCTGTGAGGTGTTCTTATTAATATTTTATTTACTTATTTATCTATTTATTTATTTATTTTATTTTCCTGGAAAGCGACAAGTAAAGCCACCTCCTGACTCTGCAGAACAACACAATGAAATTAGTCCCATTGCAGGCAGCAGAGATTTGAATGTTGTTGCATAGCCACTGGCTTTATGCTTTCAAGCAGCAGAGTGGGTGCGTTGCTTTGGCAAAATGATGACTCTTACTTAAATTTTTTACACATGCTAATATATGATGTAGTTTTTCCTAAAGATACCATAAACTTCTCTTTCCTGCTTATTTATTAAGCAAACTTTCCTGCATCTGAGAGAAAAAGAAACTTTAGTTTTCAGGAATCTGTATTCTTTAAGTTAACATCTTTCAAAATGTCTAAAAAGTCTAAGCTTCTGACAGTAGTTTGTACAAATCCTTCCTATAAAAATGTCTCTGAAATGATATCTACTCTTGGGATAAACTCTGTGCAACTTTGTCTGTCTCTTGGTGTTACCCACTGGTTTCTGAGATCAAAACACGGTTGTACTATCCTGCCAGCCTGCTAAATTTCATAGCATGGCAAGGTCCCTCCACGTTAGGAATGTTATGCTACAGCTTGAGTGTTATTACGTGTACATTTGGCGGTGGCTGTTTGTCATGCAGTTGGTCAAGGAAAGTGGTTTGTGTTTTGTTCCACTGTTGCTTTAATGAGAAAGTTCTTGGTTAGGTCTGCTCTTCTTGGAGGCTGATCACAGAATTTCCACTACCTTCTACGAGAAGCTGAAGTGCTGAAATGTATTTGGAAGAAGCTCCCAGTTAAGAGCAGTTATTCAGAGCAAGTAGGAAACACTCTTGCCACAGTACCACACAGGGCTAAGTATGGAAAGGTGGGATTTATCTGAGAGTGGAGTTTGAAGAAGGTCATTAGTCTATCACCTTCTCATGTTTTAAAAATTTTCTGGTTTAGTTTCGTCCTTATTTTTGTTATCTCATAAATTACAGAATCTGTTACGGAAAATATTTGAGAGAGTAATCCTTATAGCTGGGGATAAAAATTTAGGTGCAACAATTTACTTAAGAACTGACTTTCTCTAAGGGCATACTCACTTCGTATACTTAGTATTTTATGGCCTCATCTTGTGACAGATGCCTATCAAAGACACTGTGTATCAATGGCTGGATTTAGGAAAGAGTTTCAGGTATACTGTTCCCATAAAACAACATCGCCAATGCCTTATTTAAAACATACAGAGGGATTAGCTTCATAAACATTTTTAAGAAATGTGGCCTTAAAGCTGTTGGATTTCATTCTGAACCTTTGTTTTACATTTCATAACCAGTGAAGAGTAACAAGCTTTTCACTCCTGCTGGTAGTTGCGAATAGGATAAATGATATCCTAAAGATACATTTTGACAGATGCCAGTTTTTACCTTCTGTTTCTTTTGTCTGCCTGCCTAGAAATTTTGTAAGACTGTCCATTGCCTTGGTATCTAAAATCTTTATTCTTTTAAGTGTCCTCTTTAGCCTCTGTTATTAGCTTTTAGGTTAGAGTTACTTTTGTGGATAAATATAAAACTAGTTTACACAACTAGTATGTACCAGTCCATGCCTCCTCTTTCCAAGGCTTAGACAGAGGTGTCAGCTATATGGGAGGAAACCATCTGGCGATTCTTAATGTTTATTTGACTATTTCTTGCTTTTTTGTTGCACAAATTTTAATTATGTAACATTTATTTGTGTTACAGGAGTCTATTTTTAAGAATATATTTAATACTACTCCTAGATCTACTTTATGAAACTTAGACCCGAACTGTAAGGCTAAACGTTTATAATGTAAGCTCTATATAAGAAATTCTGAGTTAATACTAATAATAAGAACACTTCTCATTTCACTTCATTGTTACAAGCACATCCTTCTCTGGCATGACATTACAGATCAGGCTAAATGATCACAAATGAATATGCAAAGCTAAAATGCCATTATCAGCTTACATTTTAGTGTCAATATGTTTTCAAACAAGCCTTACAGCTTTGGTAATGGAAACCAGTCTTTCTCTTCTTAGGTCTGCCTTAAGGCCTTAATTTCAGCCCAGGCTTTTGTGACCAAAAGTCATCACCCATTTGACTGCTCTGTGATCAGCTACAAAACTAAGACCTGTAGAGTTCAATTTTTTGGCCGTCTTTTATATTGTGTTGAAAGTCTTAACAACAACTTCAAAGAGAAAGCTACAGGTACTGAATACAAAAGCTCTGGCAGCCCTAGAGTCATCACTCAAGCTCATATAGCTGTCTGAAGGTGTCCATAATGCATATCAGATTTTTTTTTACATCAGTTGTATGACATTTGGCTGCCTAATCTGGCATTAGGCAGAAGCATTACTCACTTCTAACCCCTGAAGAGGCACAGGTTGGGGACCTGAGGGTTTGAGAGGGGCTCCTGTGGAGACCACTTCTCCTAAGAGGTCGCAACTGGGGGTAAAGCAGAGCATGTGTCTGCAGGGACACTCAAACAAGCAGCACATGACAAAAAGACTGAGATTCATATGGGTCACCTGAAATAGTACAACAAATTGTCAAATTGTTCTAGCAAGACTTTGACTATGGTTTCTAAGGAAATCTAAGGGGAAAACCTAGTCAGCCTCAATTTACTGTTTGCTTGTTTGTTTTTTTTTTAATGGAGCATGCAATAAATTCAAACACTTCAATGTCTTCCATTACATTAGAAAACAAGAAGAGTGCCTGATGAGTTACTCTCTGCTTTCCCTGTTTTCAGGATCATTGAAATGTTGACAATCAATGTGTTGACATAACAGGCAGGAGGAGATTTTGAACTTGACTCTTGGGAATTCTTTCCTTGAATGTGTCTCTTACAGAAAAAAGAAAATTATCAAGTATTGTAAAAGTTGAAAAAATCTGACTGATATACAAGTTAGAAGACAAATTATATTAAAAAAATCTTTTCATGCTATGTAGATAAGGGATTTCTCTTTGACGAAAGAATAAATACTTTTGTATTTTCTTCAAGTTGTTTCAGCACTAGAATATTAGGAAAGTAATACTTGAGGTGTTTAATTAGCTTTCATCCTGGAGTCCTCTTTTTTTATGTATAGGAGATCTAAACTGAATTTCTTGTATTAAAATACTCCTGGTATTGAAATATGCAGCCTGCTGAGTAAAAAGCCACTTCTGACACATACAGAACTTCTGAAGATTCTTTTACATATAGTTTGGGCATATTTAGTCCTTTCCTCTGAACATATTGAACAAATAGGTAACTTTATCAGTGATGGGAGGTGACAATACTTTAAATCAATTACGTGCAGCTACCATAGCTATTTCTTAGCCAGGTGTGTGAGCAGTTGTCTTTCTGAGCCAGTATTCACCAAGAAAGAGAAAAGTGGCAAGGTTGTAATGTTTGATGACATCACTTAAAAAATGAGACTTGCTTTTTTCGTTGGCTTTGAGTCCTTTTCCTACCCTCACTGTTAATTATCACAGCTTGTATTTTCCTTGTGGAAAAAAAGAAAAATCCTTTCCCAAAATATTTCAGGCCATTTTAACACACTTGAGAGCTGAAGAAGGACCAAACTTCTTTTGTTGATGCACTGGGTTATAACAGCTGCTAGTTGAGAACAACTGGCTTAGTTTTCAGCTATTTAAGTAACATCAACTTAAAAATACCATTTGCTGCAGTTATTTGACGAACATCCACGTAGGCTGGCCGGAAGAGCTAGCAACCAAAGCCATAGGGCAGGACAACTTTGCCTCTGTTTTCCCAGGTAGGATGTCTCAGCTCAGTCATAAAATCTTGGCTAATTAAACAAAAAAAAATCAGTTCAACAAAAAATATTCAGCTTTGAGATTCTAACCCAAAATCAGTACCCGAGTTGTTAGAGGAACAAGTCCTTGTCCTGATTATGTTTTGATTCCCCTGCACACTCTGACATCAGTTTCTGGCTTGTGTTAACCTCTGTGTAGCTAAGTTGTTGACAATTCCTCTTTTCTAAAGACAGCTCAGAGACTCTGCAACTTTCTACTCTCTCAATTTGGTATTTTAAGGGCAGGATTGGGCTAACCCCTGCTTCTGTATGAGGTCAGGCTGGAAAAGATGCTAGCGTTTTCACTGTTTCCCTTGGAGCAGAAAAAAAACTTGTTCTGTCAGAGGCAAAAATAGGTCTAGCAATTTTACTGCCTGCCTTCTGCATTTTTGCCTGCAGGAATGCCTTTAATGGTTTATCTGGCCGCTAGAGCATACCCTTCTTCACAGCACATGCCCCCACCCAGTGAAAAAGTTACTGCTCAGCCCTGTGCAGATGCATGGTCCTTGAAAGAAATGAAATTTTGCTTTCTTCAGCTTGCTGAGTTTTCCAGCAAGAAAAGCCTGGTGAAGTTTCTGCCCATTTGAGTATGAAGTCTGATTTATCTTAGCAGAAATGGTTGAAACAATGCAGTTGTTTTTAACAGGGAGAAGGGGAGGGAACAAGACTTGCTTTGCTTTTGGGATTGAAGTTTTTATTTTTCCTAAAGGTGTCATGAAGACATAGCTTCTCTTTGGTGACTTGGGTATTCTCTACCCCAAACTATTAAAACTTTTGTGACTAGGACGGGACAGCTCATAGTGTCTGCTCTGAGAGCACATTCCATGTAGACCTTACCTTGTCTTCCAAATGTATATAGACCACGAGAGAGAGGGGGCCATGGGCTACAGCTGAGGCTCACACTGCTTCTTTATTGTTGCTGTGATGGTGTTAAGAAAAGTCTCAACTGGTAGTTTCCTAAGCTCTGGAGCAGAAGCAACGGAGTAAGTGTTTCTTCATTTAATAAATGTCAGAAGTCACTTACAGCACCACCCAGGAGCAAAGGCATTGGGGGCAGGAGATTCAGTGGCAGGTCTTTGCCAATTCTCCCCTTTGTTCAGCACACTTATATATTCAGCTGTATATACAGTTATGTATTTAATACCCAGAATATAGGCCATGCTGTAGAAGAAATCTACCTAGAGCTTGTGGTTTAAAAGCAAACTTATATTTGAATAATTCAAATACAAAAGATCTCCTAATTTTTACTGGGGACATATTTTTGTTTCTTTCCATGGTTGTATAACACACATAAATGTGAGGGAGTTCTTTGTTCTCTGTTGAGGGTGTTGTACATCTGGGCAATGCAGAACTACCTTGGCTCCTTGTACTGACATTAAGAAAACCAAGCTTTGTCTGCAGACTGACTATGAGGAATGCCTTCTGCCAAGAACCATGAGAGGTAAGTTGTGAGGATAGAAAACTAAAGTTTTAAGGTGGGCTTGTGTTTTCCCTGACTGACTTGGTTATAACCCTCACTGTCAAAGAAAACAGGATATATCCCAGTCACCTAGTAATTGATTCTGCAAAGTGATGAAGCAAGTTCTGAAGCTGAGACCTAGAAGCACTCAGGTCTTTTAGCTCTCCTCCTTACAGGAGGTCACTGATTTCTTCACTTTGTTAAAATCTACTGTGTCCGTATGTATGTCCTTTTGAAATTTATGAATCCTTATTATTATCTTTATTACAATGTCAGGTGCTGGAAAAAACCCAGAAGAAATAGATGCCCACTTTCCCAAGAAATGCTCAGTACCAGAATGAGAGGTGGCTATCAGAGGCAGTCAGGAGATAAAAGAGTGAAAGACTATTTATCAGAGGGAGAAATGGTGGTCTTAGCATACCAGGAATTTTTAAACCATTAACTTTCATAGCTGGTGATGAAAAAGATCATTTTCCACTACTAAGTGAGAAAATCCCATTGACTTCAAAAGGAAATAACTCATGCCTACAAGCACAAACACACAGAGGTGACCTGGTGCAATACTACTACAGAGGGCTCCCTAAGCCTTCTTAGGTTGCAACTTGCTTTTGTTACTGCTCTTTATTTATGTGATGACAACTGACAGTTTTAGAAGTCTCAGACATGGTCACAGATCACCATCGTTGGGACAAAAATTTCCTATTGATATTAGGATAACAAAGAAAACCAGCTGAGACCATGTGTGTACTTACCAGCTGCTACTGAAACTGCTGAATGTTGTGTCAAGCCAAAAGATGACTGAACTTTGTAATGTGAATCTAGGTATCTACTAACCTATGCTTACACTACATACTTGTAGAAGTCAACAGTAACATGCACATTCCATGCATAAGCCCAGAGTGTGGTTTATTGCTGCAGTAATGCTGCATTGTCCATTTGTAGCCAAGTTAATTCATATACTTTTAAGAGCTACCTAGGGCAGCTGCAAGGTGCCAGTCAAGTCCTTTACAATGCATTATCTGAACAGACATTTGCGTAGCAGCCATGGGACTTATTTTGGATGGTGAGTTGAGTTTTACATCTTTCAGCTGTGTCACACTGGAACTGGCAACCTGGAGAAAAAAGCAGTTCTTATGTATAATATCTCTCAACTGTTTTGGAAGTCACCTCTAACCATGACAAAGCTGTTATTTAACTATGCAGGCTATGAAGGAACCTCAACAAGCTCTGTTCTGGATGTCAACAAGGTAGACACACATATTTGGTTTGATGATTTCCACATTAGATCTTGCCTGTGTGCTCAGAAAAGCCTCACTAAGCCACCTGAGTGAGGAGGGCTGGCTGCAGCTGGCCACCCATGGGTGCTGGGCTCTCTCATGGAGGAGATTTGGCCTCATGACAGGGACATCAACTATACAGCTTGTTAGAATGTTGGAGGACAAGAAGGAAGAGCCATCTGAGTTTCCTGTGATGTCTTTTGGCACGGGCAAAATGTATTTTCAGTTTTTCTGTTCTGCCTCCCAGTTATAAGCTGCAATTGACTGAGGTTGAGAAGACACTGGAAGAAATCATGTCACATCCAAACGACAGAGTCAGCTGCCCACCTGGATTCTGGTCAGGACTATTTTTTCTTTCAGGCAATGTCAGTGCTGCATGGAAGGGCATCACCTGAGGCAGGAGAGGAACTATCTCCTCCAGCCTCCTGCCAGGCTAGGGTTATTTTGCTTTGTACTACTTCAGCTGGTGAGCTGAGATGTGCTGAGGAAGTGGCCCATGTCTATGTGTCTGCTGATAGCGATGCAACCACAGAGAAGCAGAAGGGAGAAGGCCTGCTCTGCCCCAGCCCTGAGAAGGACGCCTGCATCCCCCAAGGGCAGGGAATTGCCCTTTGGCAAGCAGTATATAGCACCCAGAGAGAAAACAGTAGTTTAAGTGCTTCCTTAATGAGACCTTCAATGAGCCTGGAGAGAAGGAAATGGCAGGCTTGCACTTTACCCTTGTTGTGGTGTTTTTATACCACAAAATAATGCCAAATGTGCCCTCCTTATAATGAGGCCCCACAGGCCAGCTAGTCCCTTACCCCTCACCAGCGGCAATCCTGCCTCCCAAGGGAGCCCTTTGCAAAGGTGCAGCAGCACAACTGACCTCTTTTGCTAGGTGCATAGAGATGCTTAGGGGTGATGGACAAAAAGAAGCTAGAGCAAGGATAAATAAATCCAGACAGTTCTTAGCAAAAATGATGAAGAAGGGCATGAGGAAGTTCTGCACATCACCTTTGCCCTCCTTCCCTGCAGCCCCGTCTCCATGAAGCAGCAGGAGGCTTGGCTGGTTCGTGTGCTGCTCTGTTGCTCTTTGCTGAAGGGTAGGATCCTCCTCCAATGAGCAATCAGTCAGTTGTAAATGATAAGGGAAGGCTGCTGAGGCTTCACTAACTGCATTCATTACAAACGTTGTAATTGTAAAGATTTGCTATAATTCAGTTAGCTGCCCTAAAACTCTTGGCAAGCCCCATCATTGAAATGATTATTGTTACAAGATTGTTGTAAATTGGAGTCAATCATCCAGACGTGAAATTGTCTTTTTTATATCTGTGTTGTAGGCAGCAGTCTTCCTCCTTTTATTTCTTTAAATTAAAATCTCCTGGTTATTGTACTTGGAGTTATGTGTTGGACAATAGGATCCCTCCCCAAAAAAGGCAATTAGAACTCCTCATGCCCTCAACAGAGGAGCATGATTCCTCCTAATCTGAGAGCTCACACTGTTACTCCCAGCAGGTGTTTTTGTTGTGCTGTAGAAAAACAGTCGGCAGGGGTTGCATAGGTGTAGCTGACTTTGCTTTGAAGTGCAGCTGGAGTGAACCAGAGCTTCTTCACCTGTGCCTTGTGAGAATGGCTGCAATGCAAGCAAACTGGCCAAGAAAAGAAATACATGGATGCTTCCACACACATACCAAATGAACACGTCAGAGAAAAGTAATTCGTAAATGTTCAGAGTTTTAGCTGATCTTTACTGGTTATACATAGATGAGCTGCTGTGACAGCTCTGTTTAAGATGGCCCGCTAATTATTTTCAGAACAGGTTCCCTGGATTTGAGGTGGTGAAGTCTTGGATCAGCTCATCTCTTGAGGCTGTGCAGATCTTTACTCCTCCTTGGTGTTCAGTCCTGGTGTTTATTAAAGTCTAAGGAAATACATGATCCTCCCTGCTGCTGCTTGTTCCGTTGTGTCCCTCTGATGTTTGATCTGTCATGCAGGGGATCTTGTGCATATTTAGGACATGTCACCTTTCATGGACATAGGCAAGTGGACAGCTGGAAATTATCCTGGCCATTACAAGGGCCAGATCAAGGCTAGGGGTTGCTGTGCCTCCTAATGAGATAACATTTTGTGTCCTACATAAAATGGCTAATAGATACCCCAATTAGAACTTTTTCTGAGGACTAGGTCAGTAGCGGTGTCTGTGGCTGAGCTGTGAGCGCATAGGTACAGGAGAGTGGGAAGGAAAGAGAACTTTATATTAGTGGGTTCCTCTTTAGAGTGCATGGACCAGGACAGGCATCTTTAATCCTGGGTTTGTAGCATTAGAGCAAAAAGAATTGGTCCTGAGGCCTCTTGTGACTTCTCCTTGTGGCTACCACTATCAAGTGATAGCACCTGGTCCTGCTGGAATTATGGCTTGATACCAGTAGCTGTGAAGAAAAAGTGGGAAAAGGGGCAGAATATGCTTGCCTTCTGCTCTTAGAAGCAGAAGGATATTCTTGGTGCTTGCTGTCCCTCGGGGAAGCAAAACTATTCCAGAGCCTGGTGCAGAGAAACCATGTGGGGCAGCAAAGTCTGGAGTGAGAGAAGGATCAAAACCCAGGGCATATGGGCATATGTGGTCTGACAGCCTCACCTGGTAGCACAGCAAGATGTCCTGGTTGAGAACACCTCACTGCTCTTCCCAAGTAGAAGGCCTCCCCCCTCTAAGTGAAGTGGCACTGATGAGATATGCTTTGCCCATTTCTCTCCCGTGTGGAGCAAAGAGATCACATTTTGGTAGATAGTTCTCCACCTCTTCTATATCTGGCTGACAAAAAGCACAGATTACCCTGTAACCTGTCTCCACACACCACTAGGTAGAGTATGAGTGGCTGTGACAGTCACACCGATAACACTTTTTGGATGTTTCTCCTTTTTTTTTTATGTTACTTTATTGTGCCTGGATGCATGCTGTTACCATGTACTGTGCAGCACGCAACCTGCCGGACAAGGGGGAGCTTCAGCCTTAGCTGTTTGTCTTTGATTCTTCCCTGCTCACAGGGTCAGTCAGAAAAGCTTGTAGGTGTGTGACTCTCAGGGATCCTTCAAACCACTGTGACTTTCATGAGCATCACTCAATTACTGCCTACCACAGCCTTCATGTCTTACACAGAGAAAGCATGTGACTTCACTGTGGGGGAAATTAAATATATTGAGAATAAATTCACCAGAAAATAAATTATTGTCTTCCAAAACCAGAAAAGGTGTCAAAATTTCAGGGACGAAATAGGAGATCAGGTCTATATATGTTACTCTTCCCTAAAGCCCAGGAGCTAGTTGTGGAATTTTAATCATAGGAGCCCATGCAATAATAAGTGTATTTTTCTTTTTAATTCAAATTTCTTTATTCAGCCAAAACCGATGCTAATGTTGTGTCAATGTGAACAAATATCTGAAGTCCACCCTTGACCACCCCCAGGGAGAATGAAAACTCAGATGTTTTTCAGATGGATTTGCATGCATCTACAAATGAAAAGCTAATTTCAAAATGGACAGTGAGAGTGCTGGTCAAATTGAGAGCCTGACACATTACTGAGTTGAATATAAAGTTCTTTCTTTGTCTTTTTTTCCCTTCTCAGTTAAAAAGTTTGAAAGGCATTTAAATAAAACCAAAGTGATATAATTAGTACAAGCCTATAAGAAGTGATTGAATTAATAAGAATTGCCAGTGCTATGGCTACATAATGGAAGCCTTCAGATTTTATTAATAACATGTTTGAAAATCTGGATTAAACAACGAAACTAATAAGTCAAAACACCAGTGTAAGATACAAAGGACAACAGCATTGTCACTCTGTATAGCAAGGCACCAATTCAGTGCTTAATTGATACAAGAGCTGTAATAACATGAAACATGTTTAATTAATAAGACTCCTAAGGTCATGAAACTTTTAAGAGCTCTTGGTACTGAGAAATTGTAGTAGTTCACAACCAGTGTGCTACAAAGCATCAGATCTCTGCAGGTCATTTGTGATGTTGGATTAGTAACTACATGCAGGGAAAGACACTTTACCGTGCCACCATGATGTGAGGGGTGAGGCTGTCTCCCAGGGAGATGAGCCTTCACAGCTTGCAGATAAAGGGCTGGAGCCTGATGAACCTTGTTCATCAAGGAAGACTCATGTGCAATGGGAACTGCTTATATGAGATAGAGCAGCTGGGTTGTCCCAAAAAAGAGGTGAAGAAATACTTGTGTTAACACTTAGGTGTGAGAAACCTCTTCTAAGATCAATTAGGAAGCATTGAGTATTGCCCTGGGTCCAGGGGAGGCTGGATGATGGGCAAAGAGGCATGGGGTTTTCCTCTCGCAGACATGCCACTCTGAAGGGGAAGATTACTGGTGGGAGGGGAACTTGACTGCGTACAGGTGCATCTTTATCAGCATACCACAAAATCAATCCTCCTATTTGAAGGATTTTCACCATTCATCTGGTTCAAAGGACTGGAATTCATATGGGAAGTCTAGGCAGTTAAGGTGAAACAGCTAAAACATGTGTTGATGTGGCCTCTTGGGCATTGGCTTCTGCTCTTCCTCTTTACTGTTGACTCCAACAAGTGTTCCCAGACTGAGTGAAAGGGCTTGCTTGGTGTTTTATAGACTTTCCAGGCAGAAGCTTTCTATATTAAAGGAAGAGTGTTCACTTTAATGCTTGAGCCGTATGCTTGAATTTATCATCCTTCCCATTTAAAGCAGTTCATCTGAATTTGATCCCAGACTTGTGCAATAAAAAAATATAATTAAAGTTGAATGTAAAAATTATTGGACAAATATAATAAAAGGGCAATTAAAATGATCAGAGTGAGAGGTTATAAAAATGCAAGAAACTAATGCTAACAATAGCCTTTTGAACTATTCCTTCAGTAAATATAATTAATTATGCAGGTGCCATTCTTTTTTTTACCTCTTGCACAGACCTACATGAAGTACTGATAAATCAGGGATACATTTTGGGTATTTTTTCTCTAATACTTACCAAGATTCATAGGAAGGATAACTTGCTATTAGCATAGTTATTTTTCTTGAAATTGGCATACTCAGGGTAGCAGTGCACTTGATTAAGAGAACGGCTTGTTTAATATTTCTTCATGATCTACCCCTTGAATATAAACAATTCCTTTGTAAAGTTCATGTGAGCTTCAGACACCCTCAATGTCCCGTAAAAAGGGCTCTGAGATTTAACTGCCAGCTTTAAGTGCCAGCTCTGCTTTTCTGTACAAAGCTGCTACCTGGAAGTTTCACTTACCACCCTCTCTGGTGTTAGAAGACATAGTGGTAATTGTCCTCTTTTTCCTTTCTCCTTCCTGTCTGTTTACAAAAGAATGTTGTTTGCAAAAGAGCAATCAAGTCAAATTGCGTATTCTGCAGGAGGCCATTCTTCATTATAAAATTAATGGGAAAAATGTTCTAGGTAAAATGTCTGGGTACTTGTAGTACTAGCACTGGAGAGGTGCTATAGCCAGAGACTGTGTTATATGGTGACCAGGAGACTTTGGAGGAGGTGGAGCTGTGTATTAATACAATTGAACCATACTGATTAGAAAGTAGTTTAATGATCAAATATGACAAAAATGTTTGGGTTTAATATCTCATGAACGTGAAAATACCAGATCCAATGTGTTATACAACTTGAGAGTGTCATTTAATCTGAGGTACCTTTTTTTTTTTTGCATCAGATTGTTAATCTGAAACTTAATGTCATCAGAAGGTGTGTTGTAGTGAATTTTCTGAATCTTGTGGCTTTGATCAAAGGTGAAGCAGGCTGTGAATGGTAATTAATGAAGATGACAACTATTTTTTTCCGTGAGCCAAAGCTGAGAACTTGTTTTTAATCCTTCATAAAGACAAAATCAAGCAGAAGCTAAGCCAGGCAACAAATAAGCAGCCACTTCTTTGTGTGTATGAGATACAGCAAACAGGATAAAAGCTATTTGTGGATTTAGTGCTATTTGTTGCTTAACACCTACGCATTCTCTAATGGCACTTGCCACTGCTTGGTTAACACATGTGACTGGTTTGGTTCACTGCCTTGTGGCTTTGCTTTGCGGAAACATTCAAAAGCTTGCTGATGAAAGGAGTGCATCAGAGTGAAGCTGAAGATGGGATGGAGGTTTTGAAGCAAACTCAAAGTCTTCTAGTCGTAGGAGGATGACTAAAGTCTCTGATGGAAAATCACAGTTGCTTTCTGGCTTGCTGTGTTGGGTACTCAACAGTTAAAATCCCTTGAAGTGGTTCGTGTCATTCAGTGGCTATGTCCAAGACAATAGCCACTGATGTGTAGGAAAGATCTGTGGCTTCATGGTAAGGGCCATCAAGAAGATGCTGATTAACTGCACTGGTTCCTGGGACCTATAGATATTCCCTCCTCCTGTGACTGCCACAGCTAGAGGGTCAGGAGTGCCATGGAAGTATGGGTCAGGAGTGGTGTGTGGCGTTGGTTGGAGGCTGTCAGGGTGGGAGAGAACTGCAATACTGCACTTGTGCCAGCCTCTAAAATAGCTCTTGGTGGCCCCACCACCAGCCCGCTCTGCTAAATTTCATTTCTGATCTGTACTTCAGTCAGCTCTGGGGTCAGGGGCATCCCTTGATAACAACCTTGGATAAACAGGAATTTCTCTCCTGTCATAGCTATGTCTTGGCATAGCAGTTGTTTTCTTGAGAAAGGAACGCTGCCGAGAGAATGGCATCTCCCTCCTTTCGATTCTTCTCTGTAACATTCATGTTAAAGATGTGACACAAATGCTGGTTTTGAAGGAAATCTCCAGCTAAAATCCTGGCCCTGCTGAAGTCAATGGCAGCATTCCAACAGACTTCAAAGGGGCCAGAGTCTTGTCCTTCATCCTTCTGTTCCCAGCCTCTTCTTCCTAGAGCGGGTGTTTGCTCAAACCAACAAATATGGTGTGCGTATGATCCTAATGGGAAAGAAAAGCAGCAGTAAGAAAGATTTCTGTGGGCCGGGGTTGCCTGGAGTAGTGAGGGATGGGGGCTTCTCTCAGGAGCAGGACCAGCTGGCTTCTAGACACAAGCTATTGGGGAAGCTCAGCTAATAGTGTGGTGATAAATGCAAAGAAATAGCAAAGAAAAATGTCCTGAAGCTTGGGGATATTTGAAAAGCTGTAATAAACTCAACTTGTGTCTGCCAGAAATCAACAGACACGATTTAGGAGGAAAAATGCTGGCTTTACCCTCACCCCGTTTCCATTTTTATCCTCTTTGATTTTCCAGCTGGCTCATCTAGCTAAAATTTGAACCAAGTTTGACTTGAAGTTCCTTTCAGGATTTTGTGCAATATTTTACATAGTAATCTATCTGCCTGACATTGCAAGATTGTGAGATCTCTAAACCATTGTTTGTCCTTCCTGCCACAATGAAAACACAAATGATAACAGTGCCCCATTACCGCTTTAGAGGGTATAGCACAACTCCCACTTGTGGCCTCTATGACTTGAGACAGAATTATCTGCCCCCGCTGAATTTTTAGCAGATATAACAGCAGAACAAGTTTGAGAGTTTGGGGGGAGGGGAGCGTAGTATAACACCAAACATGACTAACAACTAAAAAATGCAGTGTGCTAATAAATATCAATAAATGCTTACTAGAGATGGACTTGAATCAAAACTTCTATCTACTACACCATGGACTACAGTGGGAGTTGGGAGTCTAAGCACCTATCAGCCATCATATCATCCTCGCTCTCTATAAAATGTTGAACCAAACCCACAAAGCTCAAGGTCTGTCAGTTAAGAGACTCATCAAACTTGGAGACTAAAATAATGTAGCCCGCATGAAAAACGACTCCTTTGTTATAAAGTATGTAAAGACAAAGACAATCAAGGAAATGTATTGCAGAGCTTTTTTATTGCCTTTTCAGGTAATTTCTGTAGAGTGTGTTTTATGAGCTTTGGTCACATTTTTACATTACTGGTGAATAAAGCTCTCATTGTTCAAAGGGAGTCATCTGGTGACTCATGAATTTCTTCAAATGCTGCTTAAAAAAACCGCTCATGTGATATTGAGAATGCTACTCTATATATAGCTATAGGCCTACAGAAAAAGGAGCCACTTCTGAGCTTGATCAGTTACTGAACTGGAGAGTCTCAGACAATTCAAGATTGATAGACATAGGGAAGAAGAGAGACTACAGCACCATCTCTGCTCCTCAGGGTAAATAAATCTTCTTGATTTTGTGTCACAAATGCTTATTGTGTATATCCAACTCAGGACTTTGCTCTGGAAATACAAGCTGAATTTAAAGGGAATCTAAGTTATTTTTTAATGAATGTTTACTTTCTGCTTCCTTGAGTGAATGCAGCTGCAGACATGCCTTGAACAGATCTAGCTGATAACAGGGAAGCCAAAAGGATGCTTAGCTGGGCAAACAACTGCTTTACATGATTTACCTAATTTTCTAGGTCAACCTGAATGAAGTGAGCCTTCCAAACCAATCTTGTCTAGTAGCTTTACAGCTGTGTGCCCAGAAGACTCCCACAAGTGCTGTCTGCCTGCAGCCCAAGCAACATGTTGCTTTTGAAGGAAAGTGCCTTTATCAGCTGGATGAAGGACCAAAGTCCAGAGCTGCAGCTGGAGTAATTTTCCAAAAGTTGATCCCAGTGCAGAAGCACTCCAAACCACTTTATAAGGCAGCTAAACTTCTATTCTGTAAACATTTCCATTGCATTGTTGAATGTAGATGTTAGCAAAAACATTAAAAAAACCCCGAACACTCTCATACCTTCCCTGAGGAGTGTCTAGTCATCTTTCGGATCAGCTTTTACCATATCTAATCAAAACTGTGCCTAGCGTACATGTGGCAGAATTACAGGGATGTCAGCTATTGTTTTCAAGTCAAGAGGTTTTCAACCTTTATGCTCAGTATTGACAACTAGGAAATGCACCTTGCCTGAGGAAGCAAAGAATGGACCAGTTTGCAGAAATCTGAACCCATGTTTATATATGAAGGACTAAGATTGGTATTTTATTCTCATGGTAATACAGGGAGACAAATTGCCTTGGCTACCATGGCAGACTGTGCCAAGGGAGTTGGCGTTTTATTGTGTTTCCTCCACTACATACCTGCGGAGCATCAAGTTTTCCAGATGCTGCCTTGTTAACCATGCTAGAGTTTGAACCTGGGAGCTGAGAGGTGGATAAGAAGTGAGGGCAGTACTTGCTGTACCTGCTGGGAGACACTCATCCATTTTGCATAACAAAAAGGGGAACGTGTAAGAGGTACTCACACCTGGATTGTATGCCTTGGCCTAAAATGAGGCTTGGACAGAGCAAGGTTATCTAACCTATAAGGCCATGTTGGGGAACTTCAGAGCTGCATTCCACTCCCAAGGAGCTTTGACGTTACCACACGCCCCACAGGATCCTTTCTTTGGGAGGTTTTATTGCATATCGTATTTGCATTCTACAGTTTTTGTGACTGTAGGGTGGCATTCAGGCAGATGGTTACTGCACGCCTGGAAGAACAAGTGAGGAACCAGAGAGGCAAGCTCATCCTATACTAGAGAAAAAAACACATCTTCTTTGGCAGCAAGGCCGTCAGCAAAACTTGGCATTGAAGATTTTTCCCTTTTCTCCAAAACACTAAAATATTAGACAGAAAGGCAGAGAGCAAGCAATCTCATTATAATCCTTCTTTGCCATAGAAATAGGGAGACATCTGTAGGTGGTTCCTCTGGGAGCTGTGTGAGGTGGTGTGTGCACTGACCATGAAGACCTAAATAGCTGATTAAAATGTGGTTACAGACATTCATAGACTTGATATTCAGAGGTGCTGAGAACTCTTAAATGCTTTTGAAGCCAATGGGATTTGTGAGACTGTGGTTCCTTTGGAAGTTAAGCATTATAAAACTGAGACACGCCTTGATACAGATTAAAAAATATGTAAAAATGACCACCTCATAAGCTCAAGTACTGAGCAATTTTAAATGCAGCATACGAAGAAAAGATGAAAATGAAAGCAGTGCACAATAATTTAACTTACAGTATTTAGTGAAAATATTGATATTTTTATCCTAAACACTGCACCTCTAGTAAGGACACAAAACTACTAGCAATTTACATCTAATGAAGCAACTGTATGTTGTACATTTACTTCTTCCACAATTGCCATTGAATGTGTAAATCAGTGCCCTTCTGACAGTGATTTTTGGTACAGAAGAGATGCATTTCCAGTGTGAATTGAACTGACACATGTAGCAGTGAAATGGATGCTTTGTTTTTCCTTCCCCTTCTGCAGGAACTCTTCCAAGGCACCACGGTTGAACTATGCAGCATGAGCCTGACTGCAGGGCTGCATCAGTAAGGTCAATGAATAACTCCTCTGGACACAACCCTAGCATGACCCACTTTATGTAGGGCACTGGAAGGAAAGGATCTGAAAGCTAAGCCTCCTGACTCTAGGCATTCGAGGAAAGGGAACCTGTTGTTGTTTCCCAGAATTACCTTTTAAAGATGTGAAAATTCAGTTTGCTCTTAAAATTTGTCTTTTCCCCTGCTATGGACACTAGGGGTGGCTGAAATGCAGCCCTAACCATTTTATTTCAAAGAGATCACAGGAAGCATCGGGTGGCAATGACTTTACATGACTGATGATCTAAGCTACATTTTTCTTTAATGTAAGTCCTGGCTGCAGCCCCAAATGCTGGAGAGGAAACAACAGACCTCAAATCATTCTGCAGAGAGTACAGGGGATTACACAATGGTAACATGGGAAAATCCAAACAAACTAAATCTTTGTCTGGCTAAAATCCTGCCGCAGTTCAGCTACAGATTTCCCCATTCTGACTAATGGGATTAAGACATGCACCAAGGGGCTTCCATTCTGTTGTATCACTGCCTTATGCATTTAAGTGCTGGCCATTTTCAGAGCCAGGGAGATCCCTGAAAGGGTGCAAGTACCAACCAACAAGTATTTTCCATTTCTGATGAACAACTGAAGAAATCTGACTTGAACGCTTCTTAAGGGGGTGAAGTTATCTACTATGGAAGTCAGTCCTCTGGGAAGTCTTTAGATGATATCCATGCTTGGCAGTATTCCCCTTTTTAGTTCCAGCTTGTGGCTTTTTTTCACACTCCTTAGTTAAAGCTTCTGCTTAACTTCAAGCAACCCCAAAATAAACACTGCTTTTTTTACTAACTGAGGAAATCGTGGAGATGTGCTTCACAAAGTTATGATGTTAGTGGGCAGCAAGGGCCAGAAGCTCCTCGGGACCAGAGAGCCACAGGGATGTCCATAGGGACCCACAAGGTCTCACCAGCCAGGGCCCATCCCACTCCCCTCAGAGAGGGAGCAGGGCAGGACACAGGATCACAGGCAGGTTGGCGAAGTGCCCAGATCACCATGCCAGCTCATGGTGATGGAATAGCTCCAAGGTCTAGCCAGGAAGTCAATCCACAGGTCAGATCCAGTGAATGCTAGGCAGGTCAACAAAGACAAGGTAGGTCTAAGGTCAACCTGGAAAGTCAGTTCTTTGTCAGGGCCTGGTTGTAGATACACAGTAGTGTTTTTACAAACTAGATATTAAAATCATGGAAATGAAAGTATTTCTTCCACATTGGTGTATCCAGTTTACACCCTGACATTGCTTGAGAGTTTTGGGGCAAGCTTTGTTGTACTATGCTAGTCATAGTGATAAAATGATAAACAGAAAATTGCCTTTTCTAAATTAGCTGGGACATGTACGGTCTCCGTAAAGAAGAGATTTAGTCTATTAGATTCTTCTGTAGTTTTTCTCCAGCCACTCAGCTGTAAGGGGGTTATGCTGGAGGCAAAGAGTGATTCAGTTTTATGACCAGACTGAAAATACAAGTAAATCTGCTTCTCCTGTATGCTAACTTTAATGCATGCCCAAGTGCAGGATGCTTTAATTGGGTGTAAGAGCTTCAGGTCTGGACTTGAGTATGTGCACATCAAATCACTCCTTTTAAACCATAAATGCTATTCAAATAATTATTTTATTACTATCATCATCTTCTTATATGGAGATATAAGGGCAAACTCAACAGGCAAGCTCAACAGGTGCCAATAGCCACCATCTAGATAATGTTATTGAAAACAAAAAATAAAAGCTGTTACATTTCTGGCATATTGGCTGAGAATACTCAAGAGGCTGAACTGGAGACTGCTGTCATATTTGTCATCCTACTGATTGCCTAATGTGAAACACAGAAGGCCAGCGAAGTGTGAGAAAAGCAAGACATTGTGGGAGAACAAAGCCTGAGCACTGGGACTAGGAAATTACAAGCAGTGACCTACAGTGAACATGTAACAAAAGTGCAGAAACCCAGCTTCTTTCTGCCAGGGGACAGGCTGTTGACTGGGAACAAATCTTCAGATTTCTCTGAGTGATTAGAACTCGCAATGTAGTGAACACCATGTCCTAAAAGTCCTTAAGGAAGAATACGGGCAATGCGACTGCCAGCTGATTCATGGGGAGCAGCTGCAGAGAAAATGCCTCTTCCTGCCCTCCCAGATGGAGGAAAACTCTCATGAAATAGCCCCTATGAAGAAGGGTTGGGCTTCAGCATAAGCAGTTCGGCTTCAGCCTCTGAGCAGATTTGTACACAGATACTGTAAATCCACAGGCAGAAAAAAAATCCTTTCAAACTTCCTGAATGTCCTGTTCAAATGAAAGGCTGCTTCTCCTCCCTGGGAGAAGTGTTCAGGGTAATGTAGGGAACCGGGGAGTGAGGATTTCTGCTCTCCTAGACCAGGAGCTGGTGCCTGCTGGTTTTTCTTTGCTCTGAGTCTAGGCTTTCCTGAGTGAGAAAGTCTCCTCCTGCTCCAAAGGTGGGGAAAGAGGAAGGGAAGAGGAACAGCAAGGAGGAGCTCAAGATGGGGTATCCTGTGTGAATTAATGTCCTTGGAAGAGCAGAGCAGATGCATGAGCTGGGTGCTTATTTATGTATTCAGTTTTTTTTTTTTTTTTGGCAAGGTACTAGAATAACAACACTCTTGATTAATTTTTCTACTTTCTAATATTAATAAGCAGTGTTTTCTGACAGAGTAACTATAGGGAAATACCGTTCTTGCTATGGTGATTTACATCAGTCCAATGAGCCCTGCCTCTGCAAGTTCTTCTTTGATTTCTAGGCAGCAATAGGATAATTTTCTTGGGTTTTTCTCTTCTCTTCTCTTCTTTTCCCTTCCCTTCTCTTCCCTTCCCTTCCCTTCCCTTCTCTTCCCTTCCCTTCCCTTCCCTTCCCTTCCCTTCCCTTCCCTTCCCTTCCCTTCCCTTCCCTTCCCTTCCCTTCCCTTCCCTTCCCTTCCCTTCCCTTCCCTTCCCTTCCCTTCCCTTCCCTTCCCTTCCCTTCCCTTCCCTTCCCTTCCCTTCCCTTCCCTTCCCTTCCCTTCCCTTCCCTTCCCTTCCCTTCCCTTCCCTTCCCTTCCCTTCCCTTCCCTTCCCTTCCCTTCCCTTCCCTTCCCTTCCCTTCCCTTCCCTTCCCTTCCCTTCCCTTCCCTTCCCTTCCCTTCCCTTCCCTTCCCTTCCCTTCCCTTCCCTTCCCTTCCCTTCCCTTCCCTTCCCTTCCCTTCCCTTCCCTTCCCTTCCCTTCCCTTCCCTTCCCTTCCCTTCCCTTCCCTTCCCTTCTCTTCTCTTCTCTTCTCTTCTCTTCTCTTCTCTTCTCTTCTCTTCTCTTCTCTTCTCTTCTCTTCTCTTCTCTTCTCTCCTCTCCTCTCCTCTCCTCTCCTCTCCTCTCCTCTCCTCTCCTCTCCTCTCCTCTCCTCTCCTCTCCTCTCCTCTCCTCTCCTCTCCCTGGTTACACAATATGATGCTTCAGACACTGCTCACTCTTCCCAGGATTTCTGGGTAGCCTGTTGGGCATTCAATGGCAGTGCGCAGGCAGCTGGGACTGAGGTGGAGCAGCTGGCCTCAGTTTTGAAATGCACATGGGTTTTGTGTATTTCACTCAATTTTGGTTGCAAACAATCAAAATTAGGGAGAGGCATGCGAATGAGGGAGAGGAGTACATGTGCTTGTGTGAGAGAGAACATATTCCTTTTCTAGTCACATCTATTTCTGCCCCAAATTTTTAGAGAACTAATATGTGCCTCCTCCATGCTTTCAGGAGGCATAAGAGGGGTTAAGGAAACAATGATTCAGATAATCGACTTAACAGAGCAAACGTTAGGGCACAGGGGTGGAGAGTTTACACAGCTTGTGTGGGTCTGCGTGCAAGTGGAACTGCTGGAGCATGAGGCAGGACTGACCAGGAACACCATTTCCATCACACACGCTGTCGGGTACAGCTGTGCTCCAGATATGTGCTGTAACTCACTGGGCCATGAGCAGCTGTTGAAAGAGATTTATTCGTTGTTAATTTGCCTTTCCTCTGTCTAATAGCCTGTATAACCTGTAGTTTAAAGATATATGCATGCTAATTAAGAGAGATGCTTTTTGTACGGGAACCAAAGCTGCATGATGTGAAATTCCTACATACAGTGAAAAAAATGTAAGGGTCTTGTTTACACACTTCAGGTGTCCAACATCAGTTACGCTGCCATGAATGACTGAACTTGTGATACTCCTCTCTTCCTTCACAGAAAGTATTTCTCCACGAACTTGTAATGCTGCCTCTTATATCAGTGGTTAGTCTGCTCTTGAAGTATAGTTTGTGTGCAGAAAAGCTTGACCATGTTTTCCAAAAGTAGCTGCTCTTTGAATAAAACATGTTTTTACACATTGCCTGCAAAATTTGTTTCTTGTCCTTAATGTTTTCTCCCAGTGATATTGCTTGTTATGGTTTCTAGAGCTCCTTCAGGTTTTCATAGTTATTCTCACCCTTACACGAGGGTGATCTATTCTCCACTGCCTCAATTCTATCATTGTTTTTGGTGCATGTTCCCCTCCTTCCTAACAATACTTAAAAGATATGAAGATTGGTTTAAGGAGTTCTCTAGTTATTTACCTCTATGGCATTCATTAACAGAAATTTATCATCTTACTGTACTTTTTCCCTACTTCTAGATATATACAAAACACAAATAACCAATATTATTTTAAGTGTACAATAAATACATATTAGTGAGAAACATAAAATGGAATTACTCATACAGAGTATATTCATTATTGTATGCTATATAATGTATGCAGTGTATAATGTATGCAATAATACATAGTATATACACTATGCAGTTGACTGTATTCTGTGCAGCATATAGACTTTCAATCTAACAAAACCAGAAAAGTAGCTTCACTTAACTATGTGAAAACCCTATTTTCGACTTAATATTTCCTTTTTGGTTGCATTTTTGAAGTTGAGACACTAGAAAGCTGTGAAGAAGTCTTCATAATGAAAGATGACCTTTTTCAAGAAACTGGATCCTGCATGGTATCTACTTTATCCATGGCTAAATGGCTTATGTATCTGTTAGCGCCTTTACATTCAGAGTCTGCACACTTCGTGGAAGAATATTTTGCCTTACCTGATGTTAATGTGTGCTATATCACATTCCAGAAAATTCTAGAAAACTTGTGAATAAAACATATAATAGGTTTAAGATTCATCAACCTGAAATGATTTGGAAAACCTTTAGATAAAGTTAGGGAATGGCACAGGCTTACTCATGACAAATATTGACAAGCTAAAGGACAAGGCTCAGCAAATAAGACTGGATAAAGTCAATTGAACTTTTTCTATTATCTGTCGATTAAGTGCTGCCTTCACATATTAAAGGGTTTCATTTTGCACCTACCGACTTCTTAAAGAAAGTTCATGTGATCCTCTGGGATACTGAGACAGGAGTTCAGTTTGTAGCTTTGAGACTGTAATTTTCAGACTGTTACAGAAAAGCGAAGTCTGGTGGGGAAAAGATTAAGATCAAAGGATATAATAAACCTCCATAAACAGATCAGAAGCTGGCCTGGAAAGCTGAAGGGCTGTATCAAAACTCTTTACATGAATTATCAAGTTCATCAGAAAGTGACTACATGTGTGAGGACGCAGACTCCACTAAGGCTGATAAAAAACTGAGCTCTGAAATAGAAAAGTTGGAGAGCTTTCTGTGTCCCTAAAGCTATTTAAGAAACAGAAGGTGGATCTTAAAATCCATATTTAGAGATTAATCATCTGCTGTTAGTGTGGAACATTCACAAGTCAGAATAAAAGGAAGACTTTGGTCCTTCTGGTAAGGAGATAATGAGATAGTTACAACATTGCAGTGACAATAATGAAGTTTCATGCTCTTCGGGGCCTCGATAGATGGCATGGCCCTGCCAGCAGGACAGTCCCGTCCATGCTCTGCAGGTGGTCATGCTATTTCCAGGATATGCAGAATGACTGCTCTTTCACAGGCATGTTTTCATGGAGACAGTTTCCAAGTTAACATCTCATTTTTATACCTAAACTCAGGAATCAGAAGACAATTGCTGCTTAGTAAATAGCAGAATATAATTGACTGTCTGAAAAAAGAAAAAGACAACCAAAACTCGATAGACAAGTGATTCCACAAAATATGAATGTGGGAAGGAAAGTGTGTGTTGATACCACTATGAACACAAAGAAAGAAGCCATAGTTAGTACAGAATGAAATGAACAGCATTTATAACTTCCTCTTAGCTAGTCAGTGGAGCTACCCGACTGATGCCGTCTGAGACCCTGATCCATGATATATAACTGTAGTTGTTCCTGATAGTTCTGAGTGAAGTTGAAATTCAGTTCAAAGAGACCAAGAAGAGCTTGTCTATGTCAGTAAACAAATTGTCATAGAAATCAACGTAATATCAGAAATAACTGAATTATTGTGCAGATCTAACAACATTCTTCATTTCTTTCCATTACCTTTGTGCTGCGAAGAAATCAGCTCTGGGAACTCTGTTTTGGTTTACCTTGACTGTTTCAGCCTGACCTTTAGTTAGTTTATACCCTGCACCAGAAGTACATAGTGTTCATGGGCACATTTGTTCTTTTCAGGGTTATTACATGGTACGTGTAGAGGAATATAAACATAGAGGTTGTGGTGGCACAATGATGCACAGTGATTCACCTCTTTCCTTTTTGTCACAGTAAATGCAATAAGTAGGGGAGAACCAGGGATCCCACACCGCGGATCTGAGCAAGCTCTGTCACACAGGCTAGGAAATGGGAAAGGGCTACATTGCTTTCTACCTTCTTACTTTGCAAGTTCTCAAAGGCTGGCTCCCAATATAAGCAAAAGCACCTCTGAGGAGTTCGCCTATGCCAGCTGCTCACATTGGCTGAGAGCAGTGACAGAAAGGCAGCCTAGCACCGATACCGATTTGACCTGTGTATCAGAGCTACCCAGGGACATCAAAGGAGATGTTGGGCTACAGCATTTCTGTGGCTGCCCTGTTAGCACAGCAGTGTAATAGGATATATCTAAATGCTGCAAACTCTGTTTTTGCTTCAAGATGCAGATGGCCTAAGCAAAGACTGGAGGTTAAGGAAGACCTTTATTACCAAGAAATAATCCTTTTCTTAGTCTGGTACTCAAGTGAATAATCTTTCTCCTTTGTTGGTAATTGTTCTCAGGAGTGTCACTGGACTAAAGAAGATGTACAATAAAGGGCAATGTTATCAGGAACAGTAATATAAGAATGTATATGTGCAGGACATTGTCAGGTTATGTGATAAAAAAAAAGCTCATCTCTGCACACAGAAAGGAGCACAGAGGAAAAATGGCAGCCAGGCAAACCTGAATTATACCCTGAGCCCAGTAGTTCCACACCCATCACAGGGGAGCCATCAGCCATTAAAATCTCCATTCCCACAGACAGCACATACACTCATGCATATGGATGAAGGACCACAGAAAGGCAACGGTGCGCATGGGAATCCCCGTCTCCCAGAGTAATGGAGCTCCTATTACTATCGTCATCCCACTCTAGCTGTGCCAGAAAACCCTCAGCCCCAAGGGCTGAGGAGGATGTCCACCCACTGCATCAATGAACAGACTCTCCTGAATGCCTTGCAGACCCAAGGGATTGCTGTCTCTGTGGATATGGGACACATAATGGGACTCAAGGGAAAAACAATTTGGGATTGCATAAGACAGTATGGGATGTTTGGGGAGGAATGAAGTGTGCGGAAAGAGAGGGATCAAGGTGGTTTGGAGAGGAAAAAGTGTGGGAGAATAGAGGGTTAAGGGGACAAAAAGGGTCAGCTGTGTGTGACCAGTGGCTGATCAGTGTGTCTATCCATGCCCTGCACCTGATTAGCAAAGTCTGTCCTATCTCCTTATTAAAAGCAACTAGACTGAGACCACATGTCAGAGCAACTGGAGCAAGTATGGGTATTTCTGTAAGGGTATGATCGCTAGCTCTGTGTGCCTATCCTGTACTGTATATGTGTATGGGTAGTGCATGTATGTACTTAGGGGAGAGCTTGCTGAGAAAACATGCTCAGCCTCACTGCAGGTTGGACCTGGGAATACGGATCTGTGGTAGTCATGGTCTACTGGATTTGCAAACTTCCTAGCAAACTGTGGGTTGGGTGAACTGCTTATTTATAAATTCGAGGTAGTGTGGAGGGCTGAACAATGCAAATGATCTACGTGATCCTAATAAATGACAGAAGAGAAAAATCTATCATTAGCCTTTCTTCAGTCCCAAGGGAGTCGCAGACATGGTACCTCTGGGGCTAGGCAAGACCTGAGCACTCAAGCTCCTTTCTCTGCCCTGTTTCCATTACCTGACAGTGGGATGGCCATTCTGTTAGTGACTCAAAGCTGTGACTAGACTGGAGTGCCTTGAATTACCACTGGGAGCCTCTGTACAGTCTTTGTTGTTGGGTTGGTTGTTTTGAAAGCCCTAGAATACCAGGAGGTAATGCAAGCATAGAGAGCTAGGTGGAATACAAGCTTCCTGAATCTGGGCCAGAGACAATGCTCATGACTTAATTATTATTTTTCTTGCTAAGACAGTCATCACAAAGACAAGCTTATCCTCCTGAATATTGAAGAATTGGGCATTTTTTATCATTCATTTTCTGGACAGGTATTCCCTGACTGTGAATGCTTACCCATTTGAAAAATACTGTTTATCAGAAATACCAGTGGTGGCTGATTCGACCTTTCTATATAGCTGTCTGTGTGCTGGCAGAGTAAAGGCACTACCTTGAGTGCATTGGTGAGCAAGCATGTGAATCTGCATTTAAATTAAGGAAGGCAGGATGCATGCCTATGGGATTTCCTCTGATTTATTAGAGGCCAAGTGATGAAGAATTTGATGACAGTCAGGGAAAATCATGTTAATAGCAAGAGAGCAAGACTATTCCCTTTCACTCTATATAACTATGTGCTGAAGGTTTAACCACCCAGAAAGGTGCCTATGCTGAATCATGCTGGGCGTGGTGAGGAAGCAGGCTTGTCATTGTCACCTGCAACACTTCTTTCTGCTTATTTCTACAGGATCACATGTCCTAAGAGACAAAAGTAACATGGACACTTTTAATTTTTAAATTAAATATCAGTGAAGTAGCGTCAGGAAATCATTAAGGTCCCAGAATTCTGTCACTGGGCCCAGCAAAGAGGGTGTCCCTTTAAGCAAAGAAGAATTAGCTTCACCTACATATACCGATCAAGCAACCACAGGGTCCCAGGTTCTCACAGATGGGCTGGACCCATAATTACGACATTACTTCAAAGTCAGCTCCTGAATTTATGGTGTTCCCTTGCATCAACGGGAATCTCTCTGAGGCAGAGCAGAAAACCCTATGTGACAATTCCCTGTGCACTGGTGGCCGTGGAAGGCTTGTAGGAGTTCAGAGGAGGACATCTGTGT
Source organism: Cuculus canorus (assembly GCF_017976375.1). Taxonomy (NCBI): domain Eukaryota; kingdom Metazoa; phylum Chordata; class Aves; order Cuculiformes; family Cuculidae; genus Cuculus; species Cuculus canorus. Next base: position 90,086,184 of record NC_071401.1, read on the forward strand.
TGCAGGATGGTTCCTCTGCAACGGTAGTTGTAGAATTACTCTAAACCCCCCAAGAATTCCCCCTATAGCTTTCCTAATGTTACTTTTCACACTCAGCTTCTTGAAATAGGATTGATATCTTAGCGTGTGTGAAGTGATGTAAGTGCCTAAGACAATCAGTGTATACAAAGGAGCAAATCCAACAGTGTTGCAATGTTGCTCACCTCTCTGCTGAAGAATGAATGTTGCTGAAAAGGCCTTAAAGAAACAGTCAAAAGGAAGAATAAAGACATTTTTACTTTTCAAATTGTAACATAATCTTCCCCAGGAAAAAGACGGTAACTGGCATAAATTAGCTTCTCTTTGTAAACACATGTATGTGCAAGTAAGTATGTAATGCTCAGACCTGAGCTTACTGTGGATTCTCTGATGCCTAATAAAGATTGACTTAATTTTGTCTCATCTCTTGTCCGACTTGTTTTCACAAAGCTTGTGGGAACTTTGTGCCAGTAAAATCTGTCCGGTTCTGTCAAATGTGATGGAGACTACGAAACAAGGGAATCAAAAGTAATTGGGGACAGAGAGGGCAGACACACAGGCAGCAAGCATGGTTATACAAGCTCAAAAATGAGACTGAAAATAATTTGTTACTGCAGTGGTACACGACTCCTTAACATCACAGAGCCACATTGTACACGGTGGAGAGATCCTAGAGAAAGACAAGAATGAGATCCAAAAAGAGTTACAAAACATCTTTGAAGTACTAATGAACTAAGGCAAAAATTATGTAATGCTTGGACAGCTTCTCTCTTCCTCCCCCTTCCCATATTGTTTTGGTTTTGCTCTTTTATCTGCATGGTAGTTTTGAGAAAAATGAGCTTTATCATATCACGTTATTTAGAAAAACAATACTGTAGAAACACTGTACATGTAGATAGTAGGCTCTAAAAAAAATAACAAATTACCAAATAGTAAAAGTAGAGTTCTGTTGAAAAGACCTAGGCACCTGATATGTAGGTGTCTTATACTAGAATATGATAGTTTGTTGGAATTATTTGTTCCTGGATCACTTTTGACAGTTATTCTGACGATAGAATGCACTAATCATTTGTACCAACAAACTTTGGTGAAAAAAATACACTGAATATACCAACAGAATACCATTTTCTCTGTTACTTGCACACATTGTTGGTAGAAAAAACATGCAGAAATCTTACCCTCCAAATGGCACTCTGAGGGCACTGATAGGTGTTAATTGCCAGACCAGCATCACCTGCGACATCCACCTACACCACTTGTCCATAAGCCTGGGAACATATTCAAGCCCTGTTCTGGCCCCTTAATATCTGCTTGAGTGCTGCTGTTGGGGTATTGGTCTGCAGCTCAGTTATAGCCATGCTTCTGCCTAGTCATGAGCCATGTTGATCCAAACCAAGACCTACAGAATGATTTCTTACCTGGAGTGCCTGGCAATCATAAGACCTGATCTATGGATTGACTTTCTCTGTTGAACTTGAACCTTTCTCATTGCCGTCAACTTGCCTGGTGATCTAGACTATTGGCTGAGCATGGCCATCATCTCCAGGTTTGCCTGGTGGTGGGATGGTCATCTGCTGGTAAGGCCTTGTTGGGATCCTTTGTGGCTACTGCTTTTTGTCCTGTAGGATGTCTTGCTGTGCCATCCTACTGTAGATTGGCGGTGGGCAGGTGACTAGCTTGCTGTTCGGATGAATGGTGAGACAGCTTGACCCTAGGAAGGGTGGTCTTTTCCCAGGAGCACATCAAGAGCTTTCTCTCCTTATGTAGGCTGCCAGCAGCTGCAGATACATGTTCTATGCAGCTCCAGGCAATTCTTTTGCAAGCAGTAATGAAAGAGGGTGCAGACTGTACTACTCTTCTGTTACACTTGTGCCAGTGGGCTCATTAGGTTTGCTCTGTGGAACACTTCTATTCCTTTCCTCCAAAGCACTTGACCATGTGAGACAATAGCTTTGGTTGCTGTAGTTATAACCTTTGAACAAAATTTGCGTCTTGGTTAGAGGTTTAATATCTAGCTTGCACTGGATCAGAGGTGTTAGGTAGGCAAAATAATTATTTCTATCTTCTTGAATTTTGTTTAGGTCAATTCAAAATGTGCATACTGTTTGTCGCTCTTGAAGTGATCAGTAGTACTTAATTGGTACTATAATCACAGTATGAACATTTAGGAGTGGTTAGAAAGAGAAACAAAAGTATAAGCATGCAGAGTAAACTAACAAAACAGTCCTACCATGTCCTTTAATTTAACTGAGCTGTCTGCAGACAATTCAAGCTTTTAGAGAATGTCCCCTGCCTTGCACAACAAAGTGATTACAAGGAGTCATGATCAACAGCAAAGACAAAAGTAGCTGCAAAACACAATGGCACATGAAATATTTCCATGGTATCCGCATGACCTTAGGAATTTCTTCATCAGATCATCATGTAATGAGGCAGAAGAAGCAGCACCATCTGCAGCTTACAGAGGGGCAGAGAAGAAGAATATTAATGTCATTGTTTTGCACTGACGTAGATGGGCAATCATCATGACAGGCTAGAACAACACTGCCAAAGCAAGTGTATGTACTGTCTCTGATAACACTGCTGACAACTGTATGGGGTTCCTTCTAAGCTGTACATGGACTGAGACACACTGGAGGCTCACCACAACTGTAAGTTATTGGTCGATGAGCTGATAGGTGGATTACACATTGCAGTTGTGAGCTACACATGGCTTCTCACACCTTTTTGGGCTAATAAATGAGCATGTGTTTATGGGATTAAACTTTAAGAACTTCAGAAGTTGTGCGGTAGTGTGTGCTGTTTTCTGGAGACTGAATTAAGCAGTAAAATATCTTTTGTTATACTAGCAACTCATGTATGTCTTACTCCTAGTTCCGGCTTCGAGCAGTGGCTGCAGAGCTGCAGGGGGCTTGCTCTACACCATGTGCTTTGACAGATGTTTTCCGTTCTCTACGTTTCATATGGTTCTTTCACTAAGATGTTGCATGGTCTACACATTGACAGAAGAGATGCATTGTACACCTAGCACCCAAATTATTCTTCTTCTGGAGGGCAAAGTACATACCTTTATTTCAAAATGGACAGGAGTGTTTCAGAACAGAAGACCATATGGTCTACCAAAGCCTATTCCTCTAAGGCTTTAAAAGTAATCAACCACTTTTCTATTGTTCAGATCTAATTAGTGATAGCACCTTTCCAACTTTGTCCCTTGGAAAAGTGTCTCCAGTTGTCTTGCAGGCACTATTTTTACACATCCGGTGCTGACTTTGAATAATTTTTTTGCACTACAACCACTCTTTTAAACAGACAGACTGTCTACATAATGTTGTGTGTGTGTTACCAGGGCAGGGGGTGTCAGGATATGACCCCTTCTTCAGACATTAGATGTTACCTTAAAGAGCTTACTGCATCAATCTGTTGCCTTTATTTCTCCTAGGGCTTCTTTACCTCTTGCACTGTCTTTATTCACTAAGCCAGAGGCCAACTTAGGCAAATCTTTTACCCTGAGTCATGCTCCTTGAACCAACATCAGCTGTGGTTTCCACTATACCAGTCCTTTCCTAATGAAAGGAGGAAGTTGAGCAACATTAATCTAATATGCTTTGTGATCTTGTGAAACTTTGTGACAAGGTAACTAACACTGTGTTATTTCATACGTCTATATTATAGATTACATATAAAAATAAAATTACACTAGCTTGAAATGTTTAATTTTAATCTTTTAACATCAGAAAATTCAGCATGAAGGCTGAATGGTATCCTTTCAAGAGTGTAATAAATTCTATTTATGCATCCCTAGGTTTCAAAATATGTATAATAACACCCAAAAAACCTTATCAAATTGAAAGTGAGGACAGGTGAAATTTTACCTCACCTGAAGGTTCTAAAGGCAGGCTTTGTGGATATAATCATAGTTTCAGCAAGACTACCTGCTTATAATTCCTAGGAGTCAGAGTTTGAGAACTTATGAATAAAGTTTTTTGGCGTTTGTTTTAACTTGTTTAAATTCATTGTATTGTACTGAAGAGACTGGAGTGCCTTCATGGCATCAATTAAAAAGGTTGGTAACTTCACAGAGACCAAACTTCAGAAAGCTCACTGCTTTGAAAGATTTTCTCAGTGTAAAAATAAATTCTTTATACATAAAATGGAGAGCGTAATAAAATCTATAAGGATATTGCCTTGCCTAAGGCAGCTGTGAGTGGTAATCTTCTGTTGATTCTGTTGGTGCCAGTATTTCACTTGGGGACTCAATGATAGGGAGTGGGAAGGAAATTATTTGTTTTATGTCAGAGGAGGTTTTGAGATTTTACTTTTTTTTTTTCCCTGTGCAGAGTAGGGAAAGAAAACTGAAATTGTGAATGTTTCCAAGGGCTGGTAATCTGAAAAGCACAGACATTTTAAGTTTCGAGTACTTTTTTAGAGGAAATTAGTAGGAATTATTGAATGGTATTGCTGGAAACTGGAAAAGCCCCCAAATTTCACATTTTTAATATTTATATTATAAAACCTGTGAAAAGGAAATCGCCTGTCAAAAAAGGTGGTTCATCAAATCTCAATCAAAATCTAGGCTCAAACAATTTTTCGCAAAATCACAGAATAGTTGAGGTTGCAAGGGACTTCTGGAGGTCCATATTGCCCAGGACCATGTCCAGGTAGCTTTTGATTATTTCCAAGGATTCCATAACCTCTCCGGGCAGCCTGCACCAGGGTTTGATCACCCTCATAGTAAGAAGATGTTTCCTGGTGTTCAGGTGGAGCTTACTGTATTTCAGTTTGTGCCCATCACCTCTTGTCCTGTTACTGGGCACCACTGAAAAGAGATTGCCTCCATTTTTGTTGTACTGTCCCTTCAGTTATTCATACACATTGATGAGAGCCCTCCTGAGCCTTCTCCTTCTCAGCTCAGAGTAGTCCCAGCTCGCTCGGCTTTTGCTCACAGAAGAGATGATACAGTCCTTTCATCATCTTAGTGGTGGCCCTTACTGGACTCTCTCCAGTATGTCTGTGACTCTCTTGTGCTGGGGAGCCCAGAACTGGATGTAGAAGTCCAGATGCGGCCTCACCAGTGCCGAGTAGAAGGGAAGGTTCCCTTCATTCCATCTCCTGCTAACACTTCTCCTGAGGCAGCCAAGGATATCATTAGCCCTTCTTTACAGCAGGGGCACATGGGCGGTTCAACAATTCTATTATTATATGAAGTCTAGGCAGACAATATTCACTGCTCTCCCCTCATCTACTAAGACAGCCATTTTTTCTTGCTAAAAGTGGAAAAGTGCCAGCTGTGAAAAGATAATAAAGATTGACATTGTGTGATGAAAATTGAAAGATGTGTGGAGGATGTTTCTGAAGTCCCACAGTAGCCTTTAATATGCTTCTGTATACATGAGATGTGTTGTCTAAATATATACATGATGTTTATATGTAACTTAGCAATCTTGTCTGAATATGAAAAAAAGAACAAATAAACGAAACGAAATTAAATGAAATATCTTTCAGTTTTGCTGTCATAACCTGGTTTTGAGCTGTTCTTCACTGGATCCCTAACCACTATATAAGCTTCACACAGATCCGTTGGTCAGTTTATGCTACAGCTGGCCATCTGTAAAGCAGAAGCGATGCTTCTTTCTTTGCTGTCTGCATTGCATGCTTTTTTGTAAGCCTGCTGCTCCAGGTGGCATCCAGGTTCTCCTGCTTTATTCTTCTGCAAGCCCAGTGTTTAGTACAAATGTGTCTCCATCAAATGCCAGAGATCTTTCCCTGATGTTCAGACATAGGTGACTCCAAGCTGTAGAGGGATCTCTGAGGTAGATAGCTGGACCACCCCTTGCTCTTCATGGGCAGTAGTGCTATGTCACAGGCCTAATTTACCATGTTGAGTGGAGCAAAGAGAGATAGGCAAGAGGCACTGCAGCTTCTGGATTTGTTTTGAGATTTTCTAGATCTTGAGGGAGATGCTTATGACCTTTTGGGGGGCTCCCAAATAAACACTGAGGAAAGTCAGGGTGGCAGCTGCTGCTGGGTAGGGAGGTCTAGGAGTCGTGAACTCTTGGAAAACCCTAGCAGCCTCTCATGAGCTCTGTCAGCTATTCCTGTTTAAGTGATGCATTGAGGCTTTGGATTGAGCTGATTCCTGATAAAGCAGAACAAAGAACCCTCTGAGCAGCTCTGAAGGGGAAAGCCTATGTAAAGGCTCACTTCAAGGCACATAACTGTTGTCCATCATTGTCTTTTGCAGAGGCAGTAATACCCATGGCTTGTTATGTAGGCTGAATTATCTTTCTCCGTTTTCAGCCTTCACAATGATGTATAAAAACTACTTACAAAACGTGTCTCTTAGTTAACATTGCCAACAGCTATCTTTGTTCTTCTTTTTGTTAGTGAATACATGTGCTTTGTAGCTCTATTTGATATTAGTAAATCCAAACTCCTCCATGCAGTAGTCCAACAGATATTGTATATCTGAAAAATATTCTTCCAGTGGTGTGCTGCACAGCCCTGCTCTCAAGAAGTTGAGATGTTTAAAGGTGAGTGTGTTTTCTCCCATAGGGAGAGAAAGACTATTTCTTGTCTATACCTTCCTCCATTACTCCTACAGGCTAAGGCACTTTTTCTTTCCTGCTGTTTCCCAGTCCCCTTGTCTGTGTTGTTCTTCTGAAGGGTTTCAACAGCTGAGTTGAGGAGATCAATAAGCAAGAATCTCCCAAGATCACTGAGAAAATCCAAATGTTAACAACTTGCTCTGTAAAGACATATGGGTCTTTGTTGGTGATACAGAGGATTATATACTCAACACTGCCTACCACAGGAACCCCTTTGTCTCTTCAAATATAGATACATCTGTTTTCATGGATCTGGTTTCATATGTCCTATTGTTCTGATTAGAAGCAGATTTCAAAAGCTGATCAAACCTGAGAGAAGGAAAAACAACCAAAGAGCTTCCAGTCTGATATCACTGCTGTGGTTGCAAGCAGTCTACAGAAAGGATTAAATTCCATCCTTTTTCTATAATTATATAATTTATAGTAATGCGGATCTGGCCATTTCTAACTGTTTGATCTCATGACAAAGTAGCAATCCCTTGCGTTTAACTAACAGCCTTTGTCGTACCCACTGACTTCAGTTTGTACAATCCCCAGCAATGTGCCCTCTCAACCAAGAACATGACCAGCGATCACTGCATCCCAGACTGTATTCTGCACAGGATCCTATGCCCATTATTCTTCTGGGTTCTGGTTCCTACTCTGTAAGCCGTAGAATGCCTGTGACCATAATCTTCCAGATGGCTCCTGAGCCAGCTTAAACCAAAACTAAGAGTGTCACTGAATTTCTATGTGCAAAATCTTACCTGGAGATTGAGAAGAGCCAACTTTAAAGTGAAAATGTCAACCACAGTGTGATTTGTTTGCCTAAATATAAGCATGTAAGGTTTTTAGATACACTCACATATGATTTGCAAATGTTTGCAGAGGACTGTGAGACATTACACATGGCTTAATTACTAGCTGTACCTTCTGGAAAACCAGCTAGGGGCCAGTCAGGATATCTAACCAGCAAACAAAATCTCAGATTCTTGCATTTATGCAGCTGAATCCTGCCCTCAGAAGCAAAGAGGAATAAGAATAGGAAAAATCCTCAACCCTGATGTACTAAACAGCAGCAGCAAATCACTCAAGATTATAGGAGAAGATGGCTGCATTGACCTGCTGGCATGAGAAGAGGCTGTGGTGTTGAACCTTCCCTGACCTTCCTCATTTCCAGAAGGGCAATAAAGTCTAATGTTCACTCAGACTGTTAGTCTGACCAATAAGCCTCACTGTCCCAGAAATAACAGTAATGAAAAAAAAGTGCTGGTTTAAGTATATCAGTGGGTTTTAATAGGATTTGTCACACAAGTACTCACCAGTGAGAACAGAGACTGGATTATATGTACCTACATTATTCTTGTGCCCAGGTACTGAAATGACTGTGCAAAAAAGATCACATTGGAAATAGCTTCTGGTTGGGTTTCAGCAGCAAGAGCCAAATTTTTTCTCATCAAAGTGAGACTCAAGGAGATGGCAAAACTCCAAGAGACTCTAATAAAAGCAAGAAAAGACCCCTCAACTTTGCTATGAGAATCAAATAAAGTGAAAACAGAGGGGCAAAGGGAATCAGTCAGTGTCTGAGCAAACATCACTCTGGAAATCACTAGACATACTGAAAAATGTAACAGCTGTCATGAGACTGCATGAAAGATGAACAAGTTTTATATAATTACATTTTTTTTGCATAAATTTTCAACATATTTTCTTGACTTTGTTTATAGAATGTTCCTATTTCAACCCCTAGGTGAACAAGCTTACTAACTTGACAGAAAGTCAACCCAAAAGGGAAAACTTCCAAACCTTCTTTAATAAACAATGCGAATTTTTGTTTGTATTTTTTCCTTTTTATGTTTTTGCTGAATTAAAGATGGTTTCTGAGAATGTTGACAGTTCTTCTTCCAGAAAGAAGCTTTTATGTTTGGTTCTCTTTTAATGTCATTTGATCCTCTGTTGTGTTTTTAACAATGCAAGAGGAACCACTAATTCATCCATTATTTATTTCCTTTTAGCTTTGCTATGTTTTGTTTTGTTCTTTTCTTTTCAGTCACTATGTTTTAACATATTTTTGCCAGGTGTTTCAATTTTTATTTCTCATATGTCTTTGACACTGTAGTAAACGAGATTCTTATTAATATTTAAAATTCCTTTTTTCGTTTGTTTGTTTTATGTGGTACTCAAAAGTCTTAGAATGAAAAAAAGAAAGAATACAAAAGAATATATGGTATAATAATACCATAATAAAATATGGTATAATAATACTATACATTCTCCATAATATATAAAGTGCTGCTGGAGTGTCTTGGAAGCTTGAGATCATATTTCACAAGTGTGTCATTTCAGGGGGCTTTACTCATTGAGACAAATGTCTCATTTCAAGGAGAATTACTCATTGTAGTCTTATTGTCAGTTCCATTTCACACATTTGCTCATTCTGGCATACATTGATCGAAATAATTTACACTAGAAATTCCAGATGATGAAACTGAGGTTGCATAAGGAATGATTGTTATTAAAAAAGTGGCATTTTCAGTTATTTAAATCATTTTCTATGCCTTTCAGTCCAGACCTTTGTTATAAACTCTTTCCTTTGTTTGAATCTTTGCAAGCACAGGATGGTAACTAAAATTTCTAGTACTTTTTCCTGAATTTTGTGATGCTTCTCAAAAGATCTAAGCAAATCCTAGAATTAATGAAAAGACAAAGCCAAAATCAGAATATAAATAGGATGCTAATAAGGAGGAAAACAATATTTGTAAGTATTCAGACCAGTCCTTGGTTTGAATAGATACAAACTCAATCTAATCCTGTTCTGAGGAAGTGTTTAATATCTATATTCCACTTCCAAAAAGTATTTAGAAACTTCATCTTCGTCAGAGACTTAGGAGCCAAAACAATGAAGTTGTGTTTAAGAAAGATCTTTTTTAATATACCTTGATAACAAGTTAAGTCAACCGAGTTTTAATTTACAAATACAATTCGGTGTCTTAGTAGCGAAAGATGAAATTTGTGATTATTCCCAAAATTAATATTCTGATTTGTAAATTAGGAGTTTTGAAAACACTTAAATAAAATTAAACTTATTCAGATATGTCTGGCGAGCATGTCAAATAGCCTTAATTCTACCTTGTTGTTCTGATATAAAAACAACTTTGCCTTTAAGTATGTATTTGCTCCAATTTATAACCACAGACACTGTGCACATTAGACAACTGGAGAACTATGTACTTAAAAGAAGGCAATTCAGAAAGCAGATCAGGAAAAAGACTACGTGCTGCTTTTAACTAATAAACATAAACCATCTGCTCAGTGTCCATGAACAGCAACAGGGCAAACAAACTTTTTGGAATGAACTTTACTCTGGCAGTGACTGCAAGCTCATTTGTAGTTTACAGCATACCTATTTCAAAGTATTAAAAGGTTACACTTTCTGGAATGTATTTTGACAAGAATGAATACTTGTGACTATGACCGATATAAACCAAATAGTTTAAACAAGATATTGAGCACTCATGCTTTATATTTTTTAAAATTATAAAATAAGAGAATAATTCCTTTAGTGTACAGGAACATTAATTCAGTAATGTGTGTCTGTCCAGCTGACTGGAGAAATCCATTTACCACCATGTTCATAGAGAACTCTGTATACACTGGTGAATGATCATAGAATCATAGAATAATTTGGGTTGGAAGGGACCTTAAATCTTATCTAGTTCCAACCTCCCTGCCATGAGCAGGAACACGTCCCACTAGATCAGGCTGCCCAAGGCCCCATCCAACCTGGCCTTGAACATGGGGCATCCGCAGCTTCCCAGGGCAACCTGTTCTAGTGCCTCACCACTCATTGTGAAGAAATTCCTCCTTATATCTAGTCTAAGAAAACTATATATATTAAGAAAATATTTTATCACTGCAAAATACTTGTACTTATCTGTTCATGGGTTTATTAGAGCACTGAGTTCTTTCTTTGGTGTGCTATCACGACTAGGTGAACAGTTTGGCCATTTCAATGTTAAACCAGTGTAGAAAAGATGCTTTTGAGACTCCAGAAGTGTCTGCCTTCCCCGCTAACCCAAGCTCAGACTCACTGCTATACAGATACATAATGAGATTCATCTTGCTTAACTAGAACTCTGCAATCACAGGGCTGCTGAAGTGGGAAGGCATCTCTGGAGTTCACCCAGTCCAACAACTTTCTTAGAGTGGGGTCAGCTAGAGTAGGTTCCTCAGGGCTGTATCCAGTCAGAATTTTTATATCTCCAAGGGCTGAGACTCCACAATCTGCCTGGGCAATCTTCTCCAGTGTTTGACAGTGCTCAATGTAAAAAACTATTTTCTTATGTTTAGATGGAATTTATTTATTTATTCCAATTCGTGCTCATTGCTTCTTGTCCTGTTTCATTGGGCACTACTGAGAAGAGCCTGGATCTGCTTTAACTCTCTTCCATGAGGTACTTACACACATTGTTAAGGTTTCCCCTAAGTCTCCTCTTCTCCAAGCCGAGCAGTCCTGACGCTCTCAGTCTCTCCTCATATGAAAGATACTACAAGACCTCAATTATCACGGTGACGCTGTGCTGGACTTTCATCAGTATGTTGCTGGCTCTCTTCTGCTGGCAAGCCCTGCACTGTACCCAGCATACGAGGTGTTTCTCACCAGGGCTGAGTAGAGAGGACTGATCAACTCCATCAAGTTGCTGACAATGCTTCCTTTGCTGCAGTCGCTCACTGCTGGCTCATGTGTTCACCAGAACCCACAGGGCACTTTTTTCCAAATCTGCTTTCCAGACTGTTGACTCCTGCCAGTGCTGGTACATGGAATAATTTAATACCAGGTGCAGGGCTTGGCTTTTCTCTTTGTTGAGATCTATGTAGCTTCTGTCAGCCCATCTCTCCAGTTTGTTGAGGTCTCTTTGAATAGCAGCAAAATAATCAGGTGTGTCAGTCTCAATTGCGTGTTTGCAACATTGCTGAGGACACGCTCTGTTCCAATATCTAGATCATGCAGATTATAAACTCTGTTGGTCCTTCTACAGACCCCTGGGATACACCACTTGTGACTTTCCTCCAGCTAACTTCATGCTGCTAATTACAGCAATTTGAGCCTGGCAGTTTGGCCAGTTTCCAGCCTACCTCTTTGTCCACTTCCCTAGTCCATGCTCAATCAGTTTGGAAAAGGGAATGTTATGGGAGTCAGTGTTGAAGGCATTACTAAACCCAAAATAAACAATGTCCAGCACTTTGCCTTTGTCCACTGAGCCAGTCAAAGCTATCAAGTTGGTCAGTCATGATTTTCTTTTCAGAAATCCATACAGAATACTTCTAATCACCTTATTTTCCAAAATGTTTGGAGACAGTTACCAGGATTATTTGTCCCATCACATTGCCAGGCACTGATTGAAGCCTGACCAGTCTGTTGTTTCCCAGTTCCTCCTTCTTGACAGTAGCAATGACATACGCTTTGTTCTAGTCCTTGAGGAACCTGCCCCAGTTACCCCTGCCTTTCAAAGATGATTGAGTGGGCCAGCCCTTCCAGCAGGGTTTTTTCCAGCTACCTGAAGTAAAATTCATCTACTGTTTCTTCCTGATCAGTCAGTTTGATGGTGACAACGTGAAGATGTGGATGCTGTCTTTAAAGATAAGCTAAGAAACTACTTGATGCCACTGTCCGGTGTGGGACATCATCCCACCTTCCTCTGAAACCCTGTAGGACAAGTGCAGATGCAGCTCAGAGCAGCAGCTGCTAAACAGCATATTTTATTTTAATCAAGTGACTCTCCTTACTCTTTCAGAAGAGGACTTCTCTGCAATCTTCCCCTGCTCTCTCATGATTTATTACATAACTCACACAGGTAGAAAACCTGCTGTTAAACCCTAGTAAGAGTACTATCCTTGTATTACAGATGTGATGTCACTTTCTGCCTTCTGCTTCTCCAGCTGTTTGTATTTTGTATCTGAATGATGTACACAGAGGCTCTCCCTGGGGGAGGGGCAGTACCACCCTTTCTGTCATAAAGCTCAGATGAGATGATTCTGTAGAAAACTGGAATCAGAAAACTGGAATCAGAAACTGAAGGAGTGGGAGTAAACAGCTGGCAGCAAAAAAGCATTTCCATTGCAGCAAAGCCTGTCACCAATTGCTCTGTTTCAGCTTCCTCTGGGTTAGGACTGTGTCTCTACAGCATCTAAAAGGTCTGTTTTCCTTAAAAATTGGTATATACATATATAATTTTTGGCCGTTAAAAAGTATGTTAACTTTAGCAACAACGTCGTCAGCTAGCAGTCCTTCATCGAGGGACAAAAATGAGACTTTAACCCCAGTAAGTTTGTAGGTTGTGATTTTTGCAAGTCAGCTGGCAAACCCTTAGGATGTTGTTTGTTTGTTTGAGATACAGATGAACCCCTTAGATACTCGTGCCTCCAGCTACCAAGTGCTATGCATTGTCTGTATAGCAACTCATATCAATAAGATGCTGCTTGGCATTTGAAAATAAGATTCGCATTGCCAATTAGTCAGTCATGCCTCTGGTAATCTTATCCAACGTTATGGTGCTAATCACTCCTGGAAGGCCTTGACATATTTTATAATTGAACAACCAGGTTTGCACTTTACTGCAATTCATTCATATTTAAGTGTGATTGTTAACCACATTAAACTGATTTCTTTTGAAAGCTGGTGGGAAACATGGAGTCCTGATTCTTGTCTTGGTATGTGGTTACAATATTCCAGAACAAGAATGGAGAGGTAAAGGAATTTGCTATCATTTTGTGAGTTAATTGAAATGTTGGGAATGGCTCATCTGTGGATATACTGCTTACCGACAGACGGGTATTTGCTGCCTGCTTCCTTTCAGTTTCCTGTCTGTGTATCATCTTGTGTGTCTTCCTTCTTGTCTAAAACTCAAGTCTTACATTTGGTGGCAGGGATGGTATTCAATTTTGTTTACACAGCCTGTAATGGAATACCATGACTTTGAGTCCTAAGGAAATAAATTAATGCTCTAGTATCTTCCCCTTCATTTTCCTTCCCTATTCATTACCTTAAGGAACGTAGCAGCTACAAGAAAAGGACATCATTTCTAGTGTAGGTTACTGAGTAGCACTAAGCCTGCTTGAACAAACCTTCTCTGCATTAGTAGCATCATAGTACATGCCCCTGTGAAGCACAATCCTGGTGTGAAATTGCATGGCATTAGGATAGACTTATATCAAAAAGCAAAGACAAGTATCCATGCTTTCAGCAGCTCTCTGCCATGACTGCCTGGACTTACTTTCTAAAATGAGATTAAGCTGTTTGAATTCAAATCTGTGTGTCACGCATGGCAGTGAACGAGGTTACAAGGAGGGTCTATAAGTAGCTGAGACAAAAACAGTTTAAGGAGATACTGTTTTCATGGGGCTTTATGTCCAGAACTCTTTGGTGCCTAAAGCTGCAATGTATGTAAGCTTTGCAGGGGATTAGGAGAGGAAATAACCAATTCAGTTGTGGGATCTTTTAAATACTGCCATCAGGCTGTGATATAACTGTTCCTCATCTATTGCTCAGCACGATTCCAGCTGTCAGTAGAAACAATAGTAGAAACAATCTGTTTATTCTTGCTGGACACATTTGAAGCCTGGCACATTTGGAGTTTTAACGCTTTGAATTTCAAGGAACCAGGTAGCATTAACTACTTCCACTTCTCTGTGCAGGTCCTGTGAACCATGAATAAACAGTAACCCCTGCAACCAGTCTCTAGCTGATTCCCTTCACTTTCAACACATCAAACCAAATTTGTACTGATCTATGGACTCCAGAAGAGTAGGACTTAGGTTGAATTTGACCTGTACCTGAATTTTACCTGTACCTTTGTACCATACAGTATCAGACAGTCTATGCTCTGCTGTAGGCCCATTTAAATTCAAACTTCCAGTGCTCAGCATTTGCTTCAAATGAAGATGGTCAGCAGTTCTCTGCTCTGAACAGAGTAACTCTGTTCCTATTCCAGTCCACTGGAATAAGTGTCCACTTCATGAAGAGAAAATTGAGTACTCGTATAGAAGCTTTAAAGCATAAAACCATATTTAAATCTAAGATAGTTTTTTTTTTAAAAAAAAAATATGAATTGGTTGTCTAAATGAATACTTAGATTTGAATTTTAGTAGAAAAAATTTAATCTATGAGTCTGAATGAATAAACTCTTGTTCTGCTGGGAAAGATCCCTCATTATCGGTGGTCAGCAGTCTGCCAAGTGATGCAATGACAACAGTAGGGCCAATAATAATTCCTACCCTGTTTAAACTCTATTCATCAAAAGCCACCTAAAAGTGGGATTTCTGTTCCAGCAGAGGTCTCAAAGATGTAGCTTTTTGTTAAAAACTCTAGTGTTCTTTTTCAGCCTTCAGAACATCTGCCCTGTATTTCATTTGCCACTTTTGCAGGGAGCAAATAGCAGCAGGCACACAGACAGAGCTATTAAAAATGTAAGAGCTATTCCAGTAAATCATTTAGTCTGTAGTAAATCAGTTAGTTTACCATTACTGAAGTTCTGTATGAAGTGAGTCTTGCTGTTGGCAGAACAAGATTTTGTAATAAATAATACAAAATAGTCTCTGTTTTTTAAAAGAGATTTTGTAGAGGGAGTTCAACAATGAATGATTTAATGGGATGTGAGATGATCAATGGAGCCGCCTTGTTGCATCTCAGAACACAGCAAAACCTGATGTACACAGAATCTTTGGAGGACTTCTGCCTTTTAAAAGATTGTTATTAGCAGCTGACACTTGCTCTCTTCTGTTTTTGAAAAGGTGACAAGCTGACCTTCTAAAGTTTGTAAAGATCAGGAGAGTGAATTATCTCTCCCTACTGGAGGCTGCAGTAGCATCACGTGAGATACGTTACAGCCAGTGGAGGTGTCTACTTACACGGGCAGAGATCCTTTGGAGATTAGAGTGTGCAGAGGAAATGATTTTCCACTGGAAAGGGAGACAACTGCAGGTAATTAGATGGGCACACAGGAGAGAGCATCTCAGAGATAGATTGGCTTCGTGAGACAGGTTTTCTGCTTTGTAGAGAAGGATGGAAGAAAAAATGCATTAAGATTATGGGAAGCTGGACAAGGTAGTGTGAAGGAAGACATGAAGTGTTGTCCCATGTCCAGCCTACCCCTTCATCATAGCTTGTTGCCACTGGCAGACATATTGATAAGCCAAAATCTTACAGATGTGGGAGCTATGTGTGTGCCACTAGTTGGCTCCACCCTATATCAGTCACAATAAAGAAAAACTTCCAGTTTTGTATCAGTCTTGAACTTCTCGGATTTTCCCACATTCATCTGCTTCCATTGTATTATCTAACACAACTGTATTCAACGGCAATTTCCATACTCCCAAATAGAAATTTAATATAATACCACTACATTTATTCCAGTTATACATCTAAGGACCACACTAATTCTACCAGGTTCTTTCCTTTTCCTTGTTTACTACTCTTTAGTTTCTTCTCATTTGCATATTTTGAAAGTAAAGGTGATTTTTAATTCCAGACTTAAAAAGCTATTCACGAGCCTAAGGCCAGTGACCAGTCCCTGTAGAATCTCATTAGAAACACCTCCACTCAACCATGACCTCCTGTTTACGGAAGTGAAAAAAGAAAAAAAGGGTTTGGGACTTGCATGCAAAGCAAGACCAAAAAGAGAGTAAGTCTTGAAAGCTCATGAGCAGATAATCACAGCAGAAAGATCTGTAGGAAAAAGTCTGTAGGAACAGAGAAAAGGAGTGATCAATGAAGAAAATTGTACCTCTGATGAAGTATTGGGTTAGCCAAACAGCATGTGGCATTGTGAAAGCCAATAAAAGGAAAAATGAAAGAGGCTGTCTTCCTAAGAGGATGTTATGGTATTACACCTAAATGAATACTTCAACTTTCAGAAAGAAAACGGTTTCTGTTTGAATAAGTCAGGGCACAAATACTGATTAGTGGAATGAGTGTAAGGATATACAATTTACTGTATCCAAGCTGGAATTAAAACTCATGGAGGTCAAGCAGCTGGATCAGATCACCTGGATGGCCAGTGTCCATCCTATACACTGAGTGAACTAGCACTGAAATTGCAAAATTTTTGAAAATGAAACTGGGAAACTGAGAGGTTATGCCATAGGAGTAGCAAATAGTAAATGCATTGTCTACACTGCCAAAAGGGAGAAAGTGACTCTAGTAATAACAGACTCCTTAGTTTGAATTCAGTGGTATACAAGATTAAAGAACAAATTTTGAAAGAAAGAATGCTGAAATATATGAAGATAAACTGTCAAAAAGCAACTTGGTTTCATAAAAAAATTTTGTCTGACATGTCTCACATTTTTCTTTGATGAGATTACTGATTTTTTAGACAAGAAATAAGCAGATCTAATTTAGCTGGATGTGGGGTTTTTTTTGTTTTTTGTTTTTTTTTTTTTTAAATATGGTACCATACAAGAAGTGTTTGGGCTGGGAGGAGGTCAGTCCTTGAGGACTGATTTGGAAAGCAATGTTCAATGTCTTTTATAGATTACCTTGGAATAAAAAAAGGATATTTGTAAAGGAAGTTAGGAGGCTTTGTCAACACAGAGGTAGCCAAGGATATTTTGTAGAAGAATAAAGTAACCTTGAAGACCAGAATGAAGGAAATACAGTAAAATGTAATAATACGCAATGAAAATCTATGACTTGGGGATTCATAGGCAGTCTGCTTCCTGTACAAAGGGGTCTCATCAGCAGGAAACAGATGATGAGAAAAACCCATATGACAACCACAAAATAAATCTTATTTACTATGTATGACCCAGACTGATTTGAGGAAAAAAATGTAAGTCTTTAACTTGAGTTTGCTGTTTTTCCAGATTATCCTCTTAGGTCGACTCATTCAAATTAAAGCCTATCCTGTCATGGAGACATTAATCTCTTATCGTACCGAGATCCTAGCACTGTCATCTGAGGTTCTAGCATGAAAAGATCATCAAACCAGCTGCTCTGAGGTGGAGGGAAGATTCCACACCTGACAACCCTGTAGCAGAAGATTGCAGTATATGCCACTGTGGATTACTCAAAGGAGTGATAAACGGCCACTGAATTATAAAACACAGGTGATTGCAAAACCAGCATCTCTGAGGAGTTTATTCAGACAGCAGGAAACTGTGCTGGAGGCAAAAAGAAAAATATGAGTATCCAGGAAGTATTAGTAAAAATCCCAGGTGCACAGCATGCCTCTGAATGTTCAGAGCATTGGCAAATATTGACTCCAGCTCGAGCTGCTTATTACAACTGCTCTGCCAAGTCATAATGATGGAGGGTGATTATTTGCTTTTCTTTTTTTTTTTTCTTTTAATATATCTTTCCTTGTTACAGATGGTTAATTTTACTGTGGAAAAAAACCCTGAAAACCCTAACTCAAGAAATACTCAACTATTCAGTAGGCTGCAGAGAGCAAAGAATAATCTGGGGGTAAGTTCTCTTTAGCAAGACTCCAACAAAGGACTCATCGGTTAGAAATGAGCATTATATCATACTTTCCAGACTATTCACAGGATTAAACCAGCTGTGCATACAGTAAGCTCTCTTTACAGATCTGAGAGCAGCACAGGCACTGAGACTCATTTGTTTTGGATGGTTTTCAAGACACAGCTATTGTTTACATTGTGCAGTGGCCCAAGGCTGCGGAAGACGAAACTGTAAGTTATAACAAACGAGCTGGAGTGTGCACAGTGCTGTGCTCTAGGAAACATCAGCTCTCCAGACGGAAATAGAGGTGCTGTGAGCAACTGCAACAACATGGAAGTTGATGTTGGAAGCAGATTTCACGTTATAAGGAAAAAGACCAAAAAAAAGAAAGCAAATTCTTCAAAGTGATATGGTCAGCTAAGCCTGGCACTGACTCTGCTTCCATGTGTGTTATTTAGCCCGTTTCTCTTGACAATAGTGGTGAAAACCTTGTGAAAACAAGATAATGAGAATCAGATTTTGGTAGTAAAGTATCTAAGTATCTTTTTTTTAAATGTCTTTTTTTTTTAAGTGCTGAATTTTTATTGAGAAAGTCACATTCTGAGGACTTGCTAAAATTCAGTAAGTTGCAGAATAAGTATTAGTATAAGTATTAGGCAGGCCTGTTTTTTGCTGGCTGTGGGTAGGTTGTTGGGGAGGAAACCATGAGATTACAAAAGCTGTGACAAATACTTTCTCTTGCACCCTGCCAGCTAAATACAGGATAGGCATATTTGTTGCTTCCCACTTGAATAACTTAATTCTCTCTTGCCCTGAGGTAGCCTAATTATGCAGTGGGGAGAAGGAGAAAGGAGAGGCTTGTGGGAATTTGTATTTCTCCACCAAAATACTTGAGAAAGGTCATCAGAGAGGAATAATGGGTGCTGGAGATGGTTTGGGATGTGGCTGGTGTTACTAGAAGGCAGCTGTTCAGCCTCAGCTTAAAAAATCTATGATAAATCCAAAAGCGGAGTTACAAAGTGGAGAAAGATGATACACAGCCAGAAAAGTAAAATTCTTTAGAAATGTGCAGTGTGGTAAGAAAAAGAAGGCAGTGAATAAAAGATACATGCTATGTCAGCTGTGGCCTGGCATGATGGTGAAGTTGGAGGTAGGAAGCAGAGGCAAAGGCTGGCAATGCAAATGCCTCTCTCTGAGAGGGGCACCAAGGGTTGGGGCTGGGAGACAGCAGATGAAAGCTCTTGTCCGCACTTTTCTTGCCACTCCTGCAGGAGGTAATATCCTTTTTTTTTTAAAAAAAAATGTTTTTATTCTCCTTTATTAAAAAAAAAGACCAAAAGAAGTGATCAAGTTTCCATGAGTGTGTTTCGCTGACCTAGTGTGCGTTTCTCAAGGCAGGTGTAAGGGGTGTGAGGTCAGCATGGCTGGCTGGCTCAGTCTCTAGCCCTCTGCCCTGACCTCCCAAACCCCCAACTCTCCCCTCTGCAGGTGCTACCACTCTTCTGAAATATGTCAAGCAGTGGGATGGTTTCTAGCTCGGATCCATTTTAAAGAGCAACTGATTGTACGACACTATGATGAGACAACTGAACTCTATTTTAACCGTATTTCTATCCTTGCTTGGAGGCAAAGTTGTCGTAAATATTGTTTCCTTCCAGTCCCTGTTGAACAGGACTCATGTCTGAACACTGCCTGCCTTCAACGGGAAAAAATACGAAGAAGCCTAAAGAGGGAAAACAGAGGGGATTGAGCATCATGAGCACTTAGCAGAAGTACTTGGGAATAGAGAAAGTCTAGAGACAACTGGTGTTGCTCAGTGATTTCAGTTCAGAGAAAGTGGAAACTTAAAAATTATAATAAAGCAATATGAAGGAGCAATGGCTCGACTGGACCTAGGTAGGCAGCTGGAGGGATGCCCAGTCTCTCTGCAGCAGAATTTAAGTGGAGAGATTTTAAGTCTCCCTGAATACTGCTCTTTTCTCCATGCAAAATATCACAGGTTTTAGTGAGGCTGCTTGGAATGACATCTGACAGTGCTTCCGGCCAAGCTTAAATGAAATTTTATAGCGCTATCCGTGGTGTCCTGTGAACAAGGTGTACATTTCCCTTCCCTCAACCTGTTGGGAATATTCTCCTCCACAAAATTAGTGTTTGCAAAATCAAGTGGTGTGAATCAGTGCATCTTTGTGGGCTGTAATGGAACACGTTCTGTTCACATGACAGGTATGTCTGGCCCCTTTTACCCTCTAAGACACGGCAGGCTGGGATCGTTTATACCTAAGTGCTGACCTTCTCCTCTGCTTATGTTCTCACTCACTCTAAAGAACACAAATGTTAAGTAATTAAGTGATTGCTTATTGCACAGGTCTGGCAAATCTGAGGTTTGGAGCATGACTGTTGCTCTTTTGTGCTCCCATTTCATGCTCTGCTGCCTTTTCCCTGCTCTGGGATCTCATGTCCCTACCCTGAGCCCTTTCTCTGGGTCTTCTGTATGGAGACACACCTTCTGCGTGCCCGCTTGACCCACCGGTTCTGCCACACAGCTGCGTGTGGAAATTGCATGTGCTGGGAGATGAAGCAGCCTGAACGGTTCCCATATGTGTTTTCCTAATAGCAAACGTGAAGCGTATCATTACTGAATTCACACTTAGACTGCTAATAAACACCCACTCTCATCTCTTCAAAGATGTCATATCTCGTTTCATCGTTTTCACTCTTGTCAGTGAATGCTATCTATTTACTGGGCGTAGATCAAGTTGGCACAGTGAAGGCACCAGTCTGAAGGCTGATTACCTTAAGCACAGTGAAATTATTGTTGTATCAAAGCAGGAGTAGTCAAACATCTTCATTTTATAAAACTTTCTGGCTGTAAGTAGATGGTTTTTTTTTTTTGACAAACTGGTCTTCTTGCCAAAAGCATTCCTTTGTGGACAATTAGGAGAAAAACATGCTTGAAACTCGTATTTCAAAATGGGAATTGCTGCCTGAAAACAGAAACTGAATTGCTGTAATGATTCCAGGAACTACAGGGTGCTAACCATGCCCTAGGAGCTGTGCTGCCATGGGCAGTTTGTTTCTCATCATGTCATTCCAGAATTAGTAGTTCTCAATTCACTTTGTGTCATCTTCAAAAAGCTGGCATCTGGTACATCAAAGGACACCCAGTCTGGCCCAAGACCCTGACCCACAGGGATGAATGCAAGCAAAGTCCTGGCTGTACACGTCTCAGGAGACATCGAGACAGCTCTTCTCATCTCAGGTATGGAAGGCTTGGAAAGAAATATTTGGATTTTTAGTTTATGTTTTTTTAAACACCTCTAAAATTTCCGTAAAGAATCAATAGGATTTTGTAATCTTCAATCACTTTGAGTTATCTATGAAAATCAATGGTTTTTGTTGGAGAAGAAATCTTCCTGGTTTTGAGCTAGGTCTATATTACGTACACGTATAGGTCAAATCCACAGCTCTTTTTAAGAGAAGAAAACTTCAAGACCATAGCCTTTGCTGTTTCCTGTACAGCAGAGATTCTGCACAGGTTCACTTTTCAGCACTCAGCTGTTCCAGAAATAATGTATGCCTCTGAAAACAGAGATTTTTCCTAAACAATAACTTCCAGTTAAAAATACTGTAGATAATAAGATTAAGGGCTAGGGGCTAAAATTCTTGAATGATGCTGGGAGAGCCTCTTGTCTAGATCTCAGCGCTCAGTCATTGAGACTTTTTATTAGATTGATTGGGAATTTTCTATTAAATGTTTGTCCTTTTGCTGTAAGTAAAAAGACTTTCCAGAAATGTGTAAGTAAAAGGGAATTTTCTACTTAGACCAAAACATTCACTTTTTCCTCAAGCCATCAAAGTGAAATATTGCGTTGCTGTTCAAACCAAATCACAGCTTCACTTTTTTAGGTAAAAAGGGAGCCATTTTGTTCTGTGCTCAGCATCAATCTGTAGGTTTCTGTAGGTCTTTCAAAAGAGATGTAATCCACGTTCCCAGCTTTGCTTGCGCGTGTACTACAACTTCACTGAGACCCTTTACTCCCTCCTTATATTATGCCCCCTGATATTTCCCAGAAACTGAATGATTCAGCAGACCTCTCTGAAATTACATTAGAATTTCGAAGCAATTTTGTCTCACAGAAAGTTCTGTTAATCACTCCTT
This sequence comes from Cuculus canorus, assembly GCF_017976375.1. Lineage (NCBI taxonomy): Eukaryota > Metazoa > Chordata > Aves > Cuculiformes > Cuculidae > Cuculus > Cuculus canorus. The sequence goes on from NC_071401.1 coordinate 90,108,406, forward strand.
CAACTGATCCGGGATTAAAATAAAAAAAATACTGGAATTCCCCAAAGAACAGAAATTGTGATTTCTTGTTCAGCACAGTGGCCTCTCTGGCTTTTGCCGAGTTCCACTCTCTTGTCAAGAGGGAAGAGAAATTGCTCCAAACAGAAATGCTTTAGGGTGGTCACTGCTGCAATTTGAATTCAATTGCACTTTGAATAAGCCTGGGAGAGATTTTAGCAGATACATAATGTGTTAAATGACACAAAAAAGCAATTATTATGATAGGGCATGTATTAACTGAGAATTTGTGATGCAGGTAAAAAAAAGCAGAAATGGATATGCTTAAAGAATAAATGGTAGGCAAGTGCCCAGACAGTGAGACTTATCTTTTAGATTTCTTTTAATGGTTAGCTTTGGCTCTAAAAATAAAAATGTTGATTAATTACCTTTTTAAAGTACTTTAATAATGCCACTATTTAACCTTTACATCAGCCTGGTAGAGCAGCTGAGTTTTAGTACTGGCAATTTAGAGATAATTAAGGAGCGGATCTGTTAAAACATCTTCATTTTAGATGTCTTCTATGTTTTTAATGCCTACCTTGAGACACACAGCAGCTGAAGAGCCTCTGCACCCTCTGTTCTCAGGCTGAGTTGTGACACCTCAAAATGTATTGCCCCCAAGGCTCCACTGTGCAAAACTGCATCCATGGGCATCCACAGTGATAAACCTCTCCTGAAAATTAACCCTTGTGACTGTGTTGCTAAACACAGAGTCAGGCAGACAGCTGTCAGATCATTGAATGGATGCAGGGTACAGGCATGTTTTCTAGCTTTCTACCTCAAGTGTGGTCCAAGTGTTTCCACCAGTGGCGTGTCAAAATTAGTCCCGTAGTAAGATGGATTGAGAGTTAAGATTTGATTTTTGGAGCAGGAATCATCTAGATGTGCACCTGTAGAAGAGCAGAGAAGGAGCAGCTGCCTTTGGCAAGTGTCGCAAAGAGGTTTGCATCCTCTTGAGCATCGCACAACACTTGGCCTCAGGTAACACTCCTAAGCTGTAATTGTTAGGATGCGTTTTATCAGCTTGAGTTATCTGAAATAACATCAGGGCTGTCCTACAGCCTGTTGAGTTGAGGAGAGGGTTTTTGTAGGTACTTAGAGGCATGTGTTGCTTATACTGAAGTGTGGAGTAAGGCTTTTTGAGACTCAAAACCTTCTGGAATAGTGCTGGACAACCATACAGGGTAGTGATAGTCAGTTACATCTACATTGCCTTCCAGGAGCTTCTCCTGCAGTAAGCATAGCCAGGTTGCTCACCACCAGGCATTTAGAAATCAGCAGTGAGGGTGGTCAGAGGTTCAGTAATTGTGGTCACTCTCTGACCATCTCCTATTTAATGTGGTGGTGCATCCAGCAAAGCTGGCCTATGTGGTTGTCACAGGCACAATCACCACCGTATGTCTTAGGACAGATGAGAACAGTTTCATTACTTGCAGTGACTGATGCATCTAGAAATACTGTAGTATGCGCTTTACTCCTGTAGCCCTTGGATGGTTTTCCTATAGCCTAAGGGTTTGTTTGCCAGAAGGGAGGTCTGAGGTCTTGCTTAGACTTGTCCTGGTGTTTTCACAGCCCAGATAGTCTTTTATGACAAGAATGAAGACTGAGGTCTTGTGTTTGGACATTATTCAGCTTGTGTTCAAGAGGAGCAAACATTACAGCTGTCATCAGCAGGAATTTGTATTCTTCCCTCCAGCAGGTTCTGGGGCAGTTGCTGGTTCCAAAGTAGCAAAAAAGACAAGGAGGAGGAAAAACAGGGCCAAAGAGGATATAATTTTTAAAAAATGCTTTATCAGGGCCTCTATTCTTACAGAAAAGCCAGCAGGGATGGGAAAGCTTGAAAGCATACACACAAAGGAGCAAGTATGGGAAAATATGTGCACTTCACTGCCATGGATTAATAAGAGAAGGAACATATTTTAAGTCAATGCATAAAACATTTGTTCATCTGAATGGCAGAAGTTTAGTTCTGGAAGGAAACCAACCATTTGTCAAATCCTATTTCTTTGGTTAATTAATACTTAAAAGTGAAGCGATGGAACAGGAACACAGAAACTTTCGTGTTTAAGGTCTGTGTAATCTGTCTGCCTGCCTCTAACAATGACCAGCACTAAATGCTTCAAATAAAACTTCTAGAAGCAGCTCAGCACTGGGTTATGAAATCAATTGCAAGGCCAGTTTCTTCTTAAACTTCATTGGTCAGAAGCCTGTTTTTGCCTTAATGGTTTGTTCCCTCTTTCTAGTGTTTCCAGCTCTCTCAGCACATGGTGTCTTTCTTGAAGACCTGACAGTGAATTTCTGTTATTAAATCTCAACTTTCTTTAAAACAATTGAACAAATTAGCAAAAGAGAAAGAAGAAAAAGAAGAAAAAGAAAGAGATTGACAACCTTCTCATTTGTAGCGGATAACTTTACAAGAAATTTCAAAGGCTGACATGGATTCAAGGCAAGACTGGACAAACACATAAGAAATAAATGCACTATGTGTTACCAATTACATAGAAACCAGTTCTAGCACATTAACTGTCTCTATGTGAAAACACTTGGAGACTGGAAGAACATGAGAAGAATATCATATGTACTTATCCTGCTCATACTCTTCCCTTGGGAAGAGCAAGTATTGGAGATGGGACTAAATGGACTTTGTCTGATGCAGAATGGCCTTTCCACAGTAAATAACATTTACATTTTGAAAAATCCTATCCAAATGTGTAAGGCTAAAGCAAGAATCTTAAATTATGTATGTTTCATCCACAAGCTGGTTTTGATATATTAACTGGAAAAGCTGTGGATTTTTTTCTCCAACATTTAGTATTGAGCATATGTCTTAGAATTGCCAGGTGTTTTAATAGTCAATGTTGAAATGCTAGATCTTGTAGTTGTACAATGGTAGCACATTATTATATTATTTATTTTATTTTATTTTTATAACAGAAAGCACAAGCACTTTCATAGAAATTACCAGGGAGATTTCTTTTTAAAAGTAAAACTTATGAGGACAATATTTTTTTAAATAGGGAACCCCCTCAGTCGATAGTCAGGCAGTGATTGTTTTTAGTGCAAGACTGACATCACAACACAAAGTTACTTTCTTCCCCAGGAAACAACTTTCCCACGTGGCTTTACTGGAACAAGATCTTGCTGGAGTTGAGTGAGAGCTCAGTGCTTGCTGCAGCAAGGTCCTGGCTAAAAAGGACGGTCATGTGTTAAGTAGGTGGCATCAAGCAAGACCCCCTGGGTACCTGCAGTGATGCAAATTCAGAGAGAAGTGAAAGTTGCGAGAGGAAATGAGCTCACTGGCTACTTATGATACAAAAAGACAGAATTCGTGCATGCCAGCGCAAAGTGTTTTTAAGGGCATAGATATCATCTTCAGGGATGTTTTATTTTTAGCTTGAAAACTTCAGTATGGCTAATTAACTTCAATTAGGATGTACATAATAAACAGGCAGAAGCCTGCTGGAGAAATTAATTATTCAAAATGGGAAAGGGGATTTTTTTTGTCTGGAACCTAAATTTTGTGTGCAGTTTTAGAGGTTTACATTTATGTGATGATTATATGGGACCGAAGTGAAGAAGGCAGCCAATTGCAACTTGAGAGTGTTTCTTTGTGTAGCATTTCTGTGTGAGGATACAGAAGTTACAGCACCTAAGAAGGTCTTAGTTCATGGAGTCTGCACTGGATGAAGAAGTTTGAGTACGGGATCATCTAGTATAGGATATTACAGCACTGACAAAGCCCTGGCTGCATTTTGGTAGAACCAAAGGTAAAAAACATGAACTAAAAAGGAGAAAGAAAACTCTTTAAAAACTTCTGCAGGATCATCAGCCTAAATTCTGTGACCCACTGATATAAATCCAGGCATGAGAACAGAGTTTGGCTCACTTCGGTTCACATAGAGGTAAATCTCCTCGGCTGAAAGTGAAACAAAACCCACAACCTTTTCAGTCATTAAACTAAGAGTTCTTCACAGTCACTCTTTGATTAAATGCTTTGCAGGTAAACCAACACAAAATTATTATAAAAGGGCAAAGATGCTAAATTTTACAGCTTGGTGCACCCTCATTGGCATAAAGTTGTCTAATGCAGTTCTGTTCAAAACAGACATTGCAGTCTTACTGGTAGAGTCCTGTTGGTACAGTTCTGCTGCCACGAGGTTCTGGGAATGTTACAGACATCGCAGCAGGGAAAAAAATGGAGATGGCCCACATGTATGTAATCCCTTTCTAGAGCTAGCATATCCTTCAGGTTAGGACTATCCTGGACTCTCAGGCCTGGAAAATCAGGCATATAACCCCTCATTTCATGGCTGGGCTGTTTCTTGAATGAGAAAAGAGAGAGAGACATGATCTTCTCCAAGCTACACCTGCCTTCTGCATCAGCGTGTTGTGGTGCTCACATCTGTATGAGCAGTTCAGGCATTATCGGTGGTGAGCTGTTTCCACAGTTTCCTTCATGAACAGGGCAGCTTAAGCTTCACCAGTCCGTTTGTGTCCGTGCTGCCCACATAAGTATCCATCCTTGCGCCCTGTGATCCACTGGTACCTTTTACCAAGATTCCTTTGTTTACATCTCAGGATTCAAATTCTAAGAGATGCAGAATGATGGCCTGAAGGCAAGCTAAGTTGCCATGAATGTATAGTCTCTATGAAACTTAATCAGGTGTTATTCTTGAAGACACAAACAGAAGGAGGAAAGGACAGCAAGAACTTACTGCCAACACCTTTCCCTGGTGAATGAGTGTGTGCGAGCACCTGTGATGACAATTTATAAACACCAATAATTAATCCTGAACTGGACCAGCCAGTGGCTCTCCTTTCCCTGTAGCTGACTCAATTCAGCAGAGACTGCTTGTACATTCTGACTGGGTACCTCATTTTAGCAAACACACAATGCACAGTTTGTTTGTGTGCTGCCGCTTTGCTTACCATCTGTGAAGATGCTGTTGCCCACAGGCTGAACCCTTCTCTTCCTCATTGTAGACTGGATATGACCAGAGGACCCCTTTGCCACTGACATTAGGGAAGAAAAAGGCACATAATTGGCTTTATTTTGCATCATTTTGTTAATAAGCCAGCTGTACAGGGAAATGTCATTTAGACCATTCTTTTGAGACAAAAGATTTTTTCCTGTCTAATTTAAAGCATTAAAATCTGCCAAATCTAGCTATTAAAACTCTACATGTAAATTCAAGCTATAAAGTTACCCAAACACTTAAAGCTTAAGTAAATTTGCAGTAAGACGTGCATAGATTTATTCCACATATGGCTCCCCATGGGAGTTTCACAGCTAAATCTCTGGGCATCCTATAACTTATTGTAAATACATATGTTAATGCTGCATAGAAATGGCTTTCACAACTATGACTCACCAGTAATTTTTGTTTGCGCTACTTTTTATATTGTATTATAAAAAATCAGTGATGATTTAATATTGAGGAATTCCTACCACTTTGTAATCATTCTCTACCGAGGAGAAACTAGCACAGGGATCTGCAAACAATGATTTCATTTGCCCAGCCACTGTATCTCACCTACTTGCATATCAGTAATAGTCCATCTGCTGCTGACAGCCTGTTCCAAACACAGTAATATGACAAGTAATAGTATTATAGTAATGTAACACGTCGCAGCAAACCATCCCATAAAGAACACAAAGTGTTTGCCAGCATAGGTTTGAAAATACTTGGTTTGTGCATTATCTCTTTTTCTCAGTGTCATTATGTTAGGAATGAGGCTTCTGTGAATAACTGCTTGATGCTTGATCAGAAAAGTTAATATTTATTCAGGGGAATGGTCTGTGTGGAGAAAGACTGATGCAAATGGGCACGTCTGTCATCAAAAGAGATTTTCAATATCTTGATGGTGGTAAATTTTTCCTCACTTTTTGCCATTGTTTAGTACTATGAATAATTTTGCTCCCTTTTTCCTTCTGAAACCAAGGGTAAAAACAATGTATACAGCTGGACTTCACAGGGGGTTGCCTATTGGCGTGTGAGAAGGGCTGTCGCTGTGCCTTCCTAATCCACCCTATGGAACTTCTCATTCGAATGTGTACTGAGAAGCTTCTGTTCTCAGATGTGTTTGACACACGTATTTCCAGAAAAATACTGGTGCCACCTAAGAGGGAAGGACTGCAGAACCTTTAAAGAAGATGAGGAGATCTGCTGAACCCTGTTAAGACCTGTATCTTCTCTGCAGTTAAATAATTCATCAGGAACATGAAGCATTTAAGTGAGGGGTTATTTGTCCATGTTAGTGCATATCTTATAATTTTTTTTATCATTTGGGGTATTTTTTTGATCCATGCTAGTGGGTTTATTCCTTTAAGGAATTATGCTAACAGTTACAAGTCATTCTTGCTGCTAAAATGAAAGCACTGAACTATGTGCTTGATGGATAATCTCATTTTTTTTGTAGCAGTCAGGACTTCTGTGTAAGTGACAGATCTTTACATATTTGTAAATGCCCTCTATTTACTACACCATTCCAGTGATCAGTATTACACTGTCCCTCAGCCCTATATTTTAGTCCAAGTGAAAATGATCAGAAGTCTGAATTTTTTCTCTTCTTCCTCATGGATGTTTTTCAGACAGTGTGAGAGATGGTCAGATGGACAGCAGTTCCAGACCATTTCATGGGAAAATGGAGGCTTGTGTTAAATATATGCAGGCAGACAGGAAGGGAAGGCAAGTGAAGGCAAGGGAAGGCAAGAGAAGGGAAAGTCGGGTCCTACACCTGGGTCAGGGCAATCCGCGGTTTCAATACAGGGTGGGGGATGATGTGATTGCGAGCAGCCATGCAGAGAAGGACTTGGGGGTGCTGGTTGATGAGAACCTTGACATAAGCCAGCAAAGCACACTCACAGCCCAGAAGGCCAAATGTATCCTGGGCTGCATCAAAAGAAACGTGGCCAACAGGGCGAGGGAAGTGATTCTGCCCCCCTATTCTGCTTTACCTGGAGTATTGTGTCCAGTTCTGCAATCCTCAACATAAGAAGTATATGGAACTGTTGGAACAGTTGGGTGCAGAGGAGGGCTACAAGGATGATCAGAGGGCTAGAGCACATCCCATCTGAGGACAAGCTGAAAGAGTTGGGGTTGTTCAGCCTGAAGAATAGAAGACTCTGAGGAGACCTTATAGCAACCCTTCTAGTACCAGAAGGGGATCTACAAGAAAGCTGGGCAGAGAATTTTTACAAAGGCTTGTAGTGATATGATGAGGGCGAATAGCTGTAAATTGGAAAGGGGAAGATTTGGACTAGACATAAGGAGGAAATTCTTCATCATGAGGGTGGTGAGGCACAGGAACAGGTTGCCCAGGGAAGTTGTCGATGCCCTTGAGTCTTCAAGGTCAGGCTGTATGGGGCCTTGAGCAGCCTGATCTAGTGGAATGTGTCCCTGTCCATGGCGGGGGGTGGTGGAATTACATGATCTTTAAGGTCCTTTCCAATCCAAACCGTTCTATGATTCTATGATGTAGAGTCTATGCTGGCTTCCTGTCAGGTCTGGCAGGACTGATGATACCCATTCAGGAGCAGTGTGATGTGAATACATGATACAAGTATGAAGCCTGCCTGTACTCTGGCTGTTGTTTTAGCAGATTTGAACTGGCAGAGTAAATTTATATTGGATCAATGCATTGCATTATGCGGCCACATCATTTGTACGCTAATATTAGCTGTCCTGAAGTCAGAATTTGCTGTGCGCTTAAACTGTGGCTTGAATTGACTAATTGAATAAAGCTATTTAAGGTCACGGTTGTGGCAGGCTGCTGAGCCTGACTTGAGGAGCTTGTCTAGCTGCTCCACAAGCTTTATGGCTCCAAGTATTGTGAAGTTTGAGTCTGTCACAGTTTTCATTTCAGAAAAGGTGAAAAAAAGCTAGAGAAATACAAAGGGAACACATTTCCAGAGGTTGCTCTTGTTCCAACAAAACTTCATCCAGCTATGGCATGTGGTGAGGTTGCAGTTCAAACAGGCTCCATTCTTCAAGACCACGTTTTATAAAGCCAAGAACTCTATTGCAGACACACTTCTGTCTTTAAAGAGAAAGCATTATTCATCAAAATCAAATTCTCTACTGCCAAGATGGAGCTTTCCTGGGACTTAATTATATCAGGTTTAAAAGGACAGCAGCCAAGGATCTTAGGCTTTTCCTCCCATAAAAAGAAGCTCAATTTTCATATTTTTAAACTCCCTTGAAAAATAGGAGCTGGGAGAAAGACTTTGGAACAATTCTTTCCCTGTTTTGGAATTAGAAAATTAATAGAACCAAAAAAATGGGTCACGAAGTTTATAGACTGCTCTACTGTCTAGTAAGAGCTGAGGACACCAGCTCCCTAGGTTTCATCTAAATGCTTCATGGCAGAAGTGTTTCAGTCTAGACATACACTAGCCCTTCTTAGCAGAAAAGAACACTTTGGAGTGACTAGACAGAATAAATAGTGAAATATTTAATGTTAGACTAATATATTTAATATGGTGTCGTTTTTCTACTCAATATGAGTGGCTTCATTTTGCCTCCTCTGTTTGGACAGAATAGCTATCAAAGATCCAAGGCTTAAATAGACTTGCAGGACATTCTTTCTCCTCCAGACAAAACACGAAAAGCAGCATCTTATTTTGAAAAGTATCTTGTATTTATACAACTGTAGAATAGTTGCATATTTAGAGTAAGGAATATCCATAAGTATCTAAAACATGCACATTCTTTATTATTATGGCAGAAAACCACTAACATGATTTTTCAGAAGTCTAGTGAGACCAGTCTAACAAACAACTTTAAGTCATGCACCAGTGTTTAAACTGAGACCTTTGTACCACATGGAAAGAACATCTAGGAGGTGCTGGCAGCAAAAAGCAAAGGCTGGGACAGGACAATAAGACAGACCTTCTTGACCTTTGTGCTGGAGCCGTAATTCAGGCTGGGGATTCTCTGATCAAACTGCATATCTATTACATACAGGAGGGTCAAATGCCAAGTCCTGGAAGGAGATATTATCTTACTTTTTTCAAAAGACAGTATACATTTGGAATCCTTCTAAGATGGCATATACCTCCTCATCTTATAGCTAAAAATCAATCGGTCCTCTGTAATTTGAAAATGCAGTAAGGTCTTAGGATAAGAAATTCTAGTATAAGACTTGTTAATTAAACCATCTTCCTTTAATGCAGGGAGGGCCACTGTTCTCTGAAAGCCTATTTTGAAATGAAGTGATTTAAGAAGCAAATCTGTATATAAAAATGTACAGCTCTCCTTTGTCACTTTGTGGAATAAAATGACAGCAAAATCTGAGACTGTTGATTTAAAATGCAAATAAGAAATATGCTCTGCAGGATTTATGACCTCCTCAGTGTAGACACAAGTGGAACTTAGGGAGAGATTTCTTCCTCTTTTAAAGTTGACACTTAAAGAAAACTACCTTAATTGTGACTTTATTAAGTACTTTGTCTTGATGTTTGTTTTTTTTTTCCTCAAAGCAGCAAGAAAATGAAAACCAACGCCAACCTACCATCAAAAGCATCTTAACCTTTCGCAGTTCCATAATATCTGGAAATACACGTGTATTTCCCTCCAGCATTTAGCACAGTAGTAGCATTCTGGAGTGAGAAAAAAACAATTGTTCTTATGCAGTGTGATGTCATATCTTGACATGGTCACATTTAAAAAACTATGTCACTTTGGCTGTGGATAGACACTGTCTTCCATATTGAACTTCGCTGGTGAAAAAGAATGTTCACTGGAGTCTGCCCTTACTTTCTTGACACTACCTTGCAGCTAGACGTTATTGCTCTGTATCTGTCAGCACAGGCACTCATGTGAATACTCCCTAGCTTCCTCCAGTCCAAAAAGGATGCTAGCTTAATGAAATCAAGTGGTAGAGGTTTGTTCATAGAGGTCATTTTAACTAAATTTCTTAGGGAGATATCAGACAAGCAGTTCTGCTAATAGGTAGCAAAAAAAAATGGACATGAGCAGGGGTGATAACCTTACCACCAGCACAGCTGCTTGAAAGCAAATATTTGTTTGTCATCTGTAGGTTAGATGACAAGTTACCTTACCTGACTGCAATATGAATTGGATATGAAACTGTGTGAATGGAAAGAGGAGAAAAACTAAGTAATACAACTCATCTACAATTATTTACTCAAGTAATTGTTTTCAGATCCTTTAGAGATTTGTCTTTTTTTTTTTTTTTAACAGAATACCATTGAATAAGTAATTGACCATGAAAAAACTTATTTCAGTGTTTTCAGGTAGGTGGTGTTAAGCACATCTTCCCACATTTTAATGGCAAATATCTTTTGCCATTAGATAAATAAAATAAAATAAAGAGTATTCATGATTAGACATAGTGGGGAAACTTCTCACTGACAAAAATTCCCTTCAATGAAACTTAGTTGAAGTCAGAGGAGATAATGCAACAAAAACTATGACATTTGCTGTGATTTACAGCAAATGTAAGCAATCCCAAAGTTGGAACCATAATTTCAGTAGGTACATTTGACGAGTTCACAGAACCATGCAGGAGAAAAATAAACGTGTTGTGGAGAATTTAATACTTTCTTCAATTTTTGGATCTCAGATTGCCCCTATGGCTGCTTCTCTGTCTAGGAAGTTGAATGTGCCTGGAGCTTTTGGTGCTCAGCCCACATCCATGACATTATACCCTCTCAAAACCTCTAAATCTGTTTCTTGGGAATGTTTCCCAGATCTCACCTGGAGACAGCTTGAATTGTACCAGGGACCGCTCTGTGCCAGCTTGGTAGATGTGCTTCAGTCTCAGTGTCCAGAGACAGTCTTGCACTGTTTAATAAACTAGCACAGATTTAGCCTTGGTGTTTCATTGAGCCAGCCAGAGTTTGTGGCAGTGATTCATCATAGGTTATTCTATATCACGTAACACATGATGCTTGATAACCTGCCAGTTTGTGTGATACAATTACATCAGTGAAGCCCAGAATTTACTGATGGTCATAGTGTTGCCTGGAAGTGAGATAAGGCTGGTTTTCAGAAGTATTGGCACAAGTGATATTTATGTGTACCTTGTTATTTTCTATATGGAATCTCAGCACTCCACAGACTCCTTAAGGGAAAGATTATTCATCCTTGCTCCTTTTCTCTAGAGGAAGGGTCAGAAAAGGACCATTACTGTGATGCTGACAGTACTTTGTACAGTCCTTTTGTTGTTGTTACTTTGAAGGAGTCAGAAGTTGTAGCCTAACATCAACCTCCTTTTACAGTAAATAGTAATGAGGCATTTTAGTTATTTCTACCCATAAGAACCTTGGCCAAATCTTGCTCTCTGCCACTTCCTATGCCATTGCATTTCAAAATAATTTTGATTTACTAGAACAGATAACTACCTAGTTAGGGCAAACTAGGCTGGGGCAGAGAAGCCTCAGAGAGTGAAAACTGCTGGCAGAGGAGCTTCCCAGGGTGGTCTACAGGTTGCTGTCAGGGTATCCCCTCCTGATAATCCAGAAACAATTATGCAACTGGCACGGATCAGTTCTGTCATCCTTTGTCTAATTTTTTGAAGCTGTGATTCCTGTTATCTCAAACATGCTGAAAGAGATAGCACATGCTCAGTTCTGTATTATTACAGAGACTGGAAAATCAGAAGGTAAAGAAGATGTAAATCTGATGCTTAAATAAGATCAGGTGCTTCAAAGACAAAACTATTTTTCTCTTCAGATGTTCATGAAATTTCTCTTAAAAAAAACCCCTCTTCTTTGTTCCTGTGCTTTAGAATATAGAAAACATGGTACTAGGGCTCGCCTCCCTTTTTCAAAAAATTTCTATCTTGCTAGAAACCAAGTACCACAGAGGAGGCGGAAGTTTAAAACTACCTTTTCTCCAACCATTAAAAGATGTCTTTTGTATTCAGTTTCAACAGCATTGAATGTGAAAAACAAAAGAATCTATTTCTAAAAAGTTATTCCCTATCAAATGCAATTATAAACCAATTACACTCTCCAGAAGCTTGCTTTTTACCTGTAAGAAGTAACAACCCACAAAGATCTTCCACAAAGAAAAACTTTATGAGCCTCTGTATGTATTTATTTATATACATGCATATACACTTCAAACTTTGAATTATATTGCCCAGTTAACTAATCCTCTAGATACATTAAGTGTAATTTCTATTGCAGTCACAACTTTAGCAATATAGTAAATGTGAACCAGTTCACTGAGCTGAACAACAAAATCCTAAAACATGCCTGGGACAAAGGTAATTTACTTTATAACAATTTTTAAGTGTTTGTGTTAGGGCTAGAAATACCCATCTGTATTTTTCTATCAGTGTTTTCCTCTTCCTGGGTCCATTTTGGAAAATTTTCCTAAGATAAATATGAATGTAGGGATTTTTTTATGAAAACAAAAGAAACATTTGTTCTGGTTGTTCAGAAAAAACTTTTGGGTCAGTAATACTGAAGTACTTGTTCAATAATACTGAAGGAAGTTAACACAAAGCACAGCAAACACAGCCTGGTCTTGATTAAGTTTCAGGTAGCTTTTCTGAAGAGCACCATGGATCAATAGGATCTAAACTAAGGAGATGAAGCTCAGGAAGATCTCAGGAAGCATGTGCAGCACTTTATAATGACATCACCTTTTCATTGAGAAAACTTCCCAGCTGCTTGTCTTCTGCTGTTAAATGAAATCTCTTTTTCAGAGTGGGGGAGATTTTCACTCAACATACTTATTTACTCATTTATTTGTGTCAAACCTCAGCAATAAAGTACAAGTAGATTTCCCCAATTCCCTGGATGTTTCCATTGTGCCAATGTCAAGTAACTGCCACCATCAGCTTTTCCCAGTTCCAAAGCACTGCTCAAAAATGGAGCAGTAAATCCTTTCTCATGAGCATGTACACAGTTTTCCGGCTGATTTTGATGGGACTTACTTGGGCACGTACCAATGGCATTTGGATGGCACCTCAGAGATACAGATGTCCAGTTTCTGTCTGAACTTGTAGAGGGGTAAGCATCTTCCTAGCTACTGTTCTACATGAGTGTGACAGGTCATAAATGAGACACTGAAAATGAGTAAAAGATTTACAGGCAGTGGCTAATAAAAATACTTCCCTACATCAAATTAAAGTGGGACTGTATCAAAGGTGTTAGATGGCCCCAGCTACCACGTGTATTACACAGTTGTGCTACACATGCACATAAATGCAGTTTTGCTGTGCTTGCTACATATACACCATAAACCTGACTCACCTGACACAGTGCTGAATTAAAACAAGGTTCTCAGGTGAATGGATTTGCATTAATGACATAAACTACCTCTATCATGACATCAAAGCCACTGACCTGAAGAAAAGATCATGCTGCAAGTCTGGACCTGACTCTAGATCCATGTTGTTGCCTGGGTAGCAGATATTCCACAAGGGTGGTAGAGAACAGGGATGGGAAGCTCAGAGATTTGTTGCACCAATAGATTTTTGTATTATTCTGATCCTGATTTGAAAAAGGTGAAGTATATTTTGTGTTTGAGGGGAAGTATGACCCAGCAGAGTTTCACCAAAACTGCTTGGTAGATCTGCAGCAGGACATTTATATGTACATGAAATTCTTGAACAGGTTTTGTCTCAGATTGAACTAATACTACAAGCAACGCAACGTTAAGTTGTATGTCAGAGTGTCTGCCAGTCGTCTTTTCATGCTGGTTTCCTGTCTGCACTTTCCATCCAAGAAGGAGATCTGTTGAGGGAACTGGCAGTAGGACACTTTCCATCCCCTCATTCTCACTATCGGCTGCACACGAACCTTATCTCCATAACAATCAACAACAAATCCAAGCTATCATTCATTTTGTCAAATAGGTTTGATGTTTTCACCAACTGCTGGCTTTCTCCAGGAGAGAATACAGTAAAATACCTGGAGTATTTATTGAATGGAATTTATCTTTTGGGAATTATTATTTTTCATATTTGTACATTTTCTGCCTCTGTGTATCATCTGCATTACTGGAAATATAATAAATTGGCAGTTTGAGAGATGATAAAGCCAGTGAGGATGTGCCAGTTCTTGCCCTTGGTTCTTCCTGAGTAATGGAAGACTGTATGGGAAGTTGCTTGTAACTAACAGGTTTCTTCCTCATTCTTTGAGTTACTGCTTTTTCATTCTCTTGGCTTGTACTTTCTTACTATTCCTCTGTGGAATATTTTCTGCTTTTCACACTAACCTGGACACATTTTCAGCAACTGTTTTTCTTTTGTAAGAACACTAACCGATCCTGCTCTTCCACATCCTCCTCTCCCCTTGGAGAGACACCAGGTGAGATCACACTTTTACAGATTTGTATTAGGCACAGGCATTTTCCCAAAGATTATGCAGCAGATAAATCTCTCCATTTCAGCACATTGTCTGCCTACACATGCAGGAACAGATAACCAGTGATTTATATTTTCATAATGACTACTGCAGTGATTTGTTTACTCTGTAGTAAATTGGTGTTAGGGTGAATAATTCATATAAAAGGGAAGAGAGATCAAGAAATGGGTGGCAACATAAAGTGACACAAAAATGAAAAGAGAGTGAAAGAAAGGCTGGACAGACCCAAATACTTTCAACAACCTGACAAAAGTTATGGCAAAAGAGTTTTGTTTTTCCTGCTGCTTTTTGTCATTCCTGCTGCTTTTTGTCACCTTCTCCCTGTTTCACTTAGTGGATTTGCTGCTCTATGAAGGTACGTCGTTTATGCTCAGTAGAGCCAAGCCTTCCTCTCTTGGGATGTTAATGTCAGTGCCAGCATGGTATGGAGTTTGGAGTCCTGCAATGTGCTCACTAATATTCTTGCTTCAAACCTCACATTGCTCAGGGCAACTCCTGACCCTTGAGCAAAAAGCTAGAGTGACTTAGTGGGGCAGCTAAACACAGGCAGGTGGCTTTTCAGATTGGCTTGACTCAGAGCTTTGCTACACGTCACTTCAGAATAAGTTGTTGGTAATGTTTCCATACATATGAACAACATGCTTGAAATTTTAACTCTCTGTAAAAATTCTTCCTTGATGTTGGAAATTTGCTACAGATTTTACAAGTGCGTTTTGCAAGGCATCAGGTGTTCGCTTTTCAGGATGGACATACATTTAGCGTTACTGGGGATTTCTTTCCATTTCTGAAGAAACCATGATGAGTTTAGTCTTTTCACAGGCCTTACTTGTGGCAAAACCTATAGCTAGCTATTTTGAAAGACCTTTAAAAAATCTGCCCCAGAAAGGCACTGTTAACTTGTTTAGCACATTACACAAAAGAGGCAGTTCACAGTCACCTCTACTACGAAAATATTGACTGAAGTTGATAAGAACTGCTATAGCCAAATCCTTCGTAAGTGCTGTTTACTAGAGTGCCTAGCTTGATGCTGATCAGCTGTTGGCTGACTATTACTTATATTTGAATCTTTGTTCACAAGTTTATTTACACAAAGAAATTATGTCACGAATTCTTTTGCAAGGGAGTACATGAGCGTATGCACCAGGACTGGGAAGTCCTGACTTATCCAGATAATGTAAAACATGGAGCAAATATTCAAACTTAAAATCCTGTGAATATTTGCTATGCATACTGGATGGTTAATTGAAAAACTCATGGCAATAAGTGCATTAGTGAACACTAAATGTATTCACCAGTACTTGGTAAATGAAAAAGGAGGCTAAGGTTATGGATAAATTTTTCAACATTTCTACTTTTAACTCTGGAATATTTGCTAACAACATTGTTGATATCAGTGAGGGCATTTATGTGTTAATACTAAATAGGCCAAACAGGAGATATCATGAAGACATATTATATACTGAAAGAATCTTTTATCATTAGGAGAAATAGTCATTTTCTCCCCATAAGTTCTTTCATAACGGCCTTTCAGCAGTGCCAAGCAAATCAGCATTTTTTTTGTTGGTCATGTGTAAGTTGAAACTTGCTATATCTACCAATTCTGAAATGTTCAGTGGCAGAAAGTGTGTCATAGCCAGACTTCAGCAACTTTTATTTCAATGAAAAATGCAGATTTTAGTTAATATAAAACTATTAATGAATTAAGGGGAAAACTTAGTGAGTGATTTTTGGTCAAAGTGAAATATTTCCATTAAACATGTACATTTTCTTGGGTTTTCTTTTTTAATATAGCTATCTGAAATGGATTTACCTACATCTTACTAAGCTTTTTAAAAAGTAAGATTAAAGAAATAAACCAGTGTGTGTGTGTAAGAAAAAAATATAAAGCATAATTTCTCCTCCATTACTTAGTCTCCCATGATGTTGGCCAAAGCCAGCTAAATTGTTTTTTTGGTCAGCAAACTACCTTATCTGTTATTTGCCTATCTTTGGTTACCTCAATCATATAATAAGGAGGCTGCTGTTTGCCTTTCAAATTACTGGGCTTGTTCTACTCTCACTGCCAAAGCAGTGGGGGACAGGTTTTACATTTTGCAGCTTGCTGTGTTGCAGAGTGGCATTCCAGATGGTAGGCTGGGGAATGCTTTTCATGGGAAGCCGTGCAGGTTTTACACCACTGTCACATCCTGGAGGAATTTCTTGAGGAAGAGATGTGTTTCATATTAGGACCAAAGCTTCCCCTAGTGAAGTCAGCATACTTTGCTGGCTTGCACCAAAAATGCCTCAAGGCAGGGCTGCTCCAGGTCTCTGGCAGGCAAGAGTTTGCTCTGCCTGTGTCCAGCACTAAAAACTGAAATCTTCCATTGTCTTTATTCCATTAGATGAGCTACAGGATACAGGCAAGAAGTAGGAGGGGTTCCAGACAAACAGTACAATATGTATCATTTGTCAGTGAGCTAACAGAGCTGGAAGGCACAAGAAAGAAGATAGCATTGGGAAGACAGAAGCAGTGACTTTCAGCCTTTCACAAAACAAAGCAAAAATTGCTCAGCCCAAACTAAAAACCTGGGAATACTGTGGATATTTTTAAAACCTGCAGATTCTCTTCACAGTTCCCAAGTACACTTTCATTTGTGTAGTAGTACTTAAGCATAGTATTGTTTCTGTCAGAGTTAAATGTGGTGCAAACGGCTTACAGACAAGTGCAAATAAAGTAAAAGACCTCCTGAGGAAGCACTGATGCATGGAATTGGAATCCCTTAAATTACCGGTTGCTCACACTTCTCACTGTGTTGCCTCCTTAGGCAATGGGAGTATAGGGAGAGAAAGGCACAGACAAATCTGATTCGGGGCTGAACCTACATGTGCAAGGAGGATTGAATTGGTGGAAATGGATAATACTGCAAACAAATCCAAATCCCAAAGCACAAAATGGGACCCCTCTAGTATGCTTGTTTCCTGAACATTATCTTCTTCCCCCTCCAATCAGCAGCTGATGAGGACAAATAAATGCCATCAAAACAGCTCTTCAGAGAGATGTATTGATATCATTTTGCCTGTGGGATCTTGATGGAATTGCAGCATATCTGGACTATTTGTTTTCCCTACTCTGAAAAATTCATAGGAATACTTTTGAAAGTTTCTTTTGCCCATTGCCCTGAATGGAAGATAGCAAAAATCACTTGGTGTTAACACTTCTGTCAAGAAGAGATACTTTCATTTTGGTCAGGATTGTGTTGTTCATAAACTGTCTGACTGAGAAGCACAACCACTTATGTAAATGTAGACAGTGGGCTATCTACATTCTAAAGAGAATTTCCCCCTCTCTGGAGCAAGCACTGTGCTGCATGCATGGCACCTGCTGGCAAACAAGGGAGATCTAAGTCGAAACAGTGCTATTCCCTTCACCTCTCCTGAAGCAAAGAGAAGATGCTGGTTGTAGACACCAGGGATTTTTAAGCTCACTTGTTTGTAATGATTCCTAGCTTCTACTACTCCCTGCGTTGTTTCACTGAATCTTGCTCTC
Source organism: Cuculus canorus (assembly GCF_017976375.1). Lineage (NCBI taxonomy): Eukaryota > Metazoa > Chordata > Aves > Cuculiformes > Cuculidae > Cuculus > Cuculus canorus. The sequence continues at coordinate 90,126,318 of NC_071401.1, forward strand.
TCCTGTCTCCTCTCCCTTTTCTTCTAGTCTCTCCATTTTCATCCCATTCATCTTCTTACAATTCATGTACTGGTGAGTTTCTCATGAGAGCTCTCTCTTTCTTCAGCCTTCCAATCTCTTTCCTTCTCCCACCAGACAAGTTACGATTCCTATTCACATCTATTTTAGTGTGTGCCTGTTCTTGTCTTTGACAACATTTCCCCCACCTTTGGCCTTCCAATCCATTACTCTGCAGGTCTCCTCTCCATGTCCTTCTACTACTGCATATCATTGCATCACCCCTTCTACTGCCATTCCCCACTTCATGTTGCTTCTTCTCTTTACCTTTCCTTTTTTGTCCATGCCGTGTCTGAAAGGAGTACAGCCAACCCAAATGTGTGACCGTTTTGTTTGACTTTTGGTCCTTACAGACAGGATCCCTTTGCCTAATATTTTGTCTGCAGAAGGTCCTCTCCTTCCTTCACATTCCCCGTCTTGGTGCTAAGTGCAGTAGCCTGATGGTCCTCTTGCTATTCTTTTTCTCTTTTACAAAGGAATTGGCTCCTCCTCTCTCCTGCCATACTGATGTTACTTATCATTGTCTTTTGATCCATCTCCTCCAATTTAGCTTTATTGCCAGCATATAACTTGCGGCTCTGTCCCTTCCCCTTGCTATTTTCTTTCATGTTCGTCTTACAAAATATTAGTCAAGAACTTGCAGACTCTTCTGACTCTTTATCTGTGCTCAGTTGACTTCTACATGAGATTTAAATCACTTTTAAAAGAAGGATTAAATTGCTTTAAAATGTAGGAATTCATCACTGCTATCTATTTCTGATCTCACTGACCATAACAGCTCCTTTTCTCTGTGATTTAAAATTCATATTGTGGTTGACATGACTTCTACAGTCATGCCTCCAACAGCCAGCTCTCATTTGGAAATGTAAAGTCAGTTTACATGGCAGCCACACTGTTGAGCCAGATTTTATCGTCATCTTGACAGCTTACTTCTGTCTTGTCCATTTTACCTAGGAGGAGTTCCCAGAAGTTTCAGAGACTTTGTTGAAATTCTCCCTGTCTTGGGCGCCTGCAAGACAGAACGCCATTTAGGCTGCACTGTTCATTAGTTTTTCATTACTACTGGATGTTTGTCTATCTGTTTGCAACTGACTGCTGTCACTGCTGTTGAGGTAGGCTCTCTTCTTGTTGTTCAGAGTCTGTAATGTACCTAGGTCCATAAGGTCTCAGCCCATGACAGGTGATATTTGATGTACTGCCAGTTTAAAGACTGAGGAGCACAACAAAATTATAGTAATAGTGTGAATATTTTCTACTATATTACTCTATTTTACATACATTGAAATAAATTTAAAACATTTGGGAGCATATCAGAAAAAGGATCCATTATGCTGCTTTTTTAATTTGAAGGGTGTGTGAAAGTTTGGTGTACTTCTTGAGACTCAAACTTCATCCAAGGCCTTTAGATCCTCATTATTATTCAGCCTCCTTACTGCCCAACTATACATGAGCAGAAGTCAAAAATCCTAAAATGAGAGTTATTTTAAACACATTTGAAATATCAGGAATGATCAACAGACATTTTGGCTATTAATACAGTTAAAATTAGACTAAATTGAAGTATCACTAGTCAGAAGAAAACTCATTTTAATTGGTTGCTTGAAAAAAAGTGATAATCTAGACAATTAAATATTAATCAACACTGTGGAGAAATTTCATATTTTTCTCTTTAGAGACAGATCTGGTAAAATGCAGAGTTGCTCTGTTAGTTATTTGAAACAAATGCCACCATCCCCATCATAAAATTGAAACCTTGTGTACTTTTTTGGAAGCATTTGTCTGCCTCAGTTTTTTATTTTCTATCAATCAAGAGTGTTTTCAGTAATTTCTAGATTGATTTATAAATAGCTGAAAGCAATTAAGGAGAAATTCTGATTTTGATCAGATTTGAACAGAAAAAATTAAAATCTAATTACTTTCACACTACTTCTAGCACTTACATCCCATGCAGAGAGACTATGGCTTCAAATGTGATATTAGCAGAAAGAAAGGAAGAACGCTTAAAGGAAACAACTTGTCTAGATGGTTCTAGAGTAGAGAACATAATACAGAACAACAGCAAATACGGAAATGCATCACTGTGCCTCTCTAATTCTTCCTTTTAGCTATAAGAAACCCAGCAGGCTTGGTAGCCTTCAGAAGATTTTTAACCAAACTCCATCTGCCTGCTAATTGTGAATGCTAGATGCCTCACATGGAAAGCTGCTCCCAGAATATGGTTCTTGACACATATGGAACAAGCACCCCTCAGTTTTTACTACTGTGCAAGAGCCTCGAATGTCAAAAAAAAATGCCATGGTGACAAAATTCCCTAAAATATCATCAGTGAGCAGCACTGGGACTGGTTTTTCTGTTGCCTTCTTCACCCTACAAGAAGTTAAACCTGCTTTGTCCAAAGTTTAAGAGAGATAATGTAGCATAACTACTATTTAGCCAATGTTAAGATATGTACAGAAGTAATCCGAAGGAAGGCAGCCATATGCACTCTCTTTCTTTCTTAATACATATGAATACATGTAGTTAACTATGCTTTGTTTCCAAATCTCTGTTACCCTTCAAGGAAATGTCTAGATAATCCATTAAAAATTTAATATTGATGGATGTTTCTTCAGTTTTCCACTGAGGTAATGTCTCACCTTCTGTTCAGTGGTGTCTTTCCCTATAGCTAAGAGTGAGCTCAGAAACCTGCCTGCTCAATTTCATGAATCACTGCCATGTTTTGTTAGGTAATCAATCACAGCTGGATGGTGTGAAAGGATACTTAGGACTCAGACATAGACCTCAAACAGTCAGGTCTCCCTAGCCAGATCTCCACTTCTGCATAGAAACAAGAGGTCATCTCTTCTGAACATCACGGGATATGAAAGTTGAAAGGACAACATCAAATAGTTCAGTAGGCTTTCAGAATGAGGTAGATAAGGGGATGTGGTGATAACCAGTCAGGCTGTGGGTCACATCATCAGTATCTATAAATGAAAGACAGAACAAAAGCTTGAGAAGATCTCATAAAGTCTTCCAGGTGCCTCACCTTAGTGCTTCTTTTTGAATTGAGGTTTTGGACACCTGCAGATTAGTTAGACATTCTCTTGAAAGTGGGATGTGGTGATTTGCCAGACAATTCACAGTTATCTGTGATGTTAGCTAGACTCATGGTAGCCACAAAGTAATTCAGTATACATACTTAAGAGAGTAAATAATGTATATTAGGGACAGTTATAGACAAAAAATTAAAAGAGAAAATATTTTTTATAGATATCTATATTTTTTATATCTTGAGATGGTCTATATAAATAACATTCCCTTGAAAAGCTATCTGACAGTTTCCACATCTGTCATATGGGAACTGATTCTCTGACAAGGTCCATGTGCAGAACTGCTTTTCCCAAAAAGGATATTGAGCTGCAGACAAGTGTCTTCTTCCATACTCTTTTTCTCCCTCGGCTTCTATTCAGACTCAAATGTCCCCTTGAAGCTTTATTACTATTCGTACGCTTGATACTTAATGTAGATCTCAGGCTTTAATACTTCCCAGAAAGGATCATTGATTTTTAAAGATGCTCCGTGAATGCTCAGGTCCCTTGGGCATAGTGATATGGAGTTACAACCTGTCTAGAGAGGAAACCATGTACAAAGGTGCAAGCAACAGCTAGGGAAAGACTTAATACGTTAATGCAGTACAAATATATCCCTTATCTATTATGAAGAAAATCTCCCTGCAGCCATATAAGGAAGATGTTAGATTTCTATAGTAATTTATGCCCCTTTGTAACATATACAGCGAAAAACACAGACAGACAGAAGACAACTAGGGATGTAGTTCCTTTCTAACTCATGGTGGAGACTAGACATGACATTAAAGAAGTAAAACCTTGCGCAAAAGCCTGTCATAGTCAAGTGAATTCTAAAATGGCTTTCCAGATAGAAGACAACCAAGCTGGAGTGCATTAATGTACCATGAAGGTTTCCACACCAAGGTAACGATCTCAAATGAATAAGATTGATTTGAAATGGCATGGTTAGGAGGCTTTTAAAAAGAATAGTATTGTTTCAGTTGTTTAGTAGATCTTCAGAAAAGACATGTTTTTGGTGCTTTTTCTTTTTTTTCCTTTTATATAATGGGCAGCAGTATTAACTGCATTGTTAAGAAGTTCATTGAATCATAAAATGGTTTGGATTGGAAGGAGCATTATGTGTTATATAGTCCCAACCCCTCTTCCATGGGCAGGCACACCTTGCACTAGACCACACTGTTCAAAGCCTCATCCAACCTGGCTTTGAAGACTTGCAGGGATGGGGTGTCCATGATTTCTCTGGGCAACATCTTCCAGTGCCTCACCAGCTTCAAGGAGAAGCATTAGTACCCTTTCCTTGTTTCATATTCTTTAAATTTTGTGGGGGTTTTACTGCTGTTATGTTTGAAAATTAGAGCCGGGTAGTTTTGAATCAATGCCATTCCTTACTGAAGTCTTCATGGTTTGCTTTTGCTACTCCTCTTTTCTTCATCTGTCTTCACCCAAACAATTACTGCTAAAACTTTTCAAGGGAGAAAAAAGTGACCACTAGGGTTATGAATTACGCTACCTCTGCTAAAGAAGCAGTGCGACTGCTGGAGGAAAAATAATCCAGGCTCAGCTGATGATGGTATAGTTGATACAAATAAGTGTGTCCCTGCAACAGCCTTCAAGATTTTTTTATATCATATCTATAAATCAGTAAAAGAATCAATTTGAACTTGACTGTATAGATAGACATGAAGATGGAGAGGATTGGTTGTTCTTCAGCTATTAATGCTGAAGGACGCAATTTCTGTAATAGCCAACTCTGTATTTTTATTTGATGTACAGCTTTTTATTATACTTCCAAAAGTCTGCCTGTCAAGTGGCAAATGTGATTGTCCTACACATGAGGATAATAAAAAAGAGAATTTCAGGCCTCTTAGTTTATTTCTATTACTTCTAAGAAAAATCATCTCATAAGGCAATAAGTGTATCAGCAGTCAGTTCTTTTCTAAGAATGTTAATTATATTCTCACTCTATGAATTAATTATAATTCCTTTTGACTGTGGTGATATGGTTAAGAGAAAATATCTCTCAGGTCAGATGAAAAGGTTTGACTTTGTGTGACACACTGGAGTGATTCGTTCTCCACTGTGACATTAGTATTCCTTAGTGGGAACTTCATGAAGAATTAAAACTAAATTAAACTGGGCCCCTCTCCACTGGTTACTTCATTTAAAACATTATATAGGGAAGCTCCTCCATGGTCTGTCATGTACGACCAAATAGAACAATGAAACAGACATTTTCTTCTTCACAGAGTGCTTTCTGAACAGCATTATGGCACGTGTTCCCCAAGCGTACTTTGCCATGGTATGGTTGCACTGGTGACAAATTGAGATTTGGGTGCAGGTAGGAGTTATCAGTAGAATTGCACCTGCTCAGCCTGGTTCTGAAATCCTCCCCGGTGTGTTAGAGTTTGAGATACAGCCTTCATATGCTTGAGTATTTGTGGAGATTGCAATCTGTAGGAAAAAGCACAGGACACAAACCTCTGCTGCTCTTCAATGCTGCCTTAGAGGAAAGATTGTTGGAAGTTAAGGCACAAAGTTTCATCTGGTCCCCAGTTTCTCAAGGAGCAACAGAAAAGCAGCAGGATCTCCTCAATTATACTTGTTTTGCTCCTGAGTTTCCCAGGACCTTGTGTACTTTGAACCTGAAGGATCATCTTTAGCCTGTCTCCTAAGAGCTTGACTTGAATTTAGGCTGCTCGTAAACACTCTGTTTCTTTATCACATGTGGATTCAGAGCCTTGTAGGAAACACCTGAGGCACCCTGTATGTGCGATGTTGATTGTGTGGCATCATGAAAAAGCAGGCAGGGTACGTGGAGGTAGGCGACTGAGCCAATCAAAGAGCCCTAGCACAAGAGGTCTCTAAGAATTTCGTGGAGCCAGAGCTATAGACTCTGTCCACCAGGGAGGCCCACAGGGATGCTTTGGCAGGACATTAGTATGACAGGTTGGTGAATTTGGCCTTGAAAGTCCTGTTACTTACACGGCTTGCTACTGCTTACCTTGCAACTTGCATGAGAAGGCTATAAGCAGTTCAGTCTTAACTACATTTATTCTCCCACCCCTACTTCAAAAATTACTAAAATGGCAAGAAAACGTAAGATCTGTTAGCGGGTTAATCTTAATTAACCTAACAGAGCCTATGAATTGGACTTTAGCACACAGCACTGCACTGGTCCCCATGGCACTGTCCCTGGCCATCAAGCTGTGTAACACCCCGACCCTTCCAGCCCACCACCCCTCAGGCTGCTTTCAACAGCTCAGCCACTGATAAGCTGTCAAGGACTGCAAGACTTGTGATGGAGCTAGTGAGATGTAATGGAAAGAGTTTTTCTGCATTATCCCAAATTTAGGAGTCCTGAGAAGGCCTCAGGGTAATAGTTGAACTCAGCAGCTTCAGAACAAACTGCAAAGCTCATTTGATCTGATTCAACTTCTCTGTAAAAGAATATTCAAAGTAAAATGAGATGGAAGATAGAATGGAAATGAGACAAAAAAATGCCAGTAGAAAACAATTGCTTTTCAAGTCGGAAAGTATTAAGTGTGAACTGGGAAATCTGAGTGAGTGCAACCGTACCAGGAGACTAGTAGGCAGAAATAGAGCCCTAAAGCTGTAAGCAATGTGTCCATGGCTGGGAGTTGCTGTAAAAAAAAATGCAACTGTGCATGATTGCAGTACTTGGAGGAATCAGCATATTTTGCTCATCCTTCAGCTATGACATTATTTAAAAAAAAAATAGGAGAAAGAAAAAAACCACAGTTATGGCATCCTTTTTCTGCTAGATGTAGGGAGCAACATGCCTGGGGCAGAGATAAATGAGTCTAGTGTCCTCCTTCAAGTATAACATTGCAGCAAATGACAGCAGAAACCTTCCTCAATGAGACTCAGGCGTATTTGGTATGTATATTCCCCTCCTTCAGCGGGAGGTGGAGGTAGAGGAGAGTGGTCCATGACACAGCAGTTCTTGTACTCTTCCTCTTCTAAGCAGTTAGCTGAGTGTTCATCAGAACTAAAGGAAGAAGAAGTAAGAACACTCACTGTGCCACTGCAACCACCCTCGCAGTTGCATGCTGTAGAGCTGCCAGTGTCTTGAAAGGGAAGCAAACAAAGTGTTCATTGAACTCATGTTCTGGCCCTCTTTTTTTAAATTTTTAATTTCTTGCCATGTTAAAAGCAGCCTATGTTCTTCTTGGCCTGAAACTGAAGGTCTTTTGATTAGAATATTTTCATTTTCAATAGTTCAATTTTAATAACAACTTCTAATTCACATTCCTGGTAACAGCTGCTAAGAAGCAAGTTAAGTGATTTGAATTCACGCTGATTTAACATTACTAATTGCACTGCCAATTGCTTTCTAACCTCATATTTTCTTAAGAGAGATCAAAACCTGTGATAGGTTTAAGATCCTTAATACTTAAAAGAAGGGAAAGAAGGAAAGAGCAAATAAGCCAATAAACCTGGCTGGAACAAATTATCTATTACAATCAGTTAACTGTGTTCTTTAACACCATTCCTGCCACAAAGAAGAAAATCAGCCTTTTCATTCTCTGTAGGCGGCTATACATGTATTGTAATAAAAGTGTTAGATGCTGTCTCAGCCAGCTCAAAGAATGACATGGAGCAGCATCACACTGCATGTAGCTAAAGGCGAAACCTGGGGGAGAGGGGAAAACCCTCGTTCCCATAGTAACCAGCGAACCATTAAGAAGATACACACCTCCAAAAGCTGAATTTTAAAAGTGCTTTTAATGCAATGCATTTCATTTGATTTCAGTGATTTTTTTCCTAACTACTGTACTGCAGAGTGGGTTGCATTGACTGCTGCTAAAGCTTTGTAGTATTCATCTTTAACAGTTGCCACAAAGAAAACAGAACACATTTTTTCAGTCAAACCACTAATAAACAGATTATCACTAGAACCAAATCTATCTCTAGTGGTCAGCCTGACCATCCCTCAACTTCTGAGATTTTAAAAGAGTTCAGAAGAGAAACAATCTTAAATAGGTGTGAGAGGTGGGAGGGAGAGATAGCATTGCTTTACATCCAGTTTTTGTACCACTCGCATGACATGTAGGATGTAGGAGAGATGCAAATGTTTAAGCTAAAATCACAGAAAGAGGATCATGAATGTAACATGCATGCAGGTCTAGTACTATCAAAGCTTTTTCCTTCTTCTCTAATAAAATAAATCGTGCTCATATAAGCACTGATGCAATTGTATTTACACTGTGTATTGGTCTGTGTGTGGGATTTGTACTTACTGTGTGAAGCAGTCTGTGTAAAGATAAGTTCTTAAAATTATTTTCATGAGCTACATTTTCCCCTTGAAACCTCCAGCCTTTATTTGCTGTTACATAACCACATTTTGCTTTGCTTTGCCTTGAAACATTTTCTCTTCTCTGTTGCTGTTGGAAATACCCACGCAAACCAAGAGGGAAAATGGTCTATAAAGAGAACAAATGAAACTGAATATTGACTTAAATTGGTTTTGGTCTGGTTCCAAATGTTGCCAAACAGACAAGATAAATACATAGATAGAGGAGAAAAAATGTCCTCCTCTCCCACTTGTTTATGATGCTAGTAAGTGTAGATGCCAGTTACAAATACTTTAAGTAAATTAACAGGTTAACAGTGCTCTTCATAATACTGATACATGCAGACTGTCTACGGTTATGACTTGGATTCTCAAATGCATTTAATATAAATATCTTTGAGGACCTGGTGAGAGTCAAAAGTACATATACATAAAGAGAAGGCAATGCTCCATCTTCGTAATATTTATCTTAAAGATACCCTCTATTTTTATCATCTATTTTTTTCCTTTTTTTTCATAGTGATGGTCTTGTAATTTTTATGTCATTCAGACCTACAGTTTTACAATCATGCTTCATTGATAAACTGAAGCTTGTTTTATGGAACCTTCTCGAGGCTCAGCTGAAAACCGGGCTCTGTTATAGAAAGCTTCGTTCACACATGCATATACACAAGTATAAAGGCTATCCTTTCCCTGGAAAATTTACAGCTGGGTACTTAAAACCAAGACAAACATTAGTAATGAAATATGACTAGAACTTCATAAATGAGGAACTGAGAGAGACGAGTAAGCTCACATCCAAAATCACATGAGAGACCTGTGGCAGATCTTGAAAAGAAACCTTGTGACTGAGGCCTTATCCTGTGCCTAAATAGCATGATCCTCTTCCCTCATCTTGGGCCATGACCTCTCCTTGGCACCACAGCTACATACCTTTCCAGTTTTCATTTAGGGTAATTTATTTTATGGTGTTTTAGGCGTCTCATCTTTGAACTCTACCCCAAACTCTCATCTAAGTGTTTCTTGCCTCAGTTTCTGAGTAACACAAATCATGGTGCCAACATTGCTGCCAGACTTTATAGTTACTGGAGAGAATGCGGTGCATATTTATAATAGACAATCGAAATACATCCCTTTAGACCTTCTTTCATCTTGACTTTATGGATGGATTGGCTGATAAAAACTGAATAACAAGGTCATTTACTCCTTCATGATCCCTCTCAGGAAACACTTTTACTGAGGTACCTGAAGGAAATTAGCCATTATACAATCAAAAGAACAGAAGGGTCACCAGGACAAGCTTGGTCTGAAGGGGGAGTTTTCATGTATACTCCTTATATTGTCTCTATAAATTCTGAGATTTCAATGCAGGGTGTGTCCATAGGTCTGCTGGTGAATACTCCCCATGAGTGCTACTGGAATACTATCATTACCAAAAACTAACAGTGGTAATGTTTAGGACTATGTTTATCCATATGAGTGACATTTGGTAAATAGGCTATTGAAGTAATCTTACATCATGAGATTCAGGCTCATAAAACAGGAGCCCAAGATTGCCTCAGAATACTTAAATGCATTGGTGAATTTGGATCCCAGTCTAGACTTTTTTCACTTAAGTGCATTCTAGAAATGTTTCCCTACCATGTTTAACAGATCTGAGAGCAAATGAATTTAGAAATATAAATTCAAATAGACTCTCCTGAATCAATATTGTAACATTTCACTTTCTTGACAACTTGAATCATTGCTCTGGGGCAGTATTCAGCTGCTGTAGATTGCCATAGCTCCACTGAAGCCCGTAATATTACAGTAATTTATTTCATCCGAGGATATGATTTTTACAGAATTGACCTGACCTTATTTGATTATGGGGTTTGTTTGTTTTAATAAATGAACAAAAAAGGGCAGGCTCCTGTATTTGTGGACAGAATGAAGAGATTACTTGTGCAAATAAACCAGAAGTACCAGTATCAAAACCAGGAATGACAACAATCTCTATTTTGTGAGGAAAAGAGCTGGAAACAGGGAAGCTGTGTGTCTTCTTTTCTCTTTCCCTCTCTAAGAGGCAATGCTGAATTATGGAAATGCATTGGAGACATTTTGGTAATTTGTATGGTGAGGCCTCATTCAAGTATGCTAAAACTGCAAACACATACATGTCCCAATGAGGTTTTCTCGTGGCCTCTAGAGCTTGGCTTTAATGCTTGTTGGAAAATGCATTTCAGAGAAGGGACAAATATGCAAGGGTTTGTTTTTTTTCTCCAGCACGTACTGGCAGCTATGAGATTTGCTCATTGGGGATTTTTCTGACCTGGACTGGATGTTTCTAGGCCAGAGTTGCCAGTAGCCCTGCATTCGGTGACTCTCACTGACACCCAGGAGCAAATTTATGGTGTAGCTTCCACAGGATTCTATGAGAATTAATTCCCTGGCCTTCTGTGAAAGGATTTTTTACTTCTCTGCTTTCAAACTATTGGTTGATAATTTCATTATCAGTCTACCTGCTGCTGTATTGTGAGAAACAGTGACTAAATAATTTCCTGTTCATCATATGTACCACAGCCATATTCCATCCTGTCGTCTGTTATCTAGTGTATTATTATCTGTCACCTAGTCTATCCACTGTCCTTGTAGAAAACCTGTTCCCTCCCTTCTCTGTCTTAGTTACAGTACACACTTTTGAGATGAGTGAGGTGAATAATTATATAATGGACAGAAATCATATACAGCAGCATAATGTTATTTGGTTTTTTTCTCTTCTCCTTTCCTGATAATTCTTAATATCCTTTGTTTCTTAGATAGTTCTTAAACATTCAAAGTATTCAAAGAATCTTGAAGGACTCAAACTATTCTTATTAAATGACATTAGGTAATTTACTATCTGCCTATGTGTAATAACCTCTACACACATGCATATATGTACATACACATGTATATACATGCAGTTTGTCCATATGTAAGTGGAATGTTAGCCTTCTGCATCACACTGCAGTTACTAACATGGAATTAAATGCAAAAACTTATGACCTTTTGAAATACTTCATGGTCACCTTCAGGTTAGCCTTTTTGGAATAATTTTGCATCAGTTAATGTTATCAGTGCCCTTCTTATCTGCTTCATTCAATGTTTATGAATATGTGAAGGAGCACTGGACCCATCTCCTATCTGTTCATAGCAGCATGAGTGATGACATTATACTGTAAAGAATCAAATGATTCTCCACTTTTTTTTTTTTAAACAGCTGCTAACTATTGCCATTTATGCCATGAATACTTCATTTTCATAAGACCCTTTGACAGAGGCTCTCATTGCTATTTCTTTCTGGAAATCCAAGCAGACTGTATCAGCTGTAAAGCTTTTTGATCCTTGGCCCTTCTGAGGACTGTGTGACATTCACAAAAGCCAAGCTGGATTTTCCCTAGCATTTCTTACATGTACATCTTTTATTATTATAGTTTTAATGACTTTTATGGTCCAGAAACCACTCTTATTGGTCAATAGTACTCATGATAACTCTTGAAGCCTTTAGTAAAATCTTTGCTATCAGGTACCAAAACTAACTTGGCCCTTAGTAGTTCAGTAATATTATATAGATTGTATTTTAGGACTGTCTGATGCATAAATATTATCTCTGTTTTTTACACGTGCCCAGGCCTATTTTACTTAATTTTAATTGCATAAAAAGTGTGTGTGTCTAATCTAACACCATAGTCAAGGGTAACTGTTAGGCATTTCCAGTGGAAAATTCTCCTTATTCCAGTTAGATATTGATTACTACATATGGTATTTCTCTCTTTGACTCTCTCTTTTAAATGCTTATGTGATAAGCACAGTCCAGTGCCCTTAGTTTCATATGGCAACAGCCGGAACCCCACCTTAACAATTCAGCTCATTGGGTTGTTCAAAAACCTCATTTATACACATAAACATGCACCAGGTTTACAGGTATTAGATGGGAGCCACCTTTCTCAAAGGGGGAGGAGGGTCTTTGCTCAGGAGCTTACAGGGCTCATTGACAGCTTTAAACTGGATGTGAAGGCGGATAATATCAGGCTTGCCTGTGACAAGCTGTGAGAGGACATGCTGTGGTTGGAGGAATGGAGTGCTGGTTTGGGCCTTCCACCTGTTGCCCTGGGGCGTGCTGGGGATGCTGTGGTGCAGTTGAAGTCCTGCAAAGATGGGCTGGGTCTCCTGAGGTAGTAGGAGCCAGCAAGGAAACTTCCACAGAACACCTTAAAGGGAAAAGGGGATGTTCCACTAAGAAGGTGATGTGGCCAACAGTCCAGATGAAGCACCTCTACACAAACGCACACAGCTTGAGCAACAAACAAGATGATTTAAAAGCTACCATGCTGCTGGAAAGCTATGATGTGACTGCCATTACTGAAACTTGGTGGGATGAATCCCATGAGTGGAATGTGACTATCGATGGCAACAAGCTATTCAGAAGGGACTGACCAGGAAGGAGGGGTGGAGGCGTTGCCCTTTGTATCAAGAAATGCGTAAAGAGTGAAGAATAGCCATAAACAGGTTGAAAGCTTGTGCGCAAGAATGAAAGACCAAGGTAACAAAAGGAACCTGGTGGCTGGTGCATACAATAGGCAACCTGATCAAGGGGAGACAATTGATGAAGCCGTCTTCCTCCAGCTACAGGAGGCTTCATGCTCGCAAGCTGTCATCCCACCGGGGGACTTCAACCACCCTGACATATGATGGAAAAGCAGCATGGCAAGATTTAGGCAATCCAGGAGATTCCTACAGTGCATCAAAGATAATTTCTTAACCCAGGTAATAGACACCCCCACCTGAGGGGATGCAATACTGGGCCTGATGATCACCAGTGCAAGTAAGCTCATCAGTGACGTCAAGATCAGAGGCAGTCTGGGCTGCAGTGATCACCCATTATAGGAGTTCAAGGTCCTGAGGGATATGGGACAGGCAAGGAGTATAGTCATTATTTTAGGAAAGCAAACTTCTAGCTCTTCAAGGAGTTAGTCAGTAAGACCCCCTGGGAAACAGTCCTCAGGGACAAGGAAGCAGAACAGAGCTGCAAATGCTTTCCATAGAGTGTAAGAGTGCTTGGTCCCCAGATGTAGAAAATCAGGAAGGTAAGGAAAAAGATCAGTGTGGCTGAGTTGTGACCTGCTGGTCAAAGTGAAGAGCAAGAGGGCACAGGCAGTGCAAGCAGAGACAGGGAACCGGGAAGAGTACAGGGATGCTGCCTGCTTGTGTAGGAATGGGGTGAGGAAGGCCAAGGTGCAGCTGGAGCTGAACTTGGCAAAGGAAGAAAAGAATAAGAGCAGCTTCTGTAGGTATGTCAACCAGAAAAGGAAGGTCAAAGAAAGCTTACCCTTATTGATGAAGGAAAATAGTGATCTTGTATCAACAGACAAGGAGAAGGCTGAGTTATTCAACAACTCTTTTACCTCAATCTTCACTGACAATTGTTCTCCTCATCCCTCCTGGTCAATGGACAACAAGATGGGGACCACAGGGACCACATTCTATGATGGAATAACCACAGCAGTGGACATGGGAAAAGCGATGTACGTGATCTATCTGGACTTTTGTAGGTAGTGAGCCGTGTTGCTCATAAGCTTAGTGTACCTAAAAGATTCTTGCCTTTCTCAGATCACAAGTTTTCACCATATTTTTCTTCCTTTAAAGATCTTATTCCCCTTGCAATGCAGCTCTCTGAAAAAAGCACTTTTCCAAAATGATCATTTATTTTTTACCTTCTCATTTGTCATCCCCTCTCTTGCTTTGTGTATAGACTACTAATGACCTCTGGTAATGATAACACTGCCATGCACTGCTGCAGTTAGCCTATATTGAAGTCACATTATTTTTCTGCCTTGCAGTTACCTTCAGACTTTTCTGTTGTGTTTCTTACTGTGAATGTTTGTCCATTAGTTCCAAATGATTATCAGTGTGAAAACAAATATTCCGGATTCTGCCTCATTTCCTCCTCTCTCTCACACAAGCATGCATATAGCCATGAGTCCTTAATGGTGGAGAAAATCACTGTTTTCCCTATGAGAGCAAAGAAAGAGTGAGACATCTTGGGCTGGAAGAAATGGATTTCTTCAAGGGCTATCTTGGAAGAGATGTAGTTTGTTTCATATAAAAAGTGAGAGTGTGCTAATCTGACGCTGATGACACTTCCTAGGTGCAGACAGGGCATTCAGAATATTTTACAGATAGAATTTAAGGACAGAGCAGTAGAAACTGCACTAGTTTCAGAATACAAAGTGCAAAATCATATATAGACATCAGAGTTATAACAACACCTGCTATCATTAGATGCCTTCTATTACAGACCATTCTACGAGGATGGCATAGGAAGAGAAAAGACAAGATAAAGACACACGCCACCAATGTGATGGAAAAGGCAAAGACTCTGGAAACCCAGGATGGATTAGGTGAGTTATTTCCTGCAGAGAGAGGGGTGTATGCATATCCTACTGGCAGGTGTAATATAAATTTGTTGCCCATGTTAAAAAAAAGGATTGCTTTAAAGTAGAGCTTGTGATTGACAAGGGCTGTTAAGATGCTTAGGGAAATGGAAAGCATAATACATGAAGTGATACTAGAAGAGCCTGGCTTGAATAATTTACCAGAATGAGGATGACAGGAAGCATGGTTTCTCTTGATAGATACCTAAGCAGGGTGAATGCTAAACAGGGAAAAAGCTACAGTGTCTAGAGGGCAATGATAGAAGCAGAGCAAATGGGGCACATTATGTGTGAGAAAATGAAGCCCAAACATCTGACGGAAACCCCTGAGCTGACGGGCAAGTCAGCTTTTCAGGTCTTCCATGTGGAGTACGTTGGAAAAGAAATGAAGTCTTTCTGAGAGAGGATGAACAGTATCTTTCATCACATCATCCTTGAAGTAACGCTACCATTGGAAACTTTGGGTTCCTCCTGCTTCTCCCACCAACTTGCTGGCTGTGCTTAGTCACAACTTGGTGTTTGCTGGGCTCTGGACTCCACGTTGCTAAAGGGGAGGTTATGATGCTGATGGCTTCTGTGAAGTAGCTTGAGCCTGCCAGAAACAGGGCTAAGTAGCAGCAAGGTGTTGTTATTCTCATTTCCAGCAACTTCAAAGGAAAACCCAATCTCCCTTTCCAGCCATCAGGTGAAACGAAGATGTGTGAGTGGGCGAGAATAGGAGTGCACAACCTCAGGCAAAACCCGAAGTATTATTCTGTTTGTTATAGAGAGAATATAAGTTAAAGACAATCTTTATTTGCTTCTTTAGTAATTCACCTTTTCATGTACCACTGATAATGCTTTGAAACGAATAAATTCCCAGACAGCAAGGGACTGTAACTCTGCATTTTTTGCTGACAACTTCATTTGATCATTAACTTTTCCACAACAAACATCTGTCCTGAAAGTAGCTGCCTCGTGCTGGTGAATGAATAGCTCCTTTTGTGGTCTGTGCCACATTCATTTTAACTTGGCCAAATTGGCTAAAATTAGATGAGTACTACTGAAATCTAAAATACATTAAAAGGAGGTCAAAGTTAGCCACATTAGTGTGTTGCTGCAGACTAATGCCAGCTGCATTTTAGAATCTTAAAAGAGAGAAGAGAATCCTAAAATGTTTGTGTATTCCCCTTCATCTAGGGAACACTAACTATAAATAAGAGGGGAAAAAATGCAACTGTTCCCACAAATATTTCCAAAACTGGATTTATGGAACTATTCAACACTCACAAATACATTCCTTCACCTATGTTGTTAACAGTGCCTTTTTTTGATAGGGATACTTCAGGTATCTGTCTTCTTTGGCCATATCTTCTTTGCTTGCAGGCTTTCTAAAGCTGGAAAATGCCAACAGACTGTCATTGAAATTGTTAGTCGGGATTTCCCCCGGGGCACAAGGCTGTCAGATTTGGGTCAGTGTGGTTTGTTCAACACATTTTCAGCTCCAGTTGTCTAATGTGGGAAATCCTTGACTATGTACCAGTACTTTGAAATCACAGGTAATGCTGGGTGATCTCTTTTTTGGTGCAAAGTATTTCATCCTCACTCTGTCAGAGGATGTTTAAATAAATGAATAATACTAATGTTGTTTTGTAGCAATATTTTTCCTGATTAGACTCACAGAATATACAGTAAGTATAATGTTTAGTTAGCCTTTTCAGCGAAAAGGTGAGTTGTGTCAATTTTCTAATAGAAAGACAGAAGTTTTCGCGTGTCACAGACTAAGCTCTGTGTTTAAGGGCAGATGCATCCAGATGCAAGAGGGCATGATTCCTCATTAATTGTGACATTAAATTTCTTAGGTTATTTAGATACACACTTGACTACACTGACAAGTCCTACTAAAAGCGGAATGCCAAATAGAAAAAGGAAAAAACTTTATACAAGATCAATAGAGCTATGAGCTCAAAAGCTCATTGAGATAGTTAGAGAGCATGATGAGGTTTATGCTTTAAAGAACTAAAAGATTCATAAGTGTTTGACAGTGTTAAGTGTGGTCTTTATCTCTTTTTGCTAGGGGTAGCCCCTCTTGGTAAGTACAAGCATCTGTCTCTGTCAGGAGGCTCACTGAACCAAAACAACACAAAACTTCTGCCTTCAACAAGAAATGATAGAACACTACTATTTAGAGCCTAAAATTGAAGGCGACACTGTGCATCCATTGATATTCAAAAATCTAGATTTGCACTCCTTGTTACAATGACAAATGCTAGGTGTCTTCTGTTCTTTTGCATACACTGGAACTGGAATTCACCGTATGCAGTTTCATGTAAGTTAAGCATTTGGGCCAAGCACTGATGTCCCCTCTGTAGCCAAAGGAGAGAGAAAGACACTAGAGGACAGTTCCTTCCAATTTACATTGTCTGTGTTCACAGTGGGCTGAGGTTAAAAGCTTGTATTAGTGACTGAGCCTTTAGACAATCCCGCCTTCACTGTCATTTGTATTTTAACTGAGCAACAGGCATCCTTGCTTTGTGAGCTTTTACCTTGAGGGATTTCTTTTTTTTTATGCTTCAAAAAATGTCTATTTGGAATCAAACAAGTTTTTTGTTTGGCCAGGCTTTGTCACTTATGCAATCTCTTTCCCAAACCACACATCATTGCTTACCAGTTACTCCTAGCTTCATGCAATAAACTAGAATTTTCTAACACATTGAAGAGCGCATCAAAGGAAAATGTTACCTATAGATTGTAGCACTCACATCAGTGGAGGATCTTAGACACAAGCTGGTCGTTAAGGAAGGCTTCCATGCAGTTGACCTTGGAGTACTAACAGTGTGGGTGACTTACTGAGGTTCCTTCCAGCCCATTTTCCTCTATCTCTCTGGAATTATTAAAACACCAAAAGCATAGTTAATCCAAACAGACTGAGATATGGGAAAAAGCATCACTGCATGTGAACAGTGAGTTTTCAGTGAAAAAAAGGAAACCATGCATTTTTTTATGTCCCAATTATGTGCTGTTGATTCCCTAGTCCTTCTGAAAAGCTTCTTTCAAGATGTCAGTACCATATTATTTGACAGCCTGCTGCTTCCAAACCCCAGAATTCCCATTGAGCTGCAGTCTGCAGTTAAGATGTGAGTATTCAGAAAGGTCTGTAACTGAATTTAGATGCCTGTAACTCTTAAATTGCACAGTGCTGTCAAGTATTGATGTGTATATTTGATAGTTTTAATATTGGTATTTATGTCTCAATAAATTATACTTGCAGAAGTAAAAATGGAAAAGCCAGACTGCATTAATATCTATACTGAACATAAAACTCAAAACATAATTGATACGGGCATTAGCAGTGTAATTTCAATAATATTAAACTTGACTATGGCTTGTGATAGGATTTTCTGAATGTAGTGTACAAGTTATAAAGTGAATCAGGTAAGAAATACTTTTTGCAGAAGACCTGGTTTGAATGAATGATTGAAACCCAGGTACTGGATACTGGACGCTGATTTGAGGGGAGAAATTTAAGACCTTTGATAAACCAAAGCAAGATAAACCGCTTTGTTTTCAATATTGCGCTAAAATATTACTTGAACTTGAGGTTTGCAAATTATTCATAGAATCTTTGTGGGTTTTGCAGTGTAGCACACTTGTGTTATTTTCTCTGGAGAGAAGATAACTTCTTACTTGCCAGTCACGCTCCACAACAATTGGAGAGGGGAAACATCTCCAGAAAGTAAAAGAGTCTCTCTCAAGTATTTTAAAACTAGCACACAGTAATAGAAGATATCTGGCAAATCAACTTCAAGCTTGCTGATGCCTTAGATTATGTTTCTGAAATGGAAGGCCATCACATATCACTTTGAAGAGGGCTGTGTTTTTACAACAATAAATATTTCTTCAGCTCCAATTGATGATCTAACTTACAAACTACTGTTCACATTATATATTTGTGCTTAGTGTGGGTTAAAGGAAGTTGAGAAGCTTATAAAATGAGCTTATCTTTTGTGTTAGGGTGAGAAGTGCTTTAAATTGTTTCAACCATGAACTCCAAAGATAGTGTAGCTACCCATATGTGAAATTACATTCCATAAAACAGCAATTTCACTCAAATCCATTAATGAATTTTCTAGACTCCATGGGTTCCAGTGTGGTTTTAATTTGGGTAGAGCATCTGCAGACGAGGTGATGATTGTTATTTGAAAAACATCAATGTATAGAGGCAGACCATCCTGCTCTGTGAAGACATCTGAGGTAGAGATCTGAAACAGTTTACAGGGTTGACCCTTCTGACCCCTTGGCGAACTTTCAGGGTCGTGATGAATGAGAGACTGAGCAGCCGTGGTCCTCTTGTTTCACTGGGTGCAGGAAAAATAAGGCCAGGGAGTGTCCCTAAATTAATTATTTTTTTATATTCAGCCTATATATTCCTTTAACAATTTCATTGCTTTACCTCAGTAATCTTATAGAGTCAATACAATGAACAGCCCTTGTCCTGACTGTTTAAAGATGCTTTAAGGTTTAAGCTGTCTTTGTGGTCTTCTGTGAATTACATGCAGAAAAAGTCTATGGCTTTGGAAAAAAAATATTAAAGCTCTGATATAAATGATCGTGGAAATAAAGAGAATAAAATTTCACATTTAACCCCTTTTACTCATCTCCTGACTTGATTACAGGAGCTGGTAAACAGAAGTTGCCTTCTGTATTGCTGCATGTTCAGCATATAGAAAATATTCAGCTATCTTCTGAAATGAACAATGTATCCTGCTGGCATAGCATCATGGTAAAATTTCACTTCGCATGAGGACTATGTGTCTTAAAAAAAATTATGTACACATCCATAAATCATATTGAGAGAGTGAAGAACATGGTATTTATTAGGCTTGATGTTATTTAGGGTCTACACAAAACTTATAAATTTGTCCCTGAACTAAAAGTCCTGGACCTGTCTATAAGTGGAAAAGAGGATTTTGAGCTTGATAAGGTAGGTGCATTTTTTTTGCTTGGATGGTATGTTTATTCATCACTTGTAGATTAGACCACTCATGTTTTCCATGTATGTTTATATTCCAGAACACTTGTTGAGGATGATTCAGTCCATTTACTAGTGGAGATTTAGGCTAACATCACATAATACCAGAATGCTACAGACTGCACAAGCTAGCAGCTGACTTCTGAGTAGAGTTTAATATTGATTACACACTCATGGAACCACTCTAGAGCCAGCCAAAATAAACAGGAAGCCACCGGTTGTCTCAGAATTAGATTTAAATCCCTAACTGGTTTGTGTCTAAAGGCAGTTGATCTTTCCTATCAAATAATACGCTACTGAGGTTATCAGCATGACAAAGTTTTTTTTGAAGTAACAGACAGACAGACTTCACTAAGTGATTTACTGAGAAATGTTTCTTATTCTGGGCTGTTTTTTCTTCTACCATGAAGTCAGAGCTCAGGTCAGCTAATCTTTCCATAAATGCTGTAAACCCTTTTTTCAGAATTCAAATGTTTGTGAAGAATTTGGAGCAAGGCTGAGATGTGTTGTTGTTTGCAAGCTGTAATGAAGTCTTAGGGTCAGATCAAGCAGTGACTCTGCAGGCTAGCAGTAACTTCATAAGAGATTCATGTCCTTTAACTATAGATGTATTGAAGTATAACATTTCACCTAGACAGGTTTCTTTTGAGTGAACGCATGTCTAATGAAGTTGGGAAGAAATTCCTTGTGCAACTGCCTCTCTTTCAACTGACTGTAAAGAATGAGAACACCTAGCTCACACTCGACACCTAACTCATGCTTGATATCTTGGGTAGATTTTGCCTTTCTTTAAATTTATGTATTATTGAAATTGTTCATCATCTAGCTAATTCCTGCTCTTCTATTTGGTAATTGAAATACAATAATTAATAATCTACCAGGGGAAAAAAAGAAGTCCTTCATAAAAGTCTTATTTGGGGCTTTATCTCTGACTCTCATTTTCATCTTGTTTCTGGATATCTTAAAGGAGAGAAGTAAAACATGACGGGCAGTACTACTCTGGATCTCAGACCACCATCTGCATCCTCATCTTACTGGTGTTCCTTTCCTTTTCCCCCTTTTCATCTTCTATTACCATCACCTGCAAGATCTGATATCTTATTATCCCTTTTCTCTCCCAGTCCTAGCAGGAATGCAGCATGTGGATCAGTGCCTGAATATCTTCTTACAGATCAGCAGCCTTGTTGGCTCCTATGAGTTTGAATTTCCCAGTGGTTTAGTGCTGTGATTTTTCACATTTGTCTTTCAGGCAGTTCTTCATCTCAAGCCTAATGGGCCCAGTCAGGCTTGCAGCTAAGGACAAGCACATCAGGAGATGAGCTGTTGCCTTTGAGAGGAAGCCTTCAAGGCTTTATTCTCCAGGGCTCCAGGTGCTGGTGAGGTTCTTAAAGTCCACTGCAAACAAGCCTGAGGGTGCTGCCATATTCCTAAACACAGCTCCATGGTGCAGGAGTTGGAGGGCAGCAGTGTGACTTTTGAATACAGGAAAACAAAACAACATGACAATTGTTTTGTAACAAGCGGAAACTCACAGGCATTAACTGAGAAATAAAAAGGTCAAGAGAACAGATTTTTGTCACATGCATCTAGCTTGCTTCCTTATTCCTGTCAGTCTTTTTTTTTTCTTCTTCAAAGTCGTAATTTCTGGCAGACTCTGATCGTGTTACAATGACTTTTTTTAAAGGACATTTCCCTTCGGAACATTTTTGTGTGTAGTTTCTTTGTTTGGTGAGTAGAATATGCCTGCCAGCTAGAGAGAATCTCATTTAGTTACAAAATACACTGATTCTCTTAATGAAGTTGTGGATCTCTTCTGTAGAGAAAGGGCAGATAAGAGTGTCCTCAGCTTCTCTCTGTAGGCTGATTACGGCTAGTTTTAAAAGTGAAAAAATACCCTGAGCCGCCAAATCCTTCAGGTTTTTACCAGGTTTTATTGAAGTATATGTAACAAAAGTTTCATGAATTGACACAGCATTCCATCCTGAGAGAAGGGCGTTAGATTTTTGGGTAATTTTAGTCTTTTTTTAATCACAATTAGTGATCTACCACATTGCTGCTCTGCAAGGGTTTGCTTGAGGAACAAGAATCAAGTTGTATGACTTGAGCATATGTTTTAAATAAGATGGGTTCACTCGCTGTTTGATAATTATCAGTTGCTTGAAGCATACAAGAAAATGTAGACTTGAGCTTTCTGCTAATAGAAACTGGACAAAAAAGTTAATGTGAAACATTTCACAGAGTGAAATGCTTGTTCTCTTTTTTTTTTAATGACCTGTTTTGTAGTATTTATGCAGGATGGCTCTTCCTACAAAAACAAATCTGGCAATCACTCATAGAGGCATTTATCCTTGCTCACTTATATTAACTCAGTTCCTCTCCTTGATAGTTTTACCTTAAAAACTATATAAACTGCTTAACTGTTTCTGCTGCTCACTCTAGCCATACTGGTGACTTCTTATCCTTGTAATTCCACTCCTTCAGGTATTTGCAGAGCTAAAGGTGCTCTGGAGTGACAGAATTTCCCATCTTGCAATACCTATGTTACATATCTATCCGTTCTGTTGGAAAATCTACCCCCTTTTGGCCCTTTCAGCGTATTCTCTTTCTTACTAGGAATATAGCTGCAATGTTTTTATTCTCCTACAGGAGTGCCTATAGGGCCCAGATGAGGCTGGCAGAGTGCTGAGCTAAGCACAGAGTTTACACGGTATGTCAATCTCTGCCTTCAAAAGCTTGTGAGCTAAATAAACAGGACCAAGAGCAGAAGGAAAGAAAAGAGGTGAAATGACAGGCCGAGGTCATGCAGCAGACATTGGTGACAGCAGTGACCAGAACAGACGCTTCCTTAATTCTAGAATAGCACACTGTTGCAACAGGCACAAGGCATTTTACAGAGAGGATCCCTAGACTTTCAGGATTCAATCATTTTTTTGTTGCCTTTCCTCTGCTCTCCTTACACGTGACCAGCGGCAGCTGTGGTGCTGGCTATTGCCAAAGTAGTAAATAGAGTCTTCCATCCTCACTGAAAGGAGAGTGAATGATGTAATTTGGCTCCCTTTCACTTCTGCTGGCTGCCAAGACATTATTTCTGTATCAGTGCACATGGCCATTTGGCATCAAACAAGATTCCTCTCTTTGTGTAAGTGGAGGCAGGATGTTAATTCTTTTTGATGTACAAGTAACATATCTGAAGCGGTGTGCAGCATTGCTTTCAGAAGGCAACTGATTCTCAGTGTTCCCTAACAAAAAAGGCATGTGCACTCCTTGCATTGCATGTGAAGCAGCTGAGGAAGTAACTACATACCTCCTTTAGTGCAGCTCTGCTAACCCCAAGTCAATTTTGTTGTGTACATTTAATTTCAGTGGGATAGTGAGGCTGTTTGTTTTGCTTATTGTGGTAGTTCTACTTCAGAGTACCCCTGTGTTGATTCATTAAATGTCTTTTATTTCCACAACTTCTAAATTTAGGCAGTGTCCCCTTTAAAAGCTGGAAGAAGGATCCAGGTTCTGTCTTAACATATAAAGTCATGTGGCACTCACAAGGCCATATTTCTGCCTACTCTGCTTCATTCTTCTGACCATATGAAAATATTCTTACTCCAGTGGCTTTACATCAGATCATTAACTTTGGTTTATTGCCTGTGAAGACAGTTTTATGAATTTTCCTTCTGGATTTTCGTGAATAGGAACAATTTGGAGGAAAGGGAGGGGAAGGAAAGTGATCACCTTCTAATGCCAGTCCAGATTTATGTGTTTGCCTGACCTATCTAAGACCCGGTATTACCATGTTTCTTCCCCGAGACTTCCTGTTCTTCACATTGAATGAGGTGATGGTATCAAGAAATCTTTTTCTTTTTCTTTTTTTTTTTTTTTTTGTCTTAGGAAAATAAATGAGTACAAAATGATGGATGCCAGTGGAGATGCTAGAACAAGCAGGTAAGTGACTGTGAGTGCCTTTTGCACCTGGTGTCTGCCTCTATAAGGAAAGAGATTGTTTTCTTTTAGGTAGGACAGACCTACTGAAGTAACAGGGTCTGCAGTCTCAGGTTAATAGAAAATATGCACTATACTACCTCAATTTAAACAGGCTAAAGAGTGCCTGCATAACATATACCAAAAAAGACATGGAAATTCAGAGAGTGAGAGCACAAGCTGGTTCAGAGCCTCTCCCCAGGGCTGTTCCTTTAACCAAGACAGCACCAACAAGGCATAATTTTTTGAACTGCACAGTAATTTTCAGCTTGACAGTTCTCTTTCATTTTTATTGCATTTTCAAGTTGGCTTACGTAAGGTACCAGAGGCAGACGCACATGTCTGTTCACAGGAGTGTTGCTAATGAATGGTTGAAAGTTTTCATTGCCTTTGTGAGTTGACACAGAGGCTTGCTTTTTCCTTTGGCATTTGGCAGTCAAAGCAAGGGAGGCAGAATGGGCATGCCTGCATCTATAGAATCCAGACTTTCTAGTATAGGTTTGTTTGTTACTCCATGCTTAAGGATAAATCCAGTGAATGCTCCAGCATCCATAAGTGGCCCTGGCACTGGAGACCAGAGATAACCAAGATGGTTCCAGTTTCAGGCTATGCATGTGGATAATGCTGTTCAAAAAGTTCTGAGACTGGTGTCCAGGGGCAGCCCAGACACTAAAGCAGGTTCTTTGGGGCACGACTGCTCCATGTCCCATCCTGGCAGGATATGGGACTGCTCTTTGTCCCACTGCTCCAGCCCCACCACACAAGTGCTGTGGGAGTGATCTGCAGAGGTGCGGCTTAGCGACACAGAAAGCAACACAGCAGAGCCTCAATCTCTTCTCATGCTGCAGGAACAAATATATCCTGGCAGAAGGCTGGATCTTTCCCTTTATGCACAGAGAGAAACATAGTTTCCCAGTTCCCTCCCCAACTAACATCTATCCTGCCCCAACACTTCGCCATCTACATCAATCATTCTAGCCATTTCCTCTCTCTGTGGAAAAGGAGCAGACTTCCAAGGAAAGTCACAGAGGATCAGGTGTTTGCTTTTACTGTTGCAGGGAGAAGGAGAAGGAGAAGGTGTACTGCTGATGTAGACGTTGCCCCATCACACTTTGCTGCCACATTGAATGTTCTTTGGAACAGTCTGACCGTAGATGGGGGAAATCGGTGGTGAGTCACTGATGCCTTCAGCCACTGCTTACTTTGTGGGTGCCTAGACCTTAGCATGTGTGAGCAAGCAAAACAGCTGTAGAAAGTGTGTCCCTGATATCTATCTGCATGTGCCCAATATCTTAGCTCTAAACCCCTCCACAGTTTATAGGAAGGATTCAAAACCCCATCTTCAGAGCTGGCCATTTGGGTGTATCTTCTCTTTCAACCTATAAACAAAGTGCCACAGCTCCATGGGTGCTCTAGCTGGAGCTTTGATTCCTACATCTCTCCCATAGTCAGAGATGGTCCTAAGTACATCCATACAGCACTATAACAAATGGTAAAATTATTCTTGCATAAGGCACTGTTTCAAAGACAATTATTTTATCAGCCAGTGCATTTCAATGGGATTTATTTCTCCTCTCCTGCTATTCATTTACTTCTTTTCATTGCAATAAAACTCTGAACGGGGATGGGAGGGGGGTGGGTGGGTGGGGGATCTGGATGTCAGTTCAAGATGTTGTAGTAAATAATTCACAGTAATATAAGGAGAAATTGCTTTTTGTTGGCTGAAGCTCATACAGAACATTGCATGCAGCTCAGTCCTGATAAACCTGGTCGTCTCTGGATACATAAATTTAGAGTCTGCCTTCTTTTTTAATCCCTGGGCTGATTTCATACAGGTTATATTAAGACTAGTGCCAGGTACCAACACAAGGGAGGAGTAATATATGGTACAGCTGGCTAAGGTAACACAAGACAGTTATGTCTTTAATCTCAGACCCTTTTCTCCTTCACCGCTTTTGTCACTGAGAAAAAGAAAACAGAGAGGTGAAATGTGAAACTTTCCACTTGCCTTCATCTGTTAACCAATTTATGTTTTTTATGGCAGAGGAAATGGGAGGGTAAAGAAGGTGAAGGTAGGAGTATGTTTTAATCTACAGAAGATCTAGGTCAGCGAATAAATGCAATCAGTCTTAGAGTTATTGTGATCTATGTCAGTCATGTTAACCTGTTGAATCAGTGACCTGTGGCTCCCACCTTGAGTGTGGCTGGAAATATTAGTTTTAACAGTGCTCAGGACAGCAGATGCAGCATAGCTTTCCTGGTGCTGCTAACAGTGACTGAAAACTATCTGGATTATGGAAACTAAACCAAATGAAACAAATGGAAAACAGCAACCCCTGTCTCCACAGCTGTTTGACAGAACATTAATTCAGATATCATTCAAAACATTAATCCAGATATCATTTGAAACATTAATCTTTGCTTAGTTTCCAAATCTGAGCTGTAGCACACAGGCTAAAGTTACTGCACTTAGTATCATAGTGTGCTTTTTAAAGTTGCTTTTAATCTTTCTGATCCATGACAGTGTAAAAGATCGGGGTCTGACAGAGCTGGCAACTCTGCAATGGGTAATCTGGTTTATAAGAGCATTGTTTGGATTACCAAGTGGGTCATGGAGATAAAGATACTGGTAAAGAGGGGTTCAGGCTATTAATTACATTTATTATAACAGTCTGCTGAATAGAATGTTTGCACACTTATGAGAGAAGGACGAGTGAGAAAGAATCTCACTGCTTCTATTTCATGCTTCTTAAACGGTAGGGCACAAATTTTCATGCAGCACCACATGTATTTTGTGTTTATTACTGTTTGGATAGCTAGCTTTGCAAAGTAGGGCTCACGAATGTAAGTGATTTGAAAATAATGACTCTGACATTATATGACCTTTAGGTACGTTGGCAGCCACATGCCATTTTATGAATAAGAGAATATTTTTTTTGGCCGTGAGAGTCTGTTGATGGAAGAGGTTTAAATGTAATAAAGCCAGAGTTACAGTCAAACAAACTGACAGTCCTTGTTGTGGAACTCACTGTAGGTGACATGAGATTATTTCTGTGCATGATAATGTATTTGCTTTTAAATGCCGTCACTAGTTTGATAATTATAGAATTCTTCATATTGTGCCTGGCAGGGAGTCAAGGCTGAATCTTACCAGTCTGTGAAAGTGTGAGATAGAAAAGTATGCTGTAAATTGGAAGAGTTTAGTCAGAGTTTGTGCATGCAGCTGCTAAATGTATATTTAAGATGTTACAGGAGAGAGTGTTTAGTCTTTTCTCTTCAGAGTCAGCACAATGCCTGATGATGCTTTATTAGCATCCAGCGTATTGGCAGGAAGGCTCTTTAGAACTCTTTGTTGCAAGCGATCCATAAACGACCACCACCCAAAGCCTATCTTTTCCCAGTTCAGTTAGGTACGTGGCAATTGATTAAATTCCTTGAATCCAGCTTTTACTGCTGGCATTTTTAGATGCAGAGTAAGGTTTGAAACTCCTTTCATTTAACTTTCAAATCATAGAGAAATACAGTACAGGAGGACAGAGCATCTGGAGCAGCATGAAGATATTTAGTATATGCAGCAGGCAAAAGACAGAAAACAGGAGGGGCTCTGCTGGTCTTGTTCTACCGCTAAATTCCTCAATCAACCTATTCTGAACAAAATAATGGGTGGAAATTTTAAGAACACCAAGACCTAGGGAATGAAAAACTAAATAGAAGAACACAAGAGGTCATAACTACGTTTTATGTACTGACAACACTAAAAACCATAGTTGCAACTGCCCAGATACAATCGATGTCAGCAGCAGAGTTCCCTTTGCTGATTGCAAATACTAGTGTCCTTGCGGCCATGTGCCACACTCTCCATGCAAAGTGGCTGAAGTCTCATGAATTTTGCCGGTGAAGAGTAGGATTTTTAAAGTGCCTTAGTGGTTTAAACATACCAGTGTTGACTCACTGTAGGATATTTGCTTTTAAGTGGGTGAAAGGTAAACTAATAAAAAATGGAAGCTGGTTTTGGGGTGGCCAAGCTGTCTGTAAACCCTCAGATAAATACAATGGATGGTTTCAGTACGAAAAAAGAGGGGGATTCTCTTGAGGATATAAATATGTTCTATCTGGCCTTTTCAAACACAGGATTTTTATATTTCATTTCAAAATTACTTTGCTGCTGTTGTTGTTTAAAAATTGCCCTGATTATTTGAAGGGGCTTTAAACTCTAATCACAACACAGCATTTCCTTTTGTATCTAATAAAGCATTTTCACACTAATCCAAAATTTTCTTTCTTATTGCCCACCCAGAGTATCTCAGTTTGTGAATTATACCAAAAACACATTATTCATGCGACCCTTTTCAAAATCCCATGTATGATCATCCAAAGACCCTTGAAAAGGCAGAAAGCACTGAGGGTACACTGAAGAGCTGTATCCCTACTTTAGTGAAGAGAACACAGTCATATTATGGAAGTCCAGATGCCTATGTCTAAGTCATTGGCTGCTGGGACAGCAAATGACAGGAAGAGATGACAGCTTACCTGAGCTTTCTCTAGAGTTGTTGAGAACCAGCAATGATTTCTCAGCAGCAAAAGCAACAGACCAAGAGAAGTCAAGAGCCAAAGCCTCAGAGGAAAAAGAACAAGAAAATGACAGAGTAAAAAATTCCTCACTCAGGAAGCAGAAGGGGAAGAGGCACAATAAGAGCAAGAGGCAGAACAGGCTTTTGTCACCATGTGCCAGTGCAGGAAGCTTAAAATATGAATGACAGGTAGCTTAGCGCTTGTGTCTGTAGCATATCGTGTCACATGTTGGCAAATCTGGCCAGCTGTGATGGAAAATCTGCCTGATTAATAAAGATCAGTTCCTTGAAATAATATTTTTTTGCGAGCTGGGATCTTTTATGCTGCCTGGACAGGGTTGGAGTTTTAGTCAGACCCACGTCACAGAAAATGTTTTGGGAAGTTAAGAACACAGAATACAACATACATACAAGAATACCGTATTGTATTTCTGCACTTAGAAGAACATTCATTTATTTATACCACTATGTTAATAGGCTGCTCACTGATAGAGAGAACATGACTACTGTGTACTGTGTCCATTTACAAGTTACAAGTCCTAGTTACAAGTTAAAAATTCTTCTCTTAGGAAGATCCTTCTGTTTTGTGCAGGTGTGTGTGGAATTCTGAGCATTTCAGTGACTCTACATATTCTTATTTTAGCCAGAGAGGTCTGAAGCAAAATTTCTAAATTAAAAAAAAGCTTAAACATGATATGATTTTCCAGAGCTCTGAATTCTAGATATATGCAAATTACTTTTTTTTTCAATACTTTGGCAAGTGTAAAACTTACCATCTCCAGCTGACAATATTTTTAGCAAATATGTATATATAGGGTTTTTTTTTGCTAGGCTGAAAATGAAATCAGCAGTTTCGAAGTTAAAACCTGTTAAAAAGCTCCAATGAAAATATGGTTTTCTTTCAAATCAGAAGCTGTTTTTAACATGAATATTAAAATATTTTGTTTTAAAATATTAAAATAGAATATTTGGACATTTTATTGAAATTGAGATATTCCTCATGAGTAAGCATTTCAGTGTCACAGAATTAGCATATTTAACTGAAATAAAATTTCATTAAGAAGTATTAGTTTTGCCTATATGTTTATTAAAGCAAGCTAATTATTTATGCACATAAATATGGAATTTGCAATATAACATCAGTTTATGGGTTTATAGTGATTTCTTTTAGAATGAAAGGGAAAACCAGTGGTGCACTGTTGTTTCATATGAAAACAGCAAGAATGAAGTCAATAGGAATGCCAGACAAGGGAATACAGCAGAGTGAAGACACTGTAAGGTTTTAGTTACACTAAGTTTGCTTACTAGCATCATCGCAATTACATCAGTAATTTATTGGACTAGTTCAGCCTAGATGGTTCAGCTTTCCTCAAACAAAACAGCTGTTGATCTGACCATGTGCTGATTCTCTCTCTTGATTCTCTTATTCTTATTATCCATAGTCCCATAATACTTACTTAGCTTTGCAGGGAGTTTTATTTTCATAGATCAGTTGCATTCACAAAGCAAAATTTAAAAAAAAACAGATACATTTTCCCCAGCAGTTCTCCCACTTCCACCTTTTTTGTTTTTTTTTTTAATTGATAAATGTCTTCTAAATTGTTAAATCAGGAGTATGTATAAACTGCCAGCTGTCTCTGCTGGCAGAATGTCAGAGCTGAGTTGTTTACACCAAGGACTTTGAACAATTATCACCATCAAATAAGATGGCCTATGAGTAACCAAAGCCTTGTTTCAAAGCCTTTCGTGACTGATGGTTGGATTCTCTGGTGTCTAATTTGTCATAAGATCTGACTGAAGATTTTCACTACAGCTGCAGAACAGCTACAGATTTTTCCCATACCATCTGCTCCTTCTAGCTGTCTTCCTCTGTTTCTCTCAGTCTCTGACGTGTAACAAGTTTCTCTAACATGGACTCGTGTTAAACTAATATTTCCATGGCAGCACTATGAGATCTTGACCCTTCACCAGCATTCCTTTCTTCACAGTTCTAGAAGATCAGGTTTATTACAAACCTTATTACCTCTGTCAAATTTGGTTGAAATCAGCCAAGATTTAAATGAAAAGATTTTGGCATAAGAAATAACCTGAATGGCATACACATTCTTAAAGACACTCACTTTCAAGCAGCACAAAATAAGGCTAACACATCTCAGAGGTACCACATTCCATATAATTCAACACTTCTGGATCTACAGAACATCTGCATGAACACTGGCAAATTTTAGGTTTCTTATGTTCTAGGGGTTATTATAAGCTCATTGTGATGCAGCCAAGCATTAAAATCAATGAAAGTCAATGAATATGTGATGAACTCACTGATAAAACACATTTGAAAATTCCCACCTCAAAAATGCATTAAGAAATTAAACAGCAAATTAGAAGAGTGAAGATATTCTCATGCAATAATATGTGATTAAACGACAGAAAATAAATCTGAGTATGAATTCCCAGTTACCACAGTGCAGAAAATGCTGTAAGGGGCTACCACCAAGCTGGAACATTTCCTCTCCGATGTATTAATGAATGATCTGGAAAGGAGAGCAAAGAAGAAATGTGAAAACTTTGCTGAGGACTAATAAAATCTAAAATTGTCTGTGAAGACTTGCAGGAGAATGGCTTGACACTGAGTGATGGGCAATAAAGCAGTAGGTGAAATTATCTTTCTATCAGCTGAAAACCTGATATACGTGTAGAAAAACAATCCTGCCTATACATAGAGAGTGGCAAGTCCCACATCAGATACTACCATGCAAGGAATTAGATGTTCAGATTGGTGTAGGTTGCTCTGTGAAAATAACTCACTGTTCAGGGGCAGTCAGACAGAGAGCTAGAAGTTAGCAAAGAGAGAAAAGCCAGCAAGAACAAAGAGAAAAAAACCTAAACCAAACACAAAAGGAAAGGAAAACATGTCTTTAAGTCAGCACATAAAGCAGTGATGCACCTAAATTTTACAGTTCCAATCTTCTCTAGAACCAAAATGGAAACTAAATGGAACAGTTATCTTCAATGAAGAAAAAGAATGAGCTACGAATGATTTTTGAAACCATAGGTGATGCTGAAAAGAGCAAAATTATTTTTTATACCATGCAAGTAATGGCTTTCAAATGAAACTGTCAAACCAAGGTTTTAAAAGAAATAACAGGCAGTTCTCCACACAGTGCATAATTAAACAACAGAGCTTATTGCCACAGGGTGTTGCAGAAGCCAAGAGTATAAATTCGTTAACAAAGCAATTAGACAAGTTCACAAATGAAAACTCCATCCATGGTTACTAAACAACAAGATGCCAATTCACTTCAGGCATAGAATGTCCCTGTTTCATATTTGCTCTGTTCCAATGTTTTGTTCTCAAGTTACTACTACCGTTTGACGTCAGACGCAGGATTCATGGATAGATGGACTTCTGGTTTGGCCTAATATAACCTGCCTTATGGTCTTAGTTGTGATACAGAGAAACAGGAGGTGAGATGATCAAGATTACTTATGGAATGGCCATCGGAATTGGAATTAGAGTTCAGAACCTTTTCTTTCCTTGAACCATTGACATGCTGCTGGGGGAAACCTCTTCCTTGTTGCTATATTTTACTGTTTTTCAAGATCCACTTTCATTCTTTATAGATTGCAGATTGTGTTAAGTACCTCCAGGAGAGTCTGAGGGTATTTGAAAAGGAGCCTGGCCTTTGAGAAATACATATGGTTATAAACAGATCAAACAGAATATACCACAACCTTGTGCATCAGTACTGAATTTTGGTTGAAATCTCAGGAGGAAATCATCTGGTGCAACAAGGAAAGAACTGCTCCTAGTCCTAAAAATCCTAAGTTTTTTAATTCCTCCTAATCCTCTATGGAATTAATTGGAAAATATACAGTTATGGAAATATTTTTGGAACTATGGAAACAATTTTCTTGACATCAGCTTGCCTAAGAACTAAAATGGATTTGAATGTTTCAAGAGTTTCAAAGACTGAGATAATGAATGACATTTTTCCAGAAAATGATGATAACATTAATTCTGTAAGGGGCTTCAAATGAGAAGGTATCTGCAAGAGCAGTAGCAAAGAAACTTGCTGAAAATAAGCTGTTCTCTAATAACGAAAATAAAAGGCACTGGAGGTTCAGACCAAAGCTATAAATCAATTAATTTGTGATTCAAATGCAGATCTTAGTCAATTGGAATGGACCTATGTACACAAAAACTGAATGTGGCATCTGGAGTCCACTGTAGGCACTTTAAAATTTAATTATAGCCTAAATACCTTTTTTTCATTGGGAAATAAAAATGTCCTTAGAATGTCAAGCCTCCTTGCTGGTTTTTTTTTTTTTTTCTAGTGCCAGGGGATACTGTGACAATAGGGAAGAGAAGACAGTTACTATACGTTAATTATTTTATATTCAATTACAACCAAATTGGTGCATACAGTGTAAATCAGGAAAAAATTTTAAAGAAAATATAAGAGTCAAACAAAACCTATTTGGAGAGGGGTTATTCCATTAAAGGGCCAAAGAACAGCCTAATGCAAGACACTACAGAACTTCACCTGCTTTTTATTTCCTAAGGTGCTGCAATTGGCCTCTTCAGAAGGAAGAAAACCAACCATCTCAACACAGTTGAGGAGCTGAGAGGCAGAATGGGAGGAAGCAGCAGGCAGGATTTGTGGGAAACATACTGGAGACTCCATGGGCACAGATTTCTTCTGAGTCACTTAGGCATGATTTGGGATCGATTTTTAAATGTAAGCAGAGTAAATGGGTACTGAGTAATTTGAGAAATCAGGCATTGGAACTGCTACCCTTACATGAAGTGCATTGGTTAGGCTTTTCAGTGTCAGATATCTTCACTGTGATGAACTCACATGAAAGCAAAGATGTCTGAGACAAAGCCATATACATGAGTGAAGGAGCCAAGGGACAATCCCAAATTTGTGGGACTGAATTAGACCATTCTCCATGGACCAAATAATATCTTACCACACGAGTACAGATTATACCTTAGTATACATATGCACTGGAGTGGGAGAATGAACCTAAGCATTTCTTACCATTTTAGGGTGAATGTTGTGATATTACCAGTGCTCTTTTTAAGGACATTTTTATGTGTAGGTTGGATATGCAGAGCAAGAACTAGACAGTTGCCTCTAAGTTATACACAGCATGTGGAGCGTTCAGGATGATTCCTATAAGCACAATTTTAAGATCAGGCTGTCATCTTATATGGATTTGTTTTAGGATTACAATAAACATCAGGAAAAAGATATCAGAGACAGAAGAACGGGAGTACCTTGTGCACATCTGTAGGAATGCTCTGAGATTGTGTTTTGCAAGGATCCTGTCTACGCAAGAAGTCATCTTGTGTCCATCTGTGTTATTAAAAGACAGACAGGCTTAGACCTTCAGCTATGTGTCACAAATATGGTGAGACTGTAGAGTGAGCATAGACTGCAAAGGGGATATATTGCAGGAACTCAAAGCTGATTTAGCACTTTCTGTCCTGCTGACTACTTTCGTAGCACTACTGAATGAAAGAGTCATGGCTAGGGCATTCGTGTCCTCTAGAGACCTCTGTCTCTGATGGCAGCAGGCACAGGTTTCTCTAATTTCTGCTAAAGGACTGGGCTGTCACACAGAGAGCTGAGGTCAGGCTTTCATCTTTTGGGGCTTGGCTCTCTGCTGATGCTCAGCTGCAGCTAGGAATCTGGGTCACGGTGTCTTGCTCAGGATGCAGTCCAGGACTGTGCTTATTGAAGTTAATCTCTGTGTATGATTGCGTCTGCAAATCATGTCAAAAGTTCATTTCTAATAATAGCCTGACTCCACCAGATGTTACCAGGAATTAATCAGCTCCAAAAGTGTGTGGTTGTGACTTGGATTCTTTAAGTATAAATGAGATGATGTGTGATGGTATCTGGTTTAGACCAGGAAGTGAGGAAATATGGAGCAATGGCCCATATCTACACCATAAAAATCAGATATGGAATACAACCCATCAAATCATCTTATCCCTAGTATCCACCTTTAAAAGACTGTCTGCTGAAGTACGCTGCCTTTAGTTTTGTCCAGTCCTTGCTTTAATTTTTATTTAGTGTGATTTTTTTTAATCCACATTAATTCCAATCACTCACCTTCACCACCTGTATCTCTGACAATGGATTACAAGCATCATCAGTTCTAAAACAAAAGCAGTCAATGAGATCGTCTAAGAAAAAATAAATTAATTTAGGTTTCTTACTGTCCTAAAAGTTGCCCCCCAGCAACATCTCCGTTCTCCAAAACATTCTAGCAGTCATTGATTTTGCAATACACCTCAGAGCACAGCAATTTTCTGCTATCTGTTGTAGATGCCAAAGTCAATGCATGACCTACATTGGCAAACTCCCTCCTTTTTAAACCAGCCTCAGAAGTTTCCATTGAACTGGGCTTTGACAATACATACTTGAGGAGCTCTTCTTGCTCCCATGGGAGAAAACACACAGTGACCCAGCAGTCTGCAACTGCAGAAGACTGGGTCACAGAAGACCTCAATTAAATTGGGACCAACATCTACGGCAGCCAGAGGCTCAAATAAACTGAATGAACTTCATGGCAGTCCTGACTGCTCCATGTCAGCTCTTTAGGGCTTCCCTCACCTGCCCACAGCCCAGGATCCCATGCCAGCTCCTTCAGCCATGGTGAAGCAGGGCCAGTTTCTAACTGCCCACAGCCCTGTCCTGCCTGGCCACTGTCCTGCTGAGCCAGGCCCGCGCATGAGTCCATGTGCCAGCCCAGCCTTGGCCTGGCCCTGACTCAGGGAGAGACCAGATGCCCAGTGCCGGGGCTTCCTAAGTGACCCCGGCTGCTCCTGGTAGGGGGGTGCGGGGGGGTCTGTCCTGCTGCCCCTGCCACAGAGATCCTCCAACACTCCCCGCTCCCTGGAGCTACCAGCGTGGCTGCAGCCTGATAATATTTGGAAGTGGTATAGCTGTAGGAAGATGGCAGAGCCAAGAGGAGCTCTCAGATGAATGCCAGTCCTGTGCTCTAGTGACTAGGCAGCTGTGCCAGCCCCTGCTATAAGGAGATTTAGGTTTCACTACATGCCAAGAGCCCCAGGAGAGGCACGTCAACTTCTAAATGTGTCTGTAATTCCCTTCCTGCCATTATTATTTTCCTGCTAGTCCTTGGCAGGGGATTGTGAGCATTGCCCCGAGCTTCCTTTGTGCAGCAGGGGCTTGGCATGTACCTCCATGGGGCAGAGCCACCCATCCTGGGCCACCCTGAGCCCTGCACCCCCCTGCCTACCATGGCACCTTGCTGCTGAGTGGGGAAGAGCCGGATGGGGTGCAGTCCTGGAGGGGTGCTGCGATCTGGCAGGATGGATGGCAGGTCTGTTCCCTCAGAGTCTGACCTCAGATAAATCCTCATCAGGAATGCACAGCCAGGCTCCTCCTTTGCCAGGGTATAATACATTACATTCTTAACGGAGGAAAAAAAGTTAATTACTTTCCAGATGCATTAGGGGAGTAGCTGTGAGTGCTTTCCCGTTCATCTTTTATTTATTATATATTACCTAACTGTTTAAAAATTTATTGTTTTGATGCCTATAATTGTCTGGGTTACAACAGACCACGCTTACTGTATGTTTTATTTTCAGAGCCCCTACCATATACTTTGCAAGACAGGAAACTGGGTGCCTGAATGTCATTTTGAGAGCAAGAAAAATGCTTCCCTCTGCCCAGAGAACATTTAGGGCCAGACTCACTCCTTGAAGACTTCATTTCTGTATTGCTGTGTTATGAATTTCTGGCCAGAGCACTTAAGGGCACTGATTTGCAAAGCCAGAGTAATCATTATTCTCCTGTTAACAGGCAAAATGTCACATAAACAAATCTACTAAATATCTGCATGTAGTGGTCCAGGCAGCTACTCACTCCATGCGCATACTGGCATTTTTCTCTACTGTTGATAAAAACATACCTTCCATCCTATTCTAATATTATAATTATTTCTTATAATTCACTTGAAATTATATCACCTGGAGTCAGATTCTTTTTTCCTTGAGTCTATCAGTATCCTTTAATCCATAAGATAATTTATGTCCCATTGCAAAGAGGAGGAAAGTCTTTATGTGGATTTTGGGTGCATCCCTAAAAAAAGACCAGCCAAACAAAACATCAAACAAAAACATGACCCGCTAACATAATCTCATTTGTACTGTTTGTAGTTTCTTTCCACATCTCAGTTTAAGCGCATTTATAACACTGATATATTCTTTTTTACTTTATTAATTTCCCCAGTTCTTCATTTTCATGCCTTTTAGTAGCACAGCTCTTGCTGAAAGTCTCACAATATGCCCAAATAGAAAAAATGGTTCCTTAAAATAAAATCTGCTTCATCACCATCTTGTCATCCAGTCTACAAGACAGTGTTTCCACTGACTTCTCTAAGCTGTGGATAAGGCCCCATATGTCTTAATTACAGAGCTTAGCATAAGCTCTTAATGCAGAGTGCAGATTTGTTATTGCATTGTGCTATTCTGTGCACTGTTATTTGTAGGAGGCTGATGCCTGTAAAACAGTCTTGGCGAGGGCATCACTGGCCTTGTAGCAACAGACGATCCTGTCCCAAAGATCTTGGAAGCTATGCAGGGAAGATGGACAGAATATGGTGGTGGTAGGACACACCTGGATGAGAAAAGGACCTTGCTCAGTGTTGTATTGGAGATTTGCAATAGAGGTACTATGCTTTGTAAAACCAGCTCACAAGCCAATATTATGAGATCACTCCATTCTGAAAAAAACTGTGGTTTAGTCCTCTCCCAGTTTCATTGGAACCTAAATGCAGGGCATTTGTTATTCCCACCTCCCTAGGGAGAAGGGAAAGAGACTTGTGGGTTGGAAACTAAAACTAAACCAGTT
Source organism: Cuculus canorus (assembly GCF_017976375.1). Classification (NCBI taxonomy): domain Eukaryota; kingdom Metazoa; phylum Chordata; class Aves; order Cuculiformes; family Cuculidae; genus Cuculus; species Cuculus canorus. The sequence continues at coordinate 90,163,663 of NC_071401.1, forward strand.
TTAATTAAACAATAATAATAATAAAAAGGAAACCAACAATATTGATAAAAAGATAATAAAATATTTATAAATATCCAAAACGGAACTGCTGATGACAGTATGTTACCGCTGACACTGCAGGGCAGGAATGGGGAAGTGTCCCAGGCTGTTGTCAGCAGCAGATGGGAGCTGGATTCAGGAACTGAATTCAGGAATGTATGGATTGGGATCAAGGATGGAAGGATGGATGAGGTTCTCGTTGGACACCAGCCATTGAAAGATGGCTTGTGATCCCTCAGCTTTATAGTGAGTATGACGTATATACCATGGAACCGTTCGTTGGTCAGTTTTGGGTCACCTGTACGGTTCGCTCCTCCCTGCAGGTGCAACCCATTTTCACCCTTTTGGCTTTGGCATTCCACAGACTCAAGGATGGCCATAGTTTCTATAGGAATAAGTATATACAATGGCCTTTATGCATACCAGTGCCTTATTACTTTGGTGATAAATATACATAGTAAGTACTATCACTTCCAGAGACAGACACTTTTGGAAAAACATGTCGTTACCTTTCAGAAAATAAAGTTACTTAGAAGATGCTGAAAAGTTAGAAAATTGATTCTGCTTTAGCTCAAACCAAAATAGAAAGTAAGGTGAGTCTTCGCTGAAATGCTGTGACCATGTAGACTCCTTTCCGAGTATCTTTTCTGAACACTTTCTTTTTGCAAACATCTGCCAAGTTTGATGCAGGTTGCTGAATCTTGTCTTTAACCATTCTATCAGTGTTGCATCATTTAGCTATCACTTGCTGGCTGGCCAGGACCAAAGAAGGTAATTGCTTCATATTTCATCTTCAGGATGATTTCATGTTGGTCCTCTGTGTAGCTCATGTACAAAGTGTCTTTTAAACACAGTGCCAATGACAGTGGAGAGATTTTTTGAACCCGGAGGTCCCTGCTGCTTCTGGTCAGCTGGGAACTCCAACATTCAGCCTGCCAACATTCCCCAAATACATTTAGTTATTTCAATGCCAGTATGCACTTACTGGGCACTAACAGGAATTTGAATTCTTCCTGACATTCCAGATAAGGCTTCGTTACCCTTAAGGTCACAGCGACTGTGGTACAGCTGTCTTTTTTAAAAACTAACTTTTTGTGAGTGCAGGTTGCTGGTTTGTCACAGAATTCACGACCACCTGAAGTATTTTCTCTCTTATTCTCAATTTTTGACCAGTGTTCATGATTCATGCTTTAATCAGTGTTAACATTCTCAGAGTCACTAGGCACATGTATTCCCCCATAGTTTCAAAGAGCAGCAACTTCAGCAGAGGAATCAACCACTGCTGACTTCTCTTGATCTTTTCCCCAGGAGGCCCTGGAATGTGGAAGCATTTCTCAGGGCTAAGTCTCCATTTCTCAGCAGTCTATTCAGAAAGCCTGAACCAGATGGTTCGCAATAATAATGTTAGTGGTTTCAGTAAGTAAGACTTTATTAGCTCAGGTAACCTGAAGCTGCCTTAGGCAGCATCTCATATCATAGTCCCTCATGGCCTACTGTCAGGGGGCAGTTACAAAATCTAAACAGGCTCTATTCTGTTTCGTTCTCTGGGGGTATGAACCTATGGAGTCCGCTAGCCTGACTTTACTTCCAATGCAAACAGAAGAAGCAGGGCTGCTCAACCGAAAAAGGACCAACATCGCTTATCTATCCCTAAGACCATTTCTTCATTCCAGGCCATCCCAGACCAGGACTCTAAATGGGTCTTCCTAAATGCCCTCCAATTTTCCTATATCTAAGTGAGATAGTAGATATTCTCTACCTCCCTGACCATTTGCACCCTTCTGGCAGAATGCCTTTTTCTTAGGAGGGTTCATAGCATTCAGTCAGTTTCTTTCAAAGAGAGAAGACAGATGCTCTGCCCAGGTCTTTAAAGGTACTTGTCATAAGAGTGTTGTAGAAGTCATCAAATACCATTAAAAGTTGATATTCCAGTTTTATTCCTGACACCTACACCTCATTTATTTCCAGTTCCTCAAGCACTTGTGTCCACTTCCCATCAGATAGTAAGGACCCTTTGCCCTGAAGCTGATGTCTTTAGATTTCCACACGGATTTGGTTCTCCTTTCTTATGCTTCTGGGTTTGGGGGAATATTTTTATTTACTAGGAAATGCAACATTTGTGACAGTCCAAGACCTGCTGTGCTACCTGTTCACTCGGTTCTTAGGTACTGCTTTGTTTACCTGTGTCTCACCTGTCCTCATTGGCTGTGGGTCTTAAGGCAGCACGTTGCAAACACCACATGCTGCGTAACAGTTTGAAATCACTCTGGGTTTATAAAACTAAATACCTCTTTTGCAAGTAAGCTATTTACAAAGATGCTGCAACTGCAGACTACCCAGTGAAAGCCTCTTCCACATCTCTCCTGTTTTCCACCTTTCAGCTATGTGGCAAAGACAGAAATCCCAAGTATTAGTGCAGAGCTCTGTGAGACATTATGCACTCCAGCAAATCTCAGCTCAAGAACAACGTTCATCTACTGAGACTATATCCTTTTTTACTATTCTTTTTTTTCTCCTCCTAATTCTGAAATTATAGCTATTAAAAAATGTTTACAAGAGTTTATTGCTTGTGATCTTTTTTTCCTGGAATGCGAAGCAGTTAAAACCAGTAGTTTAGGATGCCCTCTGGAAATATCATATAAGTTTTCTAGGAAGTGTTACGATAACTTGTGGTCCCACATTGCCTGGTTTTCATTAACTAATACTAATGGCTTGTTACTGTGCTGACTCACGCTAAGAGAAAATGCAGTATTTAACTAATGCTACAATAACATCTCACTGTAGTGTTATAAAGAACTTACTGAACTAGATGCTAGCACAGTTTATGCAAATGTAATCTGTTCCAGATAGGCACACCCTGTGTCTCAGCTGCCTCTTCCCTCAAAAAAATCTGGTTCATCTCCCGTGAGAACTGACCCCGGCACTAGGACTTCTTGGTCATGTAATTCCCCTGTTATATTAAGGTCAGTAATGATGGCACCACATTATTCTCTAGCAAAATAGTTACTTTGAAAATCATGAGCTGATATATGTTCCTGGAACACTGAAGGATCTCTCGGAGATATTTTATTAGCTTAAACAGATGTGATGAATGTAGTATAAAAATTTCCCTATCACTTCCACAAGTCCAGGGAAGATGCAGAGCATTCACAATAAAAGGGGCTTCTACAAACTCTGTCTGAGTCCCAGCATTGAAAACTGTGCTGAGCCATATCTTTACCAGAGAGGTTTGCTGGCTGTGTAAAACCATCACAGTAGTTACCTCAGTGTAAACACTTCTAGCTCTGACAAGCTCACTTTTGCAGAAGAAAGAAGCAGAAATTCTCTGTAGCAGTTACTGTTTCTTTTCCTAAATATGATAAGATTTTCCAATTTTATGGATCACGCTACTCATCTTTAAAATTCACACTTTTCAGGAAGCTAGGCAGTAATTACTGGGAGCCAATGAACATTCTCCTTCCATTTGGAATAGAATATAGCTGTGTCAACAGCTGACCACTTCCAATTACATAATTCAGTTATTTGCTACTTTCATATATGCAGAAAGATCAAGCTGGAAGGGTAAGAGTGAGATTTCTTGGAGTATAAGGAATATTTCAAAAGGAAAAGTTTTTCTTTAATTACTTTTTATTGGGTTTGGGTAAAATAGTTCTAAACAACTTAAGAACTGTTACCCATAGAAACAATACTTAAAAATAAGTGTGAAGCCCACCATTTCCCTCCCATAAGAGTACTCCTCTCCTTTCCCCCACACACTTACAGAGGCTTATTTAGTAAATTTGTGCCTTTATCACTCACTTAAAGTGCAAAAAGCTATGTGTAACCCCCATTCCATTAAGTGAAGCCATAATCGATTACATTTGCTGCTCTTTTAAGCTTTGTCCTCCAGCCTTAAGCTGCAGGCTTATAACGAAGGTGGTGCATCCCTTTGAAAAGATGGTGGTTGCGACCGGTTGTAATGGGGGTGTTGAGAATCCTTAGAATAGTTATCGTCAATGGGTTTTTTCCCCATCTTTTGTACCATTCAAAAGATACCTTAAAATATGTAAGTATTCATACAGGAGCAGCTGCCAGTTCCATATTAAGGTTGCACCTCTGATGCTGAGCGGATTTTAAAAAAGCTCATGTCTTCCTGTATCCGGTGAAGACTCCAGTTTGGAAGAGGAAGAAATGGAGCAAGCTCTGTATATCGCACCATGCCAAGAGACAGCAACACTGGCTGATAGATTTACTGTAGTGTTAGCTTTCTTATTCCTGAGGGGGTTTTAGCTAAAAATTATGAAGAGAGGGACTGGGTAAGAACTCCATTGAACCTCTGTGTCAGCTTGTGAATCAGGAGGGCTTTACAGATGGTGATAACGTAAAACAAGGAGCTGTTTTTCTAAACAATTCCTCTAGAGCAAGAACTACAGTCACTTGTTGCATTTAGAAAGCTTGACGCAGTGGAAGGATAAGTCTGGCAGGCTTCTGTTGGACGTTTGGATGAATGTAATGGACCTGCCTAGCCCTGTGTGTCTGGGAGCAAAAGAAGGAATTATGCCAAGCTGAAAGGAGGAAATAAGGGGATTAAACAAATAGCTGTAATTCATGAATTAACACAGTGTACTGTATCTGCCCCAAGATTTTAATACAATGGCTTCCAGTTACACACATTTTTCTGCTGAGCTAGTTTTTGGGTTAGCTCATTGTAATGACTTCCTAGAACACTGAACTTGAATAAATTGAAAGGTTCTCAGGGACTTGCTCCAACAGACCTTTTTTCCTTCCAGTCTAACACTCACCATGTTCTTTTCCTCCAGTAATAAACGTTATGGAAGCAAATGTAGAGCAATCCCTACCATATAATAAGGCACAATATTTGCAACCCTAACTATCGTCTCCTGGCTACAGCAGAAAATAAAGGCATGGACTGCAGTAGTGTTTAGTTATCTTACATCTTTCTTATGTCATGTCAGAACTGAAACAATCTTGGATGAGAACAAATGGAATTGAGCTTCCTGGATAACTTACTCTTGAAAGGTTTTGAGGCCCAGATATTTGCAGAGGCAGTACTGGCAAACAATGAAAGAATTGGATGCACATAATAAAAAATGAAAAGCCATGAAGGAATATGGGAGGAAATAAATGCCCTGCTTAGCTTAAGTTGTTGCAATGCAAAGATATTCAGACCAGATTTTGCGCAGGACATAATATTTGTAGTAAAGCAACCATTCTGTAAAACTGGATTGCTCCCAGGAAAAGTCACAAAGGAATATGAAAGCAAAATGCACCCACAAGCATAAAAAGCAGCACTCTGAGGTTCATAATGGAACAGCATTCTTTCTTGGATCCCTTAATACATTTTCAAGTCTAGGTATTACCGCTGACCAGCTAAGAACATGTAATCCACTTTAATTGAACATTTTACTGCATGTTTCCTGGAGCTATGGAACAGTAATGTCTTAACAGGAAAGATAATAGCTGTGTCTGTACCCTCAGGGGCAGCCCTCGGGCCAGCTCAACACCAGGCTTGTCTTCCTTGCACGCTGGAAACCTATTATTCTCATTAGATATCAAAGGCAAAGTGTGACACAATAGGTTTAAGCTGCTTCTGGAAAACACAGGTTAAGTAACAAAAAGAGAGCTCTAAAGGTAAGGAAATTCAGGCAGCAGAACACAGTGCTGCCTCATGGTTAAACAGTCTTCATGGGAGATATTTAAAGTTTAATCCTACTAGTAATTTTTAGCAGGCAGCATCTGGGTGGTGTTGGTGGTCAGTGTTTAATGCATTCTCTGGCATGGAATTAAAACTCCCTTAGTTTACCTAGGCTGGAGGTGGCGGGTAGGGAGAGGAGTAGTTGTCTAATTAGCAAAATCTGCCCTGGATTCTGCATGTCCAAGTATTCCTGCTTTCACTGGTAAAACAGAAGAGCTACCCAATGAAAACATTCAAAACACTCTTCCAGAAATACCCATTCTTTCTGCTTGGAAAGAGCACTTTAAGTCTGTTGCCTGCATAAAATGTACCAGCTGTTCTACAGAAGAGCACTGCAGCCTGTTGAAATCTTATGGTCTCCAACTCAGCAGATTTAACATGAAAATAATCATTCGGGAAAAAAATAGTTTTGTTTTTTTTTAATTGCTTGAATGGTTTATGTGCAGGATAATTTAGTGGTAGGAAAAAAATTGGCCTGGCTGGGTTTATAGTTTACCTTGAACCTGTTCCACTCTCATTCTCTGCAAAGTTTTAAACAATTTTTTTTAAGTTTACTGAACGAAAAGAGGGGCAAGGAGGAAAATGGCAGCAGGACGTAAGGGTATCAAAGAGAAGGGATTGAAAATAACAGCAAATGTGACAAATATTCTTTCTTTTCCTATTTCCCTTTCCTTTACAAGAATTTTTTGCCATATCAAGAGTGATGTGGTTTCAGAGGTTTCAAGTTCTTAATCAACAGTATAAGAGCAATTAAAATACTCATCCTACTGATAATACTTTCACCAGGGGATTTCAAAGCACTCTGTCTTTGTCCTGCCCTATTCTACAGTGTAGCTATTTGAGGAACTGAAGTCATCGTTGTCCGCCTATGCATTTTAGCAATCACACAGCACTTTTTTTCTGCTTAAACTCTGCCTTAAGGCAATGCTGAATGACTAAAGTTTCTGCCTCTCATCTTAACCAAAATGGAATCTTGGATCCATTTCCAAAAAGTGTTGGCATGACTTCACATTTCTGCATATATTATGTACTTTTATTATAGCTCTGCTTCCTATCCTTAATAAGATCATACAGGGTAAGATATACACTATGAAACCTGTGAGTGAATTTAAGAAGTTATTTGATCTCAGGCTGTAAGATCCAACAACTTCCTCTCCAGGGCTTTGCTTGATGCAAAATCAAAAATGATGCAGTCTTATAGTACAAAGCATCAGTGCAGATAAGAGTCTCCTGTTCCAGATTTTCTCAGAAAGTTAGATATATGAGTTATTATTGCGATAACAGTCTTTATAAGAAACAAGATATCACCTGTATTCTCATAGCTAGCATAAAACAAGCACATATGCATCAGTTCTTCGCAGTGTAGTTAATGTGGCAAAGATTTAACTGTATACCCAGGCCCTACTTGAATCCGGTTTGTAGTCCTAGAAAATGTACAAGTGCATAGATTGAATATTAATGATAGTGGGACTATACTGCTGTAGCTTCAGAAAAGCAGTATAATGGATCAGTGACAGGCCTTAATCAGTTACAGTAACCTGGAATAAATGTGACCAGTAATTGTTTAGTGTCCCTTAAAGAGATGTTCGGAAAATGCAAAACTGACCAGTTTATATTGGACAAATAACAAAGTAGACTCCATTGCTTGCAACACAGCCAGATTTCTCCACCACATTTCACCACAAAACTTTGAAATGAAAGTAATGGAATAATAAAATATGTGAAATAAACATATTTCTCTCTCTAGTCTAGTCGTTAAGATGATAAGTCCATTCAGAGAACTCTTCATTACCAGAGGTGAAAATTGTGTTTAGATGTATTGAATGTTTTAATTTATTTCAGTGGTATATATTTCAAGATGTTTGAGATTTACGGAAAGTTGCCCGCAGGCAGAAACTCTCCTCCCTCCCTCAAACAATCTGAACATTTATTCCCAGATGCCTTAAACAAAAGGAGAGCTAATATACGGTGGCGTATTAATGCTTTCATTTACTTTAAAGCAGCGTTTGACAGGAGAATAAAATACTTCCTTGGTCTAAAATGTGTACAGAAGTAATGGACCTGGGGAACAACGGAAAAGCAAAGTCACTTAAACAGAAAGGAAAGTTGCATATGTGGTGTACTAACAACCCTATATCCAGAACCAGAGCTCATTTTCATTCTGGCAGAAATTCTTTCCTTTATTTGGGTATGCAAGAGAAATCATGCCTGAATCCCATGGAATGGGGAGGTACCAGCTTCATGCAATTATTTAATTACCGATGTTATAACACTATCATCTCCAGGAGATGCTTCAGCTGAAAAATGGCCTGATAATGGTAAATGTCATGCATATGTGTCGTTGCAGACAGCTCCTGCTCAAAGGAGCTGACAAGCCAAGGATAGGGAACACACAGCAATTGAGGAAAAAGAACTATTATCTCTATTTTCTGAACAGGCAAGGGTGATACAAAGTAACAAGTGAGTTTTGTGCTTTAAGCCTGAAGTGTCTTGGGGTAGGATGACAGCGCCTTTTCTCCAGAATCACAATTGCTTCCAAAGATGCTACCAGGCCCTCTGCAGGGTTTTAGTAGGAAGTAAGCATTCGCAAGCATATAGCTGCATGTACTTTTTCCTTTGCTAACATAAGGCAAGACAGCACTAGACACCAATGCCTGGTAGGAAATTCCCTCACAGTGGTGAATCTAAGGCTAGATAGTAGAAAAAAATTCAACTTTTGTCCCTCTGTACTTTGGCCTTGTCTCCTCTGCATCCAGAAAGGCATTAGAAAGAATGAACATGTCACAGATTTGAAGTGAAACAAGAACCTGTCAATGACATTTTTTTAGAAGAGGTTCTGCTGGACTCATGAAAACATATTCACCCAGATAAGGAACAGCAAAAGAACAGTGTTTATTCTTGATTCCTAGCATGTGATCTTGAGTTCTCTGTGCCCAACTTTCTGATTTCTCTGTGGTTTAGTTTCCTAACATGCAAGTGCAGACTGCAGCAGCTGAATGCACATGCAGCCTGCAAGCTTCAGGTAAATTTTTTGTATGAAAGGTATTACGCATCTGCAAGAACTGAGTATCATTAAGACATAGGAATACCATGTATCAGAAACAGACTTTGCTTGAATCTAGATCTTCTTTGATTAAGTTCCAAGTCTTGGGATTAGACCACTAGATGACCTCATCTATTGCTAATGTGGAATATTTTGTGGGACTTGCTAATAGGGTTGCATGCACAGTATAACCTAGAGGCTCTGGGTTATCACTGATGATTGCAGTTGCCGTGGCAACAGAGTCAGCAGGCATCTCTCAAAGAGCCTTTTTTTTCCAGGCCTCCTTGAAAGCATGAGGTATTTATCATCCATCGTGCACAAGCAGGTTTAGCTATGAAAACAGTCTGCCTACAAAATGACAGACGCTGCCTTCCTTTAGTTTCCCTGTCGCTCATACTTTTTTTAGTTTTATGTTCATACTACTTTATTTAACAAGATTTTGATTAAAGACTTTATTTTCATGGCATATAACTCAGCCAGGTTTTCAGGACTTTCCAGTGTTCAGGTTATAGCTTTGCAATTCTTCTTGATGTTACTGGGAATTGCCTAGAGCAGTTTTACTTGTTGATTTTTGAAAGTTTAAACCTCACTGTCTTTGTCTAGAAGAAGTAGGAAAAAATGTAAGCTTAATCAGTGGACAAATAAAAGTCTGCCATTTTCAAATGAGTAGAACTACTGAGGATCCATGCATAAAAAGTCATTATTTTGATTCATTATAGCTCATTATGTCCTCCTCAAAGGAGGACAGTTTGCTCTCTTCCCTCCTAATGTCCCTGGAATAACCACCGTTTTCTAGATCTTTGTCAAGTGGCACCTTTGTAGATGTGGTCACCAAAGGGACCGTTTAAATTTTAAGTAAACCACAATAAAGGCTGTACACACTGTGCAATATACAGTTTCTATTTAGCAGTCCCAAAGCCCTTCGAAATCACGAAAGCTTTAAGACAGACAGTACAAAAGAGATGTGAATTCTCATTTGCCCTTTATTGATGGAGAATGGAGGCATTGTCAGGTTAAGCCTTATTAATTGACAGTTACTGAGTAAGCCAATCTCCAACCCTACCACTGGCCTGAGATTCCCCTTGAAGCCATTTCTTTGGATTAATCACAGGACTATCATTCTTTCCTTCTTAAATATGTATTTAAAGGAGAGAGGGACAGAATAGAGTTTTGCAGTTCCCAATCTGGTCCAAAAGTTTAGAGACTAGATTATATCTGCATGATTTAGGAAGAGTTAAGAAGCCTGTCATTTATTTCTATTGTATTGCACTTCCAAGATCAAGGTTCAATTCTTCTAAGTGATCCCTTGCAAATCAGTTGCAGACACCTTTGTGAGAAAAGATTACACACATTCTCTAGAAAGATGAGAGATGGAAAGTCTTGCTTTCTGCACAGTTCTAAAACTTCCATCAGTATTAAATCCTTAATGGTAAGTCAGGTCCATGAAGTATACTTTTTAAAACTGAGTATGGGTATCCTCAGGGGCTGAGAATTATCCTTTAAAAAGTTTTGTATTTTTCATTAAAATGGCCTTTCCTTGATAACAGAGTTGTGTCCCTGAGTTAGCGAGTTCATAGTAGTCAGGCCATATAATAAACTGGTAACACTCCTGCGTCTCTTCCTTAGCTCCTGCGTCTCTTCCTTAGCTCCTGCGTCCCTCTACTACACTTGCACCTCACCTACTTGACCTCTAGGAGCTGATAGGATTACAGTCAAGCCGGCCTGGCTATAAATTATCCTCTACAAAGAATTCAAACAGATTGGTGGAAAATTAAGTTGTTTAAAGTTTTGTTTATATGTGAAACAATAAGGTTCCACTTTGACTGCCTACAAAGTATTATCAGCGTAGCACTTGGCTGCCTTTCTGACATGGGGTTAGTGTATAAAATGCACTGCTAAGGTAGGCATTAACTTGTGACTGTGGTGATTTGCATTGAAATTTGTGAGTCAGATTCTTCACAGTTCTGATTTGGTGTTGCCTCTTGAAGTCCATGGGGCACACAGAGTCTATAATAAATGAGGACCTGTCTCTTTATTTGTAAGTTACAGATTTTGCAAAGCGACTAGTTTTTCTATCCTGTTAAAATACATAATGTTACATGAATTACATGGAGGAAGAGTTTCTAGATATTTTTCTAATGGAGCAAACTACAAAAGCCCTTCCAAGGGAGCAGAATGTGACACTACTACGGAGCAATCTTCTTCTCAGAAAAAGAGGAAAAAGGCAGAATAGAACCATGAAAAGTTAATTCCTTCATTTGTACAAAATTAAAATTGACAAACACTGGGCAAAACATACAATCCTACTGTCATCCATTGTCCATCCTTAGCTGTGTGACACCTTGTTTGAACCCAGGTCTAATTCCTGTGAAAACATTGCCTGGGAAAGAGACAGGGAATTTTCAGTGATTATCTGGCAGCAGGGTCTGCCCAACAGTGAGAGTGGCAGCCCATTAGCCAGGCAGCATTTGCTGATGCATCCAGCAGTGTGTGCACCAAGTCTGGCTGCCTCTAGCCCTTGGCAAACCTAGGTGAAAAATGTGACATAGTCTGCTATGAGGGTACTGTGATAGGAAATAATAAAAAAATTTTGAGGGGAACTGAGGTCAATGTAATACAATGGCATACTTGAAAGCAGGCTCAGTTGTATTTGCTGCTTCTGGAATGACTTTTTACAAGGTGGAATTGCTAAGGAAGTTGCCTTTATGTTATATATGGATGCCTGTTTATGTCTCCTACATTAAACTTTTTTTTAACCTTCTTATAAGTTTGTTATACATCTCTAAGTTTGGGATAGTTTAAAAAACACTACACCTTCCGCATTCAGTCTCTGTATATATTGGCAAGGAATAAAATACACACATGAAGGGTAGCTCAGCATTTGTGCTTCAATGAACTCTTAAAAATCCCTCTGTTGCCTGCTTTCTTTCCTCATTGCTTATGGATTGATAAGGCATAGCCCAAGATGCCTGAAACTCAACAACGTCTCAGTGGTGTTCGCCCAAAAGGTGGAACTTTTTCTAGTATTGTACACCATCAAGAATGGGCTAGAAAACATTGAGAAAGAGAGAGATGGAACTTGCCCATGACTTTGATTCCTTCTCCTGAAGCAGAGTGTGGGAACTACCTGACCTGCAAACAGTCAGTGCTGTTTCACAGGACCAATAGTGTGAGCTCCAGAGCAGCAAAGATGGGTCTTTTCTCCTGCCAGAAAACTCTATGTGCTTTCTTACAAGACCAATGCTACAATGCTGCTTTCAGTATTAAAAGTCAAATAAGACTTGGCTGGTGTTGGTGAAGATAGAATTCCCAGCAGAGTTATTTTAAAACTCACATAATAGTCACCTGATCAGTCCCATTCTACCCTTAACACCACATCATATGATGCCATAGATGCTGGCTTCTACTAATGTAAGGCAAGGACTGACTAAACCTGCTGCTGCTTCTTACAAGAATCAAGGAATTACATTTAAAGAATTTTGAGAAGAAGCTTTCCCCAGTAAGGATCTAAACCACTAAAGTGGATATTCATATTTGCATCGACTTATTCTGAAGTGAAGACCTGCTCTGAAGATCTGATCTGATGAAGGATCTCATCACATGTAGCTATTTATGGACCAGAATACAGAATCTGAATTTACCCTACCTAACTTTAGGCATGTCCATAAGGCTTAATATTTCTTTGAAATTAGTTGGAAAGAAAACATATGTCAAAAACATTGTTCAGGATTTAGATTAAGTAAATTACTCCCTGGAAATAACACTATGATCTAATTTATCAACGAATTTATGTGGCTACAGCCCAAATATAATCCTACCCTGGCATTCACTGGGAGGAAATTCAACTCCAGGATCCTACAGCAAAAACTTACTTTTCTTTATCTGTGAGTGTTGGTGAGGTTGGGATACTCAGTGCTTCTTATTCCTCCACACATTATGACATTTACTTAAGTAGCTGATGGTATTTGGTTTGCATGACAAGGTTTTGGTAGCAGAGATAGGGTCTACACGGGTGGCTTCTGTGAGAAGCTGCTAGAAACTTCCCCCATGTCTGACAGAGCCAATACTAGTCAATTCCAAGATGGACCCACTGCTGACCAAGACTGAGCCGCTTAGTGACAGTTGTAGTGTCTCTGTGACAACATATTTAAGAAGAGAGAAAAAACTGCTGTGTACCTGCAGCTGGAGAGGGCAGTGAGAATATTTGAGAGAGAGGTAAGATTTCCTAATCCTTGTAATTTACACTGTCTGGCTGAGGGAAGCTGCTGGTTTATGTTTTCTTCTTGGGACCTTCCTTCTGTTAAAGAGTAGATTAACTATGCTGACTTGTTACGGTCTGCAGAGTTTTAAAAAGCTTTGTAAGAATGATTCCGCAAATGCATATCTTGCAAATGATGCACACGTGCCTGTTGCCTTTGTATCGAGTACGCTCTTCATACATAAAACCTCAAAGAATTGATGCAATGAAGTTGCTCTTCACTTTACAATGACACTACTGATGATTAAAAGTAAACACTTCTGCTTTATGCCTGACATATTAGAAGCCCTTTAACTGTTTTTTCGTTTTGGTTTGGTTTTCTCCCCTGCATTTAGATTCTCTTGTTACGTATTTTTAAGAAGTGATGTGTAAGTATTTTGGTATTGGAAAATAGTTTTTTAAAAGCCTAAATCACATACAATAACATAGAACTTTTTTTTGTGTTGATTTTTTTTTGCTATGTCCCATTACTCTTCTTAAAGATGAGCAACATTTGTCCTGAATGGACTGGCAGCATGACGGTAATGAAGGAAACAAGATAGCTACCCAGCTGTGGTATCAGCACTGCAGTGCTTGGCACAAAGCATGAAAAGACTAAGTGGTGAGTATCCCGCTTTCTGCTCTTCCTTTCCTGGTTCTAAGCCCACAGCTACTCTCGCTCAAAGCAGAGTTGGAGGCTGCTTTAATTTCTGCAGACTGACACTGGTTCTCAGGGCTGCCAAGCACACGCGGGGCTGCAGGCATCCTCTATTCCCAGGCTTAATGTGCATATTTCACCTAAAGCAATCTGCTCTGGCAGTGGTATAAGGTTGCCATCTTACCGGTGCTCTGAAACCCATTGACTCCATGGGACAGCAGACCTCCTTGGCCCATGGGTAAGCCATCCATGTAGTTGCTTCAGAAAAGACTCCCTGCTTTCCACTGTAAATTGATTTCTGCCTGGCTTTTCCCATTTTTGTGAGTCTGAAAACAACTCTGCTGCTGCCGAGCCAGAAATGGCCAACTCATCATGACAATGTCTGTAAACACAACAGTCGAGCTGGCCCTGCCTCTCAAGCCCTTGAGATACATTAAAATAAAAGATGTAGTGTGGGGGTGATCAGCATCCTAATGAAGTGGCAGTCAGGTGAGGTTTGGAGGGGAGGGAGACAGGATGAAGGACTTCACCAGTTCCCCTGTCTCTGATATATGACACCTTTGACAGTTACATCAGTTAGAGAATTATTCCAGATGGCCTTACTGGTGGAGGGAGTCTCTCTGCCACAGGGCAGGATTTACAGCTCCTGCTATTCAGCACTAACAGTTTTGAGTAAATCCAGGACTGGAGCTATGAGCCTCTCTGCTAAACCACCAGCTCCCCAGCCCCTGCAAGCCTGACCAGACCCTCAGGGATACCCCAAGCTCCAGCTCATGCCCTTGCAGGTTTGCTCTTTTCCCCACTCCTGCAGCATGGCAGATTACAAAGCACAGTTTCCCTCCATTTGTCTCAGACATGTGTGAATAATGAGCCAAACATGAGCTACCAGACAGGGGGAAAATATATTAAATCACCTCCTTTTTATAATGTGTCATGGTTACATCTAGAATGATACGCCACAGAGTGCTTGAGCCCACGCTCCTTTTTTTTAAAATATGTTAAACTGCACCATGTCATGTAGCTTACTGCACACTCAGTGTGTCTACCCAGAAGTGATTTTGTAGTTCTAGCAACAATTTTTTACCTGTTCGTCAGGCGTACGATTTTACTATGCTCAATTAATCAATGTTGTTCCCACTGAGAAGCAGACAGGAAGCTTCCACAGCTGTTGGATCATTCCCAGCCAGCTCAAGCCATTTGCTCTAAAGACTTTCTGACTACATTTGCATAAAGTGATTTCTTCCCTCTAGTTTCTCCTCGGGTTATTTTTGTATTTCACCCCTAGATATTAATGACATCCTATAAACACCAGGGAGCATGCTTTCCAGGCCCTGTGAGCAACTCAGGAATCTTGAGGACAGCAAGCTTCCCCTTTTCTGGTTTTCCTCAGTGTGTTTACCTGGCCAGTGTTATGAAAGTGAATGAGAAGCTTTAGTGTAAATACAAGATTTTGGATGCACACATCCTTCACATTCAATGGGAGAAAACAGCTGTCGATACCTATAGAGCTCTGAAAAAGTACTAACGTTCAGAGCTCTCACAATCTCCAAAAGCAAAACTGGAAGAGGATGGTGCTTGTCAGAACTGAGAGAAGATATATGGATATGAGAAGGCAAATTTGAGGCAGAGAGGGCTGACTTTTTCTACTTGTAGTTGCCACCATGCATACAGGGAGTTAAAGCAAAGAGAACTATCATTTTTCCCTACATTTGTCCTGCAGTAGTTTGTGTCTGGATTGTGGTGTCTGCCTGCTAGTAGAAAAAACAATAGAGCTGCAGTTTTGTTGTAAAGTGTATCAAGAGAGAAGATGCACCACAAAGTAACAAAGTTAAATGGCTGTCAAGCATGAAAGATGTCAAGATGAAATGGTACCAGCCTACAGTTAGCTTCATCTGGCCTAAAGGACCTGTAGCTTGGATATGGAAAGAAGGTGGGTACAGATATGCTAAATTAGCATCCCATCATCAACATTATGGTGAAGCGCAGAGTTAAACTGCTTTTTCAGAGGGGCTGCCTTGCATGATGCATTCCATGATATGACCTGATCCGACGAGTCAGTGAGTGCTTCACCCATCTTCTACTGATGCAGACCTTCTTCCTGCTTCTCAGCAAAGACAACATTGATTTGCTGAGCTTGGAATAACCCTGTGGGTGAGAGCTTTTGTGCTTTCATCCACAGCATCTGTCAGAGACGTGTGTCTGTACCAGACATCATTTTGGGAGAGAAAACGCTGTTCACTCAGGCTGGAATCCAGTGTGGTCAGAGATGTCCTGGGGTGGAAAAGGGAAAGAAAAGTAACAAAGAAGGTCATAATACAAATATTTGTAGAGCTAACCCATTAGCACACAAAAACTGTCATGGTATGTGAAGCTGACTCACAGTGTTGAAAGGCACGGCATTACATCTTTCAAGATCAGCATCAGGCTGCCTTGACTGGTGTGTATCATGAACAGCTGCCTAGGTCATAGATAGCTAGAGGTGGTGAACTGGCACATTAAATGAATAATACATAATTCCCTTCACACATTCCCTTTGAAGAGTTCTTCTATAGCAGGAGGCTAGAGGGGTGTGCAATTAGAGGAGAGACTCTCTTCTCAGCTGCCCAGACACCTTGGATACTTGCCTCTCAAAAAAATTTGTTGGGTTAACTGAGTTGGGTTAACTTCTGCAATTCAGGCTCCATCTTTTCACAAGAGTTGATGATAATGAACAAAAATCAGAGCTGAATGAAAACAATTTGTGTCACAGAATACCACTTAATGGGTTTGTCCCAAAAAATTGAAGTTTGTTCAGGAAGGAAAGTCTGCAATTTCTTCTTCTCTAGCCAATTGCCCAACCAGTCCAGAGCCCTGCAGTTTCATTCCTCTTTTAATTTGCACTGATCTATGTCAAGTCATGAGGAAGACATTAATAGAATATAATACAAACAAATGTTTGACTGAAAAAGTATAATCTCCAACTCTGATAGACAATTCTAGCTAAGCATCAAGTATGATCTGGCAGACACAACACATGAAACTACCATATGGTGAGGATCCATCTAGATAAAGCACTATGCTCTGAGTTCTGCATTGGCCTGTGAGAAAATATCTTCCTGTCCTGAGAACAGGTAGTACATCCCTATATAAAAAAGAAGCACGGACCATAATATGCAGTTTGATTTCACAACTGTGAAATTGTGAACAATGGGTGAACAGCATTCAAGTCAATCCTTGCTTTGTCTCCAAGGTCTTCTTAAAATTCTTTTGTTCCGCAGAGAGTTAACATGAATCTTATGTGGAAAGAAGCAGGTGGAGTATGAATGTGTGTATACAAGCATACGCACATGATGCTCATAGGTTGAGGATTTGACAGCAATGGGGTCTTTCTATATGGGGACAAGGAAAATATGTTTTCTTTGCTCCCTTCGGGAGCAAATGAGCAGTGAGTGGGTGGGAAATGTAGGGAGTGCATCTGTCTCTAATCTTCTGTGTTCCGGGGGGCTGAGGGAGTATGCTGAGAGGGATGCGGCTGCTTCCACTGTCCAGCATATATGTATTATGCTGCACTTCCCTCTCTTGCATCTTCTGCCATAGTGTGTCCATTTTTCATAGGCTGGAGCTAACAAAGCGCATGGTCCAGGCACCTACATAATTCCAAATATTGCAATGACATAGACTCAAAAGCAGAAATGTGCAAGAAGCCAACAACCTGATACACCTTTTCTTGATTTGTTACTAAGGTTGGATTACCATTGGATCCTAACAGACACTACTGATTCCCAACCCTACACTCACAAATCTACAACATTCTCCGGCTCCCAAACGAATAAATTCTTTCAAAGAAGAGTATGGAATAGAGCAGCACTGATTGGATGCTGATACCTACCTCAATAGGGAAACTGTCCTATAGGGCTTTGTAATCCATAGAGACAACGGGGTGAGGAGTTGGGAAGTGCTCTGGAGACACATCACTTGCAGCAGTCTGAATACCTAAGACAGCAAAAGACCACCTGGAAAGAAAAGCCTAGCAAAGTGCAGAAGCAATACACTTGAAAAAGCAAGGATAGGTAGGCAAAAATGCAGTGCAGAGAAACCTCCAAATGTCTGAATGTACAGAGAAAGGAAGATGAACTTTGCTTAGGCATGTACAAACTCTTCAGCTAGAGTAATTCACATTGAAGGAAAAAGATCAAAGAAAAAGAGTGAAATTAGTCAGCTGAATCTTAATATGCTAATGAGTAAAGACTAAGGAAACTCTTACATATGACAGTAGAAACACTTTCTAGAGATCAAAGTTTAGCTAGAGATAAAAGACAGAACAACAAACTAACGTTTTGTAATTTTGTCCCCACCCTGATAACATTCTCCATGCATTATTTATAAAGACATCAGTAGGCTTCTTTGTGGGGAAAACATGTTAGATGCATCTTTGATGGGGCTCCTTACATTCCAGAAAGCATTCCTGTCGCAGTGGTCCCCGGCAAGGTTGCTATCAATTTCAATGGCATGAGAATTGGGTACATGGTAAATTTAACAATGAAAATAAACCCGACACTTTTAGTTCCTTATGGTGTGTCCCAAATAGCTTATAAAACACAAATGCTTCCTCAGTCATTAGGGATGAACAGGTCCCCTGGCATCCTAAATAGAATGCAAAGTGTGGATCAAAATGGCTAATAAATTGAATTAATGTGGCAAAGACATAAGATGATGTCAAACTGATGTTAAGGGACTGACTTATATTGAACTTCTCCTTAGAGACAGCTACATAGGGAAATGGTTAGTGCTTGTTTCTAACACAGCTACCAAGCAGTCTGTTGCCATGCTGCTGAATCTAGGTGTCATCTAACTGGTGCACATAAAGGAAAAACTGTGTTTTCTCAGAGTCAGTGCTTGGATAGGATGCTAGCAGAAGGCTCATGTACATCAGCTGAGCAAGCTGTCTTCCTCCATCTGAGATTTGGACGGGAGAAAGGTAAGGACATGCCACACAGTGGTATCTCCCCCTCACCATGGCACATTGCTGTGATAACTATTTCACTCACTGCATTTGCACTGTGGGAGAGAACGTGGAGCTGAGTCATGTGCTAGATTCCTTTCACATCCCTCTGTGCTTAAACTCTCATTTTCTGCAGAAGAACTTTAACGCATTTAACATATAAATGTTCCTCTGGGGAAACAAAATGGAGGGTGGGATTTGCCAGATGAAACTTCACAATAGCAAATTTAAAGGATGCTGGGAAGTCTTTCAAAAGGGAAAATAGTAAACAGCTGAAAATGGAGAAAAACACATCATGGAAACAAACTAGAGGTAGAAAACAAAAGTAATTAAATGCTTAAATGAGTAAAGGTTGAGAAAATGCTCCAGTTGAATTAGATGAAAAGAATGGAAGTGGTCAATAGACTCTCCATCATCTGGAGACCACCCTTTTTCTCTGTATTTCCCTAAATTAGGCAAAATGTCTTAGAAGTCCCAGTGCAGCAGATATTCCAGGCCAGGGCATATCTCCTGGCACAAGGAGAATCAGACTCAAATTCATAGAGAATTTTCAAATAGAGAGTCTAAAACATACACTATGCATTTTTCCCCTGATTAATCATGTGTTTTTATGGCTTTAGCAGTTACCTTTCATACTAAAGCCATTTTACAAAATGCTGCATATATTGAGGAACTCATAGGTTAGGCTGCACTTCCAGATGCCCACATACTTTCCAATCCTCAGTGTTTCCGAGTAGTATTGTGGCTGGAGGCAGCACTGCAATGGAAGCACTTGACTGAAAATGGTGCCTCTCCATGGGCTTCACAAGCAGTGACCAGAAACAGCCTTTACCATTAACACCTCTCTGGCATTTCATGGGTCAGCCTGAGCAATGTCAATGCCAAATCTCTCCTGGAATTTTCCCAACTGCGTCAACTGCGTAGTACATATTGCCCAACATGGAGAGAAGAAAGGTAGTCTATGAAAGGAAAATTAAGCTTGGCTTGCTTCTTTATGCTAAAAAAAAAGCAGTTCTGCCCCTCCTACAGGCTGGTCGATATTTGCAGTGGGTGAGAGACACGTGCTCTCCTGGTGTGAGAAGAGCAGTGAGCCCAGCATCGCAGAAGCATTCACAAGGCTACTGCCTTCACTCTGCCTGAGGAGAGCAAGCCAGAGGAGCAACCCACATTCAGTCATTCTAGGTGCTTTTGCAGGAGCTAGAAATTACTGACCCCATAAAACACAATCAACAGTGTATGACAACTGCTGCTGTGTCTTCTCACCTTCTCTGTAATGTGAGACCCCGGAGTGACAAGCTGACTAGACAGAAGAGCCAGAACAGAGTTCTTTCTGAGCATTCAGAAAAGTCTGACACCTCACCACTATAATCTCAATAAAAACAAGCAGGAAAAAAAAAAGAAACAAAAAAAGCCCTCAGAGCCTCTGTGGTACTTTATGAAGCAGCTGGAGAAGCTGCTGCCCTGGCAGGTGCCAGGGCTGAGGTGTGAGGGTGGGCACTCAGCTGCCACGCAGCATTGCTCCCCTCCACAGCCATGAGGAAATGTTGGCAGTTCTATAGGCCTATTCTACACAATCTGTACAAAATCCAGTGAGTGAGGGGGTGGTGGGGAGCGAGGCATGAGGGCGGAGTGACAGGGACAGGGCGAGGCTGCTGTATCATTTCTTTCCCATTGTCTGACCCTGGCTAATGGTACCACTATCTTGGATCCAGCCCTACCAGCCACACAAATATTTTCTCCTGCGCTCACATGCATAGTCTCAGACAAATCTTTAGGTGCCATCCTAGACTAAAGGCTTAAGCTACTTTCAGCAACCTGTGCTGGCTCAGAGAGCTTTGACACGAGCAGTGCAGCCCACCTGACCGACGATGTGGATACAAAGATAAGGTGTTAAGATAGAGGCTCTGACCTCTCCTCACAGGGCTGGGTGAGCAAAAGGGATGGGTGAGTGGCAAATTACTTACAAGCACACAACTTCTAACAAGTACGTTATCAAACTTACAGGAAATGTATTGCAGATATGGCAGCATTAAAAATCCCTTTAATTTCCCTGCCAACCTTTTAAAAATGTGTTGGAAGTAATAAATACCAGTGAAGGTCACAGTATTGTTAAGAGGGAATGAGTCTACATTTCAGTTGGGAAAGAGCACTTGGGGAAATCCTGAAGAAGAAAGTCATCCTGATCTCACTAGTCTGCAGTAACCAAGTATAGTGTGGATCCATCCAGGAACATTGAAAAAAAGACCTTCACTCCACAGTGGGCTGAGGACAGCTGATGCAGACTGATTTAAGTAGCATGCTATTAAAACCCCTTCTCAATGATTGCAAGCTATTATGTGGCTTCAGACTTAAGCACTTTTTAAATGCATATTGTTTAATTGACACAGCATTATTGCTCCTTTCTAGCCATTACTTTTGCTCATATTGTGACAATCTGAATATATAGTTGTCATTATATTGGTATGTATACAGATACACCTACACGAAAAGGAACAGAGAGGCTACCATTCATGGCATAGAGATGACATCTCAGCCTTAATGATACTAGTACAATTTGTGCTGCTGCAGTGCCTCTCACCTTAATCCACAGCTGAGTGACTACAGGGGTGCATATTCCTAGCATGATGTTAATAATGATTCTTACCACTTCCAGAAATGCACTGGTCCTATACCACTGCATATGTCAAGGCAATGGTTACAGACTGCTTCTATACTTGCCGCTCATTTTCTCTAATCTTTCTAGCTGGGTCCCTGTATCAACTGTGAAAGTAGAGGA
Source organism: Cuculus canorus (assembly GCF_017976375.1). Classification (NCBI taxonomy): domain Eukaryota; kingdom Metazoa; phylum Chordata; class Aves; order Cuculiformes; family Cuculidae; genus Cuculus; species Cuculus canorus. The sequence continues at coordinate 90,185,092 of NC_071401.1, forward strand.
CATCAGAGGACATACTACTGCTACATTATGACCTACTAAAGAAAGAAAGGCTCAGCTATATTTAAATCAATGTTCCATAGAGAATGCTCCGCATTGGCAAAGAAGTCCTTATACATTTACTTGTCATAAGATTGCCACATATTAACATGGTAGTAGTGTTACATTTCAGCAATTTTTTTCTTCCTTTGCTGATCACATATACTTAAGTCCTTTTCAGCTTGACTCTTCTTAGTGTGCAAATTCTAATTTGCAAGCTTAAAATACAAATTCTGTTTGTGAAGATAAGATTCTGTAAGCATTATATCTCCCCTGGAAGAGGAGGGAATTATTTTATGTTGTCTTAAACAAATTATTCAGATAGTATCAAGTCTGCTCCAGGTTAAAATTTTTGAGATGCAAATATGTTTTAATATGCCATCCTAATACCAAGCATATTATAAACATTTGTGCTATTTTAGGTATTTTAGAAGTTTGCATATTTCAACGATACTACTTGCAGCTAGAAAAGCAATATTAGATAGCAGAAAGACCAAAGCTAAACATCTTGAAAACAGATATTCAGGCTGCATCTGTTCTGAAGGGCACATGCTCTGAGGGCGATTCCATCCTGTCCCCAAGATGCCCAGCTCAGAGGACCAGCTGCAACTCACCATGCATGTTCAGTGGGTTTCCCTCCAGTGGAAAACAAATAGGACACAGCATGGAAAAATGAATGATGTCCACACCTCATACCCACATCTTAGCCTGGCTTGCAGACAGGGTGAGGTGGAGACGCACCCAAGCAGAGCAGACTGGGTGATGGTAAGTGATCTCAGGCTGAACTGTTCTGAATGTTAAACTTGCAGCTTCTGTGCTAGGCAGCTTGATGGTGTGCACTGAGAATACCAAGCACTTAAATGCTGAGTGTGTTTCAGCTGCCTATCAGAGAACTGGAGAAGGAACAGAGTGAGGGAATGGCTGTGAAGGAGTGGAAAATGGGTGAAAGTATAGTTAAGACATGGGGGATAATATGACAAAGGTTTAGAGCTAGAGGAGGAAAACCCCTCCAGCTGGGAGGCTTGTGCAATTTCTAGAAGACAGTAGAAACTCCTTATTTTCCAACTTGAATCGTTACACCCAGAAAAGAAGGAAGAGAAAATTTAGGAGTTATAGTTTCAGGCTCACCTGGCTACCACTTAGCTCCGCAGAAGCTGGGAGCCAAGAGCAGCTGCTTCTCATGTGGACGAAAGCTCACCACAGTAAGACCTGGGGGATCCTGGTCGCTCTGATCTGGGACCATAGTGGCAGGTGAAACCTAAAAGCTTCTCCTACAAGAGCGTTGTCCTGCCATGATAAGAAGCAGCTGCTATGCTGAGTTCCTGGCTCAGCTGGAGCAAGAAAGACAGGGCTGTCTGGCTCTCTCAGTGCTGCAATATCACCAACCAGCTGCTAGGAAGTGCCTTCCTTTGCTGAGAGCAAAAGGTGTTTGGATTACAGCCCCCAGTGAGTTCCAAGCACGATATTGCCCACCTGAACACCAGCATCTCATAGTTACTGTTAAGCTAGAATTCAAGAAGGACTTTCGTGTAGGAAGTCCTTGCTTTTGTTTGGAAGTTACTGCTGAGATCCTAGCTGACTTGCAAATATAAAAGTATGCTTTCTGGTGATCTAACCTTTTGGACTGTGTTTATTATTACCATGAAGGATACCTTTGGATAGTCAGTTCAGCTGTCAGTGGCCTCTGGCCTGACCTTTCTCTAAACCTATCTGCAAAGTAATGCTGGAGTGAGTACAAGGGGGGCAGAAATACACAGCTAGGGAGACAGGTGACAGTGTCACTGCAGAGCCAGCAGTGAGATCAGCATAGACTGCAGTCCTTTCTTCGGATGGGGAGATGTCCTCATATTTAAAGCTAAGTTAAGGATGTAGGTAAACATTGCCATTTTAAAAACACTGATTTTACTAGAGTGCTGGTGCCCAACTGCTGTTGAAGAATGAAGAGGAAACCTGAAGAAGTGAATATTTCTTGAGAAAAGACACAGCAGTAAGTAGCTTGGTCAAAAACATTGAGATAGGTCATGACCTACTTTAAAGGGGCATTGATTTCAAGGGCTATTACATTACTCCCATTCTGTGCAATGGGGAATTTTTGCACTCTGGAGTTGCAGTCTGCAGTGCCTGCAGAAGCCTCTGTGAACAATTTTTCACCCAATTTGAAAAATAATTTCTTCTGAATATGACTGCCTAGCACTGCCTGGAGTGGAAATGCCCATCTTTAAGAAACTTTTGTTGGAAACACACTGTATGTTTGCAGTAAGCAGTGGTTCTAAACTAATAAAAGTAATTAGTGCATTTTATGAACTAATAATCTGTAAAAGGACCTTAAATGCCAACTTCAATGCAGACTGATTTTTTGTGGTTATGTTATATAAACTTTGAAAATAGAAGCTTATATACTGGAAATGCTGACAACGACTGAACTACAGTGCTATGACCAGCTAATTGAATTCATATTCCCCTGCATTCAGGGAATCAATAACTATTAGAAGCAAAGGGCACTGCCTTAAAAGCCCAGTGAGTGCTTCATGCAAGGGAGAACATTTTTTGTGGTGAAAACGCAGCTGTGAAACATTGTAGGAACATGTGCTCAGCATCTGTAAGAGAATCATGTCGGAAACATTTAGTACACTGAGGACACGCACAGTGAAGCCCTAAGTAAACACCATCATTTATAATTTTTTTTTTTTTATAATTTAGGATGTTAAACAGTCTGATGTGCCAGCCTCAAAAATTTCTCGGTACAGAAATCCTAAGCTAAGCCAAGCAATATTGTTGGACACCATTATCTTAAATGCAGCGTGAATATGTCAAGGAGCAACTGGGAGAGGGGAACTTATTTTTAGCAGAAGCAGCACTGGTGTAACAAGACTGACTAGTGACTTGTTACTTACTCATGCATGAAAACGGCACCTTATGGTACACAGCCTGCTGTTCAGTAATAACCTCAGGGGCAACCAGACGGTGGAGACACAACCCAAGCACCTTCTCACAGAAGAAATATCCACCATTATGTGGTGGCTGCTCCCACCTCTGAACTGGTATCCAGGTGATCTGCAGCTCTGCTGCCTACAGGGACACAGACTAAGGTGCAGCATCAGAGAAGCTGGTGCCTGATAAGTGTTAAACACAGTTACTTGCTCTTCTGAGAGAAAGCTATGTTAAACAAAGAGCCCGCTGAGGTTGTTTTCACACTGAGGTTGTGTTTTTTTCCATAGTTAAACATTGTCCCATATTGCTGCTAGTGTTGGGGTCAGATCGGGACACTGAGATTCTCTGTCTGTGTGAGTATGATTTTTTTCATGCTGGCAAAGAAAGAGGAAGGGAGAGAGGGAGAAGCAGGGATGAGAAACTATAACTATCAATTAAACACCATGCTTGCTCTAAGAATCCCAGGAAAAAGGATTTGAGACCTTTGCTCATTCTAGTCTTTGCAGCTACCTTCTGTAAAACACTAAATCTTCTTCACGTTCACATAGTGATTCAGCAAAGTACTTGAGCACATCTCTAAATGCAAACATCTGAAAGTTTCCATTACAGTTACTCACATTCACATGTAGGTATGTTCTCAAAAGATTTATTGGATGGCAATCTAAGAAAGGAAGGAGCTTTAAAAGCTCTTACAGGTCAGACTCCTTTCGGGATTACCTGGTGTTTGGCACTGGGCCATTTTTGAGGGTTTTGTGCTTTGTCTGTGACTGCTTTCCCTGCCTGTGACAGTTCATCTGAGCTGACCTACTCAACTGTTGTCTCATTCTGGGTTCCTTTTAAGCACTTTGCTTTGATTGTTCATTACTTGTTTGATGTCTGTGGCAAGAAAAGTCACTTTTTTTTTAATACTTTCTGCCACGTGACTGAGTCATGTGATAAATGAGAACTACAAATCCAGTGTGTTCTGGAGTTTTTTAAAAAAACATTCACAAGTTCTTAATTTTTCAGAAATACAGTCTTAGCTCCTCCTCTGCTCCTTTCCAGCCAAAATAATACAGACAGGCAAACTCTTCTTTGATTAAATGTGCTTTAGGATTACTTTAGGATTAGCAGACATACCTCCTAGAATGCAGTGGTCAGAAGACTGTGTGGGAATAAAATCCAAAGAGAATCTGTAAATATTCCAAACAGCTAGCCACGTGGACAAAGTAAGCAGCTGCCTCCAGGAGTAGATTTTGGGAGCATCAAACTGGCCATGGTTTCCCTCTGTCTGTGGCACAGCCATGCAAATTCAGACTGCTGCTGCTGACATTGTGAGGGTTGACTGAGAGATGGGATGCATGAGGAGCCCAGCAGTACTGGGGGAGGCAACGAGCAGCAGTGCTGACACCATCTCTCCCCTGGCAGTAGGAAACTGACCCTACAGGGCTTCCTTTTGCTTCCTGGTCTTATTTTATCCAATCTCCTCTCCCTCTGGCCTTGCACCCCATTTTCTCCCAGAGAAACTTTGGCTTTCTTCTCCCAGAATCACTGCATTTGAAAGACAACACAATTTTTTGCATTCAGACTCACCTGCCTGTATAACAGGTTTTAGGCAGAACCAGCACCTTTGAATTTTGTAGCCCATGTAGTTTTTGTGGAGCAGAGTAGGGAGGTGGCAAGGTTTATCCTCTCCCTCCAAGGTCATTAGAAGTAAAACAAGAGACAGAAACAGCGTTGGACATTGTTTTCTCCCCAATATTTCCAAAGAAAGAGGAGAGCTAGAAGGGGGTGAGGACTAAGAGCCTAGAGGGGAGGAGGATGATAGAGGAAAGGAGAAGTTTTGGCATGTTGTCTTTCCAAAACACACAGTACAGATGGGAAGACGCAGATGGAGCATTTCTACTGATAGTTCAAGAAATCAAACATGCAGGGAGTTGCAGCAATTTCCTTGTTTCGCTGTATTGTAACGGTCTGTAGCAGCAGTTCTTAAAGAAACAGGCTGTCACTTCAGCCATGCTATGGGAGTCTGCACATGAATACAGTCACCCTAAAAATACGCTGGAGCAACTCTTGCCTGGAACAATGAGTTGAGATGTTTTGTTTCAGCTTACATTGTGTTTGCTGGCTCATCTGCAAGCACATGGAAACTAAACCATGCTCCTTAACTTAGCAAGCTAAAATTGCCTGTAGCACAGTTGCAAAAGAGCAGGTGCTTGGAAGCAGACCTGTCTTCTTTTGTGCTCAGGTGCAGCAGAAGTCTGAAAATGAGAATAATGTTGCGTGCAATAGTGACATTGGCATGCAAAGAGGGAGGAAAGAAAGAGATCCAGAGAAATGCCATAAAGAATACTGCAAGTACTGTATGTTAAGTCCCTCTATTAGAAGCACTGAAATGACTGTATAGTCCCTGCAGCACAGTTCCTGTAAAGACTTGCCAAGAGTTTCCAGTCTAATTAGCCTTTAAGAGGGGCAGCAGGAGGCATTGATATCCTCTGTTGTGAAGAGATCTGTGACTGGCAATTCTTTTGTCCTTGTGGGGAAGTGGATACTTCCACTCCTGGACTCCTGGTTTCCATGGGGTCACAGCCCTGTATTACTTTCACAGCTGATGCCAGGGCAGGGAAGGCTGGAACAGTGTTCTGGCTCTGGCCCATGGCACCATTTCTCCGTATCCCCAAGGACACCCAAATAGATGGAGGTTAATGTGGCTGGGAGCCTCCTTTAAGAGCAACTAAGCAGAGAGATGTAGAAATCCCTTCAGTATTTTCTTCCTCATCCCTCAAGAGGAAGATCTTGGAGAAATTTATTTCATTACCTTCTGCTGTTCCATTTTTCTTCTTTTACTGTGGGACACCTGACTTAACACTATTAAGATATATGTTGGGTTCAGTTCCTAACAAAAGTATTCCCTATCCGTCTGTTTATGTTTTTCTGAGGGCAGCTGTCACCATCGCATCTGAGAAGAAAAACAGCTTTTCAAAATTACTACTTTTTCAGATTTTGTGAGTCCCAGCACGCGAATTTTCTCTCCTCTGGCATTCTGATTTTTATCCTGCTGTAGCAAGCAAATGGGAGTTGGGGAAGTCATTAATGGCTAATTTGGACTCGTAATTAGGCAAAATGAAATGGGCTTCTCTGAGGTTTAGAAGCCAATGCCTCTAGTGTTAGGCTCTGATTCTGAAATTGGCTTTTTCTGTAGCCAGGATGAATTCCCTTCCTTTGTGTAAAATGAAGAATTTTTGTTCTTTATGAAACTACCTGCTGTTTGGGTTCATTACTTAGGATTAATAAAATATTCTGGAAATCAGATGTAGGAAACATTATTTTGACTTTTGATGTGTCTAAATACCATCTAACCCCCTAGTCTGGTCACTTCAAAATCTCTGTCTTGGGTGAGAGAATTTCTGGTCTTAGCAGACTCATACTATAAATTCAGTGATATTTTTGGCCAAAAGACACCTTGCTCAGTGGAACTGATTAACATGCCAGCATTATGCACATCACCCCTGTCAAACATAATTTTCTGTTAATGCTATAAGTATTTGGAATCCAATGCCATCATTGAATATGGTATATTTTGATATGCAATATCGGTGGAAAATATTTTTTTTTCTTGTATCATCATAAGCTGCAAAAGTGAGGTTAAACCAGAACTATCTGCCATTAAAATAGACCCTTGAAAGATATCCTTCCTAAGACTTTGCAAGAACAAAACAAATCTCTCTCAAATAAAGGAAAGGCTCATAACATAAATTTTCACTTAAAAGCTGAAGCTTCAGTCCCTTGCTTGAATCTCTCGTAGTGAGAAATTAATCTTTAAGGAGATCAAATAGGAGGAGTGATCCTTTCTTTCCTCTCTCCCTGGGCTGAGCAGGGCTCTGTTCTCTGTTTTGAGATGGAGAGGAGATAAACCCTTCAAAGCTGCCATCTATTTAATACCTGTGACACCAGCTTCAGGGGGACAGCTCACCCTGGGCTCAACCTCAGAAATCCGTTCTAGGGGGCACTGAATGATGGTGGTGCCGATATAGGCTGTGTGAGCCACTCTGCATTGCCACTTTCAGCTACATTTTTTGGGCTCTGAGTCACTCCTATGGTTTAGCTGGCTTTGATCCTCAGTGCTTTCGTTGTCAGGAAGAGATATAGCCTCAGTGAAAAAAGAGAATAGACTGAGAACTGGAGCACAAGCACCAGACATCAGGCAGGAAGGTAAACATCCACTTGTCCTGTTTGGTGATCCACGGGGGGATGTGAAGATGCTCTGTCACGTACAAAGGTAGTAGATGACAAATCCTGTGGCTTTGCAGAAGTCTGTTCTTACAGAAGCACATGTAAGCATTCAAGCCTGTTTAGCAAGGATTACTAAACATCTGGCTCAAACCTAACACATCCTTTCAGGAAACTGCAAAGAAATAAAATATTTTGAAATTAATGTCCCTTTTTGAAATTATAATTTGCTGCCTGGGTCACTAACACTCACTGTCTGCAGAGATCCCAAGAGGTGAGGAGCAGCTGGGGCATCTTTGCTGGTTCTCTGTGGTATGGACATGGGGAAATGGGGCCAGTGCAGATGTTCAGAAGCCTTAAATGCTGCAGGAGTCATTAAGGATATTGAGAAATGACTGGTGCAATGCCAACCAGCAGCTCTACCAAGAGATTTCTGAGATTCCTTCATTGAACCTGTGAGCTAGACCCATTTACCTAGAATTCAATAAGAAGTGGAAATACTGACAAAGTAATTTACACAAGTGTCACACTGGTTAGAGATGCTCCCTGAGATAACATGAGTTTCCATTTCACATCTCTGTCCAAAGCTGTGGTGGTGCAGACAACTTTTCTGGCAAGATACCATTCTGAATGCTTGTTCTGAACAAGAGGGCACAGAGAAATGAGAACTGACAGAATATGGAGATATTCAGGCTTTGCGTTTATTTGCAAATTTTCTAATTTTCTTTAATGCCATTTGGGACTTATTTTATAAGTAACACTATAGAAGAGAATTACTTGTTTTGGGTAATTACACAGTCTAATGATCACTGATCTGTTCAACATTTTAAGTTCTCTATTTCAAAGTCTTCCTTCTTCAGTAGCTTAATGCAGCTAAGCAGATATGTAGCAGATATCTATAAGAGGCATGAAAGTGAATAAAATAGGAGAAACCAGATAAATTAGGAGTCTGGGGATGTTTGCATCAGCTTTTCAAGAGGGTTCTACTATGTGAGGAGTTTACTGCTTGGCAGTTTATTTCTAGTTGTCCCCCCTGGGCACTATCCACAGTTAACCATGATTAGCCTTTACTGTGGCTAGGTTTATAAGTATGCTAGGTGAAGATTTACTTCAGAGAGTACATCTTCCACATACATAGAATATACCACTCATAATGCTCGTAAAAGACAGCATTTTAGACACACATGAAAATCTGATCCCTCTTTAAAATAGAATTCTTCTGTATACGAGTATTGTATTTCCACTCTTTCAAGTAAAGGACTACAAATTTAAAAGCATTTGAATCGTTGTCTTTCTAAAATAATCAGATGTGTAGATCAGTGATTTCAGGAATAGACTATTAATTGTATTGCTTTAGGCTCTTCTAGGAGACAAGGATGGTGAGATAAGAACCTAAATACAAGAGAATCTGGTTTCCAGGTCAATCGTACCAAATCCAATTTATAAGCTGTTAAATGTATGAAAGGCAAGATGGAAGAATTCTCAGGAAAATTCAATGGCTTAGGCCTCAAAGCTATTGGCTTTTGTTCTTTGTTGTAGCTTTGAAGGAAAGATATTTTCATGGTTGATACTCATAGATTGTTGTTTACAGCCTAGCAATGCGCACACAGTGTTATGGTGGAGATAAACACATCTCACAGAGTTTATAAACATTACAGATATCACTTTTGCTCCTAAGAATCACACTCTATGAACCATCATGGGACAAAATGCTCTGGCAGTTGATGTTATCTGGACCTTGGTTTCTAATAGCATAGTCACAGGTATTTATAAAATATGATCGAATTTCACCCTACATCCTTGATAAAAATGTCAAGTGCCCTGCAGAATTGTGTACTGTTCCTAGAGAAATGATCCATTGAAACCATCCATATGAGAGAGCAAGTATTCACAACACTCCAGAAAGAAATCATATTCTCATAGAATAATAGAGAAAATTGGCTGGCTTGCATAGGCTGTATTGACATGAAACAAAGCTAGCCTCTTCATTAACTGCCTCCCTGTGCTAGAACTAAGGACATCCTGTCTGCAAGGGAAACATAGAGGCTTCATTTAGTTTTTTGCCTTAGATCCTTTGTTACAACTAAGCAAGGCTATGCAGCTGGACAAAAAGTTGTGTAGAGCGCATAGATGATTAGGAATTAAGGCCCATAGAGAGGTGCAAGAATGAAAAAAATGAAAAGTTAGCAGGTGCAAATCCTGTAGCTGGTCCTCAGATTGCATGGGGACAGGGAGGAGAAGTCCATTTTCATTCCTTGAGATACAGATACCATTGTGCACAAGAGGAAATTGGGGCCTTTTGTTCCCAGGTTTATACTGTGAAAGTGCCAAATGTCTAATAGTCATGGCCAGACATTTCAGCTTTAAGGACTCTGAGGCAGTCACAGCAGAAATCTGTCTTGGTCTTTTGCTTTCCTTACAGAAAGTGTATGTTCAATATCCCTTGAAGTCTTCTCCTTAAGAGAACTAGGCCTTCTTCTGAAGATGGTTCTTCCAGGGTAAGGGAAGCAAAGGACCTCAAAAGAGCTCTTTTTCTGCCCTCTCCTTTTCTCTGTGCAAAGTCCTTCTTTGGACTGTTGCCTCTTCTACCCTGGCTTGCCAGGCCCATAGCCTAGAGCTAGAAGTGCATTTTTTAATGTTCTCTTTTCCAGATGTAGTGGCAATTTGTGCTACCCCCATAGATTTGCAACCAAAACTTCTTATTCACATGGAACAAATATCCCCGGCTATTTATCATTTTTTATTATTTTTGAGTGTATTTTCCCCTCAATATCCATGTGAATTCACTGTGATTTGCACAAATATGATCACCTGCAATATTTATCTTACTGACCTATATCTCCCACTGACTTCCCACGCCGTCTTAATCCTGTTTATCTAGTTCCATTATTCCTGTCTCATATTTCCTGGTCACCAAACAGCTACCTTTTTGTCTCATATTTAAAGTGCGTGTTTTCTGTGGCATGGCCTATGTTTTTGGTCCGTGTTTGTCCAGCACTTACATGGTAGCTTTATAAGTGCTGAAGCAACAACAAGAATATTATTCACTAGTGGATCGAGCTATGATTTATTAAGCCCTATAGCCGCCATGATGTCTGGTTATAATAAAACTAATTGATCTAGAACACATTCAGTACCTACTATCACCCTTTCATATGGCAAAGAAACTAACTTAACCCAAAACGCTCCGCAGCTATACCAATGTTTATTGCACTAGAAAGACTGCACTGATATCCAACTAGACTAAAACTGTGTCTAAAATCCACAGCATTTTCATAATATTGCATTTCAGATTTCTAATGTTTCCTAAGGAAATGAAATTAATTTTTCAGGGATAATTGTCTTTTTTTTTAACCAAGTGAGACAGGGATAATAAATAATCCTTTCTAGTACCTCTGGAGACAATTGGCTGGAAAACTATAGGGTGATAGTTGTTAGCCAACTTGAGGTCACTCAGCTGAACATTAGTACCATCAAGGCGTTCTTTTGTGTAACAAGAACATGCCCTTCAGAAAAAGATTAATTAAATGCAGAAGTTGAAAGAGAAGAAGCTGAATTCACGACAGTGTACCTTTTGGAGGATTAGAAGTGCCAGTGTTTTAATGGCAGAGATGACCAGCAGTCTAAGTGTTCCATCATTTGTATGCATATTTGAAAAGGAAAGGATTTGTTTGAATGGAGGAGTTTTAAGGAAAGGAAGGCTATTTAAGTTGATCAACTTAAAAGAAGAAAAAATACGGAAATAGTTCGTTTCTTATAACAAAAATAGCTCACCAACTTGCACTTTCAGTTCTACCAGGCTGCAGTTCCTGCTGGAGAGGACTCCCTTTTCCTTCTCAGCCTGGCCTGAAGGATGCTAGCATCCACTGCTGCAACTCCTGCTGAATTCGACAGTTTTGCCACTGGCTGTAATGAGAATTTGACTGTACTTTCTGTCAGTGTGCTCCTAAAAGGGAGATAATTACTGCATGATGAGCAGCCTGCCAAACAAGATACAGTAGTTTCTTATAATAGGCCTAAAGGCACTTGCAATATGAATTCAGCCTTATTAATTTCTTACAGGCAAGACACACCCAGTGGCTGCTTCTTTTTACACATCCTGCTTAGTCTGTTTGAAGGCTGACTGAGGTGATGCAGAGACACTTTCAGCTGCTTTGCACGCTCTGTGCAAAGGGACTATGCTCAAAGGAAACCACCAGTGATTCTTGCCTCAGGAACAATGGAAATGGTCTCTCCTTTTAAGTTCACCCAATATTCAACAATTTAAAAACATAGCACACTCACTCATCCTGGGAGGACATGATTTCTGAAACTCTTTTCCCTTTTGTTTTCTCACTTTAAAATTTTTCTAATTCACAGCCCTCAGCCACAGTAATGAAAATAACTGATCTGTTTAGAAATGGTGCCAAGCAAGTTTTAAGAATATTTGCCTTATAAATCTATTCAATAGTGGAGGATTAGCATGGATTCAAAGAAGACTACTCTGTCTACCTGGAGTTAACCTCCAGGTACACACACTGACATTTCCTCATTTTCCTGTCCTGGTGCCCTCTGTAGGCTCAGCTGTGGCCCTCTCTCTGCATTATTTTCCTTTAAACTAAGGTAGGGTGAAAATCAGGTCTGTTTAGGCTCCTACTTTGTGCTGAAACTTTTAGTGAAGATAAAGGCCTAAGACCACCTATAGGATGTAGAATAGCGGTGTTTTCTGTCACACCCTGCAGTCTTGATCCCTCAATTATCCAGATTTCGGATTTGCTCAAAGTACATATCGGCTCTCTTTTGGGTTGTGTAGTTCCTGCTTCCTTTTGAGTGCAGGGGCTTGGGAGAGGAATAAGGGCTGCTTCACCCTACTGAGTCAGGATCAGTCAGAAATCCCCACAGAGCATCTGCAAAAGCCTCCTTGGGTCATACTGTGAAAGCATAGCGTGTCCTTGATGATAGGGCAGGGTCTTTTTCCTCTTTGAAGCAGACAAAATGCTGCCTTTCTTCCTTAGGTGCCTCTGTTTCAGGTGTCTGCAGTGAACAGCCCGCATCCATTGCCTACTTTTGGTTACTCTAAAGGCCAACACAATCTCGGACTGAAGCCAAAGAGGAATCAATTACTGCCTTTCCTTTTTCTACTAGAGGAGACTCTCTTTGATTGAAATGTCTCTCCAAGCCCTGCCTGTGCCAAAGGGGTCAGTCAGGGGCAGCAACAGGAAGAAGAACTTTCATACACAGAGATCTGCTGGACACAGATATCTTCCCTATACCTATAGAAGTGAAATATATAGCCCTGTTATCCTGGGCATGCTGATTAAAACAGGCATGTTCATTTTCAGAGTAGGCAATCCAGGGCCAAGATGCATGCAGAAGTCACACCTCCTTGACATAATCATCTGTCAGAAGCTGCCCTCAGATGTTTTTCCTCTGCAATTATATATATCCTAGGTCTCAGCTTCAAATCCTCCAGATACGTGTTCATGAGGGTATTGGAAGACCAAAGGGCAGTTTCTAAGATACATCCCACCTTCTAAAATACCTAGGTTTCCTCACCCCCTCAGAAGCTTATAAATCACTATACTTCAGAGAAAGATACAAATCCTTTTTATTTTTTAAACTTACAAGCACATTTTGTCTTGCATTGAAGACTGTTTTATTTTCAGAATCTTTCCACTTGAATTATGGAGCAGATCACAGGCCAGCAGAAAATCATTCCCAAAAGAAAAAGGCAACATAATAGAACAGAAATTAAAATACACTTTTAAGTACAAAGTACCAGAAGTGGTCTGGAACACAGCATGCGCATCACTTTTAAAAATATAAAGTGAATGAGTGAGTCCTGACACCCACACTCTAAAAATTGCAGTGCATCCTAATGTCTTCCAGATGTGGATTTGATCAGGGCTAAAGTTAGATGAGTTACAGTCTGCACTTAAAAAGGTTTTCTTTGCCACAGACTGAAAAGGGTAAAGACTTGCTGAAGCATAGGGAAAGGAAGGAGCACCTTTCTCTGCCAAACACTCAGCTAATGAATATGTATATGTTACCAATAATCAAGTGAGGAAAGGAAGGGTTTTCATTATGGCTGGTTTGTTTATTTCTTACTGAGGCTGGTAGAACTTCTCACAGTGAATATGTAGCAAAGATGGTGGCAGATTGGGATCCCAACTATTTTTTACAAGCAAGTGCACCCTGAAGGTGAGACAACACTTACCTGACAGCCTATACCCAGCTGAATTACTGGTAGGTTTTCATCTAACTCTGGCTTGTGTGCATCTAGCAGACGAGTCTTAAAAAAAAGCTCTGAAATTTTCCATCAGGCCTAAATAGCCTGAATTTATGCAGTGTCCTTGTGTGGAAATCTGAGTGTGACATGGGGCAGGAACAGGCAGAGGTGTTGCATGGCCCTCTAACAGCTTTCTTGAAAGATGCATTTGTCCTAGAGCCACAAACGTAGCTCTTGCCTTTCCAAGCAAGGCTTCCAATAAGATGTAGCTGCCCTTCCACTGGAAAGTCTCTAAGCTCCCTACCAAGATGAACTCTTCTGGAGTCAGTGAAGGGTGGTGCTTCCTTGCTAGACTGTCTGGGTATATGTTTGTGACTCATGTCTCGTGACTCGCAAAACTTAAAACATTGATGCAGTAAGCAGAATGGATCGTATCTGAATACTGCCTGAATTTCTGTGCTGCTTAAGCTGCTGAAGACTTGTTCCAGATTGTGCTAGGCTCATTGTAAAACCAGGGTTCACTTCTTTGAGAGCAGAGCCTTCCTTGGTTAGTCCAGAGGCTGAGCTAGGTATGAAGGTAGGACATCCTCAGGTCTCTCCATTAATGCAGGAACAGTTTCTCCTGCTGTCTGCCAAGAAGGAAGTTCTAAGGGCATTTGCTTTTCTTAGGGTAGAAGATGAGAGGAATCAGATGCCACACTTTTTCTGTGCTGAGCACGTGACATTTTTTAAAGGTAAGTTTGAACATAAATGGGTCAGAAATCACTAGAGATGAACATAGAAAAGGAAACTGACACATTTCCACCAAGGCCTCAGTCCTTAGTGGCTGCACTGAATTTGCTGTAGTAGAACAATACTTTCTGAATACTCACTGGCAGCTCTAGTAAAGTAGCCTGTGTTCAGCATGCTCAGTATAGGATGCCCAAAATGCCCCTGAGCAGAAAAATGGCTGCATTATTAGTAATGCTGGCCATATTCTGAATGAAATACTTAGCACCTTAGTAAAGATTAAAATGCCAACATTTTAAATATGCCACAGCATTTTCCTGAATCAGGAGGTGCCTTTAATATAAATGCATTTTATAAAATACATTTGTTACTGTGAAAGAGCTGATGACATCGAAAGCACTAAGAGGCATATGACTTTCTTCTCCATGGATTACCAAAGGTTCATCATGCACATCTCAAATAAACTTTGGATTTTTTCAGAAATCCTACAGCTTCAGAAAAAAAAATTCAGAATCTTGTATGTGGCATATCACTGACCTCCTTAAGTAGCTACATCAGCTTCTTAAGAACTGTATCCATTTACCTGAACTGAGAATGGCTGTCTAAGAAAATGCTGCTACCCCTTGTGTCTCAGTTAAGAATTTAAGATACGAGTGACTAAACAAGCCAGCACCAATGTAGAACATCTGACAGAGGGGGTGAGTCAAAGCTAGTGAAAGAAAAATGTTATATCTTGACTCGTTGTGCACCTTTGGGGATTTTAATTCTTTGGATGATAATTCTTGCGGCAATCTAAAATAACATGATCCAGCTGCTTCTTGCATCACAGAGCAAAAAATTAAAATGCAGAAAGAATAGAATGGCTTGGAGTCGGAAAAGGAAATCTGCAGTGAGATACCTGCTCTGCTCCCATCTAGAGCTGATGAGACCTTGGCAGCCACTTAACTCCTGGTATCTCTTGTAAGACTGATGGTGTAAAGAAGAATAGCAATGAAGAGACAGGTCTGCAAACTGTGGAAGGGGGAAAGAAAGACAAGAGGGACAGCTAGTCTGTAGTTTGCCACAGTTAACTCACATGATTTAAGTTTACTTGGAAAGCCAGTGGACAGGCAAGGAAACTAATTTCCTTCATGCCAAAAGTCCTTAATCTTCTAATCTTTTTGATGAATACTCATACAATTGCATATCTCTTCTCATAACTACATGTCCTTGCAAGAAAAATCTGTTCATGCTGAAATAAGGTATGAATAATGTAGAAAGAACCAACAAACTTTTAAAAGGCAAAGATGGCTGGGAGCAGCAGAGAGAAGGATAAACCGAAGTAATCTGCAGAATGTAATGAGAGGTGGAGGGAAGCAGAGATGTCTTTTGTGTCTCCCCTGGCAAAAAGCAGAGATCAACAAGGAAATAATTGGAAATCATCAGCCTGGAGAAAGATGTAGATAACAGAGCAAGTTCAAGGAGAAGCATACACCAACACGTAAAGATCTCAGTAGGAATGTCTGCGTAAAACTGCACAGCAGCAGAGTGACTCCATTTATTACAGTTTAATTTATTGGCTGCTGACAATGTGTTCTGTTCAGAACAAATATAGTGCCATCTCTGTCCCCACAAGTATTCAATTTAGCTAGAAAAAAGATTAATTAAGATCTTTCGGAGTGCCTTCAGGGTATTTTAAAGCAGAGGTGTTGCAGTGTCTCACTCTTGCGTTCACCGGTTTATATTAGGTATTGCACACAAGAAGGAAGTTGCTTGTTAACAAATTTGACCTTCTGGTTTGCCCATTTTTCTTGCAATTCCTCTCTCCTCTGCCTTCTCAGAAGGAAGTCCTTAGGCACAGACCAGAGGTTTGGATGGACCTGCTCCATCCATGTTTAGATACTAAGCCCTTTCTGTTTCACATAAGGAGGCCACTGTTGGGGCATGGTGTGGAGAAGACAGCAGAGGAGTTATTGGAGGCCATGAGCCCACTGGACGGACATTCCTTTTGCACTGCTCGCTGTAGTGCAATTCTGCAGCTGAAAAGTTTACAGCTATGTTTCTTGTATTGAATGTGTTCCTCTCTGTGAATACATAATACTATAAAACATTCTACATTGCCCGAAGTGTAGCAGCACAGCGTGGAGAGGAAGACTACTTGTCCTGCAAAACCCATGTGTACTTATAAAGATTTGATGGTGAAAAGAGGGACCATTTCAAACCTTTATCATCTGGAGCTGAAGGATCACCCATAAAAGACTTTTCATTTAAAGGAGGACAAAAAGAATAGTATCCATCACAGTTATCTTGCTGCCCGTTGCTAAGGCTCCTTTTCATAAAATCTGGTTTCATGCGATGTGGGACACCTACTGCAATCATTGCAGTTGAGAAAGTAGCACATTAATTGCACTTATCGTTCTGAAGTCTGTATGATAGGGTCCCACAACAGGAAGATAAGTATGTCAAGAGGTGGAACTATTTTCTGATTGAATTTCTGATGGAGAACGCTACATAGTCATTCAAACGGCAGTAACTCAGGTTGTAACAAAGAACCTGAGACATACTAATAAAAGCCCCATTTCCATTTTACAAGTTACATAATGGATGTCACATCCAGCGTTTCTTATGGTGAGCAGGCTACTTATTAAGCACAGTCGATGACTTTATTTCATTTTAAAATTGCCATCTTTAGCAATTATTCTAACTTTTTAGAATTTCCTCTTTTAAATCAGGATATATTTAGCATGAACTACAAGTTACAAACAACAGAAGTTGCTATAGAAACAGAAAAGGCACTTTGTAGAATGAAAATGCAGGAAGAAATATTGTTCACTGTCTGCTGCAGAGAGTAAGATAGAATCAATATATATGGTTGTATATATGTGTATCTATACATGTGTGTGTATATATATGACTTTTGTTACTATACCTATGAATTCTTCAGTGGTCACATTTGTATTCTAACATTTAGCTGATTTTTGGCACTTCTACACTAGCTGGCTAGTATCCGCAGCTATATAAAACTACCCTGTAGCTGGATGCCCTGCAAGCATGTCTGTATTCAGTCAGCCAAACCACTGCAAGTAGAACTGATGCAATATTGCAGTACAGCCAGAGTCGGGTGCCTTGGAAGGGATGGGGGTGGGGGGAAGCATTTCAGCAGTCTGATTAATCTTCCCTCACCTTTATCACACACCACATTGGACATTGCTAATAGAAGGGAGTTCTTTCCCTCCCAGCCCCTACTGTACAGCCATTCTAATTTTTCTTTTAAAGCTCTTTGCTTGTTGTCTCAGTTGCAAAAACAAACTTCATGCTCTAGCAACTTTAAACTAAACAAAGTTAATTTCCAGTCACAGGATCTGTGTTATTTCTGAAGTCTGTATCTTAAAGGCTGTGCAATCTCTAAACCTTTCCTATACAGGGGCAAATATGGGTGAAGTATTAAATAATTTTAATCCACTGGGAATCAGACTCAAAGCCTAGTGTAACTGCATGGATTACCGAATCAGATTCATAGAAATGAATACTAAATAGGATACGCTTCATGTACCCATTAGTTTGTAACAAAAAAGTTTTTTTCCATAGTGTTTCATAGTCAAAGTTCCTGCAAGATTTGGCCTGAAATATATTTCTCACTTCTACTCTTAAACCTTTCATTTAACTACATTGTTCTTTATAATGATGATATAGTTCAGCTTTACAACCATTCTGTGTTAGGAAAGGGCACAAAAGTATTTACCAGACATAATTTAGAAATAGTTGATCTTGCCCTGAGGGAGTCAAGGCTTGGAGGCAAGGGAATGGACTGGGTAAGAATCAAGGACCCTTCCAGAGCTATTTTTCATGTATTCTGTTACTGTTCAACAGCATCCTAAGGAACAAGATTTTTCTTCAGCTTCAGAATTCATATATGACGCTGGCAAATCACTTAGGACCAGATTTCTGAGTACTTAGATGCTCCAAACAGGAGATGATTGCTTACAGTGATTGCCAAGTGTATCTTGGAAATCTAGGTGTTTTGCTGCATGTTAGTTGTCCAAATACCTTTGTGAAGCTGTTTTTTTCACAGATTGTCATTAACTATAAGCTCCAAGTTTCCTAACTGACTGGCTGAAGCCTTGATGTCTGATTTGCAGAAAAGTTGTAGACTCAGCTCCAACACAAGTTAGTGGAGTCATTCTGGTGTATCTGGAGATTTGTACAAGTCCAGTCACTCAAAAAAGTAAAGGATATGTGTCCTAGTGGTTAACACTGTACTCTAGGTGCTGTGCATCTCAGCCATGTCCTACCTCTCTGTCAGGGCAAGACTTGGATGTATCTCCTTAGAGAAGAGCTCTCCTCTGGAAAGCAATCTGGAGGGATCTTCTGTGGTATCCAGCGGTTTGCCTAGTCTGGATGAAACCCTGTGTCACGCTTCAGGCTCTAACATGCCCATCCCACCATTTAGACATAAACAATTGAGACTCCAAACCAGGCTTTTTACTTTCAACCATTTTTGCCTCAGTTTACAGTTGATAAAAAGGGGATATTGTCAGGAAATTTTTTGAGCACTATCATGTAATGAGAAGTGAGAAATCCTCATG
Organism: Cuculus canorus; assembly: GCF_017976375.1. NCBI lineage: Eukaryota > Metazoa > Chordata > Aves > Cuculiformes > Cuculidae > Cuculus > Cuculus canorus. The sequence continues at coordinate 90,203,770 of NC_071401.1, forward strand.
AGAAAATGAAGACTTTTACCTTCCAGGAAGGACTGGAAAAGTGTTCATGTTATACAGCCTAGAAGTATGCACAGAATGGTATAGGAAGAGTAAAATATTGAAGATCTGCTTGTTAAACAACCATCATCTGTCTCAGATACTGGATAAGGCAGCCATCCTAGAGGTAAAATAGTAAATGACCCTGCAATTAGAGACTGTATCCCAATGCATTCTCTCCTAGGGACAGATGAAGCATTCACTGGCAACTTGAAGTCTGACATTTCCAAGTTTTAGATCTTTGCTTTGGTCTGCTGGCCAGAGTACAGGAAAAAGCACATCTGTTTATACATACTTTTAGGCTATCTAGAGGTTCTACCTTAATCACTGCTTAATTACTGCAAGTCTGATTTCTGAACTTGGATTGGTATCAGTACCTTTACATTACCAACCAGTAGATGTGATTTACATGTATGTCGTTTGGCAGATATTCTTGAATATGGTTATTTTCAATTCTGGTAATACTCAAGCAGTATGTTGCTTCTTAATATGCATATCACTTTGTCTGACTCAAGTGCCTCAGTTCTTGAATATATCCTTGTTAAAGAGAACAGATGGTTTCGGTTTCACTAGATGAACTCTCAAGGGTAACTTTAAATCTGGGCGATACCACTGTCTATTTAGTTGAATCGTAACACAGTCTTCAGTGTCTTTGCGATCTTGTTCCAATCCTGACTGTCTCTTTAAACGTCTCTTTCTTTAATGCTGGATTGCCTTTGCAACAACAACAAAAGACTACCAACCATCTTTAGGCCAGTCTTTTTTTTCCTAATATCCACCTACAACAGGTAGCCAGCTAATTCCAATTCAGTCCTGATAGTCAGAGTATGAGAAGAAAGGATAGTCAGGAAATTAAAGCCAAGTGTGCTGGGCTCACACTTTCTCAACAACGTTAAGATGTTGAGATGCCTGTTTATCTACTTGTAGATGTCTGTTCTATTTACAGCCAGCCCATATTTCACTCCCTCCTCTGTTGAATTGCACCTTTCAATCAGCTGCACCACTGAGTAAAAGTGAAGAGGGGTCCTACATTTGGAGGCCTTGTTGCTAATTAAAATGGGACTATTTCAAGGAAAAATGCCCCGGAAAAAGAAAATGTGACAGAAGATTAGATGGTATCCTGATTTTGTAAAGAAATATCTTTCCAAAACCTCTGTAATGCCTAAGGGTAAGGTTAGAACCAAGTGGACTTTCAGGAATACTTAGCAGTTTAATGATAATCTTACAGAAACTCTGTTCCTTGGGAGGGACAGGGGTACTTGGACCTTTTCTATTGTCTCCCTACAGGGACAGTGACAATGGAGCTAGCAACGTTATCACTTTATTCTGCCTGAAAATTCCTCTGACTTTCTGTAATAATATCCCAGCTGGACTGTTATTTCCTATCAAAACTTTATTGACTCGCAGCACACCATTTGCAAATGACAGATTAACTCTAACCTCATTAATATACAATGCATTGTCAGAAGGGAGAGCTTGAAAGAATTACAATGCACTAGATCTATTTCCCAAACAGAAATACACACAGTGGGTGAAATCAATGATCAGTGTGCAGCTCATCAGCCTGAGTAAGTGCATCTGTCTCTTTTGTACGACATGAGTAAAATACTGAGATGCTATATCTGTTTCCTGAATAATTTTTTCTAAGAAATTACTTAAGTAGATAGGGGTGGAGAAAGATTCTCACAGATCAAAGAAAGTGCTTAATATGAGCAACCAGTTCAAAGAATTTTGACTATCTTGCTTTAGTTGAGTTGGATGAAAGACCTCTTTGGGGTAGGAGTTGGCTATTTTGAGAATGTAACTCTGTCTATGTCAGATGTTACACCTGGGTGTCCATGTTTCATTGAGCTGTGCATTAGATTACGTTTTAGTGCAGTTTTACAAGGGAACCATCTCTTTGTAGCACTCTGCCAGCTTTCACTGTCTTGCACAGGTGAGCAAGAGCAGGTCTAGGAAAACATAAGGGAAGAAGAGAAACGGTGTCAGGCTCCAGTGACAGGCCTTGTGAGGGTAACCTGGAAAGCCTGTAGCCTGCAACATGGTTTTGTGAGTGCAGTGTGGGGTGATAGGAGGACATGGAGCGGTGATTTAGTGCTTCTGCTGGAGGCTCCTGCCGTAACCTGTGTCCTGGTGTAGGGCTTAGTTGTTTTCTTGACCCTAGTGCGGTCTTTGTGAATTGTCCATGACAGGAAACAGGTTCTATGTAAATTGTTCCCTCTGCAGAGGCAATTGCCATTTTCCCAGTCTTTCACTGGTTTTTGCTGTAAAGTACTTAGCCCACCAACCTGGATTGCCCCTTGCAAATCATCCTTTGAAGAGATGCGACTGGAAGCCAGCATACTAATCAGGTGTCTGCTGTTTTAACCATAGAAGTCACAAAGAATGTGAGAAAGCAGAGTTTTTAGCTTAGACTTGTTTCTCTAAAATGTGATAGTACATAGATCCTGAGTACAACAGCAAAATGCACTAGCCAGAACTTTTTCAGTTTTTTCTGTCTGACTCTGTAGTATCAGCCATTCTATTTAGTTCCAACAAGCAAGAGTACCTCCCTCCTTCTGCTGCCATCTAAACCCTTTATAAAACCAACTATCAGGTCAGCTCTTTCAACAGAGTACTGCTAATAGTGTCTAGATTTGGATGTAGGTATCTTTTCCAGGATAGTCTCCTCTCTGAAGATATAACTTCTAAACTGATTTCCAGCTGTTGTATATTGCCTCTAACTATGTTAACATTAAATATTCTTGACGGTTCCAAGTTATTTATTTGAAGAAATTGGAATAGACTGTGCAAATTATCTGTTTTCATTACTAAATGTTACACCAGTTCTGTTGCTGTTCATAAATGTTACAAGGAAACATGTTGTCCCAGTCAGAGGTCTTAAACCTGTGGATCTGGATGCTTCTTGCCAGGGGCTAAAAAAAAAAGCAACTGAGAAAAGCAATGTTAGCTCTGATATAGTTACCCCACATGTAAGGTTTAGAAAAATAGACAGTGATAATTTGGTGTTCTTCTGTATCACGTCTTTACGAAGTTATCACCTAATCTAAACATTTTTTTTAGTCCAGCCTACTTTTTCTTGTTCCTTATTTTTGGAATCTTATTATATGAGTTCCATTACTTATTAAGTATTAATATTTGATTATTTTGTCTTCCCTTATCATTCTACATTTTTAAACTTGCAAAATGTGTTAATGACCATTTAATTCTATTTTCCATCCTATTTCTTACTGACTAGTAAGATGTTTCACTGCTGTTCTCTTATCTGGTTGTAGCTAGGATGATTCCTAGATTGAACCAGTCATTTTTTGTGTCTATACCAGGACAATTTCTTGGCAGGATATTGACTTGACTCTTCACAAAAGATTCTTAGTATTCATTAATATTTTATATTTTTAATGTGCATTCTCTGTTTGTTTGGCTAGCAAGGCAATTAAGCTTGGGAAAATGTTATTTTTTTAAGTTTCATATAGACCAAGTAGAAGTGTCGCACTCATTTTCATGAAGAAAACACAAGTCCTGCTAGTTTGTGTGTCTTAACAGCCATTTTTTAGGTTTACAATTAACTGCTGTTTGTGCATCCTAACTTAATTTCATAGATTTAATTCATAGATTTAATTTCATAGATTGTGATGTTCAGGACATCAGGTGTTGAGGTGCTATCTGCTGGAGGGAGCTCTCCAGGTGTTTCAATACTAGTCATTTGAGTCAATCAGTAAGAATCTTCTGGTTATTTTAGTCAGAAGTTGCTCTTGTGCTATTGTCCAGCTATTAAATTAAGCATGATATGTCTAAATAAACATTTTTCACTACCTGACCTCTTACGACATTCATAAATTCATGCAGATTAATACCATAGTCTTGAGAGAGCATAAGTTTTGTTGTTTTGTGTTGTTTAGTGTGGGAGAGAAGGTGCAGAGACCTTCTCTGTTAAGTGAATGGGGACATCCAGAATGACTGGGTGTTTTGGATGCAGATTAAAGACTAGCTTGCTGCAAAAACCAGACAGAGCTGGGAAGAAGTGAACAACTTTAGCTGAAGGAATCTCAGGCAAACAGGAGATCTATTCTTTCTATGTCATGGCATAGTTTGTAACACATTTGTATACCTAATACATCTTCTAGAATTTCCACAGTAAAGTGGTGGCTGAGGGAAGATATATTTGTCTGACAGCTGAAAAAATAACTGATGTGCCACAGCTGCGCCATTGCTAGAAACTAAGCTATCTTGGGAACAGGAAAATAAGGAACCAAATGATTTGAAGAAAAATTGACAACAAATAAATTAAGTTCACAAACTTGCATACTGTATGAAATGAGGAGAATGACTGAGCCAAGTGGGCAGGAATTGTGGTATCCTGTAGAGGACCTACAAAGGCTTTGGAATCACTGTAGAGCAAAACAAAACAATTTACCTGAAAGCCATTTTTAAAATATTAGTATCATTGAAATAGCACTGTTATATAAATCTTTTAGTTGGGATTTTGTGCTGTGGAAATAACTATATATTTGTCTCACCTCTCATATTGGGAAGTCCATAAATAAGACCCAAATTCTGTGATACAAAACCAAAACTCTAAAATGCAAACAGGCCAGTTCTCATCAGTTTTGGTATAATGCCTAGTGAGCATTTACCTCTCTCAAAGACAAAGTAAAAGAAAGACAATTTTTCATCATAAGTTGGTAGGAAGTAGATCCTAAAAGCTTCCAAAAATGGCAGTGTGGCACTGAATTGTGTTGTGTAAACATCTTCCCTCCATTCCATGTCTTTTCTTACCTCTTCCTTCCTCCCTTCCCTCAACTAACTTCATTCTGGATGCAAAGAACTTCTTGTTGACCCTGAAAATCTGTACTTTTATTTATTTATTTTGTTTGTAAGACAGATTTATCTGTTAGAAACTGTCAGCATTTGCCAAAAGAGAGAGAGCAAGAGAGCAAGTGAGAGAGGAAATAAAGAGAAAACAAGCAAGAAAGAAAGAAAGAAGAAAAGGATTTAAGGCATTCCAGTCAATGGGAAACTGACTTACAAAAAGCATCATGGAATTTCATTTGGTCAGTAAAACCTTAACAGACAATAAGAGGGAGAAAGATCACATACTGTTTCCTATGCAGAGAGAAAGAATGCATACTGTTTCCTGCACTACACAGGATTTGTGTGGAAGTTAAGCTGGAGAGGTTCATGCTGATACTCTTATTCAGTCATGCTGATACTCTTATTTACTCTTAGAATTGCAGAAACACATTGCAGGAACGTCTGATTGTACAAAAGAACACAAAATCTACTCCAGAGAGTGTTGGTAGCATTGAATATAGACATAATAATTAAAAAATAACCAATACTGAAACAATGGAAACTGTATTTACACCTTGCACAGAGTATCAGCAACTGAAATATTTTCTTAGAAAAAAATAACAATGATTACAATAGTAATAATCATCATAAAATTTATTTATTGCAAAAGGAAATTACAACTTGGTGGTGTAAATACGGGGAATTTCCTCATTAATATTAAAACCTCTGGTTACTTTTCCTTGTCTGATTGTGTATAACTCTTGGGTTATTTTTTTCCCTTTCCCCTTTCTCTTTTGTCTTTGTATTGCTTTAAGGAAAAGACACACAAATTTCTCATCATTCAGACTCCAGGGAGTCAATTAAAAGCCAAATGGACATGCTTTGCTGATTTTGTAAGTGGTTGCTTTCTGGGTCCAGTGCTTCTAACTTGCCACCCTCCACAAAGTCTGAAAAATGTCAATCTGTTCACTAGCCTCTGTGCTAGGTGTTGAGGAGGAAGATAGCTGTTAACCCATCCATGGCCTCTAACATCTCCGCGTTCTGACCTGGTCGTGGTAAAGTTAGCACTGAATTTTGAAGAGCATAAATGATTTGTGTACTGAGTTCTTTCTCTGGCCACAGCCAGTGGGGATCTGTCACTTCAGCCACTTCGGAACTTCTAAAAATCTTGCCCCAGCAACAGCCCTATTCAGTGCGCGGCTGCTGCGTAAACTGTGAGCACAGAGCTTGCTCTGCTGCCTTTGGAGGGCTTCGTCTTCTTCACTGTGACAGCCTTCACAGTGAACCTTCCTTGATAAAAGCATTTTGCTATCAGGTCCCTGAGGGCACTGACCACCAGCCCTGTCTGGTCCCTCCCAAGCTGCCAGGGCTTCCCACCCACCTATAGCCCAGGACCACATGTCAGCCCCCCAGGGCCATCAGCCCCTAGAGCAGGCTCCCCATAGCCCTGCCCTGCCTGGCCACAGGATGTGCTGATCCAACGTCTTGGCCCCACCTCTGCCTGTTCCCATTCCCAGGGAGGTGCCAGGTGACCAAGGTTGGGGATGTGTTGTTCTGCTCTGTATGGGAAACATGAAATATAGTAGAAAGAAGTGGTATAAACTGGCCGGCTGCCAAGCTTACTGTGCCTTGGCACTCTGTAGCAGACCACAGTAAGATGAGATCTCTCCTAGACAAGCAAGCACGAAATCTATTTGAATGATTCTGAAATGACCACAAATTATGCTTAGTAAGCCTTCCCCACATCAATACTTGGCAGTTTACAAACATCATTGACATTATTTTCCCTTAAAATTGAATGAGCTGTCAGTTTTTCTAATGGGTATATTGTCTGTCTGAAGTAGAAAAATAGATTGATTTGCAATTATTTATTTCAGATCTTGGGTACTTTGATACACAGTTTGATACTCTTCCAGTCATTGAATTTTTGTCTGTATATGTTGCAGAGAAATTCAAAATGATACAGAATCTAGAAATAACTGCTTTTAACCGGACTGGTCTTGGATCAAACCGCATGTACCCAGAGAACTCCAGAAACAACAATTCTCTCTGGTCATATTTGAAACAGAGATTGAAAGTAATATATATGGACTTGCTGAGTATATGACAATAGAGTTTTGACATCGATGAACTAACCGCACAAATAGCAGAGAGTTCTTCCCCACGCTTCTCTGACTGAATTTTGTCCCCATTTTAGTATTGACCTGATAATGAATAACCTATATTCTTGTCATTTAGTACAAACCTCTTCTCTTGAAATTTCCTTACTTTGAACATCCCCCCCCCCCAACATATACACACATGTCCTGCAAAACTTTCTCTTTGGATGTCTCTCTGCTAAAAAACTTCAGGTATGCTACTACTCAGGAGATGTGAAATTTTAAGCAGAGGTGAGTCCAAGACTCTAGTCATTAAGTACATTAGAAAATAAAATTTTACATTACTTAGGATGAGGTTTCTCACCTTTGCACAGAGCATACCTTAACGTCAGGCATAAAAGCCTTATTGTGAAGGAGAATCATTTAAACTCAAGTATAGTATGAGAAAAGGTCAAGATATATAGTCATAGTATGTCTCAATTTATGTGGAACATATCAATAAAAGTGCTCTCAGGCTACATTAAAAAGAAGAGAGAAAGGACAGGTAAAACCTTTGGCTTTTAATGATCTAATTGCACATGCTCGAATTAATCTCATCATCATGCAAACAAGCAGAGATGGAGATTTCAATTGCCTAATATAACATTGGAACTATCTTAACAAGTTGCTGTGTCTTTATGCTCTCAGAAAGGAAATCTTGGCTGAAGTTGCTTAGCATTTAATAGCATGTCTGAACTTCAAGCACATTGCATCTGACAACATATGTGAGTTTATTAGCTCCACTGAGCTAAGCTATATTTGTACATGATTTAATATTGTAATCAGATAGCTTGACAGAGTTAAGAAATGGTAAAGCAAGAAAATCCAGCCATAGGGAACCTGCTAATGTCTGAAAAGAAGAAAAAATGCAAAGCCTTGGTATGAAGAACTGAAGTTCTTCCGGTTTGATAAAAAGGGATGTTCCTAACCAGCAGGCACTCCAACAGGCATTTTCTGAAGCAACGTCACTGAAATTCACAGGTAACCTTATATAAAAACACACTTCCATATCTTGTCATTGCTACATTTATTTTTAAGAGCACTAATAAGGCTTCAATGTATTAAGATAATAAAAAAATAAGCCTAATAATCATCAAGAAAAAAATAGTCCTACCATGGCAAATACTTAAGCATAAGATTAAAAGCTTGGAACTCAAAGGATTCACTGCTGACGTTTTATGTTGGCATCTGTTGTATGAGCTGGAACTATTTGCTTGGCAGGTTGGAGAGTCCTTGTATGACAGAGAGGACAGAACTTCGTCTTATGTGTGAAAACAAAGAAGATCTCACTGCTCTATCTGAACAGCCAAAATAATGAACATTGTGAGCTTTACCTGGCATGAAATACAATATGCAAACTTCTTGGGAGTAAAGGTGTAAAAAATATGTTTGACCTGGTTATGATGGCAGGAGAAGACTTGTTTCTATGGAAGTGGGGCACAGTATGGTATATCTCCACTTTTTTTTTTTTTCCCGATGAAATTATTTATACAATAAAAATCACCTTCTACTTCTTTTCAACAAAGAGAAAGCTCTGTGAAAATAGCAGAAAACAGCTGCTGATAGGTGATCAAGACTGTCATTTTCTGATAACCAGATTTTCTGGAATCAACAAGTTGACATAAACAACAGCAATTGCATCTAACATCTGAATGTTTTTCTATCATTTCAGTTCTGAGTTTCAAATTTGCAAAGACTTTTTACACATTTTCATTTTTAATATATGTTCTCAAGCCAATGAAATAGATGTGATGTTGAACACAACAGAAGAAAGACATTTTATTACTTACAGGTGACGCTCCTACTATTCATATTTTACTGTTTTCATTTATGTTATTACAAATGAAGAAATGAAATCACGTTGTTCAAGAACACTTTTTTGTGTGCATGTATCATAGAATATGTTTGGAAATGAAAAAGCTACTGATATTAAAAATACAACCCAAGTGTAACTATGTAATTCTAGGTGTACTTTCCAAGCAAAAACTTTATTGGATTTTGTCTTTGATTAACTTCTTGATTTTGCCCAACACAATTTAATTTAATTTAATTTAATTTAATTTAATTCTCTATAAAGATTTAAAAATAAGCAATGAAGAGGAAATTTCAAGATTCCCAGGATACACATATGTAAAATATATGCAAGTGAAAGTTGTAAACATATCTGGTCAAGCTGAGTGGTCAAATGCAGTGGTAACCTTGATTTGACAGTCACTTTCATATGAGTCTTTGCCAGGATATGTCAAGATCTTCACTTTATGTCTATAATGTATTCACCTATTCATCTGTCTATTATAAATACTATAGTTTATATCTTTTACTTCTTATTACAATTATCTTTACTGCCTGGTATCAAGCAATTTTCAATTATGTAAACTTCTCTAAAGAAAAACTATGAGATACTTTGGGGAACAAACTGGTGGGGGGTGTGTGTCTCCATTTACCCCTTTTTATTGCTTATGATATGAAAACAAAATCTTTGTAATCCATTATTTTTTCAGATCATTTAGCATTCCTCACACTCCTCATAGTTCTTTTCCCCCTCTTTGTCTCTCTGACCTGTCCCATACTCATCACATAATTGGCTAAATGAAAGCAAAAAGCTTTAGAAACAATTACATCTCCATGGTGACAAAAACACAATGTCTCATTTGTCTCCAGGATTCCCAGGTAAAGGCTTTCGTCTTCTTCTGGTGTAGATTTCAGTTGTGTATTTGTGTGTTGTTTTTGTTAATGAATCTGTCCATAAAGAAATAGATGGCAGATCCGAAGCAGAGAGCAAATAGCACAATATGGGGATCCTGCAGGTCATATTATTCACTTGGCAATATGGAATTTTCAGGCTGACAACAGGAAATTAATTTTAAATTTTGAGTTTTAAAATACAGATCCCTTTTGGTGGAATCTGGGAGAAGAAAATAAATAAAAGTTACTCCTAGCCTAATAGTCTTTGGTGCCATGTTTTCCCTATACTTTCTAGTCAAAGTATAGCACTAAAAATCACACCTACATCAGAAAAGACGGAGAGTTAGAGGGCAGAATTTAATTGTGTTAAATACATGGCAGAAGTGACCACTCCACCTTAGGCCAGGTCTGCCGTTGGTGGATTGGTAATGACACATTATAAAAGACTTGAGATCCAAGATGTTCTTGCGGTTAACACACTAAACAAGCTTGTCCTTTCCTGAGGAAACCTGATTGCTAAAATCCCTCATCTGTTATGCAGTCCACAGATAAGAAATCCTGTCACATGTTTCTTCATCACCGACTGTCACTTCACTTAGTTTACATTTGCATCTGAAACCTGACTTGATATTTCAAAGTTTGCAAGAAGCATGGGCAGATGTCAGAGATACACCATTCAGATTCCTGCAAGGTTATCACTTGATCAGGTGAGAGGACTTTTCAATTGCCTGATGATTTTTTAAGCTGATTTTCAATGAAGTTCTGCAAACTCTGAGAGTAAAAGTTAAGTTAAAGCTTGTGGTCCAAATAAGTAGGAGGTGAATTTAAATGTATATGAATGTGTATGTATATGTAACTTGTTGTCTGTGTCTAACAAATCTTGAATGGCTAACTTTTTCTATAATTTGAACATCATTGCTGAGTTTAGAATATTTTAAAAGGAATATATTCAGGTTTAACAGCATATTACAAATGGCCACACTAAAGCTTTAGATGTTTAATAGCAATTTGTATGTCTCTATACCTCTTTGTCTTATCTACTTGTTAGGATTTGAATTCCATTTTATCCAAATGAAAGACTAGCCAATTTTCTTTTATAAGAATATAAGTAAGTGAATAGGTGAAGCACAAGGAATGAATTGGTGGGTGCACATAAATACAACCTATCAGAATAAAAGCAAAAATATAACACAAGGCAAAGATTCCTGAAGCACGTAGCTGAAGGCTTGAGCACCCAAAAAGCTCCTCCTAGGCACAAATGTGTGTGGGAGATGCCACTGCAGGTAGGTGGGAGCTCCTGGTGTAGAAGACCACTTTCTGTAGTTACAAAAATGAAACTTCAGTAAACAACAAACAGGATAGATTTAAAACAACAGAAAGCTCAATCCAAGAACAGAAATCCCGAGTTTCACAATGTAGGCTTTTTCAGATAAGTCTCCAAAGTCACTCTTCGGTGATCCATTAAACGAAGCAGAGAGAGGACTTGCATTAGCTGAACTGGCATGGTGTGAATTGTGAATGCTGTGTGCGCTGCTGGTGAAATTTCTAGGGCCAAGCAAATACTTGGCATCAGTGAAGGGGGATATACATGTTATGGGATTAGAAGAGGAATAGTAACTTAGTTTAACTGATTGCAAGTGTGCAAACACTGCTGTATATAATGAAGTAGCCAACTTGTATCCTAAAAATAAAAATTCTGAGCATTTTTTTCATTAGGTCCACCACGTACAAATTGGTCTTCGAAAGCTATTTAGTATAAAGGCAGGGTATGGGCTATGTGGTAAGTGTAGAGATACAGCACTTTATGTTTTGTACCAGTTATTTTGTTATAGAAGAAAGTGCATTGGGAGTAGAAAAACTACTTAGACATCCTCCAAACTCAGAAATTCTTCCAGTAGATTTTTTGGTGTGGTTAGGAATTATTTTTTGAAAAATTAGTTTAGTGCCACATGCAAAGTGGTCATGTTTATCTTGTACATCTGTTAGCTGGTCTTGAATTGCTCTGTCATTTCACCTTCCATACCAGTATGCATGGCTGTTCAGGTGCAGAGCAGACTCAATAGATTCACTGTCTTTCTGTCCCTGCTCTTTCTCTAGGCAGTGCTATCTCTCTAGCTCCACTCTTGTACATGGCCTGGAAAAAAAATTGTGATAGTTGAAGCTAAGAAATCTCACGGGTTCTTAGGAGAGAAGATCTCTTAAGGTGTGTACTGGGTGTCAGTCCCCAGGCCAGTTCAATAGGAAAACCTTTTTCCTGGAATGGCTTGTATGTATCCATAGCAGAAGATCAGATTTGTGGTATGAAATCAGCCAATAAAGACATGAAAAAGGAGACAGAAAGGCATTCTTCAAAGCCAGCTAGGATAGACATGAAAAAGTCTACATCATATTCTTTTGTTTAAAACAAGGTATGCAAACAGATTTTGTGGTGCCATCAATCACAAAGCTAAACTTGGAAAGTTTATCCATCCTTTGCCTCAGAATGTCAAGTTTATACTAACACAATACCATTGATTTCCATGTACTTGTTAATGATTTACATGAAGTAACAGAAAAATCAGATGCTTCTACCGTGTCACATCAAAGCCCAGTTTGGCCTTTAATTAAAACTGTTAGAATGTCTTGATTATAGTTGATAATATTCATGTCACTCTGTGTTTTCGCCATCATCTAGAGCTGTCTCCAGCTACATAAGCATTCTTTTTGCTTACTAGAGGCTAAATATCAGATATTTCAGAAAGTTATGGCTTTTATATTTTCACTCTTATTATAAGGCACTGTTTACTCCCAAATTTTCCTTCTTCGTTCCCTCCCCTCTCCAGAATATACATAGCAATGAGCTGAATGGGCTCTGTTTTCCTTGCGTGTATGGCATCAATCAGCACTTGCGAAGGATACTGTATCCTTGGCTCTACCTGATTGAGATCTGCAGTTTCACATTTACATAATTAATATACACATCCATATTTAATCTGTGCAGATGAAGACAAAGCCATGACTGCTTAAATACCACAGAGCTTGGCAAGGTTCCAACGTTGGCAAAATCTGTACTCTCATGCTTTCCTCTGGGTGGAAGTGCGACTGTTTAGCCATTGCTGTAACGTATGTACTGAGCCTCTTTACTTTTCAGATGGCAGAGAGGGAGAGAGAGTAGTAAAGCTACCCTCAGATGCTCCTTTACACATTCCTATAGTGTCTTAATTGCTCAAATAAGCATTTGTTTCACTTTCTTCCTCCTCTCATCTCCACTTCCACTTAAAAGAAAGCAGAGACTGTTGGTTTTGGTTGTGCCAGTTGGAGCTGGTATCATAAAGGCCTTTTTAGGAATCTTCACATCTTCCATAGTAGAAGTTGCAGAGATAAAGTGGGGGCAACATGTTCATCCCTAACATTTCTGTTGCTGCTGCAACAAAAGAAGCTGGTTCCTGGCTGTGTAGGAATTGACATTACACGGAGGTATGCTCTCAACAACTCCAAATACAGGCGGTTGGATTCCCCATCTCCTTCTTCATAACTTTTTTATTCTGGTAGAGATGCCTTCTTTCACTAATGTGTCCCAGGTCCCATGTATGAGTCAGTAGGTTCAGTGAAATGTCTTAAATGAAGTACGGTGAATTTAGGTCTAAGACAGGAAAAGGACTGGTCAGAAAAGAATTTTTTCTGTTTTTTTGTGAAATAAAATTAAATTTTGACCTGTGTTTCTGTTTCAGTCTGAAGCAAGAATTAAGATTACTTAATTAGAAATGGACAACTGTCTGCCAGCAGCAAGATGGTCCAGTGTGACTCAGGAATACATGCAAGTGACAGGAGATCTTGGTGTCCTGCCTTCTCCCACATCTCAGCAGGGATCTGGATCACCAGAATCAGCTCTAAATAATCACTTTGTTAATTTTATGCCATATGTGGTACCCAGACAAACCCTGTGCTTGCCAGCAGCCATGAACTCGATAGAAAGTAAGCATAATCTATATGCAATATATAGTATTGTGCAATATTTAAGGAACATTTTAAATGGACTAGGGGCAAGGTTAAGAGACTGAATAAAGATGAATGTCTATTTTAAAAAATATCTTAGATGTGGGTATCAGAAAGACCTGGCTACCACTTGGAACAGGATTTACTCAGTTCATATTCCCCTTCCCAATTTAAGGATAATAACTATTCCTTGTCATAGTAGCCAAAAACAACCACACAATTGCATCCTACCAAACCTAAGGGAAAAGGGAGAGAGCATTTCTGTAAACTTCAGCCATTCTTGAGCCACTCTTGTCCAAACTTGGACAACTTTTGTTTATGGTTGCACTACTGGGAATAGTAACTAAGAGTAGGGTAATAATCTTCCTTTAAGGTAGGCTAAGTATAACACTTTCATTTCAACTCTAATTATTTCCTTCTTTAATGGCATAATTGTATTTTTAATGTATGCACACAATTAATAGTGCAATAGGAATTTGGAATCATTCTGAAACAGCATTATGTTCTCTCCTAAAGGCAAGATCTGAGCTGACATCAGAACCGGCTTTTCCACACTGGCAGAAGAGACTTTTTGGAGGCGTTTGGTTTTCTCTGTAAGGTAGATGACACCCGGGGGGTAGGACAGGATTTATGTCATGCTGCTTAGAACATATGAACTATGTTTAGCTCCCTTGGATAATAAGACAGAAGAACTAGGAAGAAGCTGTTCTCTGTATTCTAGCGGTCTTAATACTACAAACATCTTTCTTTGGTTAAAACACCAATGTTTTGCATGTATTGCCCAAAACTTGTATTTCATTCACAATAATAAACAATAAAACCATACTTGGATGTCTGACAGCAAATATGATTCTTAATCCAGGAGGATATGTTGGAAATTTCTGTATAGATATGGTATAAAACTCAAAGGCCAATTATATTTTCCTAATACTCCATCAGATCAAATGTCTTGAAATTTCCAGCCTTCTGCAATCCACTGCCTTCTTTTCAGCCTTCTTCTAATGATTATACTGAATGAGATACAGGAAAGTAAAAGGGCTACATGTTCAATAATACAGCACATTCTCCTCAAAATCACCCAGAAGTAAAGTGCATATAACTGAGTGACTAGAACAATTAGAGCAAGTCACTCCCCTTGACAACTAGCAACATGGATTAAAATTTGTTTCTACTTGGCTGAGAGCCTGGACCATGATCTGACAAGCTCAATAGGGCTGTATCTATTTGGTAGTCACGTAAAAAATACTAAAGAAGAGGAACTCTGAGGAACACTGAAGAAGCATAGGAAATGGTGTTAAAAACTTAATGTCCACAATTCTTTATCTCAGCACTAAATATTCAGTAAATGAGATTAGATGATACAAGCCTATTATTAGAGTAGCTGAGGGTCTGCTGTGCAATAGGAGATACTCAACAGATTAAGTGCTAGTTGTAATTTTGCTTCATTATTCACATTGTAAGGTCTTTAGGGCAGAGGATATGTCTATCTGTATTTTCAAAAGCAGTATATATATTTACGGTGCTATCTAAATGCCTCAATATAATCATAATATCAAGTTGTATTTCTAATGATCTTTTAACTTGGCCGAGCATAAGGTCACTGAGCACACAAGGTCCCAAAATACAGCTCTACCATGACCTCTCCAGGCTGAAGGATGCAGTTCCTTTCATCTGTACCTTCTCACCAACACATAGTTTAAAACAAAGTGGCATTGACAAGTGACTTTGTTCTGAAAAATGACATTGCAGAAGTGGCTCCTTGGGGTTTGGTGTTAATTCTGCTCCAGTGACTTCCTCATCAGACTGCTCCATGTGTAACTGAGAAAAAAGTAGTTGTAACTGTGTAATTTATCTGCATTTCTGATCACCCATTTTGTCATCTTCCATTCTAGGTACGTGGTACCATCAGCCAGCGAAATCAAAAGAAAGACACAGGGGAAGAATAAGGTTAGTGCAGAAGCAGATCTGATCTCAAGTGGAGCGTTGGCCTGACTCATGCAGTGGAAGTAGACAAAGTATTTACACGTGCAAACATTAGGCATCTAATTTGAGTGTCTAAAAAGTTGAGGGCCTTTAAAGGTCTTCAATGACAGCACCCAAGGTAGGAACCCAACCCTTCCCGTGGCCAGGCAATCTGCCCAAGTAGCAGTTCCACCAAGTAAAAGTGGTCAATTTTGTCATGATTAGCCTTGCAAGACATGCATCAGTTGTGATTTTGACACTGAGGACTCCAGCCACAAGCTGATTGAAACGGTTCAGACAGTATATGCACATTTAAAGGAGAACAGAAGCTGCTCCTGGGCCGTACCTACTTGTTAAATAATGCTATGCTCATGACTGCTTATATGGAGAGGAGAAAACTTTCTCCATTTTGGACATTAAGGAGCAGGGCATGCACTTACACTTTACAGCTCAAGGCAGTCATATTTTTAAATCAATAAAGCTCAGTGGTTTGCTGTCCCAGCAAAGTGGATAAAAATAAACTGGTCAAGAACAGTTCTGCCAGTACCTTCAGCTGGAAATAAAGTTTAGTAAAACTTTCAAGAATGTGACTAGCTGGATGATTCAGGAGAGGTTATTTCAAAATAGAGGAAGGGAGGAATACAGGAGTGTTGGAGAGCTGAAAGAAACATGCATTGCAGAACTTGGAGGCAAATATTTCTTGGCTGATGTCTCTTTTATGAAGAGAGATGGGAAAAACAATAGCTTTATAGGATAACTGGGGTATGTAGGATAAAGCTGTGGGCTGATTTTAGTGACCTAAGATTTTTTTATGCTGTGCCATCCTCTAAAATAGTTGAAGATGGGTGTTTTTTTCACATCCTGATGCTAATAAAGCCAGATAACTTCCTCCTCATCACAGCTAGTTCAATAGTCAGTTTATGGGCATGATAAGTCCTTTGCTCCTTATCAATAGGATGCTTATTGCTCCTTAGCAATAGGATTGCTCCTTAGCAATAGGATGCCACAATTTCTCCTCAGTGAATTCTGGTGGAAGATGTTCTGTATCTGTATAGAAAGATGTGTATTTCCTTCAGGAAGAGTGTGATTTATGTTTGAAGACTGTATTTTGAAAAATGTAACTTTTTACACAACTGCATAGGTTTCTTGTTGTCTCATGCAAGATTTAACTACTCCTAGATGAAACAATGGCTCCACAAAAATTAACAGGTGTTCCTAATTCTGCACAGTGTTTCTCCCTTCTTGTTTCTCCCACAGATTTCTCTCTCCCTTCGCTTCATATAATAATGAGTCTGGCTTGTAGTGGGAGACTTGTATCACACCAAAGCAAAAAAATGGCAACTGTATCCGGAGAGTTGCAATACTTCTCCCTGTCCCTTGGATTTTTAGAACAGGCAGACAACAGATAATAATATCTAACATCGGTAACTGTTACATCTTTCTATGTGCTTTCTCCGAAGTCCCATCAGCAATTTTAATCCAGGATTGCTGTCATTAGACTTGGCTTGGTGGCATGACGCAAAAGCATGTTGTCCCCTCTCATCCCCTACTGCAACAGGAAGCCGGCTTTAACCGCCTGTCCTTATGTTTCAAGCTCTGTTCTGCGCTGCTAAAGCATCTTTCTCATGAGGGTATCCCTTAACAGGATTAAGCAACTATATTAAATCCAAATTGAATTGTGTACTCATTGTACTCACATTTGATTCTACTACAGATTGTATTTGTTTCATTTCATTATTTACTGCCAGAAAATGAACAACCCCTTTTAGCAGCAGCCGTCAGACATATGGAGCTGAGGCAAAACCAGCCTAAAAAGAGTTAGCTGAACTCCAGGATCTAGAGACAATAACACATCTATAAAGAAGCCCTTATATAAAATACAAGAAACCAACAGATCATTTTATAATAATATACTTGTGTTTGAAGAACAGGCCAGGGGACAAATTTGATGATAGTTAGAAAACCAGTGCAATCTCAAAAAATATAGATAAAATCATACAGCCAAAGATTTGGATTATATTTTAATTTGGTAAAATCAATACCTACTTAGTATTTCTGGAAGGAGAAGGCAAAGACTAATGAAACTGACACAATACATTTTCTGTTATGTTATTGAGGTGTGAATCAGAAAGAAGAATGTTGGAAGTGTCTATAACTCATATATAGCATATATTAATTCCTTCATCTGCTTTTACTGACTCATTTATTGCAGAAATCAATAAAATGAACAAACAAATACTTCCAGTATTCTTCCAGTATTCTTCCAGCTGTCCCCACCAGTGTCAAAAAGTACTGTGCATCAAAACCTCCAAAATGTTGTAATGTTGCAAAAAGCAATGCATACTTAACCCAGGAACAACATATCAAGTGCTTTGAAATATGCACTATTTGCTACAAAGTGAACACATAAGAGCAATAGTAATTTGACCTAACACTAACTGATGTCTAAACCCAATCTTTTGGT